>NW_024870917.1:4145000-4745000 GCF_019054845.1 Dipodomys spectabilis | reverse complement strand
ACACCCTACACAATAGCACTTCAGAAGGACTGAGAAGGAACTTGATCCCAATCAGAGAGAAAGCCAGGGAAATGGTTAATTTCAAAGACAGGTAACTGATTGGGGAAAAGGGATCTATAGAATTATTTATTTCCTTCCAAAAAAAGAAAAACCCAGAAAATTCAAAGACCACTTGGAAAGAACAAGAGTCTAATCCTGACAGGTTGATTTTTCAAGACCCTCTTAATGAAATTTCAGCTTGTCTGTTCCCTGCGCATCCCTTCGGCAGGGACTACCTGCTGTATCTGAGGCTGGGCATACTTCCTTTTTCTCTTTTAGCTCTGCCAGGCAGGAAAATGGATCATCAGCTATCTTCTGGGCTTGTCTACCTGACTCCTGTTTCTCCAATCTGCTGCTGTCTCCCTTAGCGGAAGCCAGGGTCCAGTGGGAGCTTCTTGTAAGGATCACACCCATGCCTTGCCCTTCTAGATCTCGCTGTCTGTCTTTCATGCCTATTGGCTTGAACAGAGAGTTTTTTTTCCTGCTTTGGGATGCTTCAGGGACTTCTTCCATTTTGTCAACACGTTGTGATATCATTCCAATCAATTCATGTAAGGAACATGTCTCCAGATTGTCAATTTAGTGGACTGATACCAAAAATAAATAAATAAAAGTAAGTAGCAGAGAAAATTGCTCCCTTTTCTTTCTTTAAAAAAAAATATCCTATAAATACTTCTTAATTTATTTTTAAAAAATTGTGTGGCTAACTCTGCAGAAAGGGTGAGAAGCTATGTGAAAAATACAGAAGATTTTGTCCAGTGTAATATTGAGTACTCTCGCCATGGCTCACTGGTTTGTCTTCTGGATCAGTACATACTGCAGAAGGCTAGAAAGAGGGCATTAGTCTGAAGAGTCTACGTTGGAGAGGAAAGAATTTGCTTCTTTTGTTTCTCCAAATCTTTCTGCCTTATTTAGCTTGAGATCGTTGCGGCTTGGTTCATGGATTCTACTCCTTTTATTTCTATCAAGAAGAAGCATTAAAAAAGCAACCATGCATCTGAGCTCCTTATGAGCTACATGAGCAAGAAAGATGGGGCCTCAGATGGTGAGTTTATTCCAGTCACACTTGGCTGAGTGACTGGCCACATCTTAGACACTGAAGATGGATGTAAATGAGGCCTGGCTCCTGCTCAAGGCACTATGCTGAGCTCCTTCAGCCTGCCGAAAGCTCGCGCTCTCGGTCTACCTCGGCCGCTTTACTCTAAGAGCTGGAGCCGGGGTCCTTGCTCAGTGGCATATCTGCCTGCAGGGCCAAGGTTCTGGGTTGAATCCCCAGCACATGTGTGTATACACGCTCATGTGCACACGCACACACACACATATACACACATGCACACACATTCTGATCCATATGAAAGGCCAGAAAGGGGCAGCCAGTGGTGCCCACAGGTGGCTGGAGACACAGGAAAGGCAAGATGTAAGATGGGTACCAGACAGCCTTTTGTTTCCTGAGGCATGTATGGACTACATGTTCTGCAAGGGCCAAAGAAAAAGGTGTAGATCCCCCCGCCCCCACCCATTCCATTACCCAGGAGGCTGAGGCAGGAGGATCTCAACTTCCAGCTAAGCTGAGCTACAGAGTGAGATTCTGCCTCCAAAACTACTCTCCCAAAAGGCCACAAGTCTTTGAAAGTTAAGAAGGGGTCATTCCTGCAGGCCAAGGGTCACCAGGTGAACCCGACTCTTGTCAGGGAGTAGAGTCTGAGGACTCCGCAGGGAACTTCCAGGAGCTGCTCCTGGGCAAGGTTCCGGCTCAGCTAAGTCCTGCCTACGGATATTCAGACCATATTCAGACCATACCATTGGCTTCTCGAAGCTGGTCTGGACTGGGGACAACAGTCAGGGTTGGGTTTGTCAAGGATTTGATTCTAAGACACATCAGCTCCCCAGACGCTGAGAACTGCTGAGTGACCATCAAGTTGAGCCCTCTCTCTGGTCTGTCTTCTGCTCCACTGTGAGGCCAAGCTGCCTCCGGGCAGATGCTCGGTGGTAGTCGAAGTGTAAACTGTTGATTCTGAGCACTTCGGGGGGCATCCCCGGATTTTAGAATGACTTGTCTGTTTATCAGGAGGAAAAGGGCACCAAGATTCGTTGTGGCTGGTATTTCTCAGTTCCAGTCTTCTCACGTTTGGGAAGGTTGCCCTGGGGACACCATTGCCCAACTATAGAAGGCCTAGGGGTAGAGCGAGCACTATCCTAAGATTCACAGCCACACTTGGGCTACAAAGCCACCATGAAGGCTTTGAACTCCAGAATTGAGTTCAAATGAACTGCCATGGAAATTCTGAGCCACCAAGCCAAGATAGAGCCTGTAGGCACCATGGTGGCTTGCTCCTGGCACCCAGCAGGTGCCCAGCGAATGCTTACTTAGTGAACGAGGAGCAAGAAGCCCCCTCTCCCGCACCGCAGTCGTTGCTCCCTTCCTCTTAACCAGCTTGGGCTGGGATGTTGACATGGGGGTGGCGAGGACTCAGGACTATACCCTGGGGGCCGCTTGGCAGGGGCTGCCTTCCCCTCCCCCCCTGCAGATGGGAGGTGGGAGAAAATAACTTGCCCAAGGTCACAAACCCAGCGCCTCTGAGCCCTGATGAGTAGCTGTCCATCCCGGAAAAAAAGTCTGTATGAATAATTGCCCAAACCACTCACTCCGGGGTGATTATACACCAGCTCACCTTGACGGAATGGGGCTCATCCCTCATCCTGTATCTGCTTCTGTGCTTCACGCATGAAAACAGCACAGGTCCGGGCAGCTGGGGGACAATGTGGAATACATGAAAAGTAAGTTCACCGACAGACAGCTCTGCTCCCCAAAGGGAGACGGAGAACAAGCTGCAGGTGTGGCTCACCTGGCAGCCCATCTACCTGGTCACACACATCCATCTGCCCAGCGTGGGTGTCGGGGGCCCCTCGTGGTGCGGGGCTCCACGTCTGTGTGCACAGTCCTGGCGCCCGCAGCTTGTGAAGTTCTCCCAGATTGTGACTTGTGTGCAGCTCTGGACAGGAGGCGTGTTTAATAAGGCTTTGCTAACAGCATATTCTGTTTGTTTTTTTTTTTTAATATCTCCGCTAGCACAAGGAGGAGAGGAAACAGAGGGATGTAATTAATAAACCAACTCCACTAATTTCTTTCCCCTACGAAGCAAGGCTAGGATAAAACTACCTCAAGAGTACCATCCAGGCTAGAAAATTCCCAAACAGAACGTGCTAGAGTCATTGGAAAACTACCACCGCCACAACAATCCCCCTGGTTGGTGCTCACCTTGAACTGGCCTTCCAGAAGTAGCCTCTGCACAGAAGCTACCTTCATATTCAGAGAAGTCTGAGTAGAACCATGAATTGAGGTTCTACCTTCTGTGATGAGTATGGTGCTCTCTCCCTCCCTCCCACTGCGGTGATTCTGATCATATTTTATCGAAATAAGAACCTTATTGCATGATAGCCTGATAGTCTAGGAACTGTGTTTTGCTGTCCAACAGGTTTAAGAGCCTCCCTCTGGCAGAGCCCTGTAGGTGATATATGTCCACACTTTATTTACCATCAGACACACACCGCCCCTTGTTCCTTAGCCGGGTAACCACCTGAGGTCATTCATCACTGGCTCGCACCTTTTTGAAATTCACCAAGCAGCAGGCGTCTCTTTAAACTCATGCACGTAATGCATTTTAAAGAGCATTTTCTGCACAGATCCATTTGCTCGCCCCCGGCTCTGAGCACAAGATGGAATGGTGCTTTAGCGGGCACCTCCCGCAGCCCATTTAGAATGAATATCCTGAGACGCAAATGTGACTGTGTACTGCTGGGTCTTGGAGCAGGCCTATGGTTCAACCCCAACACCGTGTGGCAGCTCAGAGCCAGCCCCCAGGGCAGCGGAGGGTGGGGATCTCAAAGCTTACAAGGCAGGGGCTCAGATGAGTGTGGGAATGCTGAAAGAAAAAAGTTGAGAAGTGGAGAGGCTTCTTCGGGGCTTTGGTCTATAAAGATGGTGGCTGGGCATGGGTGGGTTCTGATGTCGCTACTTATAACTCAGGGTTCCAGAGGAAAGGTTAGAAGACCTTGACAGGAAGGATGGGTTGGGTGCCTAAAGGGTAGGTGGTGGAAAGTCTGTCCTGGGTTGAGGGAAGTGCATGTATTTTGGTGTGGAGGAAGCAGCTTGGGGTAGAAAGGAACAGGAGCTAAATGGAGGTGGGGGGGGGGTGCGGAGGTGAAGCTGGATGTCCCAAAGGTCTTCGAACCTCGCCCTGTGTCAGAGACAGGATTTCCCCACATTTGGTCCTCTCCTGTCTCCAGCCTCGGTACATAAGCGTTTCCAGCCATCAACGTTTTGCAGGCAGGTCCTCTCTCTTGCCCTGCCCACATCCACCCTGTTGTTCTGTCATCTGCATCTCTCTGGAGCCACCCCCTTCGCTGTCAACCTCACGGCTCATCCCAGGATCTGTCCTCACACTCTCCTTCCGCTCTTGTCACCGTGTCCTGCTGGTGTGTCCTCCTGCTCGTGTCCCGTCTGCTTAATTCTCTACATTGCAACCATCTGACCCTGTCCCTCATCTGCCTACAAATGGGATAAAGAGCCATTGGCCCAACATGGCCTCCGGTGCTCCTTGGGGACTTCTTTCTACGTAAGCATGCTCCTTGCTTTGGGGCTCCTTGGCTGCCTCCCTTGAGCCCTGACAATGTATGTGTTGGGGAAGGGGAATTCAACCTTCTGCTTTTCTCTGTATTGAATTCCTATAATGACCCCCCTCCCCCCACCCCCAGCTCAGCCCTCACCTGGCCTCTGGGACTGGTCCTCTCCAGAATTGTTTCTGCTAGGTCCCTCTAAGCAGAGCTGTAATATGAGGGGTATGTGTGTGTGTGTGTGTGTGTGTGTGTGTGTGATTTTCTAATGTCTGTAATGTCTGTCTGCCACCAGGCTGTGTACAGCAGGGGTTTGCAATGGTTGGGTTATCTTTGCTCATAGTTGCATGCATGACACGTCATGGGCTCTTGAACAAATGAGACCTTTGAAATGGCCCTGGAGTTTGAACACTGCCATCAGGATCACAAGGGTCACTGAATGCTAACCCTAGAGGTTGCGGATGTCAGGGAGGGAAACTAGGCAAACAGGAAGACTCTTCCAGAAGCACAGGAAGAATAGATGAGCTGGAGAACAGGTTGGAGGAACTGAGGCCATCCCATCACTGTTAGCAAGAGCACATTTTGGGGATGGGAGGCAGGAAAGAAAAGGCATGAAGACTGTGGAGCTGAAACAGGCCCCTTAGAGACCACAGCGCTGATGCTGCCTGACCTCTGTACACATCGTCCCCAGAGCTGGGGCAGCCCTTTCTGCTGCCTTCTGCTCTGCAGGGCTGGGGTGTCCATATCCCATCTCAGATGTCCTGGGGGTGCCTCCAAGGACCATGCTTCCCAAACTTTCCACTCAATGGCCCTGAGCATGCTTCCTCCTTGAGCTGGCAACCCCCTTCCCAGGTGGGAGCTGGCCAGGTTTGCCTCTGCTGTGAGTGCCAGGGACAGAGGGAAAGAGGGCATTTTCTCAGGGAAGAGCCCAATGGTGGCCTCTCTGATGGACACCTTGGGCCTCAGCTGCCCCAGCCTCTGGGTCTGGTGAGGAAGAGAGATGTGGGAGGCATGGACTCCCAGAGGGAGCTTGGAGTGGTCTCACTGGCTCTCACCCTCTGGAGGTGGGGCTGCTCATCTTTGCCAGGCATCCCCCGGTTGGTGACACCCATCTGGGACTCCAAGCCAAGTGACGCTTCCCATTCCCACGGAGGTTCCCTTGGATAAGGCAAGTCTGGGCTGCAGAGTGCTGCTCATGCGTTTCCGTCCCAGTCTGGTAGCTGCTAGGTTTCAAAGCCATTTGAAAGCCTGGGCCAGGCACTGCCTTCAAGTCTGCTCCATGTCTCCAACTCTCATCCCGCCCTGGGGAGATGAAATGGGTTTCAGGCACAGACACTGCCCCGTCTCTGGCTTCTCTGGTGAGCAAATGCACACTGCAGTGGTTAGGTGTTGGGTCCTCTGAGAGCTTGTCTGGCCAGCTTGAAACTTGGACTCTGAACTGTAGTGGGCTAGCGCCCAGGCTGGCTGGTCCCTGGGGCTGGGTGGTCTGTGTAAGAGCACCAGCAGGCTTCCTCCTTCCCCTCACCACTCAAAACTAACTGGAGTTACTGTCTGATGTCCCCTTGGGAGGCAAAACTGCCCATTGTTGGGGAATGGCCGAGCTATCCTTTCCTTGGTAAGGGGCTGTGAAGACAGGAAGCAGTGAGCCACGCTGGTTCCCCTCCCCACATCCACACCCTGGCTGTGAGCTGGTCAGCTGATCCCAACAGCACACACACACACACGCCCAACATCCTTGGCTCGCAGGCTGTTCCTTTGGATTGTCGCTGTCCGGCTCCATCTTGACTCCCTGGAGGACAGAGCTGAAGCTTCTACCCCTTTGCTGACCTCTGTGATGTCCAGCACAGATGAGAGACTCAATCACCTCAGCATGGTTTCTTAAATGACAGAAGGCCACAGACTTCTTAGAGGATATTTCCAAAGCAGCATTCAGTCGTGACTTGGTAGAGTATCTACCAAGAACTCATGACCTCCATGCCTTCGATGAGGAACCGCGATTCCTCAAGGCTGCCCTGTCAGCTCCAGAGCATGGCCTAGGGCCACAGGTCCCCAAGAAAGACTCAGGCAAGACCTTAAGGACTCAGTGTGGTTCTGAGAGAGGAGATGGGTGGTGGGAGGGCTAGGAGGATGCTGGTCGGATTCCTTTTCCTGGCTATACTCCCTGGCTGTGTTCAGACTGCACGTCTGACTTCATACCACACACCCAGAGACCAGGACGAAGATAAGACAATGGTTTTAGGTCCTTCCCTCCTAATGCTTTAGCTGCCTGAACACCTTCAGCAATGCCATTGCTGAAGGGATCCAGGCAGACAGGTCCCGGAAACCGCCCCAGGCTCTGGGCTGGCGGGCCGGCCCTTGCCCTCCTCCACTTTCTACTTCCTGCTTTGGGGTAGCAGTGGTGGGATGGTGGAGGTCCTGGGAGAAATCAATGGGAACCATTTGCATTTGTCAATAAGGTCACTTGGCCCGATCCTTCCCTCTAGGTAACCCCGAAGTGCCCACACACGGGTAGAGAGAGAGGATTGATTTCCAATACTTCCCAACTCACTCAATACACAGACAAAAGCCCCCACCACAGGCCTCCGCATCCTCTTACGTGGTGCCCTTCTTCTTGCTCTGAGCTTGACTTTCCTGCAGGCAACTCAGCCAAAGCCATGACCTCCCCAACTGTACTTTGGAGCCCCCTCAAAACACGTGTAGATCCTCATATGAGAACAAGCGTGGGCTCTCTCCAGCAAATAGCTCTGATAGGAAACGAGTCTGCATGGAGCTGATCTTACCTCCAAACCCTCGCCTGAGCCCTCCAGGCCATGGGCGGCTCAAGCCCAGGTCCACCACTCTAGTCACTCACAGTACGCTTCGGCAGGCATCTTGAGTGGCAGGTAACACACTAACTCACAGAAGGGAATGCAAGGTAGTTGGGGGTGGCCACAATCCCCTACTCATCACGATCCTTCAGCTGTCTGCACTCGACTCTGTAAAGCATTGGTGGATTCTCCCACCGAGCCTTGAGGCTTTCTGAGAGGACGAAGAATTTGACTCCTAGAGCTCCTAGGCAGTGTCCCTGGAGTTCAGTGTGTTAAAAAGATTCTTGGATCAGCCTTGGCTGGGTGGCTCATACCGGTCATTCTAGCTATTCAGGAGGCTGAGATCTGAGGATCATGGTTCAAAGCCAACTCAGGCAGGAAAGTCTATAAAACTCTTATCTCCAATTAATCACCAAAAAGCTGAAAAAAGAGCTGTAGTTCATGTGGGAGAGTGCTAGCCTTCAGGGAAAAAGCTAACGGATAGTTCACAGGTCCTGAGTTCAAACCCTAGATGCAGCGTGCGTGTGTACACGCACGCACACGCGCACACATCCACCCACACACTCTGCCAGAGTTTATGGGATTCCGGAATCAGTGCAGCTGTGGTATCAGAAGCAGCCCCATGGCTTCCTGGGTAGAAACTTGTAGAGGAAATGAATTTGTTACTCATTGGTGGTGTCTTGCATTGCTTCTGCTTATGACGGTCCTGGCAGGACACTGAGAAGGTGCATGCTGGTCTCAGTATGGCCCCACCGGGCCATTAACGTTAGCGAAGGTGCTGGCTGGGGCTCTTCCGGGTCAGCCCTGCCCTCCATGGAGGATCTCTGCCAAGTTCCCAGCCCTCCAGGTCTGTGGCGACAGCTCTTCCTGGGCCAGGGCTTCAAGGCTGGATCTCCAAAGTGCAAGCGAGGGGTGCAGCCCCTCAACCCTCTCTGCAGCCCCTGAGGCCGCAGCCTGGAACCCTATGAAGCATGCCCTCCCTCGCAGGGCCTTTCCAGAATCACCCCAGCTCCCATCTTCAATGTACCCCACTTGACTTGAGTTGTGAGCTTGAGTGGGAGCAGAAGGCCTCTGTGAGAATCCTGGGCTTTCTTGGGCCACTGGCGCTCACCTGGAGAGGCCCAAGTGAGCCCCACATCAGCCGGTGCACATCTGCTAATGCCAGGGCCATGAGGCTCTGGTGGTGAGGACTATGGCACTAATCAAAGCAGGTGTCGTGGTTAGTAAACCCAGGTGAAGGTGTGTTTGCGGGCCCTCAAGTTCCCCTTCCTTCTGTTCAGGTGTGGGCTTGGACCTCGGTCAATTTGACGACCGAGCTGTTTGCTGGGTTTGCTGCCTGCACTCCTCCACTAGTGAGCATCCTTCTCTTCTACTTCATTACTGTCATGAGTCCTTTCTGAAGACCACCAGCTTGCATAATATTTCCATTCAACAGAAAGACACACCTGATGCGTACTCCCGTCCCTGAGTGGCAATAGCGGGTCTGCTAATCCACTCCGAGTGGGCCCAGCAGAGGTGGATTAGATTTACTTTCCATTTGCTCGGACATCCATTTGTAGGCTTTCTTTGAGGTTGTCGGAGACTTGACTTGTTCTCAAGTCTTTGTAGGGTTAGTAGACGGGACAGGGCTGTGGTTTTCCCACCAGCGCCTCCCGTGGCATGCCTCCCGTGGCGTGGCTCCCATGGCAGGACTGGCCTCACTGTCCTGTGTTTTCTAGAGGGCCCCCAAGGGCGGCTTGGGTGCAGATGCCCCCCCCACGCCTAAGGACTTGTTTTATTTTCATTTTGACTATTCTGTATTTTCACCAAATGAAGAAGCTGGCTGTGAATCTTAGCTTAATTTTGTGGCTGAGTCACTAATAGGGTAGTGCCTCACAGAATTCTTCTTTTAAAAGGTGGTGCATTGCCAAAGCAATTCATTTTCCCACTATGAAATGCAAAGCCGGAGTCTGTAGCCTTCTTAATGTTCAAATCTGTTTTTCCAATCCAACTGTGCCACACTCGCTCTACCTTACGTGAAAAAGTACACAAAATACCATGGTCTGATTATTTTCCCCCCCAGGGAATGTCAAATAGTCTCTCTCTCTCTCTCTCTCTCTCTCTCTCTCTCTCTCGTCATCATGGGGTTGTTTTTTGTTTTCTACTCTGCTTTGCGTGTATCTGAGGTGGAGCTGGGAGGTGGGAAGCAGGGGGGGTGCTGTGGGAACTGGAAGCCAGCCCCCGCCCCGCCCCGCCCGCCCAGGCCCTGGTGCTTTCTTCTTCCCACTCACTGGTCCCCAAAACATGGTGCCTGGGTCCCCACTGTGAGTGTGAGGAGAGACCTGAGGGAGACACCTGGGCCTCCCGGAGTGAACTCATTGGCATGGTGAGGAACGGTGGTGGTTTTCTGAGGGAGGCCGGAGACCAGAGGCCAGCCATATTTCCTTCTTCACATCATAGGAACCCCAGCTTGGGCTGTTTTCCCAGCATCCATGCTTTGTGATCCACGCCCCCCCCACCCCTCCCCACCACATGGCAGGAAGGGCAGCCCTCTCTAGTCCCCCCAGAGCTCTTCCACCTGGCCCGGCCTGGCCTCGCTCAGTTGCCACGTTCCGGCTCATGGAGTGTTAATCTCATTCTCTCCTCAACTTCAGCAGGGAATAAATGCCCATCACTAGGGGACTGGTTAAACAAATGATGGTGTCTCCGCAGAATGATGCTATGCAGTGTTAAAAAGAATGAGGCGGCTTTCCATATACTGTTCCAAGTGAGCCTCAAGAAAGATTGCCAGGGGAGGGAAGCAGAGTGCAGAACACCGTGTGGAGAATGGGCTGCCATTTGTTTAAGGAATATATATGGATAGACATGCACACACTCTGCCATGCCGGGCACATCGTCGGAGGATTGCGGGGAGGTGCGGCGGCGCCCCTCCCCCACAGCCCTCTCGGCTCCCTCAGAATTAGTTTAAAACTCTGTGCGTGAGCAAATTGTCTACGCAGTATAATGCATGGGCCAAATATTAAAAATCTATTAAAAAGTTTGCTGTTTAAATAACTCCAATGGAAAATTAATGCTTTTATAAACAGAAGAGTCTCTCTCTCTCTCTTTCTCTCTCTCTCTCTCTCAAGGTAAAAAGCTAAACTGTAAAAGAAAGTGCATTTTTCTCCTCCCTTTCTTCCTCCCTTTTCCCCTTTCTTCTTTATTCCGTCTGTCTCTCTGTCTCTGTTTCTGTGTCTCTCTCTTTCTCTCTTTTCTTTCTCTTCCTTCCTTTTTTCCTTCCTTCCTTCCTTCCTTCTTCCCTCCCTCCCTTCCTCTCCCTCCTTTCCTCCCTCCTTCTCTTCCTCCCTCCTCTCTCTCTCTTTCTCTCTCTCTCTCTCTGTCTCTCTCTCTCTCTCTACCTCCTTCCATGGTTTTATTTCCATGCTTTTGAGGGAACTAATATGCATCAGGGACTATGAATTCAATTCTCATAGTGGTCAGACATTGATGCCAATGTATTTCCGATCAAAATATAGTCTGCAAATTCCGAGTGTCAGAAATTTCTGGAGTCTGCTTTGCTTGTTTGGGGAGCCAGCTCTTGAGGGACAATGTGGCAGTGTGCACACATGTCATCGATGTCGCCTGGGCTGGGATTGCAGTGGAAGATGGATGCTGCTAAGCACTTTGCCTTAGGCTTTTGAGGCCACGTCAATTCCCTCATTTTACCAAAGTACAGCTTTTTCTCAGATGTAGAGAGTCACAGAGGTAGAAAGACAGCTTCTGATGGTGGCTTTGGTTTTTGGCCGTGTGTGGACTTGCTGTTGCATGTCCAGTAGGGCCCAGCCAAGCCGTGTTTCGTAGGTAAACTGGGTATACTGTCTTGTGCCATGGCGGAGTTGAATGGTCAGCCAAGACCACAAAGTCTAAAGCACTTACTCCTGGCTCCTTCAGAGAACAGGCTCTCCAGCCCCTGATCTGTAGGGGGGAGCGAGGATATGAATAGATTTTGGGGGTTGGGAAGAGCTGTAATGACAGAGGGTGTCACAGAGAGCTTAGGAATCCGGGAAGAGGGACCCCAGCCCGGGACCCCGGGGCCCTGTGATAGGTACTTAAGGCATTGAAAAAAATATATCACCTCTTTCTTAGTTTCTTTTTGTTCTGATTTTCCCTAAAATGCAGATGTCTTCATGTTGTTTGAAACAAGAAACTGGATCCCACACAAGCACGTGGCGATTTGGTAGCTAGTTAAAGGTTTTCAGTTCCCCTCTGAGAAGTAAATACGTGATTGGGACCTGGCAATTGACATGCTGACCGCTGCATTCCCAAAGCTTCTGGAATGGCTAATGGAACTCCAGTGCTTCTGTGGCATGTTCTGGAAAATGATCAAGATGGTGCCCTTGGGGGGTCGTTGGCCTGTGTGCTGCTGGGGTGCAGCCCTAAGTCAGACTCTGAGTCTTCCTTGCTTGTCTTTTGGGCAGTGCTGGCCTCTGACTGAAGGTCCACGACCAAAGCTCAGCAACCGGCTAACTTCAGCCTTTCCGGCTCCGTGTCTTTGATGAACGTCTCCCCACGTAGGTGGATGGGGTGACAGGAACTAAGTCAGGGCCTCCTTGGAGCTTTGCTTAGCAGAACTTCCTGTAAGAGGAGTTGTTGAATAAACCATTAAGACACAGGTAATCTAGGGGAAACCATCCAGTGCCGACTGCTGGCTTTCCAAAACAATCTTAAAGACAAGAAACATGGTGGCCCTGAGTGAGAGGAGCGTGAAGGACTCATCTAAGAGCCGACATGTCATCAGTTCATTCATTCATGGGTCGATTGATTCATTCATTCATATGGCAGAGTGACTGTTTTGCATCACGCAGTGTGCTGGGTGTGAGCGTGCGGGGTGACCCTGCAGATGGCACACGTAATTGCAGCGGGCAGGGATGCCTGTGGCTGGAGTTGGCAGGAAGAGTGAAGAAGTTTGGAGTGGAGGAACAGAGTCGAGGGGCAGGGGGGAGGAAGGCAGGGCCGTGAGCATGGGCTGGACAGGCATTATAGGGAGAGGGCGCAGTGACCAGTAGGCCGGGAGGGAGCTAGGGGGTGGGGCAGGATGGAAGATCTGGGTCTGGGAGCTGGCCTGTGGCTGGCGCGTGGTTCAAGCAGAAGAGCAGGAAGCGGTGGGACAGTAAAGCTGGCTGGCAGCCACTGGGAGCGGGGAGCAGGCAGCTGCTGGCTCCCGCTGAGCGGGCTCGGGGCCAGGCATAGGAGCAAAGGTGCTTGGAGAAGCACAGGTCTTCGGGGGTCAGGACCACACTGGAGCATCGAGAGACGAAAACACGGGCCTCCGGGCCATGGAAAGGTGCTGCCTGTCTGGCCTTTGCAACTCCAGCCGTGCTAGGCTGCGCCCGCAGAGCCCTGACGAGTCCCACAGAGATGGTGGGGCCGCCAGGGCCTGCTCCTTAAGTGGGTCCTTGAGCTATAAGCAGAGGAGGAGGACTCTCCGCCTCAAGGGCACTCTGAGCAGAGCGGCTGTAGGGAGGGCCTTCATGTCCATCCTGGTCTTTTGTAGATGGAGACATGGTTCAGCATTGAAGGGGTGGGGGCCTGCCAGGGCCTCGAAGTCTGCTCTTCTTGCTTTTCAGCTTTTGTGGGTATCCCGCGGTGCACAGATAGAAGAGACTAATTAACACTCACCCTTGGGGCCCGGTCTCCACGGTGGGTGTCCATTGGCCATGTTTGTGGGACACTTGCTCTCTACCTGTGGAGATGGTGCAGGGGCTCAGGGCAGCGTGGTTTCCACAGCTGAGGGTTGTTTCATCTGAAGGTCGGGATGGAGGATCATCCATGATTAGTGGGTGCCCAGAAGTGCAAACCTTGGGATCTGCAGGGGAGGACTGGGGGAGAGGAAGGTCCCGGTTTGGGACTGGCACACGGTAGGCACCCACTCAATAAGCTCAGTGTCCCTGTCCCTTCCCGGGGGACATTACATTAAGTAATTGCTTTAGTGGCCAAGTTATATATTACCGAGAATGAACCTGGCTCCGACTTATCATTCACTTTTACTGTTTTGCCTAGAGAGGCTTCTGTGGCAGCTCAGAAAGCCAGAAATGAATAAGGAGAGAGGTGACATGAAAGGCAGGCTGTTAGCAGAAGTGAAAATTAAACAACTCAGCCAAAATCGAAGTCTGGTAGTGTCCTGCCTGCGCAAATAGGGAGATTAATTGCTCCCCTCTGGGGCCCTTCCAAATGCTGGGAGGTTGCAGGAACTTTTCTTTTGCCCCGAAATTGCAACTCAACTTCAAGGTTTAAGAGTTATAACTCCATTTCCCAGAGGAGGTTATTGAGGCTCAGAAAGATACAACGGAGCCACACAGAGAAGGGACAGCACTGTGGCTGTACTGAGACCCCATCCAGTCCCCACCAGGCTAGCGGAACATCTGAGGATCCCAAGGGGAGGGCCAGCGCCCTCACTCAGCTGGCTGAGGGCACCCCACTTATATAAAAAAAAACAATTAAATTGCAAATAGAAGGAGCCCCTCGCAACCCTAGTGTCTGCCGCGTGCGAGGAGCAAAGGCAGCTCAGTAGTCATATCTTGGTTGCAAGAAACTGAGGTGGTAATGATTGTGGTCTTTGGGTGTCCGGAGCCCTGTCCCCAGTGTCTTCACAGGATGACGATGCACTCTGAACATCCTGGCCTATGCCTTTGCTCACTGTATTCTTGCTGTGATCCGCTAAAGAAAGACTCTTCTCAGAAGACTTGGGTCCAGGGAGCATGGGCGTCCAGCAGGAAGCGGGCTTGACCTGCAGACCATGCCTGCCCCAGAGCTCGCTCCCATGACAGCCTTGCAGACCAGGGGGTCTTTGTCCAGAGGCTGAATGTGGCTGAGCCCACAGAGGGATGGGAAAGGCTGACCTCACTGGCCCAAGGAGAGCAAAACGGTATTCAGACACACTCGTGAGAAGGGAGGGAAGCTGAGATCCCATTTTTGACAAGTTCCCCAAGAAGAGTAACAGTATGGCCTGCTGGTTACCCCTAGGGGCAGATCTCCATCATTCACTTCCTGGACATCTGGAGAGCTGGGTCTTGAATGGGACAATTTATTTACAGGACTACAGGGCTCTGTTGGTTCCCACTCAACACCAGACCTTGCCGCTAGGAGCTCACGGAGAAGGTGGAGCCATATCTGAATCCTCAAACAGGAGCTGTGTTTCATCTCCTCTCCTGATACTCACTCGCCACAGGAAGCTGGTGAAATTTCCATGAGACCCACCCAAGACAGCCAAGGGCCCAAGACATCTGCTCAGGACCAGGGACAGCTGTCGGATGTTTGCGATGCTAAAGAGGCCTCACTGTTCATCTTAAATAATTAGTGAGTCTCTGGCAAGAGCCTGGAGTCAAGCTCACAGGGCGTTCAGAGGCCTCAATATGATTTAATAAGGCAATCTTTTTTATTTTGTTGTCATCTAATCAATAGAAAAGACATAGCATATTTATAACCAACAATTAGGCTTTTGCTGTATCTCCCGATTGCTCATCAACAGAGCCCCTCTGTAGACCCCGTCCCGAAGTCCCAGGCCTTCTCCCTCCATCAATCACGGCTTCTCGGGTACAGAGAAGGTGCGGCGGCACAGCCATGACATTCTAATCATAATTTTTAAAGGCCCCACGAAGGCTGATTTTTAAATTCACCCGTCATAAGGAAGATGGATTTGGGCACCGGTGTGAGCCGGTAGCTTAGAAGGGGGAGATGGCCTTGGGCGGGGTGCTGGGGTCCATATTGTGTTATCAAGTGGTATAATCAAGCAAAGTAAATGAACTCATTATGATTGGCTTTTTATTCCCTGCTTGTCAGTAGTCATAACTGTATGAAGCATTCTCTACCTCGATCAATTGGAAAATCAATACGTTGGTATTTGTGGGGAGCACCTCTCACAGGAAGAAGGGAAAGGAGATGTTTGGGAAACATTTAAATCATTTAACTCCTGGACAGCTGTGGACACGCACTTCCTTACAAGCAATTGTTGGTCACCCAAACTGCGTGTGGGTGAGGACACTGGTGAAGGGCGCCATGCCCCTCCCCCGCCATGGCGTGACTAGCAGCTATCTTGGGCTTCAGTACTTGGGAGGTGGAAGGGGAGCGGCCAGGGGATGTATGTCAGCGTATGTCAGGCCCAGCCCGAGGGCAGGGCCAGCAGCCAGCCCTGTGGCCAATCGTCACCCTGAGGGCCGACTCAGCAATGCGCTCCAGGACACTGAACACCAAGTCATTGAACCGAGCTTGCCCTATCTCCTAGTTGGTTGACTTTTAAAAATTAAATTTCTTATCTTTAGTCGTATAAAGGTTTCAATTCAACAGGGCAATTTATGGGTCCATGCATCTTTTCTTTTCTTTCTTTCTTTTTTTTGTTGATTATAGGGCTTGAACTCAGGGCCCAGGCACTGTCCCAGAGCTCTTTCACTCAACCGCTCTACCGCTTTGAGCCACAGCGACACAGCTTTCTGGTGCTTCATTTGCAGATGTCTGGCATTGAACTGTTATTCTCAGATCTCAGCCTCGTGAGTAGCCAGGATTACAGGTGTGAGCCACCGGCTCATTTACCTTGCTTGACTGTACCACTTGATAATGCACTATGGCCTGTCCAATGCATAGTGATCAATGCCACCTCTTCACTCACTGGCCCCCTCCTTCTCTCCACCCATCCGCTCAAGTTGCTTGGCTCCATTTCACATGGGTTCAATGAGTATTACGACTGTACTGGCCTTCCCTTCCTCTCTTGCCTTCTCCACTGGCCTCTTTGTAAGGCCTCCCTTCCCTCAGATAGGAAATGTTTCAGCTTCTTGATTGGAAGGTTGGTTTTTTTTTTTTTTTGAAGTATAGAAATTACCCAACAGAGAGAGAATAGTACTATAACCCCTGTGTCTCCTCGCCAGCTTCTCTAGGAATTATCTTGAAGGATATGCAAAGCATCATAACTATTTGTGTGTGTGTGTGTGTAAATGTCTAAATGATCGAGACTCTTCAACACGCATAAGCACGATTCTATTACTTCACCTGAAAAATGAACAATTCCTTTGTATCAACTATTGAATCGGTGTACAGACTTCCCTGATTGACTCATAACTTGAAGAAAATATGTTCAGTTTAAGGTTCAAGTGATACATTGCCATGAGTTGCTGGATTGATGTGTCTTCTAAGTTTTTTTAACCTGCCTTCAATTTATTGGTTGAAGGAACATGATCAAGGGCTGTGGGATTTTCCATGGTCTAGATTTTGCTGATCATATCCTCTCATTTCATTTAAAATGGTGAGCGGTTTCTCAGCTGGCCTGGTAGTGCATACTTGTAATCCCAACATGAAGGAGGCCATGGCAGAAGGACTGAGTGAGACCTGTCTGGGCTTCATAATGAGACATATTTTATTTTTGACTCAGATCTCTCTCTATGTAACCCAGGCCCGCGACTCGCTTTCCTCAGCCTTCCAAGTGCTGAGAATGAGCCGCCACACGTAGTTCTTAATTTACCAGTCTTCAAAGCAGTGCCCTCCCCAGCCCCTCAGGGGGCCTTCAGCCTCCCCTCTGAGAGGCAGAGGGGCCACGGCTCACCCAGAGCCCCGCCCGGCCTCCTTCCCACCTGGGCTGGGCAGGTTCTGCTGCCTGCTCTCCCTTGACACACTTGAACAAATTGGGTCTTGTTATGTATGCAGTTTGCTAATACATCAAATGGTTGTAATGAATTTCTGGGCTATCAGGGTGCCTTATGGAAAGCAATAAAGCAAAAGCAAATTAACAGACCCACTCCAGCCCCTCCCCAAATCCTGACAATCTTCTTGCCCCAGGGCTCCAGCTGCCATTCTGTCTCTTGCCTTCTCCTCCTTCGTGCTTACCAATATTGGTCTCACAGCATTCGTCCAGCACCCAGTGGTGTTTGGAAGCTGCCCTCAGTGCCATAGGACAGCCCATGGATTTCCACTCCCTGGCCCATGCCATCTGGTTGGTTTATTTGCTGAATCTTCAGTGGAGAAAAGCAATGGTTAGGTCTTGTGGGGAGGCTGGGGTTTCTCCTCAGGGCCGCGGGCTCCCTCCTTCCTACCCAGCCAAGCCACAGATGCGCTCTGCCCACCTGCCTTCCCCAAGGCTCTGGGCAGTGTTGGCTTTGCCCTAGTCTTGTTGGGTGTCCCAGTTCCTGTGCCTCAGTTTCTTTCTACAGGAGAATTGCCACATTGGAGAATTTGAAGACTTCAGAAATGATATGATGCTTGGATCTGAGCTCTTTGGGGGGGTGGCAGAGGGTGTAGGCCAAAGGAGAGACTGGTCTGTAGACTTTGATGTGGGTATCTCTATCTCACCTGGGAACGTCTCAAAGATCTCACTCTGGGTCAAATTAAAAACCTCACTTCTCTCAGGCTGGGCATTTTCCCTGGCTCCCAAGTCTTGTTAACAGATTTCCCTAACAGCCTCTCTCTTGTCTTCTCTACATTTTATCCAGTGATTCCCTTGCTTTTCTATTTCTCCTTCCTCCTTGTTTTCTTCTCCTCCTTGTCCTCTTCCTCATCCCCTCCTCCCTCCACCATCTGCTTGTCCACACGGTAGCGTTTGTGGTGATGCTGGGCTGCCAGTGCAGGCCTCTTCCTCTCGTTTGGCTTTTTCCTTTCAAGGCTACTGCACTACCACCTGAACCACAGCTCTACATCTGGATTTTGGCTGGTTAATTCCAGAAAAGAATTTCATGGATTTATCTCCACTGGCCTGTTCTTGAACCACAATCCCAGATCTCAGCCTCCTGCATAGCTAAGATTATAGGCGTGAGCCACCATGCCCAGACTTCCCCCTTACTCATTCCTTTCTTCCTCTCCTATTTTTTTTTTTGGTGGGAAGCCCTTTCCTCCTCTTCCTGTTCCTCCTGTTTCTCCTGCTCCTCCTCCTGCTCCTCTTCCTGCTCCTCCTCCTCTTCCTTCTCTCTTCCCCTTCGCTCTGCTTCTCTTTCTCACTCCTGCTGTCTTCCTCGGTCTTTCCTCTCATTTCCTCCTTTTGATATGAGTGCATTTCTGTTTCTCCTTTCCCCTTTTCCTCCAGGCAGGTGCCCAGGCTTTGCCTCCTACTTGGCTGCTCTGGACAATTACAACCGAAGAGGTGAGGATACATTTACCACGTGCGGATCTCAGTGACTCACAGGTCCCCAGGGTTCCATGCGGGCCGTGGCTCTCACCACAAAGCGCCCACAAACAGCAGGGGGTGGGTTGTGGTTCCCCAGATAGATGTCCGGTTCTGAAAGTAGTTTTCAGCATTTTTAAAGTCCTTTCCCTGACCCTGAAATCATCGCCGACATCTTAGTCATTCCATCTAATTTGGAAAAAGCAGTAATAGGACATAGACTCAATGATCTTTAGAAAAATAATGAAGACAAAAAGAAAATTGCTCCTTCCTTTACACATTCCCCCCAGAGAACCACAAGTACAGAAATACATTCAAATCGCATTAAGTGGTTATAGCGCCCAGACTTTGCCAAGAAATGAATACCCATTTGTTACTCTGAGGGCTGTGGTGTCTGAGAGCCTCTCACTGTGGGCACTGCAGACTGGGCTGTGGAAGACTCAGGACAGGCCAAGTCCATTTCAGCCCTCCTTCCTTGCCAGCCTCCCTCCGCCGTCCCTCCATCCCTTCCTCTAATCAGCCAAACGGTACTCAGAGAAGAAATATAGTGACCAGGCTCCAAGGTCTTTGTCTAATTAAAAGATGCTTGTGTGGGAGAGAATTCTAATTCATAAGCATTATTCTGATGAGGTGAAGTGGGGGGAAGGTAGGTCTTTCAATAGATGACTTAAAATCCCAGAGATTTAGTAAGATACTAAATAAAAAGGGGATGGCTGATTTGCAAATAAGCTTTCCAAGTGTCATCTTCTAAAATAGATGCCTTGCAAAATTGAGGTTTGGAACGTAAGAGCTTTCCTATCCTAAAGCAAGCTGTCTTCAACAGTCTCTTAGGAGTTCACCCTTGTCCATTAAGTCCAGAACATACTCATCTGCTCGAAAAGAGGCTGACTTAGAGATGAATGGTAGAGATCATTTCAACTGCCTTCCTTCACTTCTTGCATTTTCCCTGAATACAAAATCTGCTTTTCCATCCATCCATCCATCCATCCATCCTTACACATTTAGTCATTCATTCATCCATCATATAGTGACAGACTCAAACAAATCGTGTGTCAAGTACAGGTCACGCATGGAGACAAGGTGGTGAGAAGTCAGCCTTTTCTCTGCTCACCACAGTCTCTATTCAACCCAACCTGGTCTGCTCCTCCCACCTGCGGGGTTCGAGGGGATGAAGCATCCACATGCAGCTCTGCTCCTGGATGCACCACTCCCCTGCAGCTCCGGACTCACCCTCTGAGCTGGACAAGGAGTGGGAGGAGGCACTACAGGCTCTACCGAACATCCTCCAATCTCCTTCTGTGTTCTGCGTTCCTTCATCAGGAAAGGGTGGCAAAAGAAGCTTCTACAGGAGGAGCTTGGGGTCCTGAGCGAGCTGGTGCCAGCATCCCCTCCTTCATCCTCCCTCTCATGGTCTGACTATGACCTGAGGTTAATGTGTGGGTGCCAAAGACAATGCGGGCAGGGCGCCCACGGCCCAGAGCCATGACCCCACCTGTGCCTTTCAGTTGACCTCTTGTGTCTCTCCGTGGCCTCCCTGCCATGTTGAGTGTCTGTCGATGAGGTGAGGCATCACTGAGGGCTTGGGCAGGGACTGGGGATGAGGAGAACAGGAGCCCGAGACCTGCCCAGCTCAGCCCTGTCTCCACTTACTTTCTGCTGGTCGGGATTAAGATTTGGGTCCTAAATATTCTCTTGAGAGCTCAGAAATGGCTCCTTTTGGAGAAGAAATTGCTATGATTTTTCTTAAATTTTAAAATGTTTTGAAATTGAGGTGTGATTTATATGCGGTGACATAATCAGACCTTAATTATGATATTTTATTGGTCCTGATGGAAGTATACTAAGGCATGGAACATATCCATCATCCTGGAAATTACTTTCATTCTCTTCCTAGACTCTCTCCCACCGCTGACACCACAGACTTTCTATTGCTATAGACTCATTTTGCCTGTTCTAGAATCTCAACACAGTGGCTCTCATGGCCAGTACTCTGTACGGCACCATATTGAGTTTGAGATCCATCCCTTTTTCAGGATGTCTTAGTAGATCTTCCTTTTGATTGCTGAGCAGTATCCTATCACTCTGAGGTACCCCACATTGGGTTGTCCATTCATGGAGTGATGAGCATCTGGCTTCCTAGTTCTGAACTAGGAATATGAACAACTTTGCACAGGGTCTTGATTTCTCTGTATAGTATTGTGGGATAGGAGTCTTGGGTCTTGGGGTGAATGTACATTCAGTGGTTTAGGAAGCTGCCAGCTAGTTCTTCAAAGCAGTCAAGCCATCCTCTCTGACTTTCAGAACACTGTCCCCTGGAACATGGTGTGTGGGAGGGTCCTGTCTTCTGGTCTTCAATTTGTGCATCCAAAGATCCTGAGCACCTTCTAGGTGCCAGACAAGGCTCAAGGCACTAGGAACTCAGTGAAGTTCTATAAGCTGATCCCAGCAAGCTGGTTTTATTATTGTTTTAGAAGTTGACAATATTTATATGAAAAAGCAAAAGATCTAAAATATCCAAAATAATTTTGCAAACAAAAGGGTTGGAGGACAAATATTTGAGTTCAAGCCTTGCTATAAAGTTCCATCTGATAAGAAGTTGGGGTGGGTTTGGTGGGGGGGGTAAGGGGGAGGAGGGAAGATGGGAAGGGATGGGAAGGGGAAACAAAGGAGGAGGCAACAATGCTTGATAAGAAATGTACTCATTATCTTGTCCATGTAATTGTAAACCCCTCTGTACAGTATTTGCACAATAAAAAGCAGAAGCAGAAGAAGCAGAAGCAGAAGAAGAAGCAGAAGCAGAAGAAGAAGAAGAAGGAGGAGGAGGAGGAGGAGGAGGAGGGGAAGGAGAAGGAGAACGAGAAGAAGAAAAGGAAGAAGAAGACAACGACATTGGGGTGGGGCTGGTGAAGAAGCCCAGACCTCAACTCCTGGGTGCTCAGGGCAGAGTTCAGATGGGGAAGCCTTTCCAGAAAATGCATTGTTAGAACTGACTGCCTAACGCTCCCCTGCCCAAAGCACTTGAACTCCATTGTAGACCCTGTATGTAAGAGACAAAACTATAAACTCTTAAAAGTTGGAGATACCTGTTTTCCTGAGACTGAGGTTTGAACTCCATATCTCATGCTTTTGATCTTGGCTGGTGCTCTACCACCTGTGCCATGCCTCCCACTGAAGGTTGATCATTTGTTTTTTTCTACGTGGTATGTGTGTATGTGTGTGCGTGTTTGCGTGTGTGCGCATGCATGTGCGCATGCGTGATTGCGTGCACACGCTCTGATCCTGGGACTTGAATTTAAGGCCTGAGCACCGTCCCTGAGCTTTGCCTGCTCAAGGTTTGTGCTCTACCATTTGAATCAGAGCTCTACTTCTTTGAAAATTGGAAAAACTTTATTACCTTGGGGTAAGAAACATTTTCATAAATAGAATACAAAAAAAAAACCCTCATAGAGAATAAGGGGAAAAGTTGATCAATTTTACTTTAAAAAGAAACCACAGTCTCTGCTTCAGACATTATTGAGCTTGTGAGCAGATAAGCCACAGATGAGGAGAACATATTTGCAAAGTCCACAGCTGTCTGTCTTTTGTGTGTGTGCAGAATATGCAAAGATGCTTACAGTTCAATAAAAAGCAAACAACCCAATTGTTAAAATTAGTTAAAAGATTTAAATAAACAACAAAAAAGGTAATAAGATAACAAGCATATTTTGGAAAGATGCTCAACTTCCTTAGTCATTAGGGAAGGGAAAATTAAAAATTAAAATGATGTACCCATGCATGTTTATGAAAATGGCTAAGATTAAAGCGTAGCACACAAAACAAACAAACTCAGAGAATACCAAGTTATGGAAAGAAGGCAGAGCAGCTGGGGAAGACTGCAGTAGATGGAGCGCGTTGGAAGCCGGTGGCAGAGGCCCAGTGAGCAGAAGCACTGTCCTGCAAGCCGTTCCTATGCATCCACCAAAGAAAGTGGAAACCTGTCTTCACACCAAAACCTGGATGTGCTGTGTGTGCGCACGCAGGTGTGCACATGTGTGCTCAGGGTGGGGCTTGAACTCAGAGCCTCAAGCTCTGACTTGGCTCTTTTGCTCAAGGCTGTTACCCCTACCATTTGAACCACACCTCTGCCTTAGGCTTTTTGCTGGCTAGTTGAAAATAAGAGTCTTAGGGATTGTTTTTCTGCCTAGGCTGTCCTCGAACTGCGCTCCGCAGATCTCAGTCTCACCAATGTGAGCCCTCAGCTCCCTAACTCATGGACGGGAATGTTTATGCCAGCTTTGTTCCTAATTGCGGAATGCTGGAGACAACTCAGATGCCCATGAAATGTCAAGTAAGGAAACCGCAGGGCCATGGATTAAGACTCAGCTGCTAAAAAGTAGTGACTCTGGCAATACCGTGGGCCTTTCTCAAAAGCACTAAAACACACAGGCTGTATGCTGCCGTTGTAGAAAAGGTGAAGAAGCTGTGGGTACAGACCATGGCAATATAGCTTTTGGAGCTGGGGGCATGAGGGTTGCATTCAAAAGGCCAGCAAATGTTCGGAAAGATACGAACACCCTGCATCTTAGTGTGGTGGTGTCACGGGCCTGGATGCATTTGTATGAATGTGAAGTGTGCTCCTGACGAGGGGTGGGGGGGATCCCACAGTGCAGCCTGGCAGGGGAGGGCAGAGGGGCAGCTTTCCAAGCCTGGAGCGCCCTGCCGCCACATCTCCCTCATCCCCCGTCTCATGACTTTCTTCTTGTGTAGGATGGCCAGGGTGGCTCTGTCAAGTGACATCCTCTTTGCTTTTACATGGCTTTTCTGATCTTCCAGATCCCACCCCTCGGACCCCAGGGAAGCTGCTGTCTCTCAAGTATTATTTCTGGCTTGGGCTTGGCCCAGGGTTGGACATGAATCAACCTCTCTCAAGAGCCGGGTACCTCACGGCTTGGGGGTGCTTTATGCTAGCCAGAAGCCACCACCTCCCAGAGCCCACAAAATTCTTGTCTGGACACCGGCCACCCAATTGCCTGGTGGCTTTGATGGTGCAAAGAAACCTTTCTTCTCCCTGTGAGAAAGGCCTTCCTGAAGGCTGCTGTTTGTTTTCCATGCCTAACCGTGTTAACACCCTAAAGACAGATGCTGCCAAAACCAACAGTCATCTTAAGGCTTTTTTTCCCCCAAAATATGTTTACCAAAGGTGGAAAAATGTAAAACGGCCTTCCATATGTCATGCACCACGCAACTTGTACTTCCTGGGGAAGCTTTTGATGTTGGAGAGCTCTGAGTTCCCAGAGAATCAAGAGATGAGAGGCAGGAAGCCTGAGGGAAAGACAGCTTTACAAGCTAGCTGCTAGCCCAAGATGGGGCGTGATGATCCTGTTTTCATTCATTGTAATAGATCTTGTCTAGCCGCTACTGTGTTCAAAGAGCAGTTGCATTGCAGTCCTGCAGAAGACTAGACAACTCAGGGATCTGAAAACTAGAAGGGGCCTGAAGAAGTTATTTGGTTACCCAAATCCTGCTGTCATCTTGCATTGCTAAGATTTATGATTTCTGCACAGAGCTGAGCATGTTGGCTCCTACTTATAATCCTAGTTATTTAGGCAGAGATCAGCGGGATCATAGTTCAAGGGTAATTCAAGTACAAAGTTAGTGAGATCCCCATCTCAACGGAAAAACCTGGGCTGGGTGTGGTGGTACACGTCATCTCAGCTAGAATAGAAGGAGTAATTAGGAAGATAGTAATCCAGGCTTAGCCAGGGCAAAAATTAAAAAAAAAATTTAAATAATTAAAAACAATGGGACACCATGTCAAATAAACGGGAGCAAACAAAAGTCTGAAAATAAGTGGCAGAATGTCAACCTACCAAAAGTAAAGCCCTTAGTTCAAACCCTAGTGCCACGCACACATGCACACACACACACACACAATTAACAATAAAATAAAATTCCCACAGTAGATACAGACAGCAATCAAAGGCTAGCACAGTATGGCCAGCTAATCCAGACCATGCTGGACTTGTGTCTGAACCCTTGGTGCTGATTCTTCTGTCGGATCTGCTCTGTCCTGTGTGTGAGTTTCCAAATCAGCTGCACATCAAACTCCACTTGACATAATGGAGTCATTCTGCAGCAGACTGGAAGCCTCGGATCATCAACCAGAATTGTGGGCCTCCTTGGCCTGAAACTTCAGAGTGACTGCATGCTGGATAAACTGGCTTTCACTGTAATGGCGACATTCTTATTACCAATTTATCTTATCGCATCTCGATAGGCAGAGAAGCCAATGTCCTCCAGAATAACGTAACACCTTGTAGGACTCAGCCTCCTAATGGCCCCTAGGTCTTCCTTTGTGAAAAATGCAGATGGAGGTGCGAAGAGGTCTTCCAAGAGGACCGGTGACTTTGCAGCTGAGACAAAGGCCCTGGCCACTCTGGGCCGGGTGTTTGTTGGTGGCTGCTCAGTTCCTCGTCCACACAGGACATTCTTCCATGGCCTTTTGGTGAAAACCTTGATGCATGATTTCATCTCTTCGGTTCAACAGCCTGGAGATGCTCTTGTGGGTGGATCAGGTGACAACTCAAGGAATGAATGAACAAGGACGCTCGTTGGCCAGAGCGTCCTGGGCAACATCACAGACAAAGGTGATCGCAAAGCCAAGCGTGGTGATTCAAGCCTGTAGCCCCAGCTCCTTGGAAGGAGGGGATTGGGGTCCATGTTTGAGACCAGGCGAGGCATAAAAGCTTATGAGACTCCATCTCAACCAATGTCTGGGTGGGGTTGTGAGTGCCTGTTATCCCAGCTGTGGGGAGACACGAGGACCAGTTGCTTGGGTCTGTCCTCCCACTAGTAGGAGTTCTGCAGTCCAGGTGGCTGAGGCCACACCCTACCTGGAGAATAATTAACCTGGAATCTTTACCTCCCAGCTCCTGCCTAGGGAGTAAGACATGTTCTCTCATTTTCTACTTCTCCCTATCTTACCTGTTCTACTAAAATAAATCCTTGCTACAACTTAAAAACAACAATAACAAAATGAAATGACCAACATACATAAGAGCGTGAGTGGTAGATTGCCTGCCTGGCAAGTACAAGGCCCTGAGTTCAATCCCCCGTACTGCTAGGAACAAGTTTCCTCTGTGCGGGTGTGGGGTCAGGGCAGCTGCTGCTGCTCCTCATCGCTGGCGTCTCTGTCAGTGCTGCCGGGCGCTGCCCAGGAATGGGGTATCCACTACCAAAGCCCCCCCAGGACTTCTCCCTGCCTGGAAGGCACCTGGAACCAGGGACAGCCAGAGTGGATCTCACCGGTGAGTTAGAAAAACTTCCAGAGTACAGAAGAGTTGATCATCACCCGGTACCTCCCCTGAACCAGGGCAAACTTTCCCTGAGTGTGTGTGTGTGTGTGTGTGTGTGTGTGTGTGTGTGTGTGTGTGTGGTAAACGTCTGAGGAGATAGTGCAGATATGAAGACATTCCCATACTTGACCGCACCCCAAAAATAAACTCTAATTTCCTCATGTCACCAAAGTGCCAGCCTATGTCCCAATGGCCCCACTGTTCCAAAAACTGTTGATTGCAGTGATTGTTATTAGCTGTTTTTAGAGTCGCAGGCCAATCACAGTTCTTGTGTTGCATTTGATTGTCTTGCGGAGCTGCTCTCAAGGACCGCTGGGAAGAGGCTGGGAAGAGAACTCGAGCGACCTCTCCCTTCCCTGGCCAGGTCTGGGGACCAAGCGGAAAGCACAGGGAGCTAAAGAACCCAAGTCAAGTCTGCTCAGAGGTGAGCATCCGCTCAAGGGCAGCATGACCTTCAAGCCATGACCACTGGGCTCTGGGATTTTCCCAGTCTAGGCCAGAGACACTTCTACAGAGTAGAGGACACCCCAGAGTCCCCACCGACGGGCCCAGCTCTGCCCGTGTCGAGGGGGAGGAGGTGCGGGTTCTTGCCCGACTGACACTGGAGCGGGCTTCCTCTCGTGAGTGAACCGAAGGGGGAAGTGTCCTTGTTTTCCCATTGCCTCTGACTGGCATCTTGGATTAGGCTCTCAGCCTGTGGAGAGATTCTGTGAGAATATCTGTACTCACTCACGGACCAGCGGGCTTCTGTGTACCCCACCAGGTGCTGTGCTGGACGGGCCTCAAGCTGCCTGGATTACCTGTTCCCACCTGCCAGTCCGCTTGCAAGCGGAAGGCCCGGCAGCCTGCGGTGAGGCTCACCTCCTTGTCTCCCCACAGCAGCCACCATTTTGGCACAAATGGCAGAAGGACATGGAGTAAAATAGGAAATACAGAGGATTTGCCCAGGTGGTCCACAGAGAGGCCTCCCTCCCGGAGCCCGCCGGGCTTCTCTCCTCTTCACCCTCCCTGCAGCTATGCCTAAAGGTGAGGCCATGGAGCCCCCAATATTGAAGAGGGGGGCCTGCGCCCCGTCCTTCTGCCAGCCTTGTCATGGGCATTGGCTGAGCCGAACCCTCTTTCACTTGTTGTGGACCTGGGAGATACCAAGGCCTTCACACACAGGGCCTAGGAGAACTAGGGGTAAAGATGCCAGATTTTGGGGAGGCAACCAGACTTGAGGGAACTTTTGGTCTAAGGAGTGTAGCTCCTCAGCCCTCTGCCCCAGCCTTCTCAGTAGGGGAAGAGCTGAGGCGCAGCACCGTGCCCTGCCGGAGTGGCTCAGCTCACCCAGCCCTCTTCCCACAGCACACGCCTGAGTTTAGGGTTCCCCTCTGGCTGTCTCCTGCTTGCGAGGCTTCGGTATAAACCCGCAAGAGGGGCACAGGCAAAAGCACCTCTGGGTAAGTGGAATGAACCCCAGGCTAGAGAGGAACCGAGCAAGCACAGACTCAAAGAGGAGGTGGGCCAAGCTTCACAGGGTCCCTGCACGCCCCCTGGGTCTTCCGTGAGCCTGCAGCCGCTCTCTGGGAGGCCCACCCACCTCAGCCTCTTGGCCTCCACCCGTGCCCTCCATGGAGTGCCTTTGCTCTCCATAGTCTTCAGGTCCTGGACATTCATGGTCTTTGGGGAGAGAAGAAAGGGACCTCTTTCCAGCCGCCAGCCAGACTTGTCTTGTTAACGATCAGCAACGATTCATGTTGGCAAAAACTGATGGTGCCCTTTTACCAATGGAGTCCCCCCCAAAGCCTACCTAGTCTAAGATAACTGATGGATTGATTGGTTGATAGAGTTTCCCCCAGAGGAAAGCCCTGAGCGTGGTGCAGGTAACCCATGACAAGGGAGCAGCCAAGTCCCCAATGGTCACGGTCACTTAAGTTGCCACCTCCTCCTCCTCCTCCTCCTCCTCCTCCTCCTCCTCCTCCTCCTCCTCCTCCTCCTCCTCCTCCTCCTCCTCCTCCTCCTTTTTAACCTTGGAAGCAAAAGATCTGCCATTTTCTTTCTTTCTTTTTCAAATGTAATTGTTTCTAAACTTCAAAAGGCCATACAAGAGCATGACCACTTTACATGCTCATCTGTCTGGAGCCTCCTGTTCAGGATCTCCTGTTCCTTCCCCCAGACTCATTTCATACTTCCCACTTCCTTTATCACCTGGGTACATTGAGGATTCTCACTGTGCTTTCTCCCTTTTCCTTTTTCATCCATCCACCCCCTCCTATTACCCTTCCTTGTAATCTTATTTCAGCTTCTGGTATTTATTTGGTTAAACTGTTTGCTAATTATTTGAAAGGTTTACTCCATGGAGATTCATTCCTGTATATGCTGCCATCAGCTAAATCATGTATGTAATTATGTCTCTATATATGATTATATGGGAAATTATATTTGGGGTTTAAGATCTACATGTGAGAGAAAGCATTCATCCTTGGTCTTTCTGGGCCTGAGTTCCTTAGCTCAGTATGATATTTTCCAGATCCATTCATTTCCCAGCAAATGACATAATTTCACTCTTCCTGATGGCTGTATAAAATTCCCATTGTGTATGTGTGTGTATTTTTTAAATCCATTTATCCGCATGGGGCATCTGGGCTGTTTGTTTCCATAAATTGGCTATTGGGACTGTGCTGCAGTGAACATGGTCTTGCGGTGACTTTTCTGTACCTTGATATGCACAATCTTGAATAAACTCCCAGACTCATGTCACAGGATCATAGGGTGGCTTTATATTTACTGTTTTGAGCAGTTTCCATACTGCTTTCCACAGTGGTTGTACTAACATACATTTTACCAACAGAGAGTTAAGGTTCCTTTTCTCCTGCATCCTCACCAGCATTTGCTGTTGTTTATATTTTGGGAGATGGCCATTCTGACCAGAGTGAGATGCAATCTTAATAATTTTTTTACTTTGCATTTTCTTTTTGTTTGTTTGCCGGTCATGAGGTTTCAACTCAGGCCTGGGCACTGTCCCTGAGCCTCTCTGTGCTCAAGGTTAGTGCTTTACCCCTTGAGCCACAGCCATTTCTGGCTTTTCCTGAGTGGTTTATTGGAGATAAGAGTCTCATGAATTTTTCTGCCCTGGCTGGCTTTGAACCTCGAACCTCACATCTCAGCCTCCTGATGTGTAAGCCTCTGGCACTCAGATTGATCTGCATTTTCTTATGGCCAGGGGTGGTAGTTCCTCAGTTGTTTATTCACCTTCTGTGCTTTCTATGAGAAGTGTCTGTTTAGCTCTTTTGTCTACTTACTAATTGGGTCACTGATTCTTGGGGGTTTGAGGTTTATGAGCTCCTTGTATATTCTTACTGTCAAACCCTTGTCAGGTGTATAGCTAGCAAAGATCTTCTCTCATTCTGTAGACATTCTTTTTAGCTGAGGAACTATATTTTTGGCTTTTAAGCTTCATATGGTCTCTCATTTCTCAATTCTGATTCCTATTCTGGAAGTATCTGCCTAGCCCATGGGTTCTAGTGTTTCCCCTATTCTTTCCTGTAGTGGTTCCAAGGTTTCAGGTCTTACACT
The DNA here is from genome assembly GCF_019054845.1 of Dipodomys spectabilis. Lineage (NCBI taxonomy): Eukaryota > Metazoa > Chordata > Mammalia > Rodentia > Heteromyidae > Dipodomys > Dipodomys spectabilis. Next base: position 4,715,553 of record NW_024870917.1, on the reverse strand, counting down.
GAGGTCTTTGATCAACCTTGAATTGATTTTAGTCAAGGTGACAGACGGATCCAGTTTCCGTTTTCTGCATATGGGTATCTAGTTTTTGAAGAGGGTGTCTTTTTTTCCAGTATATACTTCTGGCTCCTTTGTCAAATACTAGGTGGATGTGGAAATGTGGGTTCATTTCTAGATCTTCTGGTCTATTCTACTGGTCTTTGACGTCTGTTTTTGTACCAGCTCCGAACTGGAGTCTGCCGTTTCTTACCACTGTGTCTTTGACACGGGCAACGCCTTTTCCTTTTTCTCTGTTATTTTTGAGTTTCTCCAGCAGGAAGAACCGGCAGCTAGACTGGGAGTGTGCCAGGGTTGAGTGTGAGCACTAATGAGATAGAATGTGGGTCAATCAAGGGATGGTGGTAGCAGAAATTGCAGGCTGATTCTTCTAACGCCGAGAACAAAGGCAGAGCTCTTGAGTGTGATGAGAACTTGCGTTTCTCCTGGGCTGAGCACATCGTCTGCTGTAGTTCTTCGATGGCGGGGGGTTGGGGTGCTGCTTTGAGCTCGGGACAGCTCAGGTTGTCTAGGTCCCTCACTTCCAGGCCACAGGGCTGCTTGGACCCGAGTCCCTCGTTAAGCTGTTCCATGCTGAGAACAGCTGCCCACTGCCCAGTGTGGCCAAGATCACAATGCATTCTACTCATGGTACAGCACATGCCACCCTGTGCTTTGAGGACTACACAGATGAGCTCTGTCATCCACTCAGTGTTATGTTATTTGTCTTGATGCATTCTAAAGGGGAAATACTCCAGCCACTCAGCTATGACCCCCAGGATATTATTGCTTACCGTGACACTTGAAAAACTTCATTGAACTAAAGTCAACCTCGGAAACAGCATGTCTTTGGAGAAATCTGCCTCTGAGATGACCGAAGCTGATAGTGTTTTTGTTCCCTGCTTAAGTCTCAGTTCCAAAGCTGTCCCAGCTCACTGGGGCCTCCCTGGGCCCTGACCGCCAAACCTGCTCAGAACACGTCTTATCTCCTCCATCTCGAGAAGCCTGTCCTCTCCATCTCTCCCGCCCTTCCCCCGTAGTACCACCCAGAACAGGAGCCCACCCATCGAGGTCCAGTTGGGACTGCCAGTGGGGACACAGGAAGTGGCTGGGATTGTTCTTTTGATTCTGGACCACTTAGGAACTGAAGTCGAGCATCTCTTTCTCAGCCTTGGTTTAAGGGGGAGCAAAAGTCAAGCATGGAAACTGACAAAAGGCCATGGCATTTTGGCTGGTGGTGGAGAAAATGGCTTTCTCTGTTTGCCTTCAATTGCCAGGATGGAGAAAATCAAAGCTAAGCACAGGGAAATTGCTGCTGTACAGAGAGCCTGCAGGAGGCCTAAAGATTTGGCCACTACATAGCTGCTCGCCCAGAGAGGAGGCTGCGAGAGAGGCCTTCTTACACGCTGAGGCACCGTTGTGCCGGGCTCAGGGAGGTGACCTGCTCCTCTTGAAATGAGGACATTAAACGGATCCCTCTGGCACCCTGGGAGCCGACAGGAAAATGGATTTCTCCCCTCAGAACTGTGGTATAATGCCTTTTCTTCTGGTACGTTTAGTGAGTTTCGATTTGGAATTGGGCTTTGAGTTAAAATCCCGAATCCCAAAGGAAGTGGCCGGGAAGGACTCTCCCTCCGTTACAAAAGAAAAAGACCCCAGTGGAGAAGTGTTGTTTTAGGGGTTTGGGTTTTTTGTTTTGGTTGGCCCCCAGTTCTCTGGAACTGGTTACAGCATTATTTATTTGAAGTGGCATTTCCACCTTTCAGTTGTGAGATTTCTCAGAAAACCTGACTCCCCCCAAAGGACCAGGTGGCTCCGGGGAGAAAGGAGGCTCATTGTTTTATCCCTTCAGAAACAAATTCAATGTCTTTCGAAAGTTATTACTTTTACATTGATCTGGATTTTTCTTTTCCCGTCAGTTGAACGGGGCTGAGAAGACAATCTCATCCCTTGGTTAGCAGCCTCTTAAGATGGCACTCTTTCCTCTGACAGTGGCTATGCAGAGTGTGATATACAACGTACCCCTCCTCATTGGGAGACACACTGTCTGAATTAGTGACAAGACTGAATTATGGTGCTTTTAAGAAAAGAGATTCCATTTTAGTGCTTTGAAGTTCATGAACCATTAAGATGGGTCTCCCCAAGTGTTGCCCGGGGAAGAGGCTCCCTGGGGAATCTTCCAAGTGCATGTGCCAGACTGGCTTGATCATGTGTGAAAATGGCATCTTATGTTAAGCCATTGACATATTTCCTTTTCAGATTTTATTTGTGCCAATTAATTAGCTCACGGGAGATGTGTCAGGGTGAAAGGAGGAGTTAATAGCTGTCCAGGGGGTGGGTTTGTAATTCTTCCGCAGAGGAATGCAAGCCAGGCCAGCCCCCTTAGGCAAAGACCACGCTTGGTCGAGGGAGTCTGGATCTTGGACACTGTCCAGATGAACTTGGTACCACAGAAAATCGGGAGAAGAGAGGGTTCTAGCATTGGATGACGTGTTCTTTCTTCCAGTGTATGGGCTGTGGGACATAATCTCAGCTGGTGGCAGAGTCTTACAGAAGTCCAGTGTTGGGAATTAGTGGGCCAGCTGGCTCTACCCAGGCCAGTTGCGGGGCAGGGGCCCCCTAAAACCAACTCATTCTCAGGAAGCACCTTCTATTTACTAGGAAGTAGGTGGTGGCTCAAATTTGCCATGTGAGTCCATCAGAGCTAATAGAAACAAAAAGCTTAAGACTGAGGATGTAACTCGATGGGCCAATGTTAGCGCTTGCCTAACATGTGTGAAGACCTGGGTTCAAGCCTTAGCACTGCAAAAGCAAAAGCAAAAAACCCAGAAGCAAGAAGCTAGCTCATGCCAGTGTCCATCAGAGGCAGCCCTTTGCCAGTACCTGAATGTGCTACACGCCCGGTGCTCTGAGCACCTGCAGTGACTGGCATTGGAAGCCCCATGGCTCACAAGGCCGACAGGTAGTAGAGGAAACAGAAATGCACAGAAGTCTATGGAGAAATATCAATACTAATGTATCCTTTAAATCTACTTAGGGAGAAGATCACCCTGTCTTGGTAACGATCATTTCTGCTGTCAAATGTGCTGGAAGGGAGAAAGTTTCGTGCGTAGAGTGATGCATTCGCCCACCAGGAGACAGACATCAAATGTGTCTCACAGCCAAGGCTCGCTCACCCTGTCATGTGGGCAAGAGACTGTGTGTCTGTCTCTTCACGAGCATGTTTTCAAGTGACCCAGGGGGGCAGTTAGAGACTCTTCGAGACCCACCGTGAGGAACAAGAGATAAAAAGGAGACACAAGGCAGCAATGAAAAGCAATCGACCAAAACTCCAGACAGCTTTCCAGGTCAATCTCTCTGATTAGGGCTCAGGGCAGCCAGCATTCATGTAGGAGACGCTCACTGTGGCGTAAGAGCGGCAGGAGGCCACCTGCCTCGCCAGCTTCCCGAACAAATCCAGTCAACCTGTGTGCCAAGGCCCTGCAACAAGGAAGGTCCGATTCTCCAGACAAGAGGCCACGAAGAGGCTAGCTAATAAATAGTTCATAGCTGTTGCTTAGGTGGTGCTGTCTTGGGTGCTTGATGCTGTCTACGTGATGGAGAGATGTCTTCTCTAAACATGTGCTTCTCTGAGTGTTCAGGGAAATTGCTAGAAACCCCAGCAAGGGGCCTGCTAGTCTCTTTGTATCAAAGTGGGCCCTCTGGTCTTCTTGGCTTAAATGCTGTTTAAGATGCTGTCATGGACATGTGCAAAGTCCAGTGGGAAACAGCGTTTGTCTGGAGACACTGGCCAGTCTCATAGACATCTCAGGCCATCGGACAAATTATTTGAAGTAGCCATGCAATTCTCTTCACTACGTGTGTGCGTGCGTGTGTGCACGCGCCTACCACATTCTTACTGCTTAGGTTTCTCCTTAAATGTGTGTAGTTGAAAGGGATTACTCAGAAAAATATTAAGGGAAGGGTAAAGAGTTCCAGAATGTCATTACTCTTTGCTCCTGTCTTAAGGGATCAATTTTTTAAAAAGAAATTTATTTGTTTGTTTATTTAATTGTTTGGCAAAGCCAGAAGAACTTCAGGCGGGCGCAAAGACGCTGTCACCGCCGCAGCCCTTTCGGCACTCAGCACTAGCTTTTCCGGGAATGAGCAGGGAGATGATGCGGCGAAGTTCTATGTGGGGCTGACTTTGATGTCCCAGGGTCTAGATGCAACTTTAAACAGCTTCTAAATTCACAAACACTCCTAAGAGCTTTTCTCTTCTAAAAGGAAATTACTTGGAACAAATATGACATCGATTTCCCATCTCCCTTGATTAGTCTCATTTGGTCTGATTTTTATTATTTAAGGCTTACCGACAATGAGAATATACAGTTAGCAATGGTTCTAATTAGATTTTGTGACCTTTAAGAAAGCAAAGGAGGCTCTGGGCCTGCCGATGCCTAAAACTGCCAAAGAACAGGGCAGGGATTTATGGCTTGCACAGGACGCATGGCCAAATAGTTCCATGTCTGCTCTGGGGATGAGGAGGTAGGATGGAGGAGCCGGGGGGGGGGGGGGGGGGGCAGAGGGGGCATGAGAGGAAGGGAGAAAACAGCAGTGCCGCTGTGGAGGTACTGGCGATGGCAGGGTGGGGTTTGTGTGGCGACTTTGATCAACAGATGGTCAAATAACCAACGCTGGCGTCAAACAGCTCTGCTTTTGCCGAGGTCCATTAACAACCAGTGGACTGTGTATTGCCGATGAGGTCATGGACACATATAGAGCCATAGGGATGCCTTTACACTCTCGCATGAAGGAGACACATTGTGCAGGTGGTCCGCGTGGGGTGGACAACGGGACACTGGCTGAGGAGACAACTTGTTAGCCTGAGATACTGGAGGAAGATACGTTTCCCAAGCCTGTTTTCTATAATGGCTCCAGCTTTGGAATGCACTGACCGACCCAGAGAGAAAGAGAGAGAGAGAGAGAGAGAGAGAAACATGTGGTCTGTGAAGAGGCCAGTCTTTCCTGAGTGAGGTATTCACTGGAGGTAAGCCTGGACCCTGACAAATAGTAAACAGAAGCCAATACAAACTCTCAAGGCTTTCCCTCTTAGATAGACCTGCTTTTTTCTAGCGTCTGGAATGATGATCAGGTGACTCAACATTAGTGCCTGTACTGTGCCCACAACCTCTAAAAAAAAAGGTGCCTACAACGTCGGGTATGTTTAAGATGAGCCATAATTTCCCCAGTTCCATCAGCATGACTGCCTTGGACACACACACACACACACACACACACACACACACACACACACACACACACACACACACACTCCTCTTGGGATGCAGGGAACAGTTACAGGAATATCAATGGAAAACAGATGGGAGTCTCCAATGGACGTCTCTCTTATTTTTCTTTGGTGTGATTCAGGAGGTGAGAGGCTGGCGGCGCCTGACTGGGGTTGAAGTTGAAGCCAAGCAGAGAATTCAGATGGCCCTGGCTCACTTGGCAGGTCCATAGCGTCTGAGACAGAAAGAAAGAAATCCTACAAAAAGATTTTTAAAAAAGTGTTCTTGAGTTAGTGCAGATCTCCTGACCGGCTCACTCGGGGAGACAAACGGGTAGATAGACTTCAGCCATCTGAAAACTACAAAGCACCCTACTGTAAGAAACTGCTGAACTTCCCAGTGGGCACGTAGCTAAACTGCTGCTGCGTGACCCTGTCTTGCAGGAAAGGGGCATCCCATGGGGGTGCTGTGGCTTCAGCCATTCCCCGCATGATGGGGTCTCCTTGTTTGGGGGAAGATGTGGGGGTAGAGTGGACACTGGAGCCCCCACAATACTTCTCATACCTGGAAACCTACCAGGGAAGGTAGTAGTGGCAACTGCCTCCTTGGGCTTGGACAAGACTACAGTCTGCGTGGCTGGAGCCCAGGGACGGAGGCCTGCTGGCCCAGCACACACTCTCCGTCCTGACGCCTGTTCTACACTGGGGGTGGTGATGGGGAGGTCAGGGCCCCTTCAGCCAGGATGAGCACTAGGATGGTTACCTTCCTGGCCGGCTGGCCCCAGAACCACCTCAGCCCTCTCCAGCATACCCTTCCTCTGCTGGGGTTTCTCCACCCATTCTCTTGAAGACTGCTTTCTTCTGAACATCCTTGTCTGGGATCAGAGCTCACCACCACCCTCACTAGCTTGGAGATCTTAACCTCTCTGGGTCTCAGTTTCTCCTGCAAATGAAGAGTCATAAAAGAGCCTTGCTGTGTGCGGTGTTGTCAGATCAGAGGGTCAGAGCCGGGAGGGTGGAGAGTACGGGATGCTGGGTGCAGACCGCACCACGGTCACTCATGTGGCCAAGCAGGGGAGGGGCGCAGGGGAGGGATCAGATAAAGGTTTAGCAGGAGTCTATCCTTGTGTCCATCGCTAGGCCATAGTCCCCAGGAAAGACAGGACTGCTTCCTAGCAGGGACTCCACCTCGCTGCCCCTCCCTGCTCCTTTGCTGGACACGTCGATCGACTACTTGAGGAGCTCCACGTGATAAGTTCACAGCAAGGAACATCTTGAAGTTTTCTTCTTGGTTTCCCATGGAGCATCGGGACAGCTTGATTCTGTCCCTGATGGCGGAAAGCTAGTGAGCCACTAAGTCTCCCCTGCATGCTTCCTGCTCTATTCCTCACAGCAGAGGGGGATGCTGGGGCCGAGTTCGGGGGGGGGGGGGGGGAGGAGGGAGCAGGTGAGGCTTAAGGGATGTCAGACGGGACCCAGGTATGCTGAGTGGATGCACGGCCATGCCCTGGCCGCCTCGCAAGGAGAGCCATGTGTGTGGTGGTTTATCGTAGTAAAGTGAGCCTTGCCACAGGGAGATGGCTTTTCCTGATGACATCTATTTCTTTTAATTATTCCATTCTGACAACTCAGAAAGCCACTCGGCAAGCTGACAGATGATGTATGCCTTGCATTAGCTCCTGGCCGTGACTGCAGATGGCCCAGCCTCTCCTGCAGCCCGCCTCACCACGCAGCCACGCCTCACGCTGGGACTGCGCTCAGCTCCTGGTGCCCCAATTTTGCAGGGGAGATCTTCGGATGACTCTGTGTGTGTGTGTGTGTGTGTGTGTGTGTGTGTGTAGAGGGCGTCTGTCTTCTTGCCATCCCTACCTTGCATCTTGAGAGTCAAGTGCAGAGTTGAGTTTGAATAGTTCCCTGCCATGGAAAGTAGGCCTTGTTGATCGCCCTTCCTTCCTCATTATTCTATTTGCTTCCTTCTTTTCCCCTTCATATAATGAAGACCTGAATTTTCTTTGTAGGGGAAAGAGGCCACCGCTGGGAGCAATCTGAGAACCAAGGTTCCCCATTGCCAGCAACCCTGCAGGGGAGGGAGGCTGAACCGCTACCAGACAGCCAAGGGTTACCTGGACAGCCCACTGTTTGCAAAGGGGAGGTAAATGGCTTGGAAGACCAGCAGAGACTCCCAGCTTCCGCCTGGGCCCCCAAACAAGAGCCGGACCCCTGATGGCAGGGGAGGTTGTGCTCAGACCTAAGGCAGCGTCCTGAACTGGAAGGACCACGGGGAAGAGAGCGCCCCACGAAACCTCAGTCTCTCTTAAGGTCAAGATTGTGTTTTGTGGGCCAAGGACATTTACAGAGCTGTGAAAGGAATCATTTTTGCTAATGCCATGAAATTATATTTCGAGCCGAATAGCAGTGGCCCTCGGCAGGTAAGGAAGTAATTTTCCTCCGGTATGAAATTTGGCTTTTAAGGAAGTTGGAGGTGGCCCTGGTTGGTGCTGACAGGGTCCTTTCTTCGGTACAATTGAAGTCACCAGATGAGAGTTGTAACTTTGCAAATGTTTCCCTCTTAAAAAAAAGTCACTTGAGACGGACAGACGGGCGGACCTCACACAAACACCTTGTGGAAGGAGAGGGAGCAGGTGGACACTTGCCGAACAGCCATTCATCCCGCTATTTACACGCAGGCTGTCCGCACCGGACGTGGCCGAGCCTTGTCCTGGTCACTGTGGGACAGAATACCGCGGGCAGGAGCTGTGGGCTGGAGCGAGCTGTGCTCCCGATCGAGTCACTCGAGCAGGGTGGGGCCGTGTCCTCTCCATCCGCCAGGTGTGTACTGCCACAGCCTGTCTAGCTTGCTTCCTTGGGCCATCCCCAGCTCCCAAGAGCAAGGCAGAGACAGCCTCCCCATCTTCCCAAAGAAGAAACCCTGGCCAGACGACTTCCTGGGCTCGCTTGACTCACCCCACGTCCGGGACAGGGGTGTTTCTGGGCAGAGTGCCCGATCCGGGCCGCCTCCCGCCCAATGCCCCCAAATCTCCCTCTGGACTCTGCCCACAGCTTTCCTCACCGCCTCCTCAGCCTGTGGGCTGTGTCTCAGGTCAGGGTTCTGTTTAGCAGGGCCCTGACTTTGCACAACCCACCCAGGGCTCCCTTTGCCCGCACCTGGCTGCTCTGTGTACCCGGTGTCACTCCAGGGAGTCTTGGTCCAGACTCTGGCAAGTTGTGCTGGCCACCCGGGCAGGCACGCTGCGGCTCAGGGGCTGTCGTGAGCATCGGTCTGTCTTTCTACTGTCCAGGCTCCTATCAGTCCAGGGCATTCCTCAAATTGACTGCAGCCCATCCTGTGCTCGCCCTTGTTACTCTTCATCACCTTCCATCGGCAATGCCAACTTCTGCTGGATGGATCCAAGCTCTCCCCCTGGCTAGCAGGTGGTTGGCCAGCCGAGGGGTTTCCTCATCCCATCCCATGGTGCATCAGGGATGAGTTTCCCATAATGCATCAGGCATGGGCATCCTGTAGTCTTCTCTATTTGGAGAAGTCTCCACTTATCCACAAGACTCCCTGGGAAGCCACCTCTGATCTGCCTGTGGCAGGCTCTTAATACTTGTACCTAGTCCCAGTCCCTCCTTAGGGCTTCTCTGCCCCCTCTTGCCTATGGCCTGGTATAGACAGAGTGTGCTGGAGCCTTCTTGGGTATTGGTAGTCTGGGTCAAGTCTAGAACACAGCAGACTCTCAGCATCTGCTGGTGGGCTGGTCAAACAGTCTGCATTGATCATGTAGAAAGGAGTAAATCCCAGACTATCTCTAGTGATTGCAAATTCCAATTGGGAAGAATCTGGAATCAAAATTCATGAGGTCTCTTTTAAAAAATGTAGACTGCCCTTTGACGCAAATGTAATCCATCAGTCATCAAAGGTTTGGTTGTTTTTTTGTTTTTTTTTAATAATGTCTTTGGGGACTCGGAAGGTTACAGAGACGTTGATGCACAGTTCCTGTGCTAACGGGGTGCAGGGGTGAGGGGACACAGGCAGGGGGTGAGGGGGGCCCTGAGTGGAGGAGGGAAGCCAGGACAGCCACTTCTTGCTGAGTGCCCCAGAGAACTACCATCCCACCTTCCCATGCAGAAAACCCTAATGGAAAGCGCCCTTCATGCTCCCCGGTAGCAAGAACCATTTGTAATCCAGGTTCGGCACCAGCTTATTTTTCTCATTCAGTGTGTGGCAACCCAAATTTCTGTACTTTGGTTAGCAAGTTAAGCTAAAAGGTGTTATGTTAGACACTCTAGGAGAGAAAGCAATCGGTTCTTTGAATTTGATTACTTGTTTGAAAATACTTTACTCAATAGAGAAATTGTGAGCAATTGAGCTTTTCTTGCAAATCACATTTTTTTTTTAAATGCATCTAGGGAGTACCTGTTAAATGGAAAAAACCTTGTGGCTGAGTGCTCTGGGAAAGTGAAAAATTGATCCTGGTGCAGAATTTGGAAAAATCAGGGTGTTTTGTTTTTGTTTTTTAAACACAGAGCTACAATCCACCCATCCAGGCTGTGGCTGGTCTTTCCCAGACTCCAACACCATTTCTCCCTCCCTACCATAGTCCCCAGGGGCAAGCTGCAGGGGACATAGTGAAGCTGACCTTCTCCGGTACCAGGTGGCCATGTCCATCTCGATGCCCTGTCATTCTGCAGTCTTCCCAACCGTGTGCTCCTGGGGGGCATTCTCTTCTTGGCTCTCCTCCTCAAATGTTCTAGTCAAAGCTTTCAGAACAATTGTGGATGGCAGAGAGTGGTGGCCCGGGCAGACCCTGCCCAGGCCCTGGCCAGCAGCCCGGAGCCCCAGTCCATCTCTATCTACTATATCTACTGCCTTTCCTGACACCCACACCTGTGACCCCACTGCACGTGCAGTGCTAGCACAGAGGGACTGACAGCTCAGGACCACGAAGTTTCCCTTCTGCACACACAGTCAGCATTATAAGAATGCATTAGCTTTGGGGGAAATCAGAGGCAGCAGCGACACCCTGCACACAGTAGGTACACAGCAAATACTTGTGGATCTTTTAAAAAATTATCTTTAAGTGATTGCACAAAAGAGTTTACACTGGGAGTTGTATCCCAGTGATTTTGACAATGCACTCGTCTTTACATTTTTTTTCTTTTTCTGTTTTCATTATAGATATAATTTACCACCAGCTCTGGGGCTTTCTGACTCCAATGCAACATTTGTAAACTTCAAGACAGCCTGTCCATGAAATTAATTAGAGCAAAAGTTAAGTACCAGTCATTGGGCTCTTTGTCCCATCACACCATTTTTATAAGCCTGTCAGAATGAACTATGGCTCCCCTGGCTGCCACTGCCCTCCCATGCTCCCCAGAGCTCCGGGCAGGGGTGGGGGGAGGCCTCCTGGCTCCGGTCCCCTCTTCAGGGCTCACTGAAAGCCCTCTCGGGGGGCAAAGGCCGCCGCCACCCTCAGTCTAGTCTGGCTCCTTTTGCTCTGATTGTAGACCTCACAGGAGTTAGAAAGGAAATTTTGTTGAAAATAAATAAATAAAATAAATGAACATCATTACAAAAGCCATTTTAATCCACGGGAAGGCATATATATTTAAAAGTCCATGCTACATTATTTTAATACAAATAGCTTTTCCTAATTACAAAATGAGACAGGTCTGTTTTGATTTACTGTGTATCGCCAAGTCTAATAACATTTGCTTTCCCTGAAAGTATTTCTAACTCTTGGCTTTTTGTTCATCCCACTGCCCTCGCGGAAGGCCTGGTGAAGGGTTCCCAGGTCCCCTCTCCTCTCCAGGCGCACCCAGGGGATGTTCAGAGGCCAGAGCTTGTCCCAGCCTGCAGAGAAGGGGCCCAGGGCTCCGAACGCCATGCTGGAGTGAGCACAGCCCCCATCTCCTCCCCAACATCCAGGGAGGGAGAACAAGGCTATTCCTGTAGCTTCTCTCCTTCAGGGTTCACAGCAGACATGACACCCAGCCAGCCCTCCTTCCCCAAGGCCACCTTGAATTCCCCAAGGTGACCTTGAATCATCTCTAGCCATCCAAGTCTGAGATGCTCTCAGGTGCAACTTCACTGTCCTGCCCCAGGACACTTGCCTACCCTGCCCCAGGCCTTTGAGGCTCCCGCCACCACCTGCAGGGCAGCTGTTGCGGGCATGCCACACACAGAGGTTGCCGTGCCAGGCACCAGGGCCACATTGTCCTGTCCAACGAGCTGCTTGGAGCAGGAAACACAGCGTTAGATTTCAACAGTCTAGATGGCCATGGCATATATGTTAAGATGCATTCGAGTGCAGTTCACTGGTCTTCTCAGTTCAATACAAATGTATTTTCCTGCTTGAAGAGTCAGAAAGCCAGACTGGAGAGCATTGAACACCACATAGTCTAATCCTATATATATATATATATATATATATATATATATATATATACACACACACACACACACACACACACACACACACACATATATATGCAAGATGCCTCAGCCCAAAGGCAGAATCTCAGATGCAAGCTCCACACGGGAAGCAGAGGGTGGGGGGGTGGGGAGGCTCTAGCACACAGCACAGTGGAGTTCTCCGTGGGTCATTCCAGGACTAGCTGTCAGCACGACTGTGGTGGATGCATGTGGGCCCCCACTGATGACTACTACTACTACTCCTCCAGGACTGCTGGAGCCTCCCCTCTGTCCTCCCCCTCCAGTCTCAGGGCCCCGGCACCCCGGCTGTGAAGGGGAAGCACCAATGGCCAGCCACTGGGGACTCCCTGGGCACGGGACTGCTGGCCATGCTGGGGAACGCGTGGTTTTAGAGAATGGCTTCCTCGGGGATGGAACCCCAGAGGAGCATGAAAGCACCTGCTTGTGGCGTTCTGCAGCTGGTCACGGGCTCCCTTGGGCTGGAGAGCGCCCCCTGAGGTTGCACATCTAGCCACACAGAAAGCTTAGGAAGTTTGGGTGAGTCTAGATGTCTTCTAAAGGAAACCAAGATGTTTTTCAGCGTGTTCAGCCTAAAAAGACAATCTCTTCACATCACAGCTGGCCGCTGCCCCGTGGGAGGGACGGGCTGAGCAGCCGACCTGCCGGCCACACGTCAAGCCACTTAGCAGGCAAACGAATGTCAGGACACCTTTCAAAAGGAGCCATTGCTCTAAGAAATTAAAAAGCAAGACAGGAGTGGGAAGGGCCGGGGCCGTCAGCAGTGTCCCGTGGAGCCGTGGGTGGATTCTGGGCTTTTCATCTCCTCTCTAGTCACTGTTGATGGCACCATCGCCTTACATGTGTGAAGCACATTGGGGCAAACTGACACCTTCCTGAGCACTTTAGCAGGAGTGTGTGCTTGTCAGCCATAAGCTGTGACCTGACCTGTCTCTTTCTGGTGACTTTATTTAGGATGCGGTTGCCATGATGTTTTTTTGTCACTGGGTGGACCCCAAAGTCATATGTGGCCTCCTGCCACCTCTGCTGGGATCGAGGGCCCGGGGCAGCCTGCCTGGGAGGCGTGGTCTGATGAGACAGGCATTGTGGGAGGTTGGAGAGACTGTCCTCAACCTTCGGCTGGGCCCCAGGGAGACGTACCACAGCAGAGACCGACAAATGCGTCTTTGGTGTTTCACTCCCTGTGGTGGTATGTACCGGGCCAGTTTTTCAGTGCTACGATGAAATACTTGAGAAGGGTGACTTTCTGAACCAAGAAGTTTGTTGAGTTTCTCGCAGGTTTGAAGGTTCGAGGTCTAGGGGATGCAGCTGATGATGGTTTTCCTGCTGGCAAAGTCCCAAGGTAGTAAAGGGTACCACGGGGTGAGAGACATAGTGTGTGTGTGTGTGTGTGTGTGTGTGTGTGTGTGTGTGTGTGTGTGTTTCTTATCTCTCCTTTTCTTCAAAGCTGCCAGGATCTACTCCTGGTGCTTTCCTGGTGACCTTATTCAACCCTGATCACCTGCCAGAACTCGCTCTCCCTGTAAATACCAGTTGGATTCAGTTCTCACAGTCCCAACACTTCACAGCAAGGATTAAATTCCAACACACGGACCCCTAGGAGGCCCACTCAAACCGTTCCCAATCATGGTAGAGTCTTTTTCTTGGAGACAGTGTTTTAAATCACCTGTCTTCTCCTAAGCGTGGACAGGGGTCGAGGCCCCCTTGAAGTCCTACCCAGCCCCTGTGCAGTGGCCTGGCCAGCTCCTGCGGCCCCTCCCTCTACCTGCCAGTCTCCGGAGCCTCGGCTCCTTCTCTTGCTCCCCGCGGTACAAAGCATCGCTGGTCCTGTTCTTCCCTGCACACCCTTCTTTCCCCTCTTCCTGCCCCTCTCCTGCTTCCTCCTATCTCTCCAGAAGCTGTGCTGTCCACCGTGTCTCACAGGTGACGGTGACTGCAGAAGCCCTCGTGCCCTTTCAGGGTCACCTTCTCACATCTGGCCTTTGCTGACTTCTCACCGCAGCTTGTGTGTGCAGATGGGGCTGTGGAGCACCACTGTTCTTGGGGTACTGACACCGAAGACTGAAATGGGTGAGCTTGAGAGTCAGGAGTAGAGAGTGATCCCACACATGCTGTCCCCTGTTCTGGTTCTTCTTGTGGCCCGGTGTGCTCTCGGGTGACCCCCCACTCCATCGTATTTTACAAGCCTGGCAGGGCCTGTGCTGACCCCCAGGCTGATTAGCAGGCTCTGTGGTGGCCAGATAGGAGGAGACCCATGGGCCTGGATCTGGGGCTGGGGAGGTCTCAGAGCCAAGCTGGGTGCCAGTAGCCCAGGAGCACAGAAGTGGTGTTCACTGATCCTCAGCACCCCAAGATCTAGCCCAAGAAGGATTCTGTCATTTATCTCAAACCAGTTGCAGCGCTGAGCAAAGCCTGGGACACTGTGGTTCTGAAAGCCCTGGCAGGTGTGGTCTACTGGTCATTGTCCCCCTCCCCCATTTCTTCTACTCCCTTACAAGGGGCTCTCTGCAGGGCCCCACCCACAAGGACTTCCTCCCTGCAGTTTTGGGCCTGGCCTTTGGGGGCTCAGGGACGCTGTAGAGCAAGCACCAGCCCAAGCCAAGCTGATCGTGGTGCTAGTCCCTGCTCCCTGCCTTCCAGGTTGGGGGTGAGGAGTGGGAGAAGGCTATTGAGGCCAGGGTGGTCCCAGCTAAAATAGCTTCGGGAAAAGGTCACGGGGAGGCCTGCATCGTTGTGTCTTACCAGCGGTCTCCCAGACTCAGGGTCCAGGAAGCAATGGCGTCTACTCAGGAAGTTGCCATTCAACCAAATGCAACTCAGTCAAAGGATGCTGAAGAAACAACAGAGAAAGCCAGGAAGCCACTTGTTAAAAGGTAATTAAAAGACCCTCCTTCAGAAGTGATAGGCAAAGGAGCCAGGGAGGAAGCAGAGGAGGTGGGAGCCTTTCCTCTTTCCCACACAAGTGCCAGGCTGCAGGTAGAATGGCCTGGACAGCATAGCCACACAGAGACAAGGGAGCCATGGAGCCCAGCTCACAAGGAGACAACCCCAGCCTCTGCCCTTCTGTGCAGGACTGAGGGAGACCACGCATCTTATCTGCCCTTGCTTTTGCCCAAGCACTTTTTAGTTCAGACTTTGGCCACTCATCTGTCTGTCTAAACTTCCTCTATTAACTTTGCATCACCACAACCAAGCTTTCTTCTATCTCTCCATGCTTCTCTTCTTGCATTCTTCCCTTTTGCTTTCTTTAGGAGATCTTGGTCCTACCACTTTCCTTCCTTCCTTCATCCACTCATCCACTTATCTACCCACCTACCCATCCATGTGTATGGATCCATACACCTGGACTTCCTCTGTCACTCATCCACCCATCCACCCATCTAGCCAGCCACCCACCTACCATCCTTCCATCCGTCCATCTATCCACCCATTCATCAATGCATCCTTCAACCCATCCATCCACCTATTCATCTGTCCATCCATCCATCCATACATCCATCCATCCAACTATCCACCTACCCACCCAACTATTAACCCATCTACCCATCCATCCAACTATTCATCCATCCATCCATCTATCCATCCATCCATCCATCCACCCACCCTTTCATCTATCTACCTACCCATCCACCTACCCATCCCATCCATCCACCCACCCTTCCATCTATCCACCCACCCATCCACCTACCCATCCCATCCATCCATCCATCCATCCATCCATCCATCCATCCATCCATCCATCTAACCATCCATCCATCCATCCATCCATCCATCCATCTAACCACCCATCCATCCACCCATCCACCTACCCATCCCATCCTATCCCATCTGTTTACCCATCCAGGTATTCATGCATTCATGAGTGGCCATGCCTGTATCTACCATCCACTCACACATTTTCCCATTTGTCTACCCATCCACCTCTTCTCTTGCCCAACCACAGGGTCACCTGACTGAAGATAATCAGCCTTGTCCCTCTCCATTCTCATTCTTGTGCTACTTCACACCTGCAGCATTTCTCCTTCAGAGCCATCCTATGACAGCCAGCCAGGGCTGATGATTCCCATTTGGCACAGGGTGAACCTGAGACTCAGAAGTACAGAATGTGCTCAGCGTGGCCTGTGAGGACTGGATCTGGTACTCACTCTACCGCATGATGCTCTTCCCAATCTGTACCTGCCTTCTCTTGGGTGGACCCGTAGGTTCATGGCTGAGTTAGGGCTACAACATTGGTCTTTCCAACCAGTCCTCATGGAGGTAGAAACTTAAGGCTGGAGACAAGCATCTGCCACACACCTGCATGTTGGCTCCTGAACTCCAGCACAGCTCTCCTCTGAGCTCCTTGGGAGTGCAGATTTGGGAGAAATGAATGTGTGCATTGTCCCTAGTGCCATCGTATATCAAACCATCTACAGCATCTTTCCCAGGACCTTCCAGCCAGCACCGAGGTGCAGTCCAAACCAGAGGCCTAGCACAGCATCTCCTGTCATCACAGAACCCCTGGCTTCCCGGGCCACACCCCAGAACTTCCACACCTCCCTTGCCCCTAGACTAGCGCCAGGTACCCTGGCATTCCCTGGGGAGGAGCTGTCCGCTTTGGGAAGGAGGTCTTTTTGTGAGGAGTCATGCACCCTTCCACCCTCCCACACCCAACCGGACTGCCGAGCTCAGCACTTTCTTCCCTGGGAACCGCTGCCCAGGACCCTAGGTTCGTAGAACTGCAATTTGCCTCTGGTGTTGGGGGCGGGGCGGCTATCCGTTATCCTTAATAACCCAGCAGACGACAGGCTAGCATTGCCCTCAGCATTCTTAATAGTACAGAGTGGTCACTCTCTCTCTTTTGAGAAGAGCAATTCCACCAACTCCATTACTGAAATGGCTCTTGCCTTCTGTGCCCTGTCCAAGCTGCTATGTCGTTGTTTTATTGCTTCTCTGAAAAGCTCCTACTAATTAAGGTGAAAGCTGGATACAAATAGGGCCGGGGCTGCAGTCCAAAGGACAGGCCTGAATTTAGTTGGCTGTGGGGCGTTCTTGGAGGCTCTACCTCTGCCATCTCCTCTGAGCCAGGGCTTCACCTTCTTTGAGAAGTTCCAAGGCCTGGTCCTCCATGAGCCGGGACGCCTAGCAGCCCGCGGGGCCAGGGAAGCAGCCCAGGCCGTTCACAAAACCCTCAGCACCCAACGGCTCTGTGGCTGGGAGAGGGAGGAGCAGAGGCGGCTCCCATGGGGAGGGGCTCTGCCCGCCTGTCCTGGGCTCAGGGACACGTCAAAGGCAGCCCAGCCTTCGTGGGGCTGAGAACTCAATGGCGGAAATGGGTCACGCACAAACCAACCATAGTCCCAAGACATAAGGCCAGTCAGGGCCCTGGGTGCAAATGGATGGTCACTCTTCTGGGGCAAGGTGGGGGGGATGGGAGGAGCAGCTATGGAGTCAAGAGACATTGGAAGCAGACCTTGAGCCGGAGCCTCTGAAGCAAAGGCAGGGAGCCAGCCTTGGGGGAGGGGGACAAGGTCGGCTCCTAGGGCATGGGGGTCAGCGGGGGGAAGGAGCAGGAGCAGGGCCTGGGCAACTGTCAGGTGAAGCCCGCACCACCTCCCCCCTGCCCCCCACACCCCCCGCCCTGAGTGGGGCTTTTCCTGTGTGGCCAGAATCGGCAGCTTTTCTGGTTCAGCTCAGTTCTGTGGCTCTGTCGGTACCTGGGGACACGCTTCCTGTCGACTGTCAGAGCAGGGGTAGCTGCCCAACCCCCTCCTAAGCAATCTCTGGAGCCTAAGACTTAACATCCTCAGCCTTGTCTTGTTGAAGGATGAGAGAAGAATAGACTTCAGATGCACGCGGCCAGGGCCAACAGCGATGGCATGGCCTGCCAGAGCAGTCCCAGGCCAGGGCTCCGATGATTCCAGAAAGAAGAACCAGAACAGGCCACTCTCTGAGAAAGAAGCCAGATGGCACAATCTTCATTGCAGAGACCTTCTTTGTGTGTTTGTGTGTGTGTGTGTGTGTGTGTGTGTGTGTGCACGTGCGCGTGCGTGTGTATGGGCTGACTGCAGGGCCTCCAAGAATACCCCACAAGCACTGGGGCTTGAACTTGGGGTCTGGGTGCCATCTCTTAGCTGTCTTGTTCAAAGCTAGGCTGTACCACTTGAATCCCAGCTCTACTTCTGGCTTTTTGGTGGTTCATTGGAGATGAGTCTCACAGACTTCTCTGCCCAGGTTTGGTTTTGACCCCTGATCCCCAGATCTCAGCTTCTTGAGTAGCTAGGATTACAGAGTTGAACCAGAGGCTCCAGGCTTCTGTGAACATGTCGCCACAGAACCACTGAGTAAAGTATAGCACACACATGCATTCGTGTGTGTCTGTGTAAGTCCACAGAGGATGGCAGATTTCCACAAACCAAACACTCATGTATGTAACCACCACCCATGCCAAGAAGCAAAATGTTGCTCCCCCACCAGGTACTGGCCCTCAGTGACTGCCCAGCTCCCCAGTGAAATGCTGTCCTGACTTTGAACAGTACAGGTTGAGCTTGCCTGGTTTTTAATCAGCCACTCTGTTTTGTTTTGCCTTGTTCTGAGAGACAGAATACCAGAATAAAATGAATAGTGTTTGTTTATTTCCAATTATGTAGTTAGGAAGAACATACTTTAAAAATGGACTTCCTAGAGGTATAAACAATGTTTCTTCTCCCCGCCCCAAAATATTTTGACATTATGTTAATAGACTTCTTGTTTATTATCTCTTTGCTTTATGATTTGTTTTGTATGTTGTCGTAGGTCTTCTTTTTTCTTTTGAGGAGCAATTGGAGCTTTAATGGAGAGGCTGGGGCTGTAATGATGTTAATGAAGGCGAGCAACAGTACATGTAGCCTGATAACTTTTTTATTGAAGGAAAATTTACATGTGAAATTTACAGATAGGTGTTAAATTTTATGAGTTTTGAATAATGCAGATAGCCATGTAGCCACCACTCTAATCAAGACTGATAGGGTCTCTATTCCCAGAAAGTTCCCTGTGTCTCTTCTAGTCTCTGCCCATTGGACTGGACTGTAATCATTTTGATCACCACAGATCAAACCTTCCATCCATTGGACTCTAGGGTCAGGAATAGTGTTAAAAATCCTGTATTATGTTAAAAACATAATATCGTAGATGCGAGCTCACTTGTGTAGCACAGGGCCTTCAACACTCACTGACAATGTTGCAGGAATTCCTCGTCTATTTTTTTGTATTTGTATTGTATCTCATTATAGGAATATATAAAACAATCTATTCATTCTCTTTTTTTTTTTTTTAACAAACATTTAGGTCCTGCCTGTTTGGGGCACAGCTGTTCTTTCTTCTCTTGAATAAACAGCTAGGATTAGAATTGTCTCATGGTGGGCTGGATGTATGCTTGACTTTCTAGGAAATGTCTTCTCGCAGGTGGCTGAGCCAGTTTGCGTTTGGCACAGTGGCTCTGCCTCCTGGACAGCGACGGGCGTTGGTGGTCTTTAACCATCCAGATGAGCACCACGGGGCGTCCGGTCCTCCTCACAGTTCACACAGATGACAAGTGACACCACACAGCCTGAAATGGACTTAGGGTCCATGTGCATAGCTTCATTTGCAGAGCGTCTATTCAAATTCCCTTCTATTACTTACTCATCATTTTTTAATTATTGCATCATAAGAAGTCTTTAAATGCTCCCTATAATGTTTTGTCAAGTACTTGCTCTGAGAATACTTTCTTTCAATCTGTGCCATGCTTTTCCCCTTCCCCTCCCCTCCTCTCCCTTCCTCCTCTCTTCTCCTCCCTTCTCTCCCTCTCCTCTCCTCTCCTCTCTCTCTTTCCTCCTCCTTCTTAATAATGTTCCTCTTTTTCCTTTTTCTTTTTTCTTTTTTTGAGTACTCAGGATTAAGCCTAGGACCTCATGCTTTGGCAAAGCAAGTATTCTACTGCTTGGGCCTTGATACACTCCCTTAGCAGTTTTATTTGGGGAGGTGGTGCTTTTCAGTTTGTTTTTGTTAAATTTTTCTTTTTACAGGGCTCCTCTCTAAACCTCTATCTCTCAAATACTAGGGTCACAGGAGTGCACTGCCATGCCTTGCCATTCTGTTGTTAGTGCTGATTTTCACTAAGTACAAGTGGTTTTTTGTTTTTTTTTTTACCTTGATGGACTCTAATTTCCCAATATTTGTTCCTATGCTCAATTATGGGTTTTTTTGGCAATATGTGCCAATATTTGTTTGAGAGTAATTATTCTTTTCCTCTAAAGAATATTTGCCTATCTACATCAAGTCTATGACAAAAATTCTATGTAACCTGCAAGAGGCTTCATCGTTCTTGACTTTGTTAGGCCTATGATCTATCTCTTGAACTAGATTTTATGTATGAAGTGAAGGCAGCGTTGAGGTACATTTTAAAATTATATTTCCTGCTTTTTACAGTTCATTTACTACAGAGATGTTCCTTTCTTCATCATCTTACTTAATGCCTTTACACAGAATCAGCGGACTGAATACGCAGACATCTACCTCTGGATCCCCTTCAGAATCCGCTTATCTATTTGTCTGTGCTCCCATTAGTGCCAAAGCTGGCTAGTTACCAGGGCTTTGCAAACATAGTGAAATCTGAGAGTTCTCCTCCTCAGAACTTTATTTTCTAAATTGTTTTGGTTATTCTAAGTACTCTGCATTTCCACTTATAATGTAAAAGCACCTTGTCAAATCTACAAAAGTTCCTGTCCGTATGTGGGTTGGAATTATGTTAAACCCTTGACTATCTACAGTTCAGTCTGGAGAGACTTTGTAGCCAAGGGAGAGTCTCCAAAGCCTGGAGGTCTTTATCTTCTCTTAGCAGTGTGTTCTGCTTTCTTACCTACCAATCTCACACATTTTTAAAGTTGTTTCTAAGTGTTTTATGTTTTTGATGATATTACAAATGGAGTCATTTTAAAATTTTGTTTCCAACAATTTCCTGCTAGAATAAAAGTGCAATTCATTTTGTGCATTCCCTTTGTATGAAATGATCTTGCTGGTTTGTGCAGAAGTTCCAGAGGAGTTATTCTTGTGTAATCTTTAAATATTTTAATGTAAGTAATCAGAGCACCTGTAACTATAAGGAAGTTTATTCTTTCTTTTCGATCTGTCTGTCTCTTCCTTTTCTTGCCTTATTGCACAGGGTAGGTTTTGGTGCCATGTTAAACAGGGGTGGTGAGTGCAGACACTGCCATTCTGGTCCCAATCTTAGAAGAACAGGCTCCAATAAGTGGTGCTGACTCATACCTTGGTAAATGTTCCTGAAGAGACTGAAGGCATGGCTTCCGGTTGCGGGGTCTCAAGCATGCATGGGCACTGTGAAGTCACGAAGGGTCATGAAATCAGACACTTCACACATTGTTCTGCCCATTTATTTTGTTGCATGACATGTGGCATAGGTTGGCTTTTAATTATATGTAAGTAGTTGTACAAAGAGGTTTCAATTCAACATGTCAGTTTATAGGTACAATGTATCTTGATCAACGTCATGCTAAGACAGAGAGCCAGCCAGATTGAGATTCAACAAAAATGGGTGACTAGCAACTCACTGTCAATAGACAGACCAAAATATAAATAAGCGAACACCTACAGAATGTTCCATTCAGCAGCCACACAACAGACATTCTTCTCAATAGTGACTTCCTCAAGACACATCACGTCTCACACCATAAAGCAAGTCTTAAAAAATACAGAATGTTAGGATGCTTTCTTGTATCTTATCAGATTATAATGTAATAAAATTAGAAATCAATAATAAGAGGAACCAAATGCACTCTACAAACACATGAAGTTGACCAATGAGCTTGGGAATAATCAACAAGTCATTAAAGAAAGCAAGAAAAAATTCATTTTGCCCTCGGTCCTATGCACTTGTTATCCCGATTGTACAGAAGGCCCAGATCGACATAATCACAGGTCCA
Source organism: Dipodomys spectabilis (assembly GCF_019054845.1). Lineage (NCBI taxonomy): Eukaryota > Metazoa > Chordata > Mammalia > Rodentia > Heteromyidae > Dipodomys > Dipodomys spectabilis. The sequence continues at coordinate 4,693,859 of NW_024870917.1, read as the reverse complement.
GGGTAGCCCTGGTAGAAAAGTTCCTGAGACTCCACTTCAATAGAAAGAGATAGGTGTGGTGGCACAACCCTGTCAGCTACAAGAAAAAGGCTAAATAGATAGATAGGTGTTGAGTTATATGCCTAAGCAGAAAACAAGGCTGTATCTCAAAATACCTACCCCAAAAGTATTGTTTAGCGGTAGATCACCTGCCTAGCAAGCACAAGGCCCTCAGTTGAAACCCCGGCACCCAAAACAACAATGATAAGCTAAATATAAATAACCAATAATGCACCTCCTAGTCTTTAAAATACAAGAACAAGCCAAACCCCAAATTGGCAGATGGAAACAGAATAACAAAGATCAGAGCTGATATTACAAAGCAGAAACTGAAAGAACAATACAAATGGAACAGTGAAACCGAATTGGGTCTTTAAAAGATAAACTAGATGCACAAACTCCTGGCTAAGCTACCCAGAAGAAAGGGAGGATGCAAATTAGTAAAATTATCATTGAAAAAGGGATTTGACAATTGAAACCACTGAAGTCAGAAGATCGTCAGGAAATATTTGAAAAGTTACATTCCAATTAATTGGAAAATCTGGAAGAAATGACATTTCTAGAAACATATGACAAACCAAAAAAAAATGATGCAATCAATTTAAACATCCAAAAATGATCAATGAGATTGAAGTAGTAATAAAAAGCTACCCTCAAAAGCCCTAAGCAGATTCATTGCTAAATTCTACCAGGTCTTTAAAGAACTAAAGCTAGTATACCCCAAACTTATCCATAGAAAAATAAAGAGAAAGAGCTCTCCCAAACTCATTCTACAAAGCCAGCACAACACGGATACCAAAATCAGATAAGCATATAACGGCAACAAAAGGAAAATAGTAGACCAATTTCCTTTAAGAACGTGGGTGCAAATATCCCCAATAAAACACGTGCAAACTGGATTTAATAACACATTAAAAAAGATCCTGGCCATAATAAAGGATACAAGGCTAATTCAAGCTACACAAGTGAATAAACTAAATATGAGACAGCACACAAATAGAGTTATGATCTTTTTTTATTTTTTATTTTGTACTGGAGATTGAACCCAGGACATTGTACTTGCTAGGCAAACATTTTGCCACTGAGCTACATCCCAGCTCACTAATAGGATTATGGACAAAGACTATATAATCATCTAAAGGTTTTCAAAAAATATAGTTCAACAATTATTAATTATCAAAGCTGTGAAGAAACTCAGAATGGAAGAGCATTCCTCAACATAGCAAAGGTCATACACGGCTGACCTCTAGCCAACATTAAACTGAATAGGGAAAAACAGAAAGCATTTCCTCTAAAATCAGGATGGGAGAAGGGCACTCTTTTGCAGTGCTGGAATTTCTTGCCAGACCAAGAATGCAAGAGAAGAAGTAAAAGGGAAGACGTCAAATTACCCTATTTACAGATAATACGATCCTCTACTTAAACCACCCCGAGGACTCCATCAGAAAATTCTGGTATCTAATAAACACTTTGGGCAAAGTAACTGGATATAAAATCAACATATAAAAATTAGAAGCTTTTTTATATATACCAATGACAAAGAATAGAAAATAACCAGGAAAGCAATCCCATTCACAATAGCCTCAAGAAAAAAAAACCAACACACAAATACCTAGGAATAAATCTAACCAATGAGGTGACAGAGCTCTACAATAAAAACCATAAAGCACTGAAGAAATAAATTGAAGAAGACAATTTTGCTCATGTTCATGGAGGGCCTTCCAGGTTCCTAGACCAGCAGAATTAATACTGTGGAAGTGGCTATATTACCAAATGCAATCTGCAGATCCAATGCAACCCCATCAAAAATTCCAATGACATTCTTCATAGAAATAGAAAACAATCCTAAAATTCACATGGAAGCATATACCCCAAATAGCCAAAGGAATTCTGGGCAGAAGGAGCCATCACAATTGCTCATTGGAGGTATCCCAACGTCTGGTTTCAAATTAAACTTTTGTGCCAGCATGCTACTGGCAAGAAAACAGACACATAGACAATGGGCTAGAATAGATGACCATCAATAAATCCACACAGCTCCAGCCATCTGGTTCTTGGCAAAGTGCTAAAAAAAATACGTTGCAGAAAAGATAGCTTCTTCAATAAGTGATATTAGGAAAAGATGGCACACGCAGGAAGAAGAATAACACTAGATTCCTATCTCTCCTTCTGCACAAATACCAATTTGAAATAGATCAAAGTCCTGAATTTAAGACCTGAACTTTGAAACTACTAGAGGAAAACAGGGGAAATACTTCAAGATGCAGTCGTGGGCAACAATTATCTGAATAGGACTCTACATGCCCAGGAAATAAAAGAAAGAATTGATGAATAGGATTGCATCACACTTTAAAGTTTCTGGTAGGGCACTAACCTTGAGCAAAAGAAGCTCTGGCTTTCTCAGCACCCAGGCTCTGAGTTCAAGCCCTAGGGCCAACACACACACACACACACACACACACACACACACACACACACACACACACACACACACACACTCAATAATCGAAGCTTCTGCACACCAAAGGACATAATTATTAAGAGAAGAGAGAGCCTACACCATTCTTCCAACATGAGATTCCAGAATACATAAATAATTCAATAATTAAATGCCAAAAAAGAATCCAAAGATAGGTAAATGAACTGCACAGATAATTCTCTTAAGAACTATAAATGGCCAACACAGAGATGAAATAAAATGTCCTTGGCCATCATGGAGTGCAGAGCGAAGCTGCCCGGAGGTGGGACTGCTCAAGCGAGAGCACTTCTGTCAAACAAGCGCAGAGCCCTGAGTTCAAACCCTAGTACCAGCAAAACACCAAGCAAGACAGCAACGACAGCGGGGTTTCATCTCACCACAGTCAGAATGGCAATCACCAAGAAAACAAGACAGCAACACACGCTGGCCAGGACGCAGGGCAAGGAGGCCTGCGGGCTGCTGGTGAGGAGGAAAATGGGTGCAGCCACTACGGAAGCTGGTATGGCGTCTCCTCAAACAAATCAGAACCGAACTACCTTTTACTCCAGATAGACATGTCTGAGGACAAATCCAGAAGAAGGAAGTCATACACAACAGAGACCCCCACAAACCCCTCGCCGTGCCCTGATCCACAACAGCCAAGCAACGGAATCAGCTTCGGTGCCCAGCAACAGATGAGCGGATGAAGGAAACAGGGTCTCTACACGGTGGAGTATTATTCAACCAAAAAGAACTTGATGTTTCATTTGCAGGAAAATGGATGGAACTACAGGTCCTCATAGTAAGTCAAGTAACCCAAACTCAGAAAGATCAATATTGTGTCTTTTCTCACATATGCAGATTTCTTATTTTTTTAAAAAAGACATGAAATTAGAAGAGGAAGGGGACCAGTGGGAGAGGAGCAAGAGAGAGTGCTGGGTGAGTGAATATGACTAAAATACAGTATATTCATGCACAAACGATCATTATTTTATGTAATTCATATATGCTAATCAAAAGGAAGAGGATGGGTAGGAAGGAGGAAGAGGAATAGAGCTGCTATGAATGTCAGTGTACAGGATTTCGTGTGTGTGTGTGTGAACATGTTCCTTTCCTCTTGGGGAATGTGCAATGTTCAGCTTTATAAGAATGTACATGTTTCACTTTATAAGAATCTACCAGGCTGAGTGTCAGTGACTCACACCTGTCATCCTAGCTACTCAGCAGGCTGAGATCTGAGGATCGCAGTTCAAAGTCAGCCCAGGCAGGAAAGTCCGTGAGACTCTTATCTCCAATAAAACCTCTCAGGTATGGTGTGTGGTGTGGTATGTGTGTGTGATGTGGCATGTGTGGTGTGTGTATGATGTGTGTGGTGTGTGTGTGGTGTGTGGTATGTGGTGTGTGTGGTATGGTGTGTGAGTGGTGTGGTGTGTAGTGTGTGTGCTGTGTGGTGTGTGTATGGTGTATGGTGTGGTATGTGTGTGTGGTGTGTGTGTGTGGTGTATGTGTGTGTGTGATGTGGTATATGTGTGTGTATGTGTGTGTGTGTGTGTGTGGTGTGGTGTGTTGTTTGCCAATCCTGAGATTTGAATTCAGAGCCTCGGCACAATTCCTGAACCTTCTTGCTTAAGACTAGGGTTCTAGTACTTGAGCCACAGTTCCACTTCTGGCTTTTTGCTGGGCAACTGGAGATTAGGGTCTAGCAGAGTTTCCTGCGCAGGTTGGCTTCAAACAGCAATCCTTAGATCTTAGCCTCTTGAGTAGCTAGGATTACAGAAAGGAACTTCCAGTACTAAAAGCTAATAATCGGCAAAACTCTCCATGGTCTTTCTTGCTGTCTGTATATATTCTTCAGTGAAGCATCTGTTTATATCTTTTGCCCATAGTCTAAGGGATTGAGCTATTTTTTACAGTTAAAAATTTCTATTATGGATTGAGTCTAGATACTAGTCTTGTTGAGTGTAACTGGCAAATATTTTCTCAACTATCAGTGGTATGTCTTTGTATTTCCTTCCTTCCTTTCTTCCTTCTTTCTTTGCAGTACCTGGGTCTGAACTCAGGGTCCGATGCTTGCTGGGCAGCACTCTGCTGATGAGCCATAACTTGGGTATGGGTGGTTATCTTTCATATAGAGTCTGGACTGTAATGCTCCTATTTTAAGCTTTGCATTGATGCTGAGATGATAAGTGCACACCAATATAACAGCAACTTCTACTGATTTGGAGTCTTACTCTTCCCGGGCAGGCCTACACTGCAGTCGACTTCCACCTGCCGACTGCTAAGATGACTGGTATGAGCCACTGCTGACTAACTTCACTTTTAAGAGCATCTTTTCCAGAGTAAGGATTTTTAAGTTTTAATAAGTCTCAACTTACCAATTTTTCTTAGCTGGAATATGATTTTGTTGTTAAGTCTACGACTTCTGCCCAGTCCTAGATCATAAATATTTTTTCCTGTGTATTTTTCTAAAAGATGTTTAGCTTTTCCTTTCATGTTAAGTCTATATTTTGAGGCGTGTGTGTGTGTGTGTGTGTGTGTGTGTGTGTGTGTGTTTAAAATAAGACCAGGATTTGAGTAGATGTTTGTTTTCTTCCCCCAGATATTCAGTTTTCCAGCTCCGTTTGTTGAAGAGGTTATAGTTGAGCACTTTGAGCACTTTCTTGGTTTGGTGAAGGATCCGTTGTGGGCATATTTGCATAGAACTATTTCTGGGGTCTCTAGGGGTCTGTTTCTGGGGTCTCTTTTGCATTTGTCCTTTGCCTGTACTTCCCGGTCTTGGTTACTGTGGCTGTGATGTGAACTTTGCCATCTGACAGAGGACTCTTCCCACTTTATTTTTTCTTGATTGTTTTAGCTTTAAAAAAAAAAAATGTCTGGTATCTTTTCATTTACATTTTAGAATAAGCTTGCCTATGTGTATAGAAAGTTACTGGGATTTCTATGGGAATTAAACCTATCAACCAAGGGAGGGGCAGAGCTCAAAGGTAGAGCAAGGTTTGGTGTGCCCAGCGCTCTGCATTCAACCCTGACGTCAAGAAAATAAATAATCATTTTAAAACCCTATTTTTTGATGATGTGTGTATGAAATTTTATTTATACTCATTGCTTCTTGACCTTGAATATAACATTCATCACATAATCAACATATCAATAAAGGGAATAGCTATTTCAGTTTCTGAATTTCATATAATTCATATAGTTCTTTATGTTTAAAGATACATTATTTTGTGCAATTTCTGAATTCTTTTATCTAAGATCAGAGAGTAACATCTTTCATTTATTTAAAAATGTGACATACAGGTAATATATTAAAAGCCATATATCATAATCAGTGGAAGCTTTAATCAATTCAAAAATAACCCCAAACAGAAGGCAAACATTGGATGGATCTTGTTTTTTTGATGCAATTTGCTGTTCTTCTTTTGATTGAGTCTATTAATGTCTAGAGTTATTATAGAGAGATGTGTCATGTTTCCTGCCATTTTCTTGATTTCCTGTATTTTTCATACATATATCATCAAAAAAAGGGAAAGATTCATCCTCATAGTCACATATGATATTATTTCCTTCCTTTGTAAATAGTGAATAATGCTCCATATGCATTCATCCACTAATGGCACCTTCACATTTTTAAAAGCTATCAGGCTTACCTGTAATAGAAAATATGAAAGAAGAAGAAGAAGAAAAGAAGAAGAGGAAGAAGAGGAGGAGAAGGAGGAGGCAGCAGCAACGGCAGGAACAGCAGCAGCAGCAGCAGCAGCACAATCCCAAGCAGAGGGTCTTTTTTCCCTCCACTATCCTGCAAAAGAAAAAAATTCTAAAACCTTAAAAAACAACATGCATGACTCAACATATATTTTTAAAATGTAGGCACAAACACAAGGTGGAGGGGAGAGGGGTAGAAAACTACAAAAATGTGAAGCTGTTCCCTGAGAGCTAGACAAAGTCAGGGTGTATCTGAAGCAGCATGTTCTGTGGCTGCCAGGAACTTCCAAACTAAAAAAAAAATACATGAAATAAGATAACCCTAGAGACCAATATGGGGGTCCGTGGACAACTTTATTATATCCATGAATATGGTGTCTTTCACCTTTTAGTTATATCTTCAGTTGCTTTCCTCTACCTTTGATAATTTTTTTTTGGGGGGGGGGGGTCCGGTTGTGGGGCTTGAACTCTGGGCCTGGGCACTGTCCCTCAGCTCTTCAGTTCAAGGCTAGCACTCTACCACTTGAGCCACAGCGCCACTTCCGGTTTTTTTCTTTTCTGCTTATGTGGTGCTGAGGAATCGAACCCAGGGCCTCAGGCATGCAAGGCAAGCGCTCTACCACTGAGCCACCTTCCCAGCCCCTACCTTTGATAATTTTTACCATAGAGATCTGGTTTCATATTTTGTTAATTTAATGCTATGTCTTTTATTTCTTTCTCCTGTTTTGCTACAGTGGCTAGAAGTTCTGGGACTGTGTTGAAAAAGACTGTAGAGAGAGAACTTGCTCAAAAGATTGCTCATCAACTGTACAAGAAAGCATTGCATCTACTATGTAGCGTTAGCAGAAGATGATTTAGACTTGCACATTCCTAGATTAAGGAAGTTCCTTTCCATTCCCAGTTTTCTGAGGGTGTTTTAATTGTAAGAGGGTGCTGAATTTTGTCAAAGGCTTTTCCAGTACATATTAAGAAAATCACATGGCTATAAGTATCAATTCCAATTTGATGGATTTTCTACCATTGCACTGACCTGAAATTACCCAGAAAAATTGCAGTTGATTGTTAGATATTATTTTAATTATATATATATATATGCACGTGTGCACACATTTTCAAACACACGTTCACATATATGTTCTATTTGTGTTTATATAATGTTTAAGGTTGGGGTAATTTGTAAGTATTTTCTTGGTTATTTTGCATCTGTGTTCTAAGGAATATTACTCTGTAGTGTGTTGCTGTAATGTGTTGATCTGGTTTTGGTCTCAGGGTAGTACAGGCTTCTTAGCATGAACCTAGAAGTACATGCCCTGCTTTCACTTCCTGTGTGAGTTTGCATGAAATTAGTATTAGTTCCTTGTTAAGTGTTTGATAATAATTCACTGCCAAAGCTCCCCGAGTCTGGAGTTATCTTTGTCTGAAATTCAATTTCAACTTCTTTGAAATAAATTTATATTTACTTGGGTATCCACACATACATATCATCTTGAATGAGAAATATGCATCCTTTGTCTTCTAAGAAATGTGTCTGTTTTATCTCAGTGGGTGCATTTCTTGACACATGTTCATATTATTGCCTCACTATCTTTGTTTTTTGTTGTTTGGTTTGGTTTGTTTGGCAGTACTAGGGTTTTAACTCAGGATCTTGCACCTGTTAGGCTGGTACTCTACAACTTAAGCCACATTTCCAGCCCAGCTTTATGCTGGCTGACTGGAGATGGAGTCTTGTGGACTTTTCTGTGCAGACTGTCTTCAAACCTCAATCCTCCAAGTCCCAGCCTTCTGATGGGATTACAAGTGTGAGACTCTGGGACTAGGTTCAACCACCCCATTCAGTATACACGATTTGCTGTGATCAGCCCTCTGGACTTCTGCTGGTAAAAATTCATAATCTTTTTTTTTATCTCCTTGATCAGTTTGATTAAGGCTTATCAATTTTATTAAAACTGCCAAGAAATTAGCTCTTGCTTTTAGAGATATTTCTATGTTGTTTTCTGTGTTTGCTCTTGTACTTTGGGTTTTAATTTAATCTTCTTTTCCTATTCTTAAAAGGTGAAAGTTTAGGCTACTGACTTGGAGGGTTTTTTTTCCCTACTTTTCTAATACAAGCACTTAATGCTCTGTGTTTACTTCTAGGCTTTAGAGGCAAATTTTAAGTCATTTTTAAATTTTTTATTCAGTTCAAATATTTTATCCTTCCTCTTGTAATTTCTTCTTCAACCCATGGATTATTTAAAAAAAGATTTCTCTTCAGTGTCTACCTCTTTGGGGGATTTCCATCTATCACGACTTGTAATTTCTAATTTAGGTCCGTTGTGGTTAGAGACTACTGTTCGTACCATTTTATTCTTTTCGGTTTATTGACCGTTGCTTCATGGCCACACTGGGAGCTGTTGGGATAAAGGTCGACTTAGGCTGGCACAGCCATGTGTGGGCCAGTTGCTGACAGTGTTGGAAGAGGGCTCTATGTCTTTTCTGACTTTATGTTAGCTGTTTTATCAATTATTGAGAAAAAGCTGTTGGTGGCTCCAATCGTAGACTGATCAATTTCTCCTTTGAACTCTGGCAGGCAGGCATTTGCTTCATGGATTTTGAAGCTCTGTTTTGGGGGTACATAGATATTTGGGATGACTGGGTCCCCGGGGGGCCCTGCCCTCTTGTCCTAAGGAAGGCCCTCTTCTTGTCCCTGCTCTGAGTCCACCTTTCCCCCTGACACGGCCGCTCCAGGAATCCCAGGGTCGCTCAGCTGCTCTCCACCAAGTTTCTTGGGGACACCCAGGCCCAGGGGGGAATGTGTTCGCATCCCAGCTCACAGTGACCTCCCGTCTGGGACAGGTGCGTGCTTAGACGTTGACGTGTTCTTATGTAGCTCTTTTGTTTTCCTTTGTCTTCTTTTTGTGCCTGGAAAAAGGTTCCAGCCATGGCTGTTGGGGTGGGAACACCGGGTCCAGCACCGCCCGGAGCTCAGCCAGGCCAGGGTGATGAAGGCAGGTGTGCCTCTTGGCATGAAGCGTGTCAGGATCCAGCTGCACTCTTCCCTAGTCCCTGCCCACACTGGCCTCCAGGCTGCTGGGCTACGTGTCACACGCCCCAGACGACATTACTGTTTGGGGTGAAGCGGTCAATCATCTTTGAAGGAAATTAAAAGTAGAGTTGTTTTTGACATCTTCCTTTTGCTCTGGTTTTTATTCCTCCAAGCAGAAGAGCTGGCAGAAAGCCGCTCGCAACCGGGCCTCTGGGCTTCTGTGTCACCATCGGTTTTAACATCCGCCAATGTTGCTCTTTTAGCCTCTTGCTGCTCCCTTATTTCCTGGTCTTCCTCCATCCCGAGGAGAGCATGTCGTTTGTACCGCTGTCCCCTGACGGCGACGCGTGCTCTATCTCCAGATGCTGCTGTTTTCTTTATCTTGGCTGTTCAGCAATGTGACTGTGATTTCCCCCCTGGACCTCCCTTTCCATTTATATCACTTTGCTTTTGCAGATCATCCTTTGGGTTTCGAGCATTGGTATTTTTCACCAAACTCTTGGCGACATTATTCTTCAGATGTGTTTTTCTGTTCCATTCTCTCCCTCTGAGTGTGTGTGTGTCAGTGTGTGTGAGAGTGTGTCAGTGTGAGTGTATGAGTGTGCAAGTGTGTGTCCGTGTGTGTATGTGTGTATGAGTGTGTGTATGTCCGTGTGTGTGAGTGTGTGTGTGTCAGTGTGTGTGAGTGTGTGAGTGTGGTGAGTGTGTGTCAGTGTGAGTGTGTGAGTGTGCAAGTGTGTCAGTGTGTATGAGTGTGTGTGTATGAGTGTGTGTGAGAGTGTGTGTATGTGTGTATATGTGTGTATGAGTGTGTGTGAGTGTGTGTGTGATAGTGTGTGTGTGTGTAAGCAGATTGGAATCATCTCACTAGTCTCCAAGGCTTTGTCCTCAGTCTCATGCTATTTGTCTTCAGGACCAACAGCCTTTCCTGTTGTCACCATCGTTATTTATATAGTTAAGTAAATACTTTGTTTAACATTGTGCTTTTCCGCTCTGGAGTTTCCCTTCAGACTTGATTTATTGTTGATCTTGTAAAGTTGTGGTAAAATGCACACACCACTGCCACCGTCCCAGCCCCTGCGTGTGTCCACTCCCACGGCGGCGCGCACGTTCCTGTGGTTTGGGGGCCAGCACCGCGGCCCATCTGGAAGTCCTCCCCGTCCTGTCTAGTTGGAGCTGCCCTCAGTGCCCATTTCAAGGTTTTGCCTATCTTCAAGCCCTTAGCTCCCATCCCCTGAGCCCCCGCCCCTCGGTCCCCATGAGCTGGAGTGTTCTCCACAAGGTGGGATTCCAGCCATGCTGGTCCTGTGAGGAGTTACATATTTCACTGAGCGTGTCATTTTTCAAGGCTCATCCAAGTGGAAGTATGTGTGAAAATGTCCTTTTGGAAGGCTGACCGTATGTACTTTGCACGCATGGGCCACGCTGTGATGGTCATTCATCCACTGATGGACAGCTGGCTTGCTCTCACCTTCCACCCCTTCAGACAGAGACGTGTGACCTCGAGAGCCAGGCTGACTTGTGAGATCTGTTCTGCAAATGTTCATGGTTAATGTATAGAAATACAGCAGATAGATATGTGTGTGTACATATATGTGTGTGTGTGTGTGTGTGTGTGTGTGGAGAGAGAGAGCGAGATCAATATATATCTCCTTTTACTCCTGTGCCTTTACTGAACGCATGTAGCATTCTAGGCCCTTTTTTGTGGGCTTGAATGGGTCCTAGCGCTTTCTGTGAAGACCACTATGTTAGCTACCAATGAAGAATTTTGCTTCCTTTGCTCTCTTCTCGCCTCTTTCTTCCTGATGCATTCTTGCCCTTTCTAGAACACTCTCCTCTGTGTTGGGGGAACCTGACCTTCCTTCTGTGTGTTCTCGGGGGTCAGCTCTTTCAACGCTGATGGGTGATGCTGGCTGTGACTTTTGAAGACACCCTTTACCTTTCTGTTCAGAGTTGGTGGAGAGTTGAAATTTGCCAAGTACTTTTCTCTCCTCCATTGAAATGACTGTAGGGCATTTCCTCTTCCGCTGGTGAATGTGGCGAATTGGGTCAAACCCACTGTGCATTCCCAGGAGAAGGGAGAGCATACCGCCCTTCCGTGCGCAGCGGGGTGTCTGCTATCATTTGGGGAGTTCCTCACACACACCCATAACCGACATTGCTCTTCAGTGTCCTTGTAACGTTCCTGTGAATGATACAAATTCTTCCTTCTTTTTGGCTGGATGATGCACCATTATGTGTACATATCACCTTTTATTTATCCATCCATCTGCTGATGGGCTCCTAGGCTGACCCATAGCTGGGTTCCTGTGAGTGGTGCTCTTATTAGGCGTAGGTGTGCAGGTATCTGTATTGTTTGTTGACTTTACTCCTTCAGATTTGTGAACAAGTGAGGTAGTGCTAGATTCATAAGATACTTCTTTTTTTCAGTCGATTTCTATAGTGATCGCACTAACTTACCTCCTCACCAACTCTCTTCCCTTCCACTCTCCATTCTCGTCCTGTCATTTGCTGCTTCTTTTCTTACTGATAGAAATTCAGAACGGGGCAGGATAGAATCTCTATCATTTTGCTTTGCATTTCTTTTATGGCTAAGAATGATGAACTTCAAATCTTCATGTATTTTATTTGGTTGTGTTTCTCTTTTTGAGAATTGTTTGATCTGTTTGTTCATTTATTTAATGGGATCATTTGGGGGCTTTGGTGTTTTAATTTTTTGAACTCTCTGTACATGCTGGATATTAATCCTTTGTCTGGTGAATAGCTTGCGAAGGTTTTTCTCTTCTTCTTCAGGTTGACTCCTGATTATTATATTGTTCCCTGGGACCTGCAGAAGGCTTTTACTTGGATGCAGTTCCATTCGTGCATTCTTGCTCTGATTTGGGCGGCAAGTAGTATCTTACTCAAATATAGCTGCCTATGCCTATGTCTTGAAGTGTTTTTCCCTAGTAATTTCTCCATTTCTGTTTTGACATGAAAGCTTTTGAGGGACTGGGGGCATAAATCAGTGGACAGAGCGCCAGCCAACAAGTGGCAGTGTTAGGTGCCAAGTTCAAGTCCTGGTCCCAGACCAAAAAAGAAAAAAGAAAAGAAAAGACTTTGATCGCTTTTGAATTGACCTCTGTACATGGTGAGGTAAAGGGTCTGGCATCAGTCTTCTCATGGATGTCCAGTTTCTGAACACTCTTTGTTGAAGAAGTTGTCTTTTCTCCAATGTAGGATTTTGGCATCTTGATAGAAAATCAGATGGCTGGAGTTGTGTGTTATTCACGGGCCCTTTATTCTATTCTATTAGACCATGTATCTGTTTTTGTGCCAGTATCCTGTCTTCAGTACTCTGCTTTAAACTATAATTTGAAATCTGGTATTGTGTGACCTCCCACATTGCTCTTTGGCTCAGGATTCATTTGGCTATTAGGTTTATTTTGTTCTCCCATATGAAATTCAGGATCTTTTTCTAGAAGAATGGCATTGGAATTTTGATGGGCATTACAGTGAGTCTGTAGATTGCCTTTTGTAAGTATAGCCATTCTCACTGTAATAATTCTGTTGGTCTATGAACATAGGTTTTCCATCTTCTGGTGTCTTCTTCAATTTCTCTCTTTGGTGCTTGTGTAGAAGTCTTTCATCTCTGGTTAGGTTTACTACCAAGTCTCTCTCTCATTAGTTGTTTGTTTGTTTTTAAGGTTATTTTAAGTGCTTTTCAGGTTTCTCTCATTATTGGGAAATAGAAAGACTACTGATTTTTGTATGTTGGTTTTGTATCCTATTACTCTGCTAGGACTAATCATCTGGTAGTCTTCAGGGACCATAAATAAGGCTGCCTGCCCGTAGGGCTAGCTTGACTTCCTCTTTCATACATTGTTTCCTTTTTACTTCTTTTGCTTGTCTTCTTATTCTGGCTAATAATTAAAGCACTATGTCGAATAAGAGTGGAGAAAATGAACATTTTCTTGTTCTTATTTTAGAGGAAATGATTTCAGTTTTTCCCTGGTTCTTGGTCTGACCTCTGTTTTTTTTTTTTTTTTTTTGGTCGGTCGTGGGACCTGAACTCTGGGCCTGGGCGCTGTCCCTCAGCTCTTCGCTCTACCCTTGAGCCACAGCGCCACTTCCGGCTTTGCATGAAGACCTCATGCATGTGAGGCATGTGCTCTAGCACTGAGCCACCTTCCCAGCCCTGCCCTCTGTAAGTTTATGTTGAGATACGTTCTTCTGTGTCTGATTTCTTTATGGCTTCTATCATGGAGGGATGTTGAAAATTGTCAAAAGCCTTTTCTGCATATCTATGTAAGTGATCGCATGGGTTGTAGACTCAATTCTATTTCTTTTCTCTATTACGTCTACTCATTAGCATATACTCATCCATCCTTGCGTGCCCAGGATGAAACTAGCTCATCATGGTACAACATCTTTTGATTTTGTCGTTGGAGTCAACTTAGGAGTATTTTACTGAGGATAATTTTACCTATTTTCATCCAGGAAAGTGATTTATAATTTTACTTTTCTTATTGTTTTATCCTTATTTATCCAATTTTGTTTTCATATTAAGATTGGCTTTGTAGAATGAATTTGTCAGTGTTCCTTTTCCCCCACATTGTGGGATAACTTGAGGAACACGAATGCTTGTTTTTCTTTACAAGTCTAGTAGAGTCCAACCATGAATCTATGTCCAGCCCTTTTTTGTTTTGGGTTTTTTTGGGGGGGACTTTTTTTATTATCACTTTCATCCTTTTGCTCAGTATGGCTCTGTTTATGTTGTGTATGTCCTCTTGGTGGAATTTTGGTAGGTCATATATGTGTGGGAATGTATCCTATTGGAAAGACAATCCTCTGGATGTCACCGGTGCCTATAATAATATCCCATTTTCACCTTTGATTTTGTTAATATGAATCAGCTCTGCTTCTTTTGCTATTTTTACAAGCGATTTGTCAATTGTTTAATTTTTTTTTGTAAAGCCAACTCTTTGTTTCACTAGTTCTTTGTGTTATTCCTTTGGTCTCCATTTCATCAAATACCACCCTGAGCTCTATTCTTCCCATCTGTCAATTCTGGGTTTGGCTTTTTCTTTTCTTTCTTATCTTCCTTGAGATACATTATTAGTTTATCTGAGCTGTCCATGATGTTTTGATGGAGTCTCCCTTGGTAGCCCAGACTGGTCTGGAGCTCAATATGTTCACTATTGGAGTTGGGATTACGGGCATGCATCATCACACTTGGATTTCTCTGACTTTTTTAAATGTAAACACTCACAGTGAAAAACTTCCCTCAGAATTGCCTTTGTTGTGTCCCAAAAGTTCTGGTAAGTTGTGTTTTCATTTTCTTTTTTTTTTTGTTATCTTCACACAGTTGTACAAAAGGGTTTCAATTAAACATGTCAGAGTCTTTGTTTTTAATTTTAGGAATTTTAAATTTTTTGCCCAAATTCTTCAGTGGCTTACCAATCAATTCAAAACAGTCTCCAGTCTCCATACATTTGTATGATTTTTATAGCTCCTCTTGCCATCCATTTATAATTTGATTCCATTAGGATCTGATCTTATACAACACAGTATGCCAACATGTTTGGATTTGCTGAGATGTGCTTTCTGGCCTGAAGTATGATCCATTTTGGAAAAAGCTCCATAGACTGAAGAATGTGTACAGTGCAGCTGTTGGGCCTCGCTGTTGTCCACTCGACCTATAGTTCAGTTTAATTCTGAACTTCGTTGTTGAGTTGGTGGGAAGTGATCTATCATCTATTGACGAGAGTGGAGTATTGAAGTCACCCACTATTATTGCATCTAGATTGATCTCTGTCTTTATATCCAAGAGTCTTTGTTTTGGAAAGGCGCATATACATTCAATGCCTGTGTTCTTATAAATGTTGTACATCTTGGTAAGTTGCTCTCTGCACAGGTGGTAACCTTCTCTATCCTCTGGCTAGTTCTGATTGGATGTCCACTGTGTTTCTCCCACGATTTCACATTGTCATGCTTCTATTCTTTCACTGCCAGTCTGCGTGTGTTTGCTGTGTGTTTTGCTGATATCAAACAAATATTTTACAATATCCGATCAGTCGTCATCTTTTAACTGGAAAGCTAAAACCATTTACATTTAAGGTTATTCTTGAGAAGTAGTTATTGATTCGTGTAACGTTGTTGGCCTTTTATTCCCCTGGCTAATTCAAATACTGCTTGCATTTATTTTTCTCCCCATTCCTCTAAGGGGTTTGCTGATATTCTGAGTTAAATGTGTTTGAGTGTTTCCTAATTCTATTTTTCATCTATCCCTTTCATGGAAAATAGTCTTTCCTGAGCTAGCAAGCCTGTGACTGTCTTTCTTCTATATCAGATCCTTTCAAGTATCTTCTGCAATGCTGCTTTAGTGCTTATAGATTGCTTTATTTTGTGCTTTTCTTGCAAGGAGTTTATATCTCTTTCAATTTCATAGGATAATTTAGCCTGATATACTAATCTTGGCTGGCAGTTAATTATTCTCAAGATTTAAAATATATATTATTAGTTTCTTTCTTGGATTTTGAGGCTTCTTCTGAGAGTTCTAATGTAGTTTGATGCCTTTGCCTTTGTAAGTAATTTGGTATATTCTCCTGCAGCCTTCAATAGTCTTTGTTTATTTTGTTATGCTGGAAGACTGGATCCTGCTAAACTATCTCAAGAACGTTAGTTTTCTTTTCCCTCCCCATCTTGCTTCCTCTCTTTCTCTCTCCTTCCCTGACTTTCCTTCTTTGCTTCTCCCTCCTTGTCTGCTTTCTTGTAGTATTTGGCAGGCCTTGGCCTAGTGGGCTTTCCACTCTGAGTTACTGCTCTCAGCGGGCAGTGGCTCCAGCATCCATCCAACCTCCAGTCTTGTCTGTGCTGTGTACAGGTGCCTTGCTGGCCCCCGGCCATGGTGAGTGTGGCTGTTCAGACCTTGCACTTCCATCAGGATCAGAAGGCTGCATTCCATTCACTCATGCAAGCCAAGGAGAGGGCGTCTCTGATGGCCTGTGCCCTCTTGTGTCGGGAACGGGCTGACCTGCTTCTGGTGTCCCAGCATGAGCCCAGTCCCCCCCCCCACATGTTGCTCTCCAGCATCTGCAGGTAGCTGGCTTGTCACCTGTTGAGAGTTTATACTTGTTGTCCTGGGTTACCACCACCTCGGGACTTGGTCTTCCCAATGTAAAGGTTGACATTGCTGCCATTTTCTCTCACGGAACCAGCCGAAGGGCTGAAACTTGGGTGGCCATGTCACATGTCCAAGGCCTAACAGAGACTGCAGAACTGTGTCTTAGCATGCTGTGTGTGGCATGGAACATACGGTCGCATGCTGAGGTGTCTGTGCTCAGAAGCTGGAATCTTCCCTGGAACTTGAATTTCTATCAGCTGCAACTGTTGTGTGGCCATGGGCTCCCTGGGACCCACAGGGAGGAGCCAGCATTGGGGAGCTGTGGCAGGAGGCTTCTTTATAGGTGGGATTTGATCCTGTGTTGTCTGTTCATACTATATGCACGGTTCTCATTGAGCTCATCCCTCTACAGCCTGCAGGCCCCTGCTCCCCTCCCCCTTACCTCCATCCCTTCATCCTTCTCCATTTTCCAACCACCATGGCCACTTTGCTGTTCCTTCCACTTGTCACAGCCTGTCCTACCCCAGGGCCCTTGCACATGTGGTTCCCATGCCTGAACTGATTTCTTCCGTGTCCTTTACTACTCAAATCCTTACACGATCAGCTTGGATATCTTTTCTTCAAGGGAAGCTTTGCCCAACTAGACTCAGGCAGGCTTCCTTTCATGGCACGATGCAGGTGTCAGGGTGATGGTTGTAGCTGGTAGTGCATTTTTAGTTTGACAATTTGATAAGCACAATTTGAGCCACACCCCAGCTAGACTATGAGTGCTATCAGACCAGGGCCATAGTCGCCAGGCCCCCATCATCCTCCCTCCCCCCCCCCCCCCCCCGCCCCGCAGTGGTCACCAGCATCCATCTTTGTGAGTGTCACTATTTCCAGGACCCCCACTCCCACCCATGAGCAGAGCTGGTGTAGTTCATGCTGTGTGCTGTCCCTGAGGTCCACCCTCATTGTTGATATGTCCAGCCTCTGTCCTAAGGGCAGCTGTGTGCATTGAGTGTCCTTACCCCATCCTCAGGTCACGGGGCCCTGTGTGGCACCACACTGAGCACTTGTGGATTAGCGTGCAGTCACTGCAGCGAAGCAGAATCTTCTTGAACCTGGCTTCCAGCTCTGAGGAGGATCCACTCACAGGTGGAACGGCAGCAACACAACAGCAATTCGACGTCTAACTTTTGGAGCAATAACCAAATTCTTTCCTGTAGCAGCTAGCTATGTCATTCTAAATATCAAGTGTGCGGGAGGGTCTCATTTCCCTGCCCCTCTCCCAACATTGAGTATTTTCTGGATTTTTGTTTGTTTTGAGAGTAATGGCCTTTGTGCATGGGAGGTTGCATCTCATTGTAGTTTTGTTTGTTATTTTTGTGCTGGTACTGGAGCTTGAACTCATGGTGCTCCTGCTTGGCTTTTTTTTTTTTTTTCTCAAGGCTGGTGCTCTACCACTTGAGCCTCAGCTCTACTTCCAGTGTTTTGCTGGTTCATTGGAGGTAAGAGTCTCACAGACTTTCCTGCCTGGGCTGGCTTTGAACTGCAATCTTCAGATCTGAGCTTCTCAGTAACTAGGACTACAGGCATGAGCTACCAATACCTGGCTCATTGTAGTTTTGATTTGTGTTTTTCTAATGATTACTTAGGCTGAGCACCTTCCCTGTGCTTCCCAGTGTGGTGTGTACCAGCTGCAGAGAATTATTGGCTTAAGTCCCTTCTGAGCCCATTTTGAATTGAGTTGTGCTGTGGAGGCGTTTTATTTGCTTTGCTTTTGAAAGGGGATCTTGTTTTACTGCCCACAGTAGTCTTGAGAACCTACGGTTCTCCCACCTCGCCTCTAGGGTGAGCTGAAACTACAAGTGTGTGCCACTGCACCCAGATAAATGGGTCTCTTTCTCTTTTTTTTCAGGGCTGGGATGGAACCAGGGTCTTGTGCATGCCTAGCAATCTTGCAAGTTATTGAGCTACATCTCTAGCCTTTGTTTCTGAATTAAAAGAATTCACTAATACGCTGGGTATCGATTTTTATTCGATATCTGACTTTCATTTTTTCCTCTCTCATCTTACTCTGCTTTTGATGCACAGAATATTTTGATTTTTTGTAAAGCCTAGGTGGCCCAGACTTTTTTTTGGTTTGTTTGTTGCTGGTTCTGTTGAGGTCAGAGCTGAGGTCATGAAGCTTCTGTGGGGTCCTGAACGCCACAGCTGAGCTCAGGCTGAGACCGAGTGCTGGCCACACACAGCCGCCTGGGTACTTGCACCTCAGCCATCTCCTAGGAGAAGGCCATGCCTCTGTCTATTCACAGCCTTCCTCTCTGACACCTGCAGCCCACTCACCTGTTGAACACCTGATTGGGGCGCTGGGCCTTACCCGGGGATGAGTCAAAGGTCAAAGAGCATGGGGGAAGACAGAAATCATGTGGTATTATGGCCTAGCTGGGCTGGAAGGCCTGCTTACTCTGTACACATGCAGCGCAGAGCTGCCTGAACCCAGGCCTCCTGGAAGGAAGCAAGCCCACAGCCCAGGTGTGGGCTGCTCACCCTGCACATAGCCGACTATGGTGAATTGTTAGTTCTGCTTGTGGCTACTCGCGGTGTCCCACGTCTGACACAAGAAAAAGAGCATGCTCCGGGCTGGGCGCTGGGGCTCTCTCGTTTCTGCCGGCCCTCCCCGGTGCTGTGTGTGGATAGCCTTGGCTTCTCCTGGCAGCTGGTTTCCACTCCCCAGGCTTAGAAGACAGTCCCCTAAAAGGATTTTATTTTTATTTTAGGGCTGCATGCAGTGGTGCCTCATTAATGCTGGTAAGGACAATGGCTGCAGGTTCACAGGACCAGGCATGGCTGTGGATGTCACAGAAATTCACCCGGCTCCCAAGGAGTGCCATGGGGTGAAGGGGCAGTGGTGGGGGTGGTGCTGGAGTTAAGCTTCCAGGCTGTTCCTAAACCCATGGGGGGATGCGGGGGGGGGGGGAGGGCGCATTAGGTTTCTCAGGCGGCGGGCAGGTACACAGCGTTCCACTGGAGGCTGCCTTTTGTTCTCACTGCTGATGGGGAATGAGAACCAGGCTTCTGAGCTGTTTCTACTTTTGTTTTCCTGACTGCAGAATCTTCCCTGGACTCATCTCAAGAGCCCTCAGGACCCCAGCAGAGGCTGAACACACACACACACACACACACACACACACACACACACACACATACACACACACACACAGACCCATTGTCACTCTCCTCAATGGAAATGCTGGCCTCTGGCTCCTAGCCTGGCCCCCCATGGGGCACAGAGCCCAGCTGCATGGGGGGGGGCGGGGGGAACCTCATGCCATGGGGTGGGGCAGGCCTGGACTTTGGGGAGCAGCCTCGCTGCAGAAGGGCATGGAGGTGGCTCTAAGGGCCCCTGGGCTGCCCCCTCCCCGACAAAGCCAGCCGAGGGGGACAGGAAGAGCCATGAGCTAGGGCCTGCCTTCAGGCACACGCGTGATGACAGCGTGTACGTGTGCGTGGAGCTGGTACCTTTCCAAGGGCTTTTAAACGCATTATCTTGTTGGAGGCTCATTTGAGTCAAGGACTAGAAGCCGACTGGAAAACAACTCATTTACCCGGTCCTGAATGGAAAGGAAGCGGAATGCAGCATGTATTTTTGCTGAATCTCAAACCAAAACAACCTTTTGTTAAAGAACAAACAAATAAACAAAAATGCGGAACACTAATTCTCCAGGGAGCACAGTGTGCACCGAGCCTCTGGGAAGAGAAAGTTCAGAGACATTGATTGGGCAGGTGGGGGCTGGGCCTGCCAGGATCCCAGGCCTGCAGCGTGACCAGCGTGTCCCTGTCCCTTTGGCCGCTTCCTGGCAGTGGTCTAGCCCTGGGCAGTCCCCGCTCAGC
Organism: Dipodomys spectabilis; assembly: GCF_019054845.1. Classification (NCBI taxonomy): domain Eukaryota; kingdom Metazoa; phylum Chordata; class Mammalia; order Rodentia; family Heteromyidae; genus Dipodomys; species Dipodomys spectabilis. The sequence goes on along the minus strand of NW_024870917.1, from coordinate 4,673,651 downwards.
CCCTGCTGGGAAGGGCTAGGGAGGCGGCACTCCTGAGCTGGGCCCCAAAGGAGGGTGCATCAGGGGCTGGGGGGGCTGGAGTGGGGTGCTTCTCTTGGGAAGGGGCAGGGGAGAGGTAGTTTTCTGGGGAGGGGCTCCCTGGTTAACAGCACAGTCCTTACTCTGCGTGGGACCTGGGGTGCGCATTTCGCCTCTGCAGCTCCCACCAGAAGCCTCTCCACTGCACTTGCAGCTGCTGGTATGGGGAGGAAGCATCGCCACCTCCACGGGCCCCATGAGGGCCTCAGGCCACAGGTGCTGGCCCTCCACCCCACATCTGTCCCATGCAGCCCCTCTGCCAGCCGTCTGAGGGGACGAGCAACGAGGACCCAGGGACCCCAAAGTACCCAGCGGCCCCACCAGGGCCCCTCCCCCCACCCCCCACCCGCTGCGGCTCTGGCAGAGCAGGGGAAGCCCTGGTTGCAGCTGGAGCCCTGGAGCTGGGGGGCAAGCAGGGCCTCTGGCTCACCCCGCAGTGGCCCTGCTGCCGGCCAGGCCTGGCGCCCGCAGCTGGCCCCCAGCCCTGAGGCCGCCTTTGTGCCCACACAAGGGAGACTCAGTTCCTTCCTTGGCCCTTGACCCCACATCCTGACTGCACACGGGCGCGGCCCCTGGGGGGAGGGGCGGGTGCCCGGCAGCCTCGAGTGGGCTCCGGAGCCGGGTCTAAAGCGGAGGTGAGGATGTGGGGTGGCTGCGAGAACTGAGGGGTTTCTCGTGCTCTGCAGAGCGGGGTCCCTCAGGCAGCCGCACGCGCCCAGCACTGGGCTGGCTGGAGCCACACAGCGCAGGCGCCCGGGAGAGGATGGGGGCTGGGAGTGGCCCCCGAGACGAGAGGCACACCACGGCCACGGCCATCACCACCCGCTGGCCACCAAACCACAGCGCACGTCAAGATGGACTCTTTTAATGGTTTCAGATGAATCAGTGCACGGTGAGGCCGGGCGGGCGGTCGCCGGCTGAGGGTTCACACGAGCCGGCGTCTCTTCCAGTCCCTCCCCGCGGCCCCCTCCTGCGCGTCCTCCTCGCAGCCCAGGGGGGACACCAGGTTGAGCAGGGGGTCCTCGGAGGCTCGGCCGAACAGTGCCAGCAGGAGCGCCACGCCGAAGCCCGTGGCCCTCTCACCCTGTGGACAGAGGGCGGAGAGCCTGGGCTGGCGGGCACCGCGGTGTGGAAGACCGGAGCCCGGCCCACGGCTGCCGGCCCCGGGACGCCTTCCCGTCACTGTCCTGCGCCCTCCGGGCCGACAGCTGGGCGCTGGCAGTGGGGCGTCCCAGATCTCCCAGGGCGGGAGGGGTGCCGCCGAGCACACAGCAGCCACTCTGTTCCCGGAGGTCAGGGGGCCCGCAGCTGGCCGGACAGGAACCCACAACAGAGCGGATGTGTGCGGAGCTCTGCGGGCAGCTTGCAGGGACCGGGCGGGAGGGGACGGGAGGTGGGGAGGGGACGGGAGGCGGGGAGGGGACGGGAGGGCAGGACTGGCCAGGCCGGGGTGGGGTGCCACACGGGAAGGTCTGCACTCACAGCGTGCACGGGTGCGGCAATGTCCACGTGCACCCAGACGCCAGGCCAGTCAAAGCCGATGTGGGAGGCGATGAAGAGGCCGGCGCAGGAGCTGGGGCTGTTGTCTCTGTCCTGAGGAGGCCAGGAGTGGTGACCCCTTGCCCCCAGCCAAGTGCTTGCATAGTTCTTTCCCTGCCCACCCCGTCCTGCACCCCCCTCCCGCTCCCCTGTAGTCAGCAAGGCACCCAGGTGGGCAGGGGGATCCCAGGCAGGAGACCCCGCTGGGAGGGAGGCTGCCCAAAAGAAGGGTCTGGAAGGCTAAGGAAGACAGACCTGAGCGACCCCTTGCCTCTCCACCTATGCCCCCGTGCCTCAGCCTCCACAGGGCGTCGGCCTGCGGGGCGGCTGTCCCCCTGCTCCCCACCCCCCTCCCCAACCTACCGCCACTGAGTTCTTCATGTCGGCCACGGCGGAGGTGAACTCGCTGAAGTGCAGCTCGGGGCAGTAGACGAGCGGGTGCACCAGGTCCCCGCACTGCCGGCCGGCCTTCACGCACGCCGCCTCCCACTCCGCCCTGTTGGTCAGCACGGCTGCGTGGTACTTCCCTGTGGCGATGCTCTGGGCGTCCGCGACCCAGGGGCCAGAGAGATCGAAAGACAAAAGGAAGTGGAGGCAGGCAGGAAGACGGGCCAAGAGTGAGGCAGGGAGGACCGAACAAGAACATCAACAAGAACAGGGAGCATCAACCCTGCGGAGGGGCCCACGCCAGCCCCAGCTCCCAGCAGCCCCTTTCGCGTGTCCACGTCGGGCCTCACCTTCCCCTGTGGAAGCTAGGCTTAGTGACAACAGCCTCAAACCCCACCTGCCCCCCCAACCCCAGGCCAGGGGCACTCAGGACCTTAGGGGTATGAGACACCCACCCAAGCCCCCACAAGCACGGCCCCCACCCGAGCCCCCGCAAGCACAGCAACCACCTGAGCCCCCGTGAGTGTGGCCATGTCCAGGATAATGTCGGCTCCCAGGTCTTTGCAGGCGTAGGACACGCCGTCCGCCAGCACCAGCCTGCCCTCCGCGTCAGTGTTGTTGATTTCCACAGTCCTGGGGGTGGCAGAGATCCCCTGCTGAGAGACACCGCTCCCAGGGTGCTGGGCGCCCCCTAGGCCCTGAGGCTGGCCTGGGAGGTCGGGGGCCTGCCAAGAGGCCAGGGAGGAGACACACAGCCTTACTTTCCCGAGTACAGCTGGTGGATGTCGTCAGGCCGCGTGGAGTGGGGGCCCACTGCATTCTCCGCCAAGCAGAACACAGCGTGGAGGTTGTCCTTGAAGCCCTGAGGCAGGAGCGGGTGGAGTCTCTGGTTAGGCCCTCAGACTCACAGACAGCTGGACAGGGGCCGACAGACAGCCCCAGAGGCAGGCAGCAGAGCTCAGCCCTGGAGCTTTCCTGCCGCCAGCCTGGGCAGCCCTGGCAGGTCCTGGGCCAACTAGGCAATGTACCCCAAGTGAGGAGCAGGAAGCTTTGAGGCCTGCGTGGGCCCTCAAAGCCCCAGAAGTCACTGTGGACTGCTCCCGGCTGTCACTGTTAGACTCTGCGATTAGCCCCACGGTGGCCTAAGCCGGGGTGGGTCTGGCCAGGCAAGAGCAACCCTATTTTGGATCTGAGGTCTTCGTGGGATGTACTGCTGGCAACTATCTTCTCCCAGGCTGCCGGCTGTCTTTCTGGTTTGGTAACGACGTCCTTGCTGTGCAGAAACATTTTAGTTTGACGCTGTGCTCCCACTTGTCAACTCTGACTCCTATCTGCTGTGCCCCGGGGCTCTTTTTGAAAAGTTTCTGCCTATGCCTATGAGTTCTAGTGCTTCGCCTAGTTCCTCTTGCAGTCATTTCAAACTTTTGGGTCTGGTGTTGAGGTCTTTGATCCACTTGGAGTGGATATTTGCACATGACAACAAACGGGATCACTTTTAGTTTGCTGCTTATGGACGTCGAGTTTTCCCAGCACCAGTTATCAAAGAGGCTGGCTTTTTTCCACCGTATATCTTTGGCTCTCTTATCAAATATCAGATAATTTTAAGTATGTGGCTTTATTTCTGGGTCTTCTAGTCTGGTCCATTGATCTGCGGGTCTATTTTTGTGCCAACACCAAGCTGTTTTTGTTATTATAGCTCTGTAGTAGAGCTTGAGATCTGAGATTGTGATTCCACCAGCATTACTTTTTCTTTCTTTTTTTCTTTTTTTGCCTAAAATTGCTTTGGCTATTCCAGGTCTTTTGTTGTTTCCTATGAATTTTTGGGCTATTTTCTCTATCTCAGTAAAGAACTTCATTGGGATTTCGATGGGAACGGCGTTAAATTTTTATGGCAATTTTCACAATACTAAGTCTACCTATCCATGAACATGGAAGGCCTTTCCACTTCCTGATGTCATCTTTGATCTCTTTCTTCAGATTTTCATAGTTTTTGCTATAAAGGTTTTTGCTTCTTTAGTTAGGTTTATTCTTAGATATTTTATATCCAATATAATATCTAGAATATACAAGGAGCTCAAGAAACTAACCCTACTGAAACCTAATAAGCCAATCACTAGATGGGTAAAGGAGCTGAGAGACTTCTCAGAAGAGGTGGTAAGAATGGCAAAGAAACACATGAGGAAATGTTCAACATCCCTGGCCATAAAGGAAATGCAAATCAAAACAACTCAGATTCCACCTCACCTGGTTAGATGAGCCAACATGGTGAATGTGAACAACAAAAAATGTTGGGGGGATGGCTGAGAGGGGCGGGGGAGAAGGAAACCTACTGCACTGTTGGTGGGATGGAAACTAATACAACTATTCTGGACAGCAGTTTGGCGGTTCCTCAAAAAACTAAGCATAGGGGGGCTGGGAATGTGGCTTAGTGGTAGAATGCTTGCCTAGCATGTATGAGGGCCTGGGTTGGATTCCCCAGCACCACATACACAGAAAAAGCCGGAAGTGGTGTCGTGGCTCAAGTGGTAGAGAGCTAGCTTTGAGCAATAAGCTCAGGAACAGCACCCAGGCCCTGAGTTCAAGCCCCAGGACTGGCAAAAACAAAACAAAACCAAAAGCTAAGCACAGACCTTCCCTACAACCCAGCCATGCCACTCCTGGGCCTCTACTCAGATCGTCACAAGCCAGGATACCATAAAGACACTTGCACATCCATGTTTACTGCTGCACTATTCACAACAGCCAGGTTGTGGAAACAATAGATGAGTGGATCCAAAAAATGTGGTACCTGTACACAATGGAATTTCACACAGCTATTAGAAAGAATAATATCATGTTATTTGAAGAGAAACGAATGGACCTAGAACAAATCATGTTAAGTGAAGTAAGGCAAGCTCAGAGAGACAAACAGTGCATGTTTTCTCTCACATGAAGAAGCTAGATCTAAAATACAGCAGGACATAATAACTTACACAGGTCCCTAGGCATTCATACACAGTGAGACCAAAGGAGGAGACTTGTAGGAGAGGAACAGAAAGGCACAATGCCTATGTGCATCTGATCATACAAAATAATATTTAACCAAATGAACTCCAGGGAATGAAAACAAGTGCTTTTTTTTTCTTTTTTGCTGTTTTTGTTTTCTGTCTTTGGGAGTGTAACGGGAGGGACAGACATGGAGAGACAAAAGATAAACAAATGCAGCAATGGTACTCACTGGACATCATGTTGAAAATGAGCTATACAACTTGTGGGTGGGATGGAAGGAAAAAACTGGGAGAGGGAAGGGGTGACATTGTTCAAAAGGATATGTATTCTACCTGACTTATGGAACTATAACATCTCTGGTTTTAGCATTTTAAATTTTAAAAAGGGGAAAAAAAGAACAACTCTAGAAGAAGGCAGGGAACTATTAGGGGATCACAAAGGACCCCATATGCAGAGTAAGGATGAGTCTAGCTGTGCAGACCCACAGAGAGCCAGGCTGGAGCATGAAGAAGCCCATGGGAGAAGGCCCAGCAGGAGCACATGTAGGTGCAGGGCCTCACTCACCTGCTTGATGGCAGCTCTGAAGGCCCCCAGGATGGCTGCTGCACCCCCACAATCACGCTTCATCCCTGCCATGGTGGTCTGCAGTGGGACAAAGACATCCGGAAAGACACTGAGGCACAGGGATGCAGAGCCGGCTGACAGCAGCCCATCTGGCCCCGGCCCACACAGCACGCTGGGCCCCTGGCTCCCCGGGGCCTGCCAGGCCACGTGAGTGGAGCTGGGATTTGTGAGATCACAACAGGCCCACAGACACAGGGGTGGCCCTTTCATGTCAGCACAGCCACGTGGCCAAGGGAAACCCACAAGCCCCCAGCCATGGCCAGCCTCGTACATGCACGCAGTACCCCTTGAGCCCGTGTCCCTGTGGCCTGGAAGTGCCTGCGGGACCTCTCTCTCCACACATGGAGGAGAAGGCGGCAGTGGGGCTCACTTGGCGTCACCCAGCCTGCATGTGAAGGGTGTTGGCTGGGCTGCCGGTGTCTCCAGAACAACAGGTCCCCAGCCTACGGGTCTCCCATGTTTGCAAGCAATGTCACCTGACTTCTCTGTGGGCAGTGACGGCTGGGAGGAGAGGCCCATGGGGGCTCCTGCAGCCAAGCACTGTGTGTGAGCAGCCTGCCTTGCATACCCCCATTTCTAGCACCAACACTACGGGTACAGCCACACAGCACCCCACTCATGCATGGGCGCGAGCCCCATGTGTGTACCCTGGCCTTCTAAGCTTCAGGACACCACATATTTTTGCCCGTCCTGCCTCAGGCTCCCTTGACTCCTGCAGTGCCTGCGTGAAGTCACTGCTCTGGGCTCCTCCCCTCTTACCCCCCCCCCCCCCCAGCCCTCTCCGGACAGTTCCCAGGCTCCCATTTGGCCACAATAGTACATTCTGGTCCCCCCTCATGCCACCACCACAGAAAAACACACTGTCTCCCCCTTCCTCATTCCTGTCAGCATCCGACATGTCACCTGCTGAGAATGGATACTCATGTTTCTGTTTCATAGGTTCCCGACTTTAATTGACAAGTTCATCTATTAAACTGACAGCAGCTCCTCAGACATAATAAGGATTTCAGCTTGGAGTGGACAGAGTGGTTTTTGAACCCTTATTGTAGGACATGAGCCTTGAATTTTAGCGGAAAGTATCTTCAGACACATTAATAATTGAGCCGAATGAAAAGGATTGAGCTAGCAACTACTGAGACCAAGCCATCTCTTTGACCGATTTAATCGGCAAGAAAGCACAGGATTGCTACACGGGGGAAAATGGAACAATGGGTGTGGCATCCGACCATCTCAAAATGGCCCACACAGAATATGCATGCTCTTATCCTGCCTCCCAAGCGCAGGTGGCCGATTGAGATTTCTCCAACCCCTGAGTGCTGCCTTCCATTGTTACAAAAGGTTTTCACGGTGACACTAAGCCGTCACCTGCCTTTTCTACTGGGCTGACATTTGAATCCATAGCATGGAAGCTGTGACTGGAGAAAGTGGGGGAGGGCTTCACAGTTGAGCTCATGGCCCCAAAGTGAAGAAGGGATCACTAGCTTTTCCTCCTTGGGAAAATAAAGCCATGGTGACACTGCACAGAGCCACCTTGCTGAAGCAGTAAGGCCAACTTTTACAAGCTCAGTCATCATGTGTCGAGTTCTGGTGTAATAGCAAAGAATGTCAACAGTTAATTTAAAAAATTGGGAGGCCCCAATTTTCTTGGTACATTTCAACTGAAATGACATCAAAACAGACAGATGTAGTGACAGATGCAAGACCTCCGCAATCTTCTATTCAGCAGACACTGAGGGAACTGGCAAAAAAACATACACAGTAATGCACATTTCTAACTTGTTTTCATTTTGGAAAGTTATTTCCATAAGATGAGACTCCAAGTTAGAGAACAGATTTGTATCATCTTCAAACAAATTATTGCTATCTTTGACGCTTCTCAATTTTAATTGCCAGTTCAGTGGACAGGGATAGAAGTAAACCATAGCTCTTTGGGACTGACACTTTCAAGAGTGTAGAAAGGTATCTGGGCAGCAGAGACTTGCCAGCATGCTCCTCTCCGCATGCCACTCTGCAAGTGAAGCCCTGTCCTTGTAAGCCTGGGAGCTTTGCTGGCCTTTTGACGAGTGCCCATTTCCACATCATTGCCTCGAGGTGGCCTCTTGGGTCAGGGCTTGCTGTGTTGGGTTCCGTGCCAGTCTCTGACTGTCTGTGCAGGTCCAACCCTACATCAGGTCACTGTTAAAGCCCAGGAGATGCCTGTGGCTCCCCCAAAGGATGCTAGCCAATTCTGAGTACAGAGATACTTGAGCTGGCTATAAAAAAAAGAGAATCGGCTGATGGTGTGGCAACACCAGTCTTCCTGTTTGCACTCTGCAGGCCAATCTCACCCCAGGAGGCTGAGGGTGACCTGAAGGTTCATGATCCCATCTCAAAGCTGGGCACAACGGTGCAAGCCTTTACCCCAGTGACAAAGGGAAACATGAATGGAAAGGATTGCAGCTCAGGCTGCTCAGGAATGAAGTGAGACCCTGTGTTGAAATAAGCAATGCAAAGGGCTAGCCGAGAGGCTCTGACAAGTGAGGCCTTGAATTCAAAAGAAAGGAAAGAAGGGAGGGAGGGAAGGAGGGATGAAAAAACGAGGGAAGGAAGAGAGAGAAGAGAGGGAAGGAGGGAGGGAAGGGAAGGAGAGAGGGAGGGAAGGAGAAAAGAAATTCCTCATAGTTTAATTCTTAGACCACCCCATGTCAATGCCACAGGCCAAGATGGAGGCTTACATTGTTTTCCATTAAAAATTTAAATGACATTTGAAGTCTTAATACATTGCTGTTTTCTTTAGTGGTGCTGGAATACTTATTTTCAATGTTTCCCCTGTGTGATAATAACTATGGAATTCAATAAGAGAATATTTGCTGTTGGTAGGGTTACTTTCAAACTTGCATTATGAATTTCACTTCCTGATTAGTCCTGGAAATAATTATGTTGTTGGGAAGGGAAGTTAAAACACGATTACCCGTCCCGGTACTGAAGTGCCTCCCTGCTTAGAATGTGCAGCACCTACCCTCCATAGGAATTGGTGCTGGGCCTCGCTGTGGGGGGGGGGAGTGGTGCGGGGGGGGGGCAGGACAGAGCCCCGCTGCCTCCACCCCAGCAGATGCTGCCAGCTGAGAGGCTAGGCTGCTGGCAGACCTCCTGAGTGTACAGAAATCCAATGGTGGATGAGAATTCCACCTGGCTTTCCCAATGCCGTTTGGGCCAGGAGGACACAGGCACTTGCTATACACAGGCTTGGCTCATCGACCCCCCCCTCCCCCAGCCCCCGCCACACACCCCTGCCACCGCTTCCAGCTTCCCTCCTCCTCACCCTCTTCCTCTGCACTTCCCCATCTGCCCCCTCCTGGGGGTTTTCCAGAACCAGGAGGGCCAGAGGAAATGACTTGAGCAGAGGTGGACTGTGAAGGTGGCGGCCGAGGTCAGATGGCAGTCCTCAGGCCGTGTCCTCCAGGGCAGGGCTCCCTTGGGACACCCCAGTATTCCCTTCCTCCCCGTTTTGGAGTCCTGTTTCCACCGTTCAGCACGCTCTCTGGAGCATGCAGGGGGACATGAGCATCGCGCCCCAGCTTTTCAACCTTGTCTCCCTGGGCTCTGCTTTCTATTCCACTCATCATCTCTGTGGCTTCTCTCTGGGTTGTATCCAGACTCTTCCGTCCCTGACCGGGGGTTTGGAGTGAGGGTTCAGATTGTCTCCCTCAACTGGTGGCCCCTGACTCCCCCTCCCCCCCGCCTGCCCACCCCAGGGGCAACAGCGGACCAGCTGGCCGGGACCCGGCCCCCCAGAGCGTGCCTCACCTTCCCTTTGATGCTGAGGCCCCCGGTGTCGTAGACAATGCCCTTGCCCACCCAGGCGATGGTCTGCGTGGCTCCCGCGGGCGTGTGGCTGAGGACGGCTAGGGCTGGGGGCCGGAGGGCGGCTTTGCCCACCCCGTAGATCCCTGCATGGGGAGGGGGGTTGTGAGGCTCGGGCTGCCCTGGCAGAGACCCCCGGTCAGCTGCTAAAGAGCTGGACTGCTCCAGCCCGGGTTCCTAGCCCCTCCAGCCCCCAGCCAGTGTGGGACAGGGGGTGCAAACCCGCTCCGACCTCTGGCACTGTGTAAAGCCCCCGAGGCAACGCACATGGCTCAGAATGACGTTTGCACGTGCAAGGCGGGTCCTGCCCTGAGATCAGGAGCACAAGTGCCAGCATGCAGCCTGCCTCCAGCTGACCTGCTCACTCTTGGTGTACTCAGTCCCTCTTCCAGAGAAAGGAAGGGCCTGCTTGAGGGCAGAGGCCACAAGACGCCCCAATCACTGAGCTGAACAATGACAGCAACTGACAGAAAGAATGGCCTCCTGACAAACTCCTATTCATCCTGCAGGACCTGCAGTACATGTCCCCTCCTCTGAGAAACCTTCCCTGGCCTAAGTGACCTCCGCTTGAAGGTGAAGCTGGTTTATACACCCGAGGCGGGTCTGGCCGTAGGATGACTCCGCTGTACTTGAGTCCAGAGCAGTGAGTGCCCCCACTGGTGGGGATTGGCCTGGGGGCCTCATCCCTAGGGGTCCTACAGAAATTACCAGACCTTCTAAGACTGGGCTGCAGGAAGGACAGGCACTTGCTCACACATTCCTTCTCTCTCTAGACATCTCACAATGGCATCATGGCCATCCTGCAAGCTGACCCTCCTGCAAACTGACCATCCTGGGAGCTGAAAGCAGGTGACGGCCCCAGGACCCCACCCCCACAGCCACAGTGAGGAGAGACCCCAGGCACCAGGCAGCCCAGCGATTGGTCTCCCACCCTCCAGTTCTGGGGAAGGTCGGGAGACATGACTGGAGGAGTCTGAGTGAGTGGAGTCCCTGGGGCAGCAGCTGCGTCATGGGAGTGGCTTGAGCAATGTCTTTTCAGATGGACACAGCCATCCTCATGAAGTTCTGACACGGACAGGACCTGGGGTATTCCAGGGACAAATGGCCCTATGTGCTGGCCAGGGAGTAGGCAGGGCAGGGCGCAGGAAGAACCTGGGTCTGGTGGTTCTCAGAATGGCTGCCCTCGCTTCCCCAGGGGACTGACTGCTTCCTAGAACCCAGGAACTGGGCTGACAGTTCAAGTCCCAAAGTAGCATGATGTCTGAGACTCTGCCACAAGCCCCCCCAGCGTGCCCCCCACTCCTGTGGCCCAGCCCTGAGAGGCCAGCCCCACCCACCTCCAAATCCTCTGGTCTTCAGCTCCTCATCCTGAATGACCATGGGGGTAATTCCCAGCTCCTCTCCGACTTTGCTAATCTCCTGGACATGTTCGTGGAAAAATGACAACAGGAGACGCATGAGGGAGGCAGGACTCACGGCGCCCGCAGGCCCAGGCCAGCGGTGAGCCAAGTGGCAGGAGAGGACCTGGCCTCGTGTGACGAAGCCCAGCCACCCGGCTTTCTGCAGCTCCTGGCTGCACTCCTGCCACCGGCCTCCAGGAGCCCCAGCCACTCCTATTCCCCTCACTGAGGCTGCCAGCCTCTCAGAATGGGGTGGATGGCGGAACCTGAACCATCCCCAGGGCTCCCAAGCCTTGGGGGGTGTGGATGGGCCCCAGGCTCCTTCTGCCTTGTTTGGGGTGGAGCCTTCCCCTGCCCCGCCACCGGCTTCAAGCTCCCCTGGCACCACAGGCCACCGACCTCCAGGAAGATGTCCGTATTCATCTCATTGCAGGGCGTGTCCACAATGCGGGCAGCCAGCCGCACACCCTCCGTGGCATTGGTTAGGCACTAGAGAAACCAAAAGGCCATCACTGGGCATGGGGACTGGGTGGGAGGTGGGGATCATCCCTTCCTCATCCACTTTTCCAGGGACCCAAACATATCAGAGGCCGCCCCCCCCCAAGTTCCTAGAGAGACTTTGGGGCCACTCACAGGGCATGAGGAGAGCAGGAGGGCTGGGCGCCAGTGGCTCATGCCTTTAATCCTAGCTACTTAGGAGGCTGCGATCTGAGGAGCACAGTTCAAAGCCAGCCTAGGCAGGAAAGTCCGTGAAACTCTTACCTCCAAAAACTACTAAAAAAAAAAAGCCCAAAAAACAAAAAACCAGAAGTGGCACTGTGGCTCAAGGGGTAGAGTGCTAGCCTGGAGCACAAAGAGGCTCAAGAATAGTGCCCAGGCCCAGAGTTCAAGCCCTAGGACTGGGAGAAAGAAAAAAAGAGGGCAGGAAGGGAGAAAGATGCTTTTGGATTCTCTGCAGATCACCCATAGGTTTTCAGCGGTGCCTTCCTCGTGGGCCAGCCTATGTCACCGGCCCCAGGAGGGCATTGGGCTCTGACTGTCCTGGTTTATCATGGACAGTCCACAGTCCATGCTGGGCACCGCTGTGGAAAGAAGCCCAGGCTGGGCATTGGCCACAGGGAGCTCACATGGCACCTGGCACCCAGCCTGGGACAGGTACCTAAGAATGCAGCTCACCAGCTGCAGGCAGTTTCGACCCCCATGCTCGGGAAGATAGCTCAGAGAGGGCCACCAGGCACCTGCTGGAACCACAGTCTTCTCTAGCCTGGCCTAAGATCCCTGCCTGCCTAATTCTCTTCCCACGGGTCTTTGGTCTCAGCTGATTCCAAGCTCCTCCTGCCCCCCATCGGTCCCCACTGTCCACCCGGGGCCTCAGAGTTTCCAGACAGCTGGCTGCGTCAGTGCCTTGGCGCTGGCAGGAAGGAGCGGATATTAAGAGCAAAGCAGCGAGGGGCCCACGGGGGGCTGGGGCAGCAGCACTGAGTTCATCACCGCCTTTCAGGCCGGTGTCAGGAGGACAGCGGCAGTCGATTCTGCCAGCCCGGCCTCCACCCCCGCTGTCTGGTGATTGCGAGAGCTACTGCCTGTCCCAGGTAATTAAAGTCTGAAGCCTGCAAGGTAGGGACCTGGGAGCTGACAGCTCGGATAGGACACGTGCCGCCTGTCAGTGCGGGGCCTCAGGAGAGGCAGGCAGAGAGAGCAGACGAGAGGGAGAGCAGAGGCCTCCCTTTCCACGCCACCAGGGGAAGGGCAATCGTTCCTGCTAGCCACGTTGATCTGAGAACCTACTACGTACCGGCCTCAGGCTAGACTCAGAATCTAAGAAGCCAGAATCTAAGAGGCCAACATAAAACCAACCACAAACCCATCCATGAAAGCGGGGGAACAGGAGGCCTCAGGACTCGGAGTTCTGGGCCCCCATAAAGGCCACATGGGGTGTCAGACCCTAAGTGTGCTTGACCAGCTGGAGGACAGTAAAGTCCATTGTGGCTGGGCAGGACCTAGAAAGGCAGACAAAGGCTAGGCGAGGACAGGGGTGGGAAGCTCTGGGCGTGGGCCTGGGACCTGGTAGAAGGTGGGCTTAGAGCTTAGGAAGAACTCCCAAGGTCCAGGGAGGGGCAGCCAGCGGGGTCTGAGGGCTGTGTGGACTGAGTGGGGAGAGGGAGGCCAGAGAGGTCAAGGGAAATGAACGCCAGAGGCCGTGGGGAGATAGGGGAGAAGGGGGAGGGGGGGCGCCTGGGGCCTGCATAGGACGGTGGGTGAGTTTCAGGGAGAGAAGAAAGACAGGCACCCAGACCATCAGAAATGGCAGAAAGGGGTTTGGTGAGTGGGCGGGGAAAGGGAATTAACTAAGCAAAGCAATGAGACAATGTTTGTGATAAAGTTTGGCAATAAAGAGAAAAAGAGAGCTGATCCAAGATGACACAGATGGAATTGAGTTTCCTCTTCCTCAGCTGGTGAAGAACAGACCTCGCTGCTGAGCAGGGGCCAATCTGGGGCTGAAGGTGGAAGTTGGTGGGACAGGGTGGATCAGGACTTGATTCTGGGCTAGCCTGCCTGCAAAGGATCCTTCCTAGGCTCAAGTAAAATCACCTGTGTCAAAAAGCACACTGCAGAGAGGGAAGAAATAGGTGGTGGTACTAGTGCTCAATAAACCCTAAACAGAACAGCATTGAAAAAATAGAGCCCACCCTTCTGGGGAGGGGCCCACTGACTTCTTGGGGCTCCCAGAGCCCAGGACGCTTCCCTGGGGAAGGGAAGGGGAGGAGGGCACACCCCGTCTGCCTCCCAGATACCCACTTGCAACGTGGACACTTCCACAGGCCCGTTGTCCTGTCCCACTAGGAAGAACTCCACGGTGACTGTCCTCTTCTCTGAGCGACGAGAAGCCCCGGAGCGGTGGGTGAACAGCGGGAAGGCCCGGGCCAGAGCACAGGCCGAGGCAAAGATATCGGGCTGTTCACAGACCATCTGCAGTGGGGAGAAAGGCAGGGCAGGGCTGAGACCTCGGAAACAGAGGCCTCAGGGATGGTGGTGGGGAGCTGCCCAACAGCCACATTTCAGCCAGGGAACCAATACCTGCTCCACGGGGAATAAAAGCAGAAATGCTGCTCTGGAAAACCCAAGTGACCTGACTCTACAAACCATAACCATGCCCGTCCACTGCCTGGGAGACAGGCCAGCCGGGCCCCAGGAAATCTACACCGGGACCTCCGCTTTGCCACCAAGACGGCTGTGGGGGCCACAGGGAGCGTGGCGGCGGGGCCTGGGGCCTTGGCCAGAGGGCTTGAGCTGCGGGGCGCTGGGGGGGTGGGCACCCCGGCCCTCTCCACTCACCAGGATGCAGCGGTGGGTCCCAGGCGGCAGGCAGGTGCGCACCAGCCTGGTGATGAAGTGGGCGGCGGAGGGGCTGTTGTGCCGGCTCACCCTGGGGGGCAGGGCGGCCACCGTGGCGCAGTTCAGATAGAGGGGGCAGCTGTCGGTGGGGTTGGGGTTCAGGGTGGCCAGAGCGGCCTGCCAGAGCTGGAGGGGAGGGAAGCCGGCAGAGGGCGGGTTCAGACGGCCTGCGGCGTCGGGGCGCCCCCTGCGCTCCCCCCCTCCGGCCCGGCTCGGGGCCGCGTGTCTGGCTGGCACCCGTCCACCCCGGCGGGCCCAGGCCCGGGCCGGCCAGCCCTCGGGGACCTCTGCTTCCAACACCGGAAGCGCTGACTCCGGGGCCTCGGCCCGTTCCCACGGAAGCGGGGTCAGGGGTCAGGGCCACGCGGAGAGGCGGGCGGAGGCCTTGGGCCTGGGGCCTCGGGGCGGAGGGCAGCGGACGGCGGGCCGGGCGCAGGTGGCGCGGCCCGGGCGGCCGGTGCCGGGACAATGGCCGGCCCCGGGTGCGCCCCGGGGCTCCGGGCGGGCCGAGGCGGGGCCTGCGCCGGCCGGCCGCGCTCCGGCGCACGGCAGCCGCCGCCCGCTCACCTCCTCGGTGACCCGGGGCTGCAGCTTCCCGCGGACGTGGCTCCAGGGCACGCGGTGCAGGTGGTGCAGCCGCCCGAGCAGCAGCAGGGGCCGGCTCTGCGGGTCCGCGTCCCCCGCGCTCGCCTGGAAGTGCAGCCCCACGTTCGCCATCTTCCCCGAGTACCCCCGGCCCGGCCCGGCCGCCCCGCACCCCGCGGCCGCGCTCCCCGCGCCCCGCCGCGGCCAGGCTCGGCGCCGCCCCGGCCCGGCCGCCCGCCCCGCCGCGCCTCCCCCGCCGCCGGGCCCTCGCGGGCTGCAGGGCCCGCCCGGGGCGCGAGGGGGCGCGGGCGGCGGCGGGGCGCGAGGCCCGCGGCGCCTTCCGGAGCGGGCGGCGCGGTGCGGGGGACCGCCAGGGGTCCTCGCCGGGCAGGGCCCGTCCGGGCGGCCTGGCGATCGGATCGCAGCCTCCGCATGGCTTCAAGGGCCCGGCCAGGCCTGGCGGGCCGGGCCCACACTGGTTTCTGGACATCCCCGGGCCACGCCACGTCGAGGTGCCGGGGCGCGGGAGGGTCCCCGCGCTCCGAGAGCTCCGGGGAGCCGTGGGGGACCCCGCCACCATCCAGGCCCTCCGGCCACCTCGCCCTGCCACACGTCCCCAGTGCCCGAGGCCTCGCCTCCCACCTACCTCCACCTGGTTCCAAGGGCCGCGCCCCTCACTCTGTTTTTGTGAGCCGTCTTAAGCAAAGCACAGCCAAGCCAGCGCCGCAGCCTGGCTTCCCTCCGCGGTCCTCCAGGCTACCCCCACGCCCGCACCCACCTGCCACCGCGCCGCAGGCTGGACAGCAGGCCTGCGCCTCTGCTCTGGCCCTCGGTGCCCAGCCCGGGCAGGCATCACAACACAGCTGTTGAACAAGGAACAGGAATTGCTGTGAAACCTGCACCCCCTCCTCCCCCACCACACACACATAAAGTCAACACTAACTGGGTCTTATTTTCGTCAAAAGATTTTACAGCATCTGAATGTTTTCACACGTTTGTGAAGGGCACTAAGAGCAGCACGAAGATCTCTCCCTCTTCTTCCTGTTGGCAAATACATTGCGGACGGGCACAGAGGAGGAGGCTGGAGGAATCTACCTTCGGAGTACAAGCCAAGGCCGTGGGTGAGACACACTCACCCAGGCCAGGGCAAGGTGGTCCCCAACAGGGTGAAGTCCTGGAGGGAGGGGGGCCCGCCCTCCGGGGAAGACAGTTGGGGTGGAGGGAGGCAGGGAAGTGGGCTTCACTCCACATTTCCTTCCACAAGCAGCATTTCAGAAAGGGAAACTTGTGCATGGGCAGTTGGAGAGAAACTACAGTGGAGATAACTTGGGGAAAGTTTTTCCTTTGTAATTCTCTAAGGTTTAAGCACAGACTAACCTCAAGGCCTCCAAAAGAGTATGAACAAGATGATTGATTGAACACTACACAAGAGAGCAAGAGGAAAATGGTGAATGCTTGAAAGAAGCAAACAGTCCTGATTCTGGTTTTGAGCCACCCTGACTCCAAGAAATCCAAACCAAACAGAACACCAAGGAATCATTCCACTTCCCATGCCTGCCAATTTCCTCAAGATACAGCTTGTGACAGATACAAATAGATTCCAGGAAAGTACTTTCCCCTTTCCCTGCAGACTTTACAGACTTTAACATAAATAAGACAGGCAGCACTTTGTTTAGATAAATTTTTATGAAGGTATTAATCCCCAGCTTAGTATATATTTCACTGCCAATGAAAAATTCACCTCTATTTTCTTTTTTTTTAAGTGAAAGTTTAAAATAAATTACCAGATCTTTAATGCAACCCAAGAAGCAACTTATGTTTTTGATGACTTGAGACCAAGTCCACACTCAAACTGGGTGTGCAGACTTAAAAGTTGAGGAAAAGATTTTAAAAGTCCTGGAAGAGGTCAGAATGAAGTTCCCAGGACTTATTAGGAAGTGTTTGGGGGACCATTCACACTCAGAGACACATTTGTGCAATTCTATCTGTGTAAGAAGGTGCTACGTGTCTGAAATGTACCTTTGTACTTTAAACTACATGCCAGAGTCTTTCAAGGCCTGCTTAGGCTCAGCTGGTTCCCTGATTCCATTATACCTTATATGAGAAAGTAAGCTTTATGTTTCTTCTCGTCTCTGGTGTTCATTCATTCATTCATTTGTTGAACATTAGCTCTGAATAGCTCTAGACCCCATCAAGCTTTGGGAATTCAGTGGTGGGTGGGTGTGCACCCCCAATGTATGTGGAAGGGGGAGAAAATGTGGCAATAAAATCCAGAAACCTGGTCACGAGCCGAAGGCTGAGTTCAGGAAGGGCCCACAGACCGAGATGAGATGTCTGGTGTGGTTTTGAGAGCTGGGTAGGACAGTAATAGGGATTGAACTCAGGCCTTTCACAAGGACAGTGTCCTACCACTTGAGCCTCAGTTCTGGGCTCAGCCCCCAGCTTGTTCTTTGAGATAGTATCTTGGTTTTTTTTCTTCAGGTGGTCTTGAACCATCATCCTCCCATTCTCCACTTCCTGAGTAGCTAGAAATACAGGCATGAGTCATCACGCCCAACACTTGAGTTTTGAGAGATGAGGGGAAGAGGCCTGGAAGTCTGAGCTCTGCCCAGGCAACTGTTCACTGCAAGCTGAAATGGCAAAGGACACCGTCATGTGGCTGGACACGTGGGCCTAAGATACACATGTAGCCTTAGACTGCAGCTGACCTTGTGGGTGACCAGAAGTGTGGGGGAAGACTGAGGTGAAATGAAGGCAGGGCTCAGGATCTGCACTGTAATGGACACAGAGGATGCTGAGGCCTGCTCCGCCCTGGCCACCTCTCTCCCTCACACTGTCCTCCAAAGTCCTTGACCCCATGTGACCTCCCCGAGCACTGCCCTGGGCTTGCCAGTGGGTATGCCTTCCCTCCGCACACCCAGAGTTCCCGGACCCCAGGAAGTGCCTTAGTTACATCCTGTAGCTGGTGGCATGGGACAGCCACCGCGTTCGGCACTGAATCTTCTCTGAAGAGAGCAAAAGAAACCCACAGCCTTGAAAAGCCCATTGCTCCAGAAAGCTTATGGAGACAGCCATTAACTTATGGAAAAGCTGAAAACTGTGACAACCACTTAGATGTCTTCAACCAGACTGCCACATAGATATATTGTATATGAATACATATATATGTGTAGATATATATATACACACACAATATCTACATACACACATATACGTGGTATGTCTAGTCTTCTCCTGCATCAGTTAAAATACGTTGCATGTAGTTATCCTTAATTATCTGTGTGCATCTCTTAGGAGCAAGGACACTGCATACAGTAATGTGGCAGCAAGCTACAATACTATCATTAATGTATTCAACAGCACATGCTGTCCCCAGATGTCCTTCATGGCTTTTTTCTCTCTAAATCCAGGATCTAGACAGGGATCGAGCACTGCGTGGCTGTCAGACCTCCTTGAGTCCAGATAATCCCCGTTTTTGTCATTTATGTCATTGATGTGTCACACAGAAGTCCGCCCACTGTGAAGCTGTGCACTGTTTTCCTTGTGATTTTTATCTGAGTGAAATGTGTGTGTTGTTGTCGTTGTTTGGCAAAAATACGTTCATGGCACTGTTTCCCAGGGTGCTACCTCAGGAGGCCCGTGGGGCACCTCCTCCCATCTCAGCCACGCGTGGCCACTGCTAGAGCTCTTCATGGTCCAAGTGCATGTCTGCCCTTGAGAACTGAGAGTACTGGAATGGATGTCCTCTTTTGGGTCCCAATTCCGCCACGAGGAATCAGGATCTCTCTCGTAGATGCAATGGAGGCAAAGGGCTTTGCTTGGCATCATTGCTTTTTCTCAAAAAAGAGCTGCGGGAATCAAATGTTTTTCTAACTTGCTCTTTCTGACCCAGGCCCCTAAGGGACTCCCACTGTCATCAGTTGTGGGGTTCAGAGACTGCTCCCACCCCCTTAGCACAGCCACCCCTCTTCCAGATGGGAAACTGAGTCCGGGGCTTGATGCTCTTAGAGCATTCTGGTTCCCAGCCATCTTTTCCCCCATGTTTTCTGTGTCGATGGCTGGGGCCTGAGTCCAGGGTTGGTTTCTAGCTCTCCCACTCCTCAGCATTGCTGGCCATTCCTCAGCAATGATGAGGACGGTCTACAGAACGTGAGGAGCCCAACACGAAGTGAGAATGCAGAGCTGCTCTCCCTCAGCATGATTTCAAGACAGGAATAGCAGGGAATCAAACCAAGCCCAGGACCCCACCTCCACCACAAGTGTCTTCAGCACCCTGCTCCCAGTGTCCTGTTCCCCCTTCCCCTAACCCCAAGCCCGCTCCCATAGGCTCTTGCTGGTTATCAGCTTTTGAGGACTTTGTGAAATAAAATGATTCCCTGGCTCACTGTTCCGTCCTTGGCCCAAATCTCCTCAGCCATTTCTCAGGAAAACTGGCTGTTGAGGGAAGGGTGGGGCAGGGAGGGATGGGCATGATGGTCTGTGTGCCTCGCTGGGGCGTTCTTGCTTCTGCTCCTCTCTGAGGACAGAGCTCGAGCTGACTCCTAGTCCAATCCCACCCCACCTGCTTGCCCTCCCCGTGCATATCTCCCTCCCCTCTCTCAGTAGCCCTCCTGTAGGACTCTGCCACCTGCCCTGACCCTTGGCCTCCACCCCTGACAGTATACCTGCCACTCCTTGGTATTTTGTTCTTGAGGAATATTCCCACTGAGGTGTTAAAATGTTACTCCATTTTGGCCTGGTTTATCAAGGTGACACACACAGAGGTTCAAATATATGTGTGCAATGTAACCAGTTTGCTATTTCCCACTTCTAATTCTTCCTGCTTGGTGGAAATGGGGATGGAACTCAGGGCTTTGCGTTTGCTAGAGAAGCGATCCACCACCTGATCATGCTCCCAACTATTTTCTTCTTCCTTTTTTTTCTTTTTTAAAAAAATACATAAAACATTTATATAGTTCCAATTAAAACTGTAAAAAGAGGAATGCTCCCAAAGCCTTTCCCCTCCTTCCAGTCCCTGGTGCCCTTTCTCTACGCACAAATCATTCCATCTCAGGCAGCCACTCCATCTCAGCAGCTTCGCTCTGCTGCCTCATTTTGAGAAAAAGAAGACCACACATATTCATGGGCCTTACACAAAAGCTCTCACACATGTATACTCTTGGAGCTTGAAAAGGGCACGCGGTAATCTCATCTGCAAGCCTATGTTTTTACTCTGCTTTTAGCAGGGTGAGAGAGAACACGTTAATAAAAATGTACCAGCAGAACCATTTATTAACAACAGACAGGTTCCTGTGGACAAGGGGTTTTCAGACGTCACAATAAGATGAGAACTGAACTCTCAGACTCCCTTGTGATCCTGGCAACCTAAATTACCCTCCCAGGGAGGGCAGAGTGCCAGGTGACAATAACCTTCATGTCGTGGGATCTAAATTCCTATTTACTTCTCAACACCAGCACAATTGTTTTTGTAGCTGCAAAAGTTCTCAAGGGCATATTGAAGCCCCGGAGCCTGGGGATTGGAGGGGGGAGCGGTGGGCTGCAGGGAGAAAAAGAGAAGTAATTAACAGACCAAATGTGAGTCCACATTCTTTTAAACCAACTCAACCTGTGGACACAGAGGTAGGCAAGAAAACAAAATGAGCGGTGAATGCTGATTTTGGTCAGGAGCTCTTTTCTTTAGGGAAGACTCCACTTGAAGAACTCTGTTAGCTAATATGCTTCTGTAGCGCACTGAAAATGACTCAGTCTCCAACCTGCGTCACATTCTCCCCAGAAACACCCTGGGGTTGATTGCACGTCTGTCTGTGGTGTCTTGATGCAGACCTTTTCAAAAGAATCACAACTCTATTACTGAGGATTCTGGCAGGTGAGTGGTGTGAGGAAGGGTGGGAAAAACCAGAAATGATTGTTGTGGTTTTTTTATCCCACTCCTCCCCCACCCCGTCAAGGCAATGAGAAGGAAGCGATATTTCTTTTTTCCTTGCTGTATCTGTAAGATTCTGCATTTGGAGCTGAGCTGGCTCACAAACAGGCATAGAAAGTAGCAAAATGGCCAGGCTCACACCTGTCATCCTAGCTGCTCAGGAGGCTGAGGTCTGAGGATGGCAGTTTGAAGCCAGCCTGAGCAGAAAAGTCCCCAAGAAACTCTCTTATCTAATTAACCACTCAAAAACAGGGAGTGGCACCGTGGCTCAAGGGGTAGAAGGCTAACCTTGAGCACAAAGAGGGTCAGGGACAGTGCCCAGGCCCTGAGTTCAGGTCCCACAACAGATCCCTCCCCCCCAAAAAAAAATAAAGTAGCAAAATGTATCTGCCTTATTTATAGTACAATGACGCTAAAGATGCTAGATTGGAAATAAGAGCACTTTTCTGTTCTCAGTGATTTGTAAGCAGCATTCTGACTGGGGTTATGGGTTCACTCCACCTTCGCAAATTCAGTGATACTTAAAACATGGCCTACGAGAACCATAGAGGCATTTCAAAGCCATTTTCTTCACACACTAGGAATACTGCATAAATATGCCCCACGACGTATTATTTGTAAAACAAGACTCATTGGTTACATCATAAGCACGGGGGGCACATGGCACCAAGTGGTGTCTGTGTCTTCTGGCTGGAGGTGGCTCTCCATTGAAGAAGGGAAGGGTGGCCATCTGCCGAGACCAGCTCTCTCCTTCTCTAGGGAGGAGGCTGGAAATCTGGGGAGAGGGGCGTCAGGGCCAGCAACCAGCTCAGGACTCACCAAGTTGGGGTCACTGCCCTGCTGGTAGAGCTGAGCCCCCTGTAGCTGGGGGCTGAGATGGCTCATGGTTGTGTGGGCACAAAAATGTTGTCTCTGCAAGGCCTGATGCAAGGGCTGGAGTTCTGTGTAAATCGAATTATTAGCATGAACCGAAGGTACTGTCATTGTTTAACTCATCCGACCTTTTAAATGGATAACCAACCTTGAGGCTTAATTGGATTTAAAAAAAATCAATTTCTAGCCATTGCATAGTGTTGAAATGTACTGCATTCTCGGGCGATTGTAAAATCAGTTTTGCTCAAGATGATTTTTTTATTATTTACAACTTTAAGATGACATTATCCATCTCGGTAAGCATTTTATGTACACATCTACCTTTTATAAACAACCACAAACTCATATGTATGCATACCGAGTCACATCACGAAAGAATCATTATTTTTTTCCGGTCAGCAGCGCTTTTCTTCACACCAATTACACACACACATACACACATGTGCACTCACACACGCGCACACACGTGCACACACACAACGGAACTAAGGATAATGATACGCTGCTGTTTGCAAATCTCTCTGTGCTGCAGCCTGGCCTCATCTTCATAATAAGAAAAAAAATCCTTGAGGAAGCTTCTTCCCAAATCACATCTTGACCATTAAATCTTTCTTGAAGAAGGTCATTTAATTTTATGGAAAGAAATGAACAATTAAAATGGCATAAGCAGAGCGAATGCTAGCCTGGAAATTAGAAAGCTGGTGATCCTAGTTCTAGCCTGAGTTAACTCAGTGTGTAACCTTGATAAACATAGGCTACCAGTCTCAGTTTCCCCATCTAGAAGAGGGGAGGCGCTGCTGGGGTGGGGGTGATCTCTGAACCCTGCAGTTGATGAAAATGGGAGTCTATTAGAGGCCCTGGGTCAGAAACAGCAAGTTAAAAAAGCACATTTGATTCCCGCAGCTCTTTCTCCGAGAAAAAGCAGTGAAGCACAGCAGAGCCCTTCGCCTCCACCGCATCTACGGGAGAGATCCTGATTCCTAATGGCGGAATTTGGACGATTAGCTAAAAGCAATTATAAAATTATAGTTGACAAACAGAAAATGCTAAACCCAGTGGTCTATTTTAGCCAAGCCTGATTTAAATGTGCATTGTGTTGAATGAAGCTTCATCTAAATGGTCCATTTTAGCCAGATTACAGAGAACTGTGTAATTATCCCAAGCATTCAGGACAGTCCAGAGAGCTAATTTGGACAATTGGACAAATGATTATTTTCTTTTGCCTCAATTGACCAGATAATTGTGCACAAGTCTCTGCCATTTGGCTCTGTGGAATGTCCCTTTGTGTGGTAAGGAAACTCAGGCAAAGACTGGTATGGTGACATCCATCTGAAGGTGTGGGGTTGGGGATGGAGTGGGTGGCTGGCATCAACTCTGAGCACCATATCAGAAACACTTGTACCGGAGCTGAGAATGTCTCTGTACGCCCACCCAAGGACCCCTGTCAGCTCACCCTGAGAGCTGTCAACTTGAAGGGTCTGTGTTCCCTCACGTTCAAAACAGAACTAAACAAAACACCAGGCCCAAGGTTAGAGGTGGCATGTGGGTGGCCAAGAGAATTTGAAGAAAACCTGGCATTCCTAAGAGTCAATAAACACAGATAAACAACTCGGGTGCACGCTTCTAACGAACATACCCAAGACCAGACAAATCAATCAGTCTGCATCCCAAAACCTTAGGCTGGAACTTCCCAAGACTAATGAATAAATCAGGATTTTTAGTGTTGTCCTGTGCTCCCTACAGCCAACGGAGGACCGACCCCTTCCACGCGAAGGTCTTTCAGGTGGTTTCGGATGGTTTGACAGGAGGAAGAGAGGCCAGAGTTCACCAGGCAGATGCAGGGCCAGGCTGTCTCAGGCTTCTACTCGTGTGCAGACCAGGGAAGTCATCTTGCTGTGACCACACAAGAGCAGACAGACAGGGATGATCATTCCCAGCTTGGTGTTATGACTAGACTTCATTTAGCCGATTGAATCTCTGCCAGCCTGTTCTGCCATGGAGGTGAGCATTCATGGGAGACGCAAGGCCTCCCCTTCCAGCCAGCTCCAAGTCTTCAGAGCCCCTGCACAACGAGACTGTATGGACTCTATCCGCACAACTCTTACGGTGCCGCTTCAACAGAGCAGGCAGACTGTCGACGTGTAAGTCGAGTGGCTCCCACCGAAGAGCCACACACACAGAGCAAGCCATGGTGGAACAGATCAGCAACCTCAACTCATAGGAGGTTGAGGCCAGCCTGGATTATGCAGCAAGACTCTGTCTCAAACCAACAAGAACCACACAGCATACACAGCCTACATGTTCACCACTTTCAAGACACAGGGCTTCACTAACATCTCTGCCACTGGTCTGGATATTCTTGAACCTCGTTCTCAGAGCTAAGATGGGGGAGGGGCACAATTTCTAGTGAAAGATGCCAGGAGGGGAATAGGAGGGAGCCCCTCTCGAAGCCCCCGCTGCTAGTCCTGTCAATATCTCAGGACTCCACACACAGCTGGTCCCTCTCCTCTGACTCTGATGTATAACTACAGAGACAAAAACCACATGGATGACCCTATCTCCCCACAGGTGTGTGTGTGGGGGGGGAGGGTCAGTGCTCATGACTAAGGAAGGAGAGCTTCCTTGGCCTGAGCGGGCTGACAGAGCTGGATGGCAGGACTGAAGACATCAAAGGCACTGAGGAGGGCATGGCCGAGGCCAGTGGCTAGAATGACTTGTGAGCATTACTAAATGCTTCCCAGGATGTACACGCAGCCTGTGTCATCATCAAGAAAGAGAACTGTCCGTCTTTGAAGCAATCTCCCTATTTGGAAGGTAGATAGCAAACAGAACTGTCCCTCCACAGTACGACTAGAGGGGTCAGCCTTCAGACACGGAATGAAACAAAAAGACCCCACGGAGTCCAGACCTGCCCAGGCCCTCCCCAACCCAAATGAATTGGAAGAAAACACAAATCCATCATTAGAATGAATACTAGGATCCCAGGATGTTCTGTCATCTGAACGCCTGCTTTATTGTACAAAAAGTTTCCAGTAACAGTAAATTAGTTTTTTAAAAAGGAACAAAAAAAAAGAAAGAAAGTCATTTTGGATAGAAGCTCTTCACTAATTGCTTTATTTAAGCATACAAGAGGAAAAAAAGTCTAACCTGACCAATTAGGTTGAAGGGTTTTATTACCTTTAAGAAGCCATTAGCTGAGATAAAACACTGCAAGCACTTGTGTCAAAACAAATAAATAATGCTCTCTCAATTAGCGGAGAAAGCGGTACATCCGTTAAATTAGAGACACACTGCTTCACACAGCCCGGCCCAGCCAGTACTCCCCACCCCCCAAGATGAACAGAAAGACAGACAGACAGACAGACAGCAACCGGGAGCTGGGAGCCTGGAATATATGCCGCCATTTCTCTCCCCTGCTCCACTAGACAGGAGTCACTCCAGGCCAGTTTGTGTCCAGGGCTGGGCCCCAGGGTGCCAGCAGTGAGCCCCCAAAGCGAGGTCTCTTCTCTGAGGACACTGCCCAGGTGCACGTGAGATTGGCTCAGGAGTCTGAGGATGGCCCTCCTTCTCTTCCTGAGGTGCCAAGCAAGGAGTGCCGTCTTCCCTGCCATCCTCAAATGCCACTGCCTCTTGTCCAAGGACAGGCTCTAAAGACAAACGCAGTAGTTTGAGGAACCCAACCAGTCCGTGCCGGGCCCTGGGCCAGACTGCGGGTCCCATCAGCTGGCCAGCACTACAGTGATGGAGACGGGAAGGTTCGCCGTCTCCACAGAGGGCCGGAGACAACGTCAGATCAAGCGCAGCAGGGGACTGTGGTGAGGTGGGGGAATAGACACAAACCGACGGTGACCCTGACTTCTCTCCGACGGCCACTGTTCGTCCAGGGTGAGTAAGACTCAACATTTTCCAAGGGTTTAGCCATAACCCTGAATGGCCTGTGAATCTCGAGGCGGCCCCTCGTATGACCAGGTCCACTCTTGGTAGCAGCTGACCCAACGGCCACCACCCGACCACTGCATTCAAGTCAGCGCTGGCTCTGAAGGGCCCCAGAGCCACATGACTCTAGGCACCCGGGGGAAGGCACCAACCCAGCCTCCCTTGCCTGTGACCAGGCCCCGAGGCTACTGAAACCACGGGGCAGGGACCACAGGGGCGGGCCTGCCTGGGGGACTTGTCTCCAGATTTTAGTGTGAATTCTGGAAGCCACAGCAGTCGGCTCTGGAGAGGCATTGTGTGCAGCTGGGCCAAAGAAAACATGACATGCTTAATAGGGCGGCCGCGCTCCTTCCGCACCTTGAAGATACAAACAATACACTCATCAAAATGTACACAGAAGACCACTAACACTGTACCGTGTCCATCCGCACAGGGCTAGCTGCGTTTTCAAGGCTGTACCACAGTCCGCCTCGCTCCAGTTACTGAAGGGGCCTCAAGCACCACGGGGGTGATGGGGAGGTATAAGGCCACGCCCCACTTGGGGATCTGACCCAGGCTCACACCAGCAAGGGCTTTTCCAGCCCTCGGGACAAGCCTGCATTCTGGGCATTACTAACTGATAACGGAAGAGCCAATAAATGAAAGCACGAGTACTCTGAAATGGAGTGCTGTTTGGTTAATAATTTGAGATTTTAGATGGATGACCCCCTCAAAGTGGCCTCGGTATAAATTCACAGTTCATTAAATGGAGACTGGTGTGAATGGGTCCTTATGTAGCTAGCACGTGGTAAGGATGGAGGCTGTGTGTGGGGCAGAGCACCCGCCTGGGTCTGGCAGTGCTGGGACACAGGCGGGCCAGGACATCAGCAGGCCTCCTTTCAGTGTGAGTCTGGCTCAAATCACCAACTTGTAAATTTAGGTGGTTTTGCTTAGTAACAACTCCTTTTGGTTTACAGTAGAAAATGCAGTGCAAAAATTTTAAATGAGGAACACTCTATTTACAATTAATTTAAACTTATGAAGCTGTTTTAACTGGACTATCTAAATGTGTTAATTAACATCAATGATGGTTTCTTATTTCTCACACTTTGTTACTCTGATCATTAACAGCAATGGAAAAGCTAAATTAAGTTATCAGGGAATGAATTGTATGTTTCTTAAAGGACTTCTAGGTTTGTTTTCAACAACAACAAAAAAAATAGAAGAGGAAGATTTGAAGAGGCATTTTTGCCTCTATGCATACATTTTTGGTACCAAACTTCTTAAAAACCAAATGGCTTAAAAAAATTTTCCCCAAAAATTGTTTTGACATGCTGCTCAGACAAGACTGCTTAAAAAAAAATAGCATATACACAAATAACCCCAAGCAGCCTCAGCAGCAGCGCCTGTAAACTTTAAACTCATTTCATTTTCTAAAGAAAAAAAAAAAAAAAAAATATATATATATATATATATATATATATATAAGTGATCACAGAACCGATCAATATCTCTTCTGCAGCAGTATCACCGTCCTTAACTCGACACTGATGGAAACATAGGCCCGCGCCTGCGCGTCAGGAGGCATCCTTAGGAAGGTGGGACCCGTCTTGGCCCGGCCCGGCCCGGCCCTGGCTGGGTGCACCCTGCCAGCAGCGCTGAGGGTGAGACCGCCAAGCCCCCACACCCGGGGAGTCCACGCCGCCTGCACAAGAGCCCAGCGCCACTAGCGAGACTTCACGCCGACCAGGACAACAATGAGGACAATGATGATGACAAACAATATTAAAATCACAAGCATCTTCCGGTTCTTCTTTTGGTACTGCTCTGCCTACAGAAAGAGGAGAAAACGCAGTCACTTTCCGAGAACCCCACGCCACCTCCGGTGTCCAGCACGAGGCACTGGCCTTCTGCAGGGACTGGCGTCTCTGCTGGGGCCAGGCCACACTACCAAAACACCAAGCCTCCCTCAGAGTGAACCATCGGCACCGCGCAGGGCTCCACCAGCGGCATGCTGGCCTCACTGCTGGGACAAAGCGAAGAGATGCCAAAGACCCAGGGGCACCTGCTCTCCCCACCCAGGCTTCTCAGGAAGAGCCCTGTGCCTGGGAACGAGTGTGCACCGCTTGAAGGAGGACAGCAGAGCTTCTGGGGGTTCCGGAGGAGGACGCCTGCTGGGAACATCAGCCTCGCCTGTCCTCTGACCCACCAGCCTTCTGACTGGTGACTCGGCTTCATCTCTATGCCCACCAGCCCAGAGCGGGAGGCCCCGCTTTACAGGGGAGTAGGCAGCAGCGGGAGCACCACAATGAGGAACATTCAGGGAGTACCTCTCAGTCCCCCTCAGAGGAGTGGTCTGCCCCAGGGTGCAGTTCCCTTCTGCAGGAGGAGCTCTGGGCACCATGGACCAACAGCAAGCAGCACCCTGAAACTGGCTCAAAATGATTCACGGTGTAAAAACTAAAGCAGAACTTCTAGTTCCCACTACATTTGTTCACTTCTGCAGAAGCCTTCTCATTTGTCTGTGTTTCATGCAAAACATATTTCACTAGGTTTTATTTAAGAACCTACAAACCAATGCATAACTCAGCTATATATCAAATCTGGTTATTGCAAAGTGAGACACGCAAGTTAGTTAACACTGTTGGTACCCAGGGCTTGGCAATCAAGTTAATCTAAGTACTCAAGCTGTCTCTGCACATTAAGCAAGACTTCCCCATAAGAGCGGGGCTTGTTCCCACTGCAGGAGCTGCACAGGGAAGACAACCAAGGATTTCTGCTCAGACCTGCCAGGCTGGACACTAACCCTGACACTATTACCTGGCACAATCTCTGCTAAGAACACAGCTAGTTTCAGACACCTTAGTGAACTGGGGAAATGCTCATTAGAACCCTAGAAATACAATGGGAATCAACCACACAGGGAAGTAGTCAGTTTATCTATGAAGAATCATTACATT
This sequence comes from Dipodomys spectabilis, assembly GCF_019054845.1. Taxonomy (NCBI): domain Eukaryota; kingdom Metazoa; phylum Chordata; class Mammalia; order Rodentia; family Heteromyidae; genus Dipodomys; species Dipodomys spectabilis. Next base: position 4,645,140 of record NW_024870917.1, on the reverse strand, counting down.
GTCTTGAAGGAAATATGTACCCAATATTGTACCCAATACAATAAACTTGTAAGTTTATGAATGTTTCTCCCAATTACAACATTTCAAAGATGATTTTAAAAAAAAAATCAGAAATAGAAAGCACCTTGAAATGGGAACCCCATTACAACAAGGGATAGCACTAACCACTACTTACCTCATTAACACTAGAGATGGCTAACTACCACTCAATTCACCAATAGAATTGAAAACACGGACCAGGAATCTATATTAACAAGGCAATACTACCACTCACTAATTAACATGAGAGAAAGCAGGAACTACCACTAACTTCATTAACCCTAGAAAGAACACTTATGATCTCTTCTGTAACACTACCACTCACTTCATTAATGAGAGAACACTAAACTACTCACACCATTAACACACAGTGTCATAACTACTACTAACTTCATTAACAAGAGAACACTACTCAGTTGATTAACATGAGAAAGAACACTACCACTGACTTCAAAAACCAGAGAGAGAGAATGCTGCTCAGGAGAGAACCGGAGCCACATCACTCACTTCATTCATACAAGAGAGCACCTACAGACCTTTGCTCTGGAGGTGAGGCAGATCTGCAGTTAGAGAGAAATCTAGAAGGCTCCTCCTCAGGAAGGACCCGAGTCAGCAATTCATGTTTCTTCTAAACTCCAACTGACCCCCAATAAGAAGAGACAAAAAGAATGAAGAAGGCATAGAGGGTGACCCACAGCACATGGGCATCGAGCTACACCTCACTGGCTATACCCCGACTGCAACGAATGCTGCATAGAGAGCTGAGTCGGCTCCAGTGCTAAGACAAGTATGAAGAGAACCCTCGGAATTCTTGTGATTTGATACCTGTTTCTAACATTCTCAACCGCGGACAGACGCCGTTACCTTGTGAAGCTGTTTCAAGCCATCTTCAGTTTTAACACAGGACTGTTCAACGTTATAGTCGATTCGATCAAGGACTGTACCCTGAGCGACAAACAAGAGTTACAGATGATCAACACCTGTGCTGGGGAGCATGGGTGCCGGCCTCACCCTCCTCCGGCTGACCCGAACACTGTGCCCTGCAGGGATGCAGAGCCCGGGAGAGGCCAACACTGGCAAACTGAGCTTTCATTTTTGGACTTACCCTCTATGGGATCTGCTCTATTCAAACCTACTGGGGCTTAAAAAAATACGTGGTTCAGCAGGGCGCCGGTGGCTCACACCTGTAATCCTAGCTCTTCAGGAGGCTGAGATCTGAGGATTGCTTGGCTCAAAGCCAGCCCAGGCAGGAAAGTCCGTGAGACTTTTATCTCCAATAAACCACTCAGAAAACTGGAAGTGGCGCTGTGGCTCAAGTGATAGAGAGAGCTATCTAGCCTTGAGCTGAAGAGCTGAGGGACAGCGCCCAGGCCCAGAGTTCAAGCCCCATGACCAACAAAAAAAAAAGAAAAGAAAAAAAAATACATGGTTCAGTGGAAACAGGTTGTGTGCAGCAAAGGGCCAGCATCAGTGCCCACTCCCTGCTTAAATACTTGGAAGAGGAAAACGATGATCAGGTCCGCAAACTATTAAGGCTGCCAATGGAAGCATGGTGCTCCATGGGTAGGGAGAGAGCCCGGGGACATCCAATCCATCTAAAATGAAAAGGCTGGGGTCTTGTGAAGAAATGTCCAATTGTTTAATTTCCTAGTTCCAGTGGGAAGATGGAAGCACTGGGCTTCAGGGAGGACAGGCTCTCAGTGAAACATGGCAGCCTAGGAGAGGCAGAGTTCATTGGAGCTCACAACCAACACTCCATCCTGCAGCTGGTTTCAAGGAGACCAGGTCCCAAGCCCCTCAGGCAAGAAAATAACATGCTCTAATCAGATTCTAACAGTGGATAACAATTTAATTCTACTAGAAAGCTAGTAGTTTCAATTGCCATTACACAATAAGCTGCCAAAATGAGAAAGGAGATCTTCAGTATGGCCAGACTCAGTGCTGGGGTTGGTGAAAATCAGCCAGGCCTCCAGAGTGTTCACACAAGCTCTTCGAGGCAGGACAGAGATGCTCAGACCCTCTTCTCTTTTTTTAATCTTGAGAAAAGGCTTATTCATATTTTATGGGAAATGTTAATAACCTAAGTAGATGATCTGAACACACACACACATACACGTGTCTGCATCTGTACAGACACAAACATACACTCATGAGGACTACAAGATCAAAGAACCTTGGACTCGGAGGACCCCCTGCGTACCTGCTCTACAATCATGGCTCCTAAGTCCCTAAAGATCTCATTCAGGTCAGAAATGGACTGCACGATCTGGCGGATCTCCCGCTCCCGCTCCTCCACCATCAGAGTGTTCTGTTCCACCAGTACCAGCTGGTCCTCTGTGAAGCCCTGGCAAGACAGTAGTGCAGAGCACTGTCAGGACGCTCAGGCCACTGGAGGCCATTTGGAGAACGGGGCTTCTGAAACGCGGATGGTAATAAGCACATATTTTTCCTGACAGGAAAGGCCCCAATTTCCCAAAGCAGTGGTTTGTGCAGCACCGCAGCCCAAGCAAGGGTGCTGAGCTTAGCCCTTGTCTGAAGCCATGCAAGGGTTCAGGGATGGCTCTGCGCTCCTCGGGGTTCTTCCCACCAAAGTGGGACAGGCCCTGCTTCCCCAAGGCCTCTCTGTGGCTTTGGAAAAGAAGAAACAGTATGGCTGCCCTCTGCCTGTCGCAAAGACTACTGGCTGGACAGGCAGCAGTGTGCTCCGCAGGAGTCGAGGTCTGGGGAGAGGGAAGCAGAACGGAGTGCGAATACACCGACAGCAGCCGCGTTCGCAGCCCTTCACATACCCGGTCGTACAGAGTATTATCGCCTCCATCATCCATTAGTGGTACTGATGTATCAAAAAAATGCTGCGCTCTTTCCTCTCGGTTCTTCATGCCTATCATAGATAGGAATCCACTTTACTCCAGTATGGAGACCATCCTGGTTACTGTTCCACCATTAAAAAGGGAAGATCTAGAGTAAAACTCAACAGTCAAAGTGGAGGTCTCCCGAGCAGTTTAGAGACCTCATCTCCGGGGAAGGAGAGAGGAACGCGGCTAGACATGCAGCACTATGCGAGCCTGCGAGTTACTCAAGACCAAGTCACACTAACTGTACAATTCACTTGATGCCGAGACAAAATGACACAACCATCTGAGAATCTCTGCGACAGTTACAAAACATGTCCAAAAAGAGGAAAAAACCCGTGTTTCTCTCTAGGAGCATCTCTGGCAAGACTCCACAGGGCCCCAGTCGAAGTTTAAATCATAAAATTAAAACGCGAACGCAGCAGTCGTCAGGGGAGCCTGGGGTTGGGGAGCATCGGCTACGCGACCACAGGCGACCCCAGTCAGAGGGGAGGTTCTGCCCTGGACGGCCGCGGCGCCCCGGCGCCCATACCTGGCTGGTGACGTCTGGAAGCCACTGCGTGTGCTAAACGCGCTGGGGGCTTCCACGGGCTGGGCCCGGCTGGGTACCCCGCGGAGGGCTACTCGGAATGGGGCCCGGCCTCCTGGGCGAGGTGGGGTCTCCACTCACGTTTCAGGTAGCCCGACTGCGCGTGCCGAAAGCCGGTGGAGAGCTCCTGCAGCGCCTGCGCCAGCGAGGCCACCACGTTGCGCAGCAGCCGCTCCTCCTGTTCCGTGCGGGCCCGGCGGGCCCGGCTGGGCAGCGCCCGCACCGCGCGCTGGCACCTGTGGAAGAGCTGAGAGAAGGGCGGGCTCAGGGCGGGGGCGGGGCAGGGGCGTGGCCCACAGTGCACTGGCACCTGTGGAAGAGCTGAGGGGGCGGGGCAGGGGCGGGGCCCACACAGTGCACCTGCACCTATGGAAGAGTTGAGGGGGCGGGGCAGGGGCGGGGCCCACACAGTGCACTGGCACCTGTGGAAGAGCTGAGGGGGCGGGGCAAGGGCGTGGCCCACACAGTGCACCTGCACCTATGGAAGAGCTGAGGGGGCAGGGCAGGGGCGGGGCCCACAGTGCACTGGCACCTGTGGAAGAGCTGAGGGGGCGGGGCAAGGGCGTGGCCCACACAGTGCACCTGCATCTATGGAAGAGCTGAGGGGGCGGGGCAGGGGCGTGGCCCACACAGTGCACTGGCACCTGTGAAGAGCTGAGGAGGACGGGGCAGGCAGGGCAGACCCCAGCGGGCCCCCCCCCCCCAGCTCTCCTCCCCAGGGGTCCCTCCTCCCCGCTGCCGCTCCCACTGCTCAGATGGGACACCCAGCTTGCGCCTGGTTATGAGAACCCAGGAGACGCACGCAGCCTAACCGCTAACCGCAGGGTTATGAGCAAGAAAACCTCCTACGACACTAGGCTGCTTTTCAGTTATGAGCACTGTAACTGTCGGCACTACGTATGATGGAAGCTACGGTTAAAACCGGCTGAATAAATGCATCCCTATTCTGAACTTCATTCTAATCTGTTAGTAGCATCCGTCAATAACTGGACGAGCGATTCCCCACCCCTCTGAGAAAGGCGTCAGGCGCGCGCCCGAGCTGCGGGCCGGGCCGAGCTGCCGCGCCGGGGGCTCCGCCTGCACCCTCACCTGCGTGATCTCCTGCGTGGCTGCTGCGGGCCGCACCCTCACCTGCGTGATCTCCTGCGTGGCTATCTCGATGGCGCGCTCCTCGGCGCTGCTGTCATCCAGGGTGGGTCTGTTCAAATGCTTGTCGTGCAAACTGGCTAGCTCCTTCATCTTCTGCTTAATTCGCCCGACATCATATTGTATCTAGACAAATGAAGTCACCACAACTCCACTCACGCCTGGCATGTTTCAGTCGGCCTCCAAGAGACAATTAGCTACACTCAGAATACACAGGTAACCTGCCGGCTCACCCAGATGAACAACTGTGATTCCAATTACCAGGACAAACTCTTCGAGGTTGTACAGGGTTTACATTTCTATGACTCAGGTAGTGGCTACCAAGGATAAAACTCAACCCAGTCATTCAGCACCCCGTCACACACGCACGCACAAAAGCTTTCCCTGTTTAATGTAAAATGGATGGACCAAAGCCCCCATATAGCTTGGGACAAGCACAGCCAAGTTAGCTTCAATGGCAGACATCTTAAAATACACTGTTATTCCAGCTTAGTAACATTAGCCCTTGACCCACCTCATCCACTCCATCCACCCACTTGGGTGGGGAGCATTTTGTCACACCGATTGCTGCTTCTGGGTCTAAGCTGAGGCCTGATACCAGGGCCATTCGGTCATCAGCAAGCTGTAGGGAAAGACATGGACACAGTTTAGATACGGGTACTCTTCCTTCCTAAAAACAAAGAAATGTAGGAGTAAAGGCACTAGCCTGTATTGTTTGATTTGAAATTGTTTTCCTAGCTTTTCAGTCACCAGTTCTTAATTTCTTTGGCTATTCTTGTGAACATGAATTTGACTTAATCTGGCTACAGAAATACAATGAGAAAAATCAATGAGAGATCCTCAAAAGAAAAACTCTCAGTACTAGACTATGATAGAACACAGAAGGGACCTTGGTCATTAATGTGGTCAGATACTACAAATGATTAGGCTGTGAGTTGAGCCAACACAAAGCTCTATCAGTGAATTTCCATCTCCTAAGCTTATTTTGGGAATCGTTCCGATGCAGTTATCTTCATACAGGATCATAAACACTGCTCAAGTGTGTGGAAGGATGGTCGAGAGGTGAGCACTGGTGTCCTGACAGGACGCGGCAATCCCCACCACACCGGCTTCTCTCTGCTGTTCAATACACACAGACAACAGTTCTCCTTTTGAAATGGTGTTCATAGTCTTGCTTTTTAAACCTATAATATGGTGCCTTAGTAAGCCTTTAAGACTGGAAGGGAAATTTCAGGTTTGGCTTTTTGTTCCCCTGAAGGCAATAAACAGATGTGAAAGGATCTTGAGGTGCCCTCACGATCTCAGAATTTCTACGTGACAGCTTCAAAAGATCCAAATGATAACCAGAACATAATGGGAAATAGTCTATAAAACATCTTTATAGATAATACTCTGTAAATTGTCTAAACACTGTAGAACTGGATGAGGAATTTGTATTCCTTTTCTTTCCTCTTGTTTGAAATTTAAATTTGTTTTTCTGTGCTCTTGATATTTATTTGCTTACCAAATGATAAAGAACAAGACAAAATTTTCAAGTGTGTAACTGAAGCAGGGAAGCAGCGCACAAGGAGCAACGCAGATGAGGAGAGCTCTTCAAGGGGCAGACCCTATCATCTTGGACCCAAGGCTCATACTCAATTCCTCAGAGCCAACTGCTTGCTTCCCCTCCCCACTGGTTCTGTGGCCAGCTGCTCCAGAGTCCTCATCCTCTCAGAAACCTTGCACAATCACAGAAGGGACTAGGACTAGCCCCTGGCATGGCATGAGTGTGCCGGGAGACTGTGCTCCGCGCCACCTGCACACGCGCTGCCACTGCAAGTGGCGCCATTCCCACCCTTCACCTCGTGGCCTGTCTCCCTGACCCGAAGAGCTCTTGAAGTGGAACCTCTCTATCATATGCTGTTTGTTTTCAAGCGTTCACTAAGAGAAATGGTACATTCATTTCATTATTTCAATCCTTACAAAAATCAGGCAAGCTAAGAATTATTACTCACACTATAAACTTGGAAATTGAGACAGAAATGTTAAGTAGTTTGCCCAAGGCCATCAAGCTACTATGTGACAAAATAAAGCCTGAGCCAGCTGACTCCAAGAGCCCTTTCCGCCCTAAAGTTGCCCCTCACAGACACATAAACATAACTGCAATTTGTTAAGAAAATGAATTAGGACAACATAACAGATTGAAACAGAAGGAAATCCAGACCTTTGGTTTATCCCCCATCAACTGCACAGGAACTGTAGGAGACTCTATCAGTATATACCACCAGTACACACCACCAGTACAATGCCACCAGTGCACGCCACCAGTATATGCCATCAGTACACACTACCAGTACACGCCACCAATACACATCACCAGTACCCTCCATCAGTACACCTCAGACACTTTTTTTTTTTTTGGGGGGGGGTCAGTTGTGGGGCTTGAACTCTGGGCCTGGACACTGTCCCTCAGCTCTTCAGCTCAAGGTGAGCGCTCTATCACTTGAGCCACAGCACCACTTCTGGTTTTCTGGTGGTTCATTGGAGATAAGAGTCTCACGGCCTTTCCTGCCCAGGCTGGCTTTGAACCATGATCCTCATATCTCAGCCTCCTGAGTAGCTAGGATTACAGGCGTGAGCCACAGGCGCCTGGCACCTCAGCCACTCTGGCTGACCTGCGATGGTAAGAAGGAGCCCAGGGGCAGGACCTCCAAGGCACACACAACTCTGCATTGCACACTGATGAAGGCTGGGAACAAACCACCTGCCACTCAGCCCCTGTCAACAATTTGGCAGGTCCCAGACAGTCACCGCTGACTAGACAACTGGATCTTGCAGCTCCAGCCCTTCGTGCAAAGCAAAGCCTAAGATCAGCGAAGGGCCTCAATTCCACGGCACCAGCTGTAGCACCTCAGCTGCCACCTCCCACCATGCCACACGACTTCAACAGCCATCACTGCACTTAGTTTCCCAACTCATGACAGAACTGTACTGTTCTCTTGACAAACACACTTAAAAAGACACAGAAGGATGAGCTAAGTTTACCTGTGCCATCACTAGCCCACCTCGTCTGAAGCAAGACAAGAGCTAGCTGAAATGGGCTCAGTTCTTCAATTTTATTCTCTATTTTATAGATATGTTTCCCAAAACTCAGATGTAAACCAGAAACAGAGAATATACGCTCTTCAGGGTCCTAAGGCAGCCTGAAAAGGAGACCTCTCTCCAGAAGGGCCTGTGCCACCCATCAGCCGGCCACTGGCTTTCCCACGCCCAGCATCAGCTGGTGACAGAGAAAGAACAGCCGATGCTTTGGGACTAGTCACTTGTCCCTGAAAAATATGGTCTAAAACAATAGGTCAGTAGTGCATCATGACAAAATGTGGCTGCATGAAGAGGGTGCACACAGGGTACTCCTCCAAAAGGAAAAGTGTGTTGCGGAGGGAGGGACGAAGGCAGGGAAGGAGAGGAAAAACTAGAGGCCAATGTCACCCATGTGAAATGCGAACAAATATGGACATGAAAATACCGTGTATGCAAAATAACCTCATTTCACTCTCCAAACAGCACTGCCCACGTAAGCCGAGTATCCCTGCTTGCTGACCATCCAGCCGCATGTACTTTAAACATGCCTTCTACTCCACAGACCACGCCTGCCACATTTCTTTTCTTCCTTTCTTCTACCTTAACTTTAGGTTACCCTCTTCCAAAAATATGGCAGAAGTTGTTAAAGCTCTTCTGAGTAAGCCTGTACTTCTGAAATAAAAAGTCTATTCACATTTTTAAAAGAAGAAAATGTCAGAAAAGCTAAACTTTTGAGAATAGAGGATTTAAGAATTCTTATCTCCTTGATTTGTGGTTGTCTTCCAGGAACTCTGGGTGTACCGCCCTCACCCACAGTCATGTTCCCATGGGAACATAGAAACTTCTGGCAATGCTCAGAGCAGCCCTCTGACAGGCTTTCATGCTGGTTATCTTTTGCCCTTAATCCATGTTTGATGAGGATATTTGTCCTCTTAAAGAGTGCCAGACAGTATGGGCAAATTCTTGATCTATGGAACATGTACACAAACACTCTTTCTCTGACTCTCATATAAATCTTGCTGTTCCCAACGTACAGTCTTCCTACTCTTAGAAAACCCTGCCTTCACATGCAGGCTGATTTAGTGTGCTGTGGGATGAAGGAGCAGCAGAGCCTTGGTAGACACACTTGTCCCCAGCTGAAAAACTAAGCCAAGTTCAACCACGCTGCGTGAGAATGAGAAGAGCAGGGACAGGTCTGGACCATCGTCGCCACGGACAACTACAAGTCTGGAGAGGCCACAGCAGCTGCCCCACGCGGCTCCCCGTTGGGGGGGGGTCATGGGTAGGATCGGCTAGCTAAAAGCAATCTGAACCACCTGCCAGCCCCTGACTATCATGTGGTGGTCTATTTCCTTTGAAGCGGTGGGGTGATCCCTCCTTCCCCCCACAAACACTACCTTTTGGGGTCACAGATTCAGACTTGCAAACCGCTTCATATAGAGTGCCATGGAGTCTATGTCTCTGCTGGCTTTAAAAGACCCTGCTCTTTTGGAGCCTAAATGCTGCCAAAGTTCCGCCAGCAAATCAGTCCCCATCCACCACACTCCAGGGACCCTTCGCTGTACTGTGGGTCAGCCAGAGCTCTCCCAGTATCCAGGCCCAGTGCCCAGGCAGGGTGCTGGCAGGGAGGTTCCTCAATGGGGGCAGGAAACTGCCACCCAGACCTGGCCCTGGCACCTGCTCAATGAGTTTTTGCCCAAAGATGTGTTTGTAGACTGTTCCTAGCGACTCACAGTTAAGTGTATGTTCACCCTAAGAAAAGGTTTTGCAATGGAAAATGTCCTTCAGACCCCATTCTCCCAGGCCCACAACAGGGGGGCGCCCAGGCTTATAAGCTGCTGTCTAATCAGAATTTTTCTAAGCACACAGAAGTACTGATGTCAGAGCTTTTTTGTTTTTAATCTTGACCACTCCTCCCCCCCAAAAAAGAGGGTCCCGTAATGAACCTCACGTGTCAGGGAGGTCACTCTATGAAGCTCTTATAGATAGGACTCACTGTCAGAGGGCTAAAGTGCTCCGTTATTTATTTAACTGGGTTGCAGTGAGGAGATTTAAGTTGTGTGGGCCTTGTTGGTATTATCAACTAGTCAAAGCTTGTTCAATTTATAGAGTTAAATCTTTACCTACTTGTTAGGATCTGGCTGGTCTGGAAACCAGTGCTCCTGATCCCACCATACCATACAAGGGTACACATTAACACACACCACTCCTTCCCTTTAAAAAGTAAACCCTCAAGAAAAAGTGTCCTTATTGAGACAAACAGGAGAACAGTCTAATCTCACTATCCCTCAACTCATTTAGTAGAGCTGCTAAAATACAGTACCGAGGAAGTATATGCATTCCACCTCCCAGGTCAGATCTAGTAAGCAAGGAAAAGGCCAAGAGCATGCTACTAGCAGGAGCTGACACAGGCCCCAATGTCCAGAAAATCACCCAGAGCATGCCTGCTTCACCCTAGGCACGAGGCCTAAGGAAGGCGAGGAGCCCTGCGTCCAGTTCCACCTGGGGCTTCTAGCAGTCAGCTGCCTCCTCTACTCCACCTGAGCCCCACTCCTTGCTAAGACATTAAGGTGCCGTGGACAGACCCTACAGGCAGTGGCTCACTTTGTTGAGGCCCTCCCAGAAGTAGTAAATAATGCTTCTAATTCTCTTTCTAAATCATCAACTCAAATGGTGTGAAAGTTTTAAATCAGTAAACACATTATACCATAATCAAAACAAATGCTAAATATGCATAAGCTCTATTAGCATTTTACATATGACCAAAGGTGTCAGCAAAAACAGGTGTTGTATAAGCCAACGTTACCTAACATACCAAGATATCCAAAACACTGTACCTCATCCAGCTCCTGCAGACGCGTTGTTGCCAGCGGGCCCATCCAGGTAGGGAGAGCAGGAAGAAAAGCATGGGGCAGACAGACAAGGCACCATCAGGTAAGAAAACAGATGTTAAACAAGTGACTATAAAACAAATTGACTATAAAAGTAAATATCCACTAGCCAAGGCATTTACAAAATCCCCTCTGAGCTTCCTTTCAGAAAGAAAGAAAGAAAGAAAGAAAGAAAGAAAGAAAGAGAGAAAGAAAGAGAGAAAGAAAGAGAGAAAGAGAAAGGAAGAAAGAAAGAAAGGAAGAAAGAAAGCTCTATCAGTTTATGTTTTGATTTTCATTTACTGAAATTATTCTTGTGAATGAGGCTAGAAACAATAAATAGTTGTAAAAATGGAAACAAAACATTCTTGCTTTGGCTTCATTAAAATATACTGCTAATCTGCTTCACAAATATAAAACATCACATTCTAAATTTCCTTACAAAATTAGAATAAAAGTTAAAATATCATATTCTAAATTTCCTTAGGAAGAAAAAAGTGAAAATGCAATGTTTAGAATCCATGCATATTTTAGTACATAAATCACCTAGGCAAACCACAAAATTAAGAAACAACCACCAAGTTGTCTAGAGCTACATTCAGATATTAGAGTGAACATATATACATTAAACCCCACAGACATAGCTTTAACCCTGGTAATGGAGGGCTGAGAAAGCCATCTCTCTGAGAGACACACAGGTGGGAAAAGAAAAGAACTTATCATTTACCAGGCATGTATTGTTATTAATCTAGAAAGCATGGTTTACAAGGTGTTATTAAAGCAGGCCAGCAAGGCCAGACAAGACAAAAAGTGAGGAAAGAAACCTTCGCGGGGAAGGCAAGGGAGTGGTAGGCACCAGAGTAAGTTCCAATTTAAAACTAAAGATTCTTTCTTAGATCAACTTAGAATTCTATCTTCTGATCAGACAGTTACTAATGACAGATAATCTACACAACTAGGCCTTTTTTCCCCCACAGTATTGATCATGGAAATAATTAGTGGTGAATTTCAATAATCAACTGTGTTGATTTTTTTAATGTCTAGCAGTAAATTCAGAAAACAGAAAACATAACTTTATCTAAAAATTAATGGTGCAAATGAAGCTGGTCCATCAGAGTAAAATATCATTACACAATGATAGCAATAAATGAAATCAAACACTTTTTCATGCAAAACTTCTCTCGGGTAGCATTACAGAAAAAGCAGAAAACCCTCTTCACTCCTACAATGTGCCCAGAGCGCAAAGGAGAAATGAAGTTTGTACACACTGCTGCTGTGACAGGGCTTTGAGAAATAGTGGGAAAGAAGATAGTATCAATGAAGCTCCTATCTCAGTTCCTTTTTTACTTTAAAAAGGAAAAGTGTGTGTATTTTTTAAAAGTCAGGTACTTCCAGAAATGCTCCGATCAATGAAGCCAGATGCAAGGCAAAACCCCCAAGCGAGGCATGGAACCTGTTCCGTCCCCACCGGCTCCCTAGCACATCATCTCTGAATACTGTCATCACAATCCACAGGCAAAAAGCCTGTGTTGTTGGGTTATTAGCCTGGCACACACATCCCAACCTTTTGATTTCTACAATTATGAGATGATAAGAGGCAAAATTGCAATCATGAGATTCAGGAATAGGAGCAAACTTTTTTCTTACAAATAAGAAAACTGAGATTCAAAATGTGTGGATGCATTGCCTGAAGTTACAGAGCGTGCTGAAGGCTGGGCTGGGGACAGCTCCCAGTGACCAGGCCTCCTTCCATCCTACCCTTAGCCACTCTAATTTCATTAACAATTCAGGGAATTAGTTGGTAATAGGCAGCCTCCACACCACAGCACCAGGAATTAAATTTAGAAGACCATCTTTCCAAAAACACCCTCCTTTATCCCCCCCAAAAAAGAAAAGCTTTCAAAACCCCATCTGCCACGAAATTACCAGGAAATTTAGTCAAGACCTGAACTCAAACATTAAAACCTGTTGCTACACATCGTCACCTTCTAAATCTTTACAATGTCTAAATCTAGGGTTTGACCTGCCAATGGCATACAACCAACCAAGCTAACTCCAAGCAGCATGTGGAATTTGCAGTCTAAAGAACTTTCTACATAAAACTGAAAAATGAGTGGAAACCCATCTGTGTTTACTCAGGAAGTCTGGAAAAGTTGAGCAAAATGAGTTGAAAATACAGGTCTGTGCTATCGTGATATTTACCTCATTTCCATTACTGCCAAAATAAAAGTTTGCTTCACTTTTATCCAACAAAGTACCCTTATTCTCAAGCAAGCCTCCCTGCTCAGATGGAATCTTTACAAGTAGAAAAGCAAATAAATCTAAAGGGAAACATACAATGATTTCATACTTGGATTCTAAAGACCTGATTTTCCAACAGACTCAGCCTGGACTAGAACTGAGAACCTTTGATATGTATGTTAAAACTGTCATGGGGAGGTTGTAAAGCAAGATTCAGAAAGGATCTTTCCCACTCCAAAAAGTATTTAAACAGTAAATTCTTCCACTTTCCAGAATCTGCAGCCCAAGTTCTAGAAAACAGCCAGCACAGTGTAGCCCAGGAGTGGACAAAGGGTTCTGGTCTACGCCAGGTCTCCCCTCACTCGTGAGGTGGGGACCCTAGGCCCACCCCAATTCTTCCACTCCCTGCTTTCTTTATCTGTTTTGAGCACCTATTTGCTCAAAGACTAAAATCAAATCTCAGTCTGTTTTGAACAATTAATTTTATTTAATTAGGCACTGTGGGGAATACATCTAGTTACCTACGAAAGGGTTCGGCCCCGTGACAGGCACAGAGTAAGCTCAATACACTGTGGTCAAGACTGAACAAGGAACCCTGGAACCACAGTTAATCCTTAATTGTTTTTTTCCCTAAAGCACAGGTTTTATTAAAAAAAAAAAAAAGTGCTAGTTTCAAACTAATCTAAGACCAATTACCTCTAGCTTCCACATATAGATTATGCATTATTTGAAAGCAGAGTATGGATTAGCCAGTAAACACTAACAAAGTGCTCCAGCCCCTGTATTAGACTCATTCTAAGAATCAAAAGAAACACAAATCTATCAGTACCACACTGGATCAGAACAGCAACTCAACTTCTGCTTGCCATTCATTAATACTTCACACTTAAAAAAATTAAAAAAAAAAAAAAGATTATTTGACTTTATAAATCCTCTTCAGCTTCCTGAAATCAAACTGCTTGAATGGGGTACTGCCACAAAGCCAGCACCTGGCCGGGAAGATGGCAAAGTTGCTTCTGTCCAGTACTGGGGCAACTGGTAAGTATTCCTGCCAGTAATGCCGGACTAAAAGGCACCGTACTGTGGTTGACTTGGATTTCTTATTTTCAAATGAAAGCTGAGGCTGGGCACTCCGGTCAGTGCATATCAAAACAGAATTTGAAGAAACATCAGACATCACCAAACTCAAAATCCTCAATTTACAAATAAGACATAAGATGTCTAAAAAGATTAAGTCCTACACCGATTGGAACTTATCCTAAATTCCCTCACCAGCAGACAGATGTTCTTTCCTTAGTCACACTGCCCTCAGGGATAAATGTAGTGGCTCCCAAAACCACGGGCAAAACAGTGCCATGGAATTAGCAGTGCCTTCTGCTCCAAGTTTGACTAAAATCAAACTTCAGTCTGTTTTTAACAATTAATTTTGCTAGCATTAATATAACAAAAATCACAAATATGTAGAGCTTTGTTTACTTCTGGCTGTTGAGGTTTAAAAAGGATTCAGAAAAATTAGACATTATTCATAGAGAAGAAACTTAACTGTGCGTCTGAGCCGGGATTGCTGAGCCTAGAAAAAACTGGGTCATCAAGCCACAGCAAGAGGCTTCCTCTGCACGGACCCTCAGGAACAGAATAGGGACCAGGTCCCCAGAGGGCAGACATTGACCCCACTAGGATCAACACACAAAAGACTTGGTAGTAAAAGGTACGGAGTGCCCGCTGCAGGATCCCTCCTCTCGGGTCACACGGTGTCCAGCAAGGAAAACCTAAGGGCTGTCACAAACAGGGCCACTGGGTCAAATGACCTTTAGGTCCCCTCAGGCTGCGAGGTCTATTCGCTTGTTTCTTTGGCCTCGGCAGATACTTAAATTGCTGTTTTAAAATTCCCGGGTGGATTTACTAGTGCCGCCACAATCTGTGCCCATCCATGCGGGTACCTGCAATAACCCTACCACCAAACAACATCTAGTTTTTCTTCAAAGTAGTATTAAAAAAAAAAAAATACAGCCTTAATTTTTTTTTTTTAAAAAAAAAGATAAACCTTTAGGTGTGCTTTGCTTGAGACGCATGAGCCATACACCCTGGCACGGCAATTCACAATCAATTTCTGCAGCTTCTCCTCAAATAAAACATGAAAATACAAAGCTACAATTAAAAAAAAAATCTTCTATTTAGGTATTTATTTTTAATTTTGCATGAAATGACAAATATACCAAAATCAATTTCTATTGTTTTTCTTCTAATGAGGAACTTAAAATTTCTAGGAATAATTTTGTTAATTTTAAGTTAAATTCTTAGGTCTGTTCACCTCTTTTCAAAATACCCAAGTTTAAATATATATTTATAAATTGTCTCTTTTTAATTGTCTTATTTTACTATGTCAAATGTATTTAAGTTTTTATTTATAATTTTTCAAACCTCTAGAAAAATGTGTAAAATGACAGTGTCCCTGCACATATGAACAAAAATAGAAAAATGTGTAAAATGGTACAGATCTATTTACCAACTAGAATTAACATTATTTATGTTTTGTCTCATTTGCTTTCTCTTTTCTTAAGGAGTATTAAGACCCAAAACAGCTGTCTTGGCATTTCACGCTGAACAATTCAGTAGACATCTGTAATAAAATTACCAAATTTAATTATAATTAGTTTAATAACTGCCTAATACCACCTAATGGCTAGTCCATATTAAAATCTGACATATACTTGTGATTTGCTACATGACTTTAAAATTTACTAGACAGAAATAAGGTTTAAAATATTTTCTGGGCTAAATAAGCAGTAAGAAACATTATATGTTACTCAATATAGTTTTTTTTTTTTAATGTGTTAAATGTCTTCCAAAAAAAAAAAATTTACAGTACTTTGCTAATTCCAAGAGTTAAAAAACCATGCACTCATGTTAATATCTTGCCGTCGTCGATTCTGTGTGTACAGAAATAGTTTCTGTGATCACTTCTAAATAAACCAAAGATATTAAGCTCCACCACTAAACACTTCAGAAATATATAGCATACAATGTATTTTTTAATGTTCACAATTAAAATGTACAAATGTTTTATTTTTAAATTCTAACCTAGGAATCTATTTGTTATTTTGACTGTACAGTCTATTTTTTAGGCAGTCTGAATTGACTGCGAGGGTTTTCAGTCATCTGATTATTTTCAGTAAAGTGATTTCAAATGCATAGGCTAATATAAGCATGTAATGTTTTCAACAGTATGACATTTAAAAATATTTTTAATATTCTATCTTAGATATGTGTTTTAGTCAGATTTAGAAATCTACTTTCAAGAATCTGTGTGAATTAACTAAATATATATGAGCTAAATAGATCTGTACATTTCCTGATACATCTTCTTTATAAACTACAGTGATACATAATTTATAAATTTATAAATCTACTTTGTAAACTACAGTGATCCACTTAATTATCTCACATCTCATATACCTTATGTTTTTGTATAAATTGCCTGCTTTAGAAAACCATCTTAAAAATCAGTTTCAAGATGTGCTTTTGAAAGCCTCCCGTCTCCACCAGGTTTTAAAACTGTCTGAAATAATTTTCCCCTCAGGTTACCCAAAGGTTCAGAGGGTGCTGAGCCCTACACAATTAAAAATTTAAAACCAAACAGTATCTTTTTCAGTTAATTAAAACTGAGCCCCCAGATGCATTGGCGCGGGTTTTAGTTCTGTTTTTTTCCCCCCAAAGGTAGCATAAAATCCAGTCATTTAAGGAACGACTCGTTCTTATTTAACATAACTAAAGATTCACTGAGGATTTTATTCACTCAGTTTCTACTCTCTATTTCCTGGCTTATTTCAGGGCACACTTTTCAAAATTAGCGCTAGAATCTGCCCGGTTCCGGTTCCGTGTTAACAGACACCTTTCCATTTGTTTCTGTATTTAATACTTCTGTTTATAAATGTAAAAATTCTTCAAATTCTTATGCAAATAAAAACCCCAACACACTTCATTCATCCTCAGTTTCTTTGCTTCCAGGAGAGACTACATCTTTTTATTCCTAAAACTGCTCTCACCGCTTTAAATTGCTTTTCTGTAAGAAATATGGCCAAAGATATTTTCCACAGTGGCTTAAAAAAAGGAAAAACCGATCGGTGAGCATGTCTACTATGATCACAACACATGGCACGATTTTCCATTAGCACAGAGAAACACGATAAAGAAAAAAAAAAAATCAAATGGCCATGATGGTCCTTAAAAGATGAAACCATTGTGGGATTTCAAAACCAGTACATCTCAGGCATAATCCCCAAGAACCAGGTCCTAGGGTCGCCATCCATTCCCTGGAGCTCCAAAGCTTTCATTTAAAACCAGTCTGTCCACAGCAGGAAGCCCCCTACTACCAGTTTTCTAACTTCACTTTTCAATTAAAGACATTACAAAGCTAATGACATTGGCTCCCACATCTCACTGAATAGTAAACTGAGGCTCTAAAAGTTTGCCCCCACCAAAACCAAGCCAAACCCAGCAATCTTTCTGGGGCCTTGCTTTTAAAAAGAAAAAAATAAACAACAACAAAACAAAACAAAAAGCCCACAGCTCTACTGCTTGGATAAGTGTGAAGGTTCTAGTCAATAAAATCAAAAACCCATGTGCTATTTTGGAGGTTTAATTCTCACATGCGCATCATGGTTTTTTGTTTTTGTTTTTTTTTTTTAAGTTCGAAAGGAGGGAAAGCTTCATTTCCTGTCTGGGAAATGGAAAACAAGGGCCTAGCACCTTCCAGTGTCACAAACACTGAGCCCCAAAGAAAACCAGTGAAGCAATTATTCATAGGGAACATGGCTACACAGAGGATTGAAGTCATTAAACAAAAACGAGTGTGAAAACACACACACACACACATACACACACACACAAACACAACTCCTTCCTCTTTGGAGGTGGGAGTGGTTCACTTGGGAGGATTTGAGTCTGAGATCCT
Source organism: Dipodomys spectabilis (assembly GCF_019054845.1). Classification (NCBI taxonomy): domain Eukaryota; kingdom Metazoa; phylum Chordata; class Mammalia; order Rodentia; family Heteromyidae; genus Dipodomys; species Dipodomys spectabilis. The sequence continues at coordinate 4,627,389 of NW_024870917.1, read as the reverse complement.
GCCACCTGGCCATCAGGACCAACGTGAGGCCCACTACTGGGAGGGGAGGGAAGCTTAAAACAAAACTAGACAAAAAGAAGGTTCTAGAAAGGCCCCGTGCTTCCAAATCCTAGTGTTAAGACATATGTAAAGTGAAGCAGGCCGTCGAGCTGTGACGACGCCAGAAGGAGGAGGCACTCGGAAGTGGGCAGACAGGGCCAGGCAGGGGTGGGGCTGTGGGGGGATTGGTAACTGTGTTCCCCAACCAGGCTTATGGGTTGCCCCTTGACCCCAGAAAAGGGATCTCGCACTTCTCTATTTGTCTTATTACTCTTATCTTCTTTTTTCTTCTTTTCTTTTCAAACAGAGAGACAGACAGACAGACAGACAGGCAGAGCCGCAGTGCACACCGTGCGTGTGTCGACGAGGGTCAGGAGACTCACCGCGGCAAGGCTACGTGAATGCAGAGGGCTGGAGGTGGTGTGACTACTCACTTGCTCGGCTAACAGCTGCCGGTTTTGGATGGAATTATTCCGCAACAACAAGAAAGCGTCGGTTAAACGCCTGGTGGCCATGTCTCAACCTGTGTGACCCCCCTCTTAGGGTCCCCCCCCGCTTAGATTCCTGCTGTATTCACTTTCTTTCTTAGTCTGGCCTAGCTGGTCCCCCCTTTCACAGATGCCTCTCTCGACGAGGCCCCAGGCCTCAAAACCCAACAGGCGCAGCTTTGCGCTCCTCCAAAGCGCAAAGACCCCTCCCCAAATAACCACCTAGGCTTTCCAATTGTCTGAGTCCCCCTACCCAAGACCTGATTTCGATCTCTAAGCGCTTAATCCCCCAATCCAGGCGTGGCAATCCGCCGTCCCAGAGACCCCTCCCCAATCCAACCTCGGATCTACAAGCGTTTAAGGCGCCAATCGCCGGTCAGGAGCTGGGAGCGCCTGAAGCCCCCTGCCCTTCTTAAACCCTGAGACCCCCTAAAGGTCTTGGCCCCTAGCCCTAACGTGGCTGTGGGCGTGTGGGCCGGGCCCTGGTGGCTGGCTCGCGGTCACTTTCCCTACTCCAGTTGAGCTTCGGACAAGTGCACCAGGCCGGGCCGGGCCGGCCGGCGCCTGCAGCTCCCGGGCTCAGGGGCTGAGCCTGTGAAGCTCGGCCCGACCTCCTGACCCCTTTCTTTCCTGAGTGGCCTGGTCCTCCACTGGCGGCGGGCCGCCGCCTCCTGGGGGGGGGGGGGGGGGTCGGCGAGGCCCGCCGGCCTCCTCACTCCTCGGCTCCGGCTCCCTCCATCCCCGGATCTGAGGGCAGCCCAGCCCCGGGCCGTTTCCGCGCTGAGGTCCCGGGTTCTGGCGTTCCCCCCTGGCCCTCTTCCTGTCCGTCCCTCGCGGGTGCCCCCCTGCGACGCGCCTAGGCTTTGCGTGCAACGTTCCGGGCGCGGGTGCTCCCTGCCCCGGCCCCGGCCCCGGCCCCTGTCCCGGAGCGGGAGCGCCCCGCCCTCTCTCGGGGCGTTCTCGGGGCGCCCCGTTTCCTTTTCCCTGAGTTAGTTCAGGCTTTGGGCCAAGCAGGCCGAGCGATCCGAGCCTCGAGGCTCGCGCGTGGCCCCCACGCTGCCAGGGGCCCGGGCGCGCGTCAGGTGGCAGGTGGGCGGGAAGCTGGCTCGAGGCCGGGCCGGGCCGGGCCGGGCGGGGGCGGCGGCGGCGGCGGGGACGCGGGCGGCGGCGGCGAGGGCGCCTCTGCAGGCCGCGCACGCTCCACTGCAGGCACCGCGCGCTTTTTTTTCTCTCTCTCTCTTCAGAATTTGAAAAAAAATGTACCCGAAAAACAACCGCGGGGAGGGGGGCAGCGCGCTCTCCGGGCCGCAGCCCGCGCCCTCGGCACTGCAGGGCTCTGCGTCTCAAGTAGCAAAGTTCCCTGAGAACTTGACACCCCAGATCCCACCCCCCTAAAAGAGCTGGGTCTCCTGACCAAGCCCGCGCCCCCAAGATCTGGGCCCCGGCCCCGCACCGTCGAGCGGGTGATTGGAGAGGCGGGGAGGCCCCCGCCGCCCTGGGGTCTGCGTGGGGCCGGCTCGGCGCACACGTGCGGGCTCCGGGCCTGGCACCAGCCCCGCAGCCCCGCGCTGGCCTCCGTGGTGGAACTGGACACGCGTGTGAAACGTGTTCGTGGAAACCGCACGACGCGCGGGAGGGAGGGAGCCGAGGCCCGCGCCGTCGCGAGCGCGGGGACCACGGCGGAGGCCGGCCGCGGGACCGCCCTCGAAGGGAGTGGGGACGATGCCCCCCCCCCGACGGCCTCCCCCCCTCCCCCGCCTGGCTTGTGCGGATAAGGTCAAGGCCTCGCGGGGACCGCCGGCCACCGCAGCTCCGGGAGGGAGAAACCCGCGGCCGGCCGCCGCCGGTCCCCGGCAGAGGCAGACCCCCCCCCCCGATCACGTGGCCGAGCCCCCTCCTCTGCGCTCGCCCCGGGGAGCCGAGCTAGCGAATGACAGCCGGGCTGGCGCGGTGGAGCCGCGGGCCCCGGCCCGGCCCGCGCGGGCGCCGGGAGCCCTCCCGCCCTTGCCAGGCAGGGGCTTGTTTACATCTGGCTGGAACCTGATCCTCCTGCAGGGACGGCGTTTTAGTCATCTTTGTTCCGCGCTGCCATCTCATCGGGCTTGTCGCAGGCTCGGATAAATGCCTTTTAAATATGTGCCTGCATGAATGATTGAGAGACCTGAGGTTCAGTCCCCAAACCCTCTGACCTCTCTCCAGTGTCGCTTAAGCCTTTAAAGAACAACAACAAGTGCGGCTTTCATAATCCCCACAATCCATGCCCTGTCCCCCTCTCTGGGGTTCTTGTGAAGATCAAATCAGATCAGTGAAAGCACTTTGTAAACCATCAGGTGCTGAACAAATAGTATAGAGATGGTATTCACTCATCCCCTCCATTCGGGGAGCTTAACGGTAATTCCCATCACTTGGTGGTCACTCTTCTTGGTTTAGCCTTAAATGTTTATTGTGGGGACAGTCTCTGCCGTACATATAGGACATCAGTCAAGCTTGCGTTTCTTTGAGAGGAATGGACAGTGTTTGTCCACAGAAATAATGGAAGAAAATTCCTCCTGCTCTCCAAACAGCCACCCTAAAGCCATGTGAGAGCCCACGTGCAGGAAGATGGATGGTGAAGAAGCCATGGGAACAGCAAGCAATCAGAAGACTGCTTTATGCCCTGACCATGTCCAGGCGAGAGATTGGGAGTGTGAAATAGCATGAACTAAGGGAGGAAGACAGCCCTGGAGAGGTCACACACGCGGTGTGCAATCACATCCATATTTGCCCTGACCCACGCAGGAAGGGAGCTGGGGAAGGATGTAAATCATTGCATCTCAATCTTCCCTGGCTGTTTGATTTTCCTGTCAAGTGGCTTAAACTGGGGTTTTGTTTTGTTGTTGTTTTATTTTTTTAAAGCATTCCCTCATGGCCAAGTATGTGTTTCCTTTCCTTGGAATTGAAATCTAGGTTGATGGTTTTAGATTTTAAAAGCTCTCACCGTGACTCATTCTTGGCCTGGGAAGGAGCGCTGCAATGCTTTCTGTGCTTATGGAGCTGCAGTGTCCTGTTTCTTGGTTCTTGTCCCCACTTTTGAACATTTTGCCAATGTCTCCAAGAAGTCCCCCTTGGGGGACAAGTGCTTGTTTGCTTGTCACTGACCTGATCAATGCCAAAGGGAGCTGTCGCCACAGGCTTGTCTCTGAAGCCAGCCTTCGGCAGGGCAGGAAGAGGTCTTCGAGTGCCGACAAGCTGGTGGTGAGGTGAAAGGGTTTGTATGGGAGACGTGCAGCCTGTGGTGCGGAAGTTTCCATGAGAGAGGGCTGGTTTGGAATGCGCTCTCTCCTCGTGTAATAATACAGTATGATTTATAATTGCTGCAGCTCTGCTAGGGGAGAAAGCTCATGTGGGCTCCACGCTCCCTGGAAGGCATCACAGACTGCAAAGAAGAGAACGGGGTTGTGGGAACTGAACGCTCTCCAAGCACATTTTCCAGATTCCTGTTCAGTGGCTTGGGAATCCAGATGTGCCTGCCATGTGCTGTGTCTCGGAGAAGAGGGGCTTAACCAGTCTCGAATGGACACCTTGGAACTTGGGTCTCTTCGTGCCTGTAGAAAGCCAGATGCTCCTTCTTTTATCACAATGAGCAACAACAGCCCCCAAGTCTAAGAAATGTCTCATTTGCACAGATCTGACACACCAGGCAGATGTGGGAAACAGCAGCTCTGGGTCCATTCCATCTACCCACACCAGCCTGCAAACCCCAGAAAATGCCACCATGCTGCTGCTTGTCTTCAGCTCTGACACCTCTCTCCCCAGCAGAGACTCCAAAGAGGCATCCATTTTGTTTGGTCCCGACCCCCTCTGCCCTCCTTCCCCCCACCCCGTTCGCTTTTAATTCCAGACGATTCAACCCATCAGCGTTTCTAAAAGTGCATCAGTGCTGGCTGGGCCTCACCACCACACTGGGGATGCAGACGGTCCTGAACGCCTGCCCTCGGGGGGTTGCATCCCCACGCTCTCTGCCCAAATTCTCCTCTCATCATGAGTGACTTTTTTTTTTCTAATGGCCTCTTAACAACAGCACGTCTCTTCCCCTTCATCCATCCTCTACCCTGCAGCTGAGATGACCTTTCCAAAGCACAAATCTGATCATGTCACTGCCTGATGGAGGCCCTAGAACAGCTCCCTCTGGCCACGGCAGCCCATCTCAGACGACACACAGCAGAAAGCTAATATTAACTAATGACGCTCCTCTCTTGGTTGGCAGAAAAAATTAAGCTAATTGATGGACTAGTCTCCCTCTTAAGTGTTTCTCTCCTCTTTCTCTTAAACCATTGGTGCTGCTACCACATGGCTGGGTTAGAATACATCCGATTTATTCCGGGAGCACGCATTTCATCAGCTTTGCCTCCTTTATGTTTCCGTAGTGCTCTCGGCATGCCAGTCTTCTAGCTTCTCCCACTGAAGAGTGCCCTCAAGATGAACGGCTGCGGCTGCAATGCCTTTCCCAGTGGCACCGCTGCGCTGGCAAGACTTGGCTCACCTTGTTTGTTACTGTGAGGCAGACCCTTTCCCCTTCTGCTTGGGGAACTCCTCTTTCCAGATTCAGTATCTTCCCCCACTCCCACTGTCTGTTGGAGTCAATGTTTGTGGAATGGATGAATGGACTGATAACACAAAAAGATGAGCTTGAATGCATTAGGTCTCAGAGAAGCCCAGACACACGAGAGGCGTGAGACACTGAGTGGGCAGCAGGAACAGAGGGCAGGGTCCTCTGTCTGCCTCCAGCACGGTTCTTCCGCTGTACCGGCCTCGCCACCGCTCCCTGAGCCGCCTGGACACTGACTTCCCCCCTCCCTCGGGGGTCCTGGGAGGCCCCACTCCCTCCTATGACTTGGATCCATTCCTCTTTTGTCCACGTTGTGGGAAAGAAACTGTTCTCAGAGCCCCTCCTGGGTCACCCTCGAGATGCAAACAGTCTCTCACATCCTGGTTTTTGGTCTCTGAAGCCAAGAAAGGAGCTGTCTTTGGTAACGGCACGTGGCAGCAAAACATATCTGCGTCTCTATGGCGGGGGGGGGGGGGGGGGCGATGACGCTGCCACACGTGTTGTGAGATACATCAGCTCCTGTCTTCACCGCCACCCTTGGCAGGAACATGAAGTTGCTGTGCCAAGTCAGGGCTCACCACGGTGACTCACCCCTCGGCATATAAAGGAAATCATTGTGTGTTCACGCTAGCAGGTATTGGGCTGCAGCCAGCTCAGCCATTTCTAGTTGCTGTTTGTTCTTTGTGTCCCCCCCCCTCCCCAGGCCACCACTTCTGACCTGCTTGTTGACACACAGGTACAAGGCTGGGCCCTCGTCTTCTCCACATGTGACTGTCACCAGCAGGTGTTCCTCAGCCATGCGCCCCTGTGCAGTGCAGGGCTCCTCTTGGTGACACATGACGGAACTCGAGTCAAACTGGCGTAAGTGAAAAAGCAAATGCATTGGCTCGAGTAAAGAAAAGAAATCTTGGCAGGGCAGTGTCCAGGTTCCCAGGAACCTGTCTCCTTGCTTCCTTCCTCTGTTTCCTTCTCTGGCCATCTCTCCTCAGGAGTTTACTGATGGAGATCTGTAAGCTCTACCTCCTGTCCTACGGTGGCACCACCCCAACAGGAAGAGCATTCCCCTGCCCTAAAGGGTGCAACAAGACGCTCCTGATTACCAAATCCCAAGCAGTGGTCGCAAAGTAACAGTCATCACATGGATTAGGCCTGGGTCCCATGACCACTTCTGAACCTACTTTGGTGAAGATGCCAGTGTCAGAGCCATCCAAACAAACCCACCATGAACTGGTCTTTTCTGAAACCAGTGTGTTCCAACCAAGAGGGCTGCTGGGTGTCCAAATGCACCGATGTCTGCCTCAGCCTGGGGTTTCATCCCCTCCACACTGTCCTAAGGCATATGTCCTTGGAGCTTCCGTCCCATGGGTCTGCTCCTTTCACACCAATTCCTCCTCTACCACAAACCAAGGATGTACCATCCATGACTGCAGCACCCAAGTCCTGGCTTCTAAAGATCACCCTCCTCACCAGCACCATCTTATCCTACCGTCCCTTCCTCCTGGAAGGCCAGTGATGCCCAGTGGCCGACCTCACTACAGAATGTTTTCTAGGCCATCACCCTACCCGCAAGATCACTGTACTCATGTGCTTCTGCTGGTGAGATGTCCGCTTTGTGTACGAGAACTTGGACCTTTCCTCTGCAAGCTAGAGGTGCCCGGCACCTCCTGGCTATGCCCAGCTCCCTCTTGCCTTCTCCCCAAAACCTGCCTGGTGTTTCTATCCCTGCTGTACATCAGATGTGCGCTCCTGGCCAAACCGGCTTCCACTCTTACCCCCTTCCCCGGGAAAATTCCCACTCACCTTGATCTGAAGCTCTGCTGTCCCTAGAGAGCCCTCCCTGCCCCCCTCCCAGGATGTCACCTGCTTCTTGGCACACAGAGGTAGCCTCCAGGAAATGCCACTGTGTCTGTGTTGTCAGTTTTCACTTCGGTCTCATCCACTGGAGGGGGACTGAGTGGAGGGCGGTCGCTGGCTGGCCCACCCGGCAGGTCTTTAGGACCTGCTGCATGGAATCCAGTGCCATCTCTCAGCTCAGATGCCTTGAGGGGAGTTTGGTTAATGAGAAGGTTAGATAAACCCAGGGTAGTGATTTTGTGTCTCCAGCTGGCACACCCCCCTCGTTTTGAAAGGCCAGCTCATCCTTAGCTGGCAGTCTAAATCAATTTGTGCCTCGAGGTTGGGTTGTCTGTGATAGGCACGTGCCTCTGGCTCTCTTTTTCTTTTTTCTTTCTTCTTTCTTCTGAAGCTCAGTTCTGAACCCAGTTAAACGTTTCCCTTGACTCTATAAGATGGAACTTATGTGTTCCACCCCAATGGGATTGACAACCTGCTTCATGTCTTCTTGATGAAAATAAAGGCCAATTGAGCAGGAACTTGTGTCAAATTAGGTGTGGTAACATGGCTGGATATGGGCCTTGGGTGAAGTTCATGCCATCCTCTTTGGGGGCTCCGTTTTCTTGGGAGCTCGCAGCTCCAGGAACTGGGGGTAGAAACCTATGGTGGAAGTCCTCTGAAGCAGGTATGGTCTGCTATAGGACTTCAAGGTCAGAACTTGATGGGGTCAGGGTGGTGGTTTTGCCAGAACCCCAACATAAGTAGGGGTGGCATGGATGGGCAAGAGAAGAGCCACGTGAGTTCCCTACACCATGACATGTTCTAGCCCTTCCTCGGTGCCCCAGGACAACATACAGCAATCAGCAGAAGGATCTGACTCAATCAGTGATGGAGTCAATGGATTTATCAATACAGCAGTAATAAAGAGCTCCCTGGTCCTGCGTGTTTGGGGACGCTAGTGTTATGTAAGATCCTCTGCTCTCAAAGAATGTGCAGTCTAGCTGGGGACACAAAACCAACAGACGGGAAACAATTAGTGAGCAATGGAGCTTGAAAAAAAATATGGCAAAGTGACTATCCAGGCGGCAGCAGTTAGGAAGAGAGAGCGATGGAATTTCAGCGGAAAGCCTGCATCGAGAAGCAGGTGGGAGAAGGTGGGGGCCTCAAGGGGCGGGAAAGGGCTTCCAAAAGGGGAGAGTGGCCCAGAGAGACATCACAAACCACGCTGAGAGCAGGTCAGACCCAGCCGGGCAGCCGGATGCGCAGTGAGGAGAGAGCTAAGGGCAGCACCCTCAGGACCTTCCGGTGATGTTCACATAAAGCATGGGAAGTGAGCCTTGGAGTCCTGGGACATTAGAGGCCCAACTTTGATACTCGTTGAATTCACAGATCTATTGGATAGCTCCTGTTGGTCAGGTGGAGCCCAGGGGCAAACCGGACACAGGAAAGGCAGCTGCAGTAATACCTCAGGGTACTCATTACGGAAGAGATGGGTGCTCTGTGGCTAAAGCCAGAGAAGGCAGTCAATCTTCATGAATCCGCTTTCCATCACTGTCACAGAATACCTGGGGAAATGGTCTTATAAAGAGGAAAGGTTTGCTTGGGTTCACAGTTCCAAAGGGCTCAGCCATGCACAGGTGGCAACATTGTTTTGGGGGCTTGTTGTGAGGCAGATTACCACAATAAGGAGTGTGTACAGAGAAAACGGAGAGGGGAGGGGAAGGGAGAGGGGAGGGGAAACAGAAGAGTGGGAGGGGATGGGAGAGGGGAAGAGAGGGAGAGAGAGAGAGAGAGAGATCTTTCAAGGGCACATCCTCTTGACCTTTCTTCCTCCAGCTCAGCTCTAATCCCTTAAGTTTCTACCATCTCCAGGTAGTAGTACCACAGGCTGACAAGTCTTCAGCACTTCTTCCTTTGGAGAACACAGAAGATCCAAACTATACACAACCTAATGCTTTAAAGATCTAGGCAGGCTTCCTGGAGAAGTTGCCATTTTGTCTGAGTCTCATAGAGCACAAGTCTCATCAGCCAGGTGTGAATGAGGTAGAAACACAAGCTCGGTCCATCTTGACAGAAGCTGTGGTCCAATCCTAGGGAATCACATGTGGCCATTCCAAAGACTAAAGCAGTTCTACACATTTCAGCTTGGAAATATTGTGAGATGCAATGTTAAGAGAAGAAAAAAAAAACACTCAAGACCTAGAATTTCATGTGAAAAAATTATATATATATTGATGCACACATTGTACGTTTATATACACATATATATATTATTATTTTTGGTTAATGACTAGGTCGTCTCTGGAAAAGAGCCACAGGAAGTGTGGGAAACAAATTGTTCCCAGCAAAAGAACGGGAAGAGAACTGTGAAGGAGTCTGAGGTTTAGCCTTGGAATGCTAAAGGTGTCACGTGACACCAGCAAGGCCCTGGGCGCCCCCCCTCCTTCCCCCAGAAGCTAGGTGAGGCTTGGGACTCTGAAATGAGGGAACAGCTCCCTGGGCCGGGGCTGCTTAGGGGCAGGAGTAAACTTAGAGGGTGAGGGTAGGAGAGGTTGGACAGACCGGCTGCACGAGGGTTGAGGTACGGCCCCAGAAGGTCACACTGGAGCTCAGAGCCGTTTCACACTCCATCCATCAGGGCTGCTGTAGATCTGTGATGACGGCTGGGGGCTGTGTGTGCTTGGCTAGTACAGCAGCCTTTCCTGGGATTCTCTTCCTTGCATGCTCCCAGTTCCAAGGGCCACCAGGGAGACTCAAAAGGCAGATGCAGAAGGCAGAGCAAACCTCGCCTTTTAATTTTAATTTTTGCAGCGCCCCTCATTGCTGCTGACCGTGGCTGACCCTGTAGCCACCCCTGGAGCCTCCACCTGCCTGCCCCCTCCCCTGGCCACGTGTCCACACAGCTCTGGGCTAAGGGACTCCTGTCATCCGGGTCCTCAGCATGCTCAGGGACGTTTGCTCTACTCTCCAGAATTTAGATCCTCCCCACCCACCCCCCAGTGGCTTGTTCTGTGGACCTTAGGCACACCACGCACCTCCTGAACACACACACACACACACAGCTCCCGCCTCTGCTTCTCTGGACCAGACACTGTGGGGAGATGAGGATGAACTCTGACACCCTTCTCTAGGAGGAGAAGCCAGGAAACAAACAACCAACAACATGACTTCTGAGACTTCAGAGCTCCCTCCAGGCCAGGAGACACCTGCAGTAATGAAGGACACAGGCGTGCCAAGGCCCACGGCCCAGGTCCTGCGGATGCAGGGCTGGTGTCCTCAAGGGACAGAGAGGATCCAGGCTGAGTGCTCCCACGGATGGACGACTCAGGGTGAGAAGGAAAGCCAAGACTGGCTCCAACCCTGTTGGGTTTGGAAGCCAAAGTAGGGAGTTTAGATTTTACCCTAAGCGCATCCTGGAGTGAAGGTCCCTTCCAAAGTAGGCCACGTGAACGTCACACAGATCGTCTCTTGAAAAGTAAGGATAAAGACTAGATCTTGTGGTGTGTGTGTGGGGAGGGGGAAGGGACAGAGAGACAGACAGAAAAACAAAGGCAAGAGAAAGGAAAAGAGACTGAGACAGAGAGATCATGTGTTGATGTTTGCCTAGGCTTGACTTACAGACCTAGCACGGCTAGGAGGCCCAGCTCCCCGCTGGCCTCGTCAGAACTCCATCTTTCCAAGGAAATCAGACTTCCTCCTGCCAAGGAGTTCTTTCCAGGGCCTCTGATAAAAAGCATTATGGAGCTGAATAACTTGTGCGGTTTTACACTTCATTTCCCTGGGATTCCATTAGTAACATCAAGCTCTCCTGTCTTCTCTACTCGGTACAGTTTCTCACCCTGCTCTGCCTGGAACAGGAGAAGAAAAAGGAAAACACAGTGTTGGGAAGTTGGGTTGAGTTCAGTAGAACAGCCATTTCAGGCTGGGACTTTTGGAGCCAAGCAGAGGGGACGTCTGGCCAGAGCTGGCAAGGGCAGCCATCTTCCCGAAGGATGGCCGGTCAGCCCACACATTCTGGCTCAATTCAAGACGCTTGATCTCAGCATTTCTGTCTAATTGATTCAGAAATAATGAATGTATTGAACAAATGCCTAGAGATTGTATAGCCTAGAGAAATGGAGGTATTCGCCCAAGGTCACACAGTGACTCGGGAAGAGTTTGGGCCTGAAACCGGCCCTTTAGCCACCTCTACCCCCCCCCCCCCACGAGCAGCACTGAGCACCCCAAGAGAAGAGTGGCTAGCTTTCTACAGTCCCTGTGGAGTCTAGTGTCTCTGAGGTAGGTCTCTGGATAAGGGTGTCATTTCTCACTTATGTCTGGACCTCGATGAAGACGGGGTAGGGGAAGGACAGGTTGGAGGGAACCATGCTCATATTGGAAGAGGTAGGAAGTGCTCTGGACGGAAGGACACATGGTCTCCTCAGTGCCTGTAGGCTCAGTGGCCTGAATGGAGTCAATTGCCCTCACCCCTGATCATACCCTGCCCATACCCTCTTCGTAGCTCACCTGGCTCTCTTGATTCTGCTCGCTCACCCACCAATGAGACACCTGAGCTGGATTACCTCCCGCCCCACAGCTCCCCCCCCCCCCCAGGGACTGAGGAAACAGGAGTAGCACCTTCCCAGAAAAAAAGCAAGGTGTTGTTATTACCAGAATACCCTGGCAGGCAGAAAAGGACAGGAAGCCCCACCGTGGGCCTTAAACGCAGAGTTTCTTATCTTCCTTTGATTCCACAAAAGGACAGGGAGGGGGCTGTATGTGTTTAATTCATTTCCCTGTTGTTCTCACCCTGAGCGGAGGCCTGGTAAATATTTGCTGAGTGAATAAAAGAATAAATGAATAGCAAATGAATGAATGAACCTCCTGAGAGATAAAGCTGCTGTCCTTGCTATGGGGATAAAGCTGCACCCCCACTGAGCTCACAGGTGGCCGTGGGTTCCCGTGGCAGGAGGGGCCGTCGGCAAGAAGCGTAATCTGTTTGGACAGTCAGGGTGCTGGGGGTACAGTAGGCGGAAGGTATCCCTGCCAAAACACTGGGCCTGGCGCTAGAGAGGCTAACCAGCTGTGTGAGCTGGCACAGCAAGGGTCAACGGGTATGTGGCTGGGGTCCTGTGTGATGTGGGACTGGGGCTACTCCTCTGTAACCAGGCAGCCCTGGCCCGTGGCCCTGGGCCACTTTTGAGGCAACAGGTGGATGTGGAGAGGAGCAAGAGCCCCAGGCATGAGAGTCGCCTTGCTCCCTGGAAGCCGAGCCTCCACCGGCCCAGGGTGGAGTGTGGATCAGTCCTTCTATGGAGTCAGGGGTGGGCTGCTCAGGGCCAGAATGGCACGCTGGTGCCTGCTGGTGCCTGGGCACCCCTCATTCCTGGAGGTGGAGCTGGCTGGTGCCCCTCTCCTGTGAGACCCTGCTCCTTGGGTCTCCGCCAGCAGTGTTAGGCCTATGCTAATGAGGAGCGAGAGCAGAGGATGCGCTCATCTTCCAGACAGGCCATCTTCACAGTGGAGCCACCATGGTGAAGATCCACGGGAGGCATGCCTGAGACAAACCCCACAGCTGGGCGGGGGCACCCCCCGCCCCCACCCCGGCTCCTTGGGCTTGTCAGAGAGACAGGCACAGGGCGGGTGAAGCAAGCTGGTGGCCAGCAAGGCCTTGCAGGGAACAACGGAGACAACAGCATCCTCTTTCCAGGGCTGAGCCAGGCCTGCCCTCGCCTCCCTGCAGGGACAAATGTCTCCTTGACCTCTCTCCTTCCTCACAGTGTCCTGATGAAGGCCCAGATTCCCAGAGCTCCTGGGACTGCGCTGAGGTCACAAGAGGTAGACCCAAGATGGAACTCGGATCCAGCTCATTCCAGGACCTCTCTCTTTGCCTCTTAGTCTTGTAACTGATTTGGGGGATCTACTGGCATCACCCATGATGATCTTTGAGCAGAACCCCAGGAGTAGCAGCTCAACCACAGCATAGATTCCAGCAGAGCCACGACTGTGTGTCGGGCCTGGAGCTGACTGTTGGGAATGCCACGGCGAGATTCCTGCCTGGTGACAGCCGTGGGGCCCACAGGAAGGGTGGCCAAGGAAGGCCTGTAGGAGGCGGTGACCTTAGAACAAAGACCAGAAGAAAGGCATAAACAATCCAGGAGGAGAATGGCAGGGAGGGTCAAGGGGAAGGTGAGGAGACGGGCCCATGACAAGAAGCCAGAGGATCTGGAGCGGGTAGGGCTGCCAGCCAGCAGAGCTTGGATGTGGCGGAGTAACTGGCCATTGCCACTGCATGCGACACCAGGGCTTCATCTCTAATTTTGAAATAGGCAGAGCCCAGGGGGGGCGATGACAGAACTCCTTCAGCAGCCACAGAGAGGGACTGGGATGGCTTTTCCTCTCAGCGTGGGGCTGGCAGGCTCCACCTGCGAGGTGGACTCATTTCCACAGCCCGTGTTTGCCTGCCCTCACCACTGCTCAGAATGGAAGGATTGCAAAGCCCTTCTCCAGAAATTTCTACAGACTATCTCCATGTGTCATGTGTGCGGAGGGCCAGATGGAGGCTTTTTCCCAGAGAGTGCCTCTCCTCCCCTATCACTCCCATCCTCCCTCCCTCTTCTCCTCTCTTTCCTTTTTCCATCTGTTTTTCCTTGTCTTCTTCCCTCCCTCTCCCCTTCCTCCTTCCTTCTTTCCTTTTCAGTAATTCTTTGGTCTCTCCACAATGGGCCACCCGTTGGCTTTACTCTCTCTCTCCTCCAATGGAAGAGATCACAGGCATGTTTTCAACACTTCCTGTACAGTGGTTTTTGTTTTCAAAGGTGCACTAGGTCCCTTGTCAAAGAGTAAAATGAGAGAGCAGGAAGAGGGAAGAAAGGAAGGAAAGAGAGGAAGGAAGAGGAAGGGAGGGAGGGAGGAGGGAGGTAACTGCTCCAGGTCTTTAAGCCTGTCCTCTCCCTAGCCGGTCTCTGGGTCAGTTTGCACCTCAGGTGGGCTCAGTCATCTGTGGCCTGCACAGTCCCTTAAGACAGAAGGACAGACAGCCTGGGAAACAGCCAGGGGGACAGGAAAGCGATCGCTCCAGCGGAGAGCCTCCCCTACTACGTAAGTGTGGGCCTCCAGCTGTTACCAGATGTGCCCTGGCATTCTTAACCACCCCCCCATGGTTCCCTGGGGGCTCCAGAGAGGAACTTGGGGACTCAGGCTGGAGCAGCAACCTGACCCAGGAGAGGAGGCTTTGCGGCAGAGCAGTGGGCATGCAGCCCAGACACCTCTGACCCTTCATGAAGGCAAGAGGCAGGCAGAGACACCTCTGGAAGTCTCTGTGCCTGCCACCATGTCCCCTGGCGGGGGGGGGGGGGGGGGGGGGGGGGAGAATGTGCTGGTAAGGGTCGGCGGCTGGGATACAGGCAGGGGCTGGATGTCCCATCCGGGAGCATGAGGGTCTGGGGAGGCAGTGGAGAGCTCATGGCCCTCCAGGAAGAGCTCCTCTGTGACCACCCAGGCAGAGGAGGCTCTGCCTGACCTTCACTTTCCTTACACTTACATTTGTCAGTCCCCACCCCCCACCCCTGCCCCAGCCAGGTTCTTGGCTCTGGAAGAAGTGGGAAAACACATCCCAAAACCACACTGTGGATGCGTGGTTGAAGAGAGGAAAGGCTGTGCTGCCCTAACTGAGAGAAAACACCAGCTGACAGGCGGGCTAATAAATCACAGCCACGTGTGCACTTTTGGGTGTGGGTCTATAGGATATTTTTCCTTTCTGAGGGACAGAATGTAGGCCCTGGGCAGACAGACAAAGCACATTAAACAGAGCCTTCTCTGGCCTGCTTTGGGCAGTATTCTTGACAGTACACACCCAGCGGAGGCCCGAGTCCCCTCTGCTTGCTCTGGTGGGAGGCAGGCGCTGTGTATACCATGGGGCAACTCGGGCCCGAGATCTGCCTTGTGGGGTGGGGGTGGGGGGTGAGTGGTGTCTGCTGGTGTGCTGAGCTTAGAAACAAGAGAGGTGCCCTCCTGCAGGGGCCAGCCCGGCCCCTGGGGACGTGCCTGCTGCGCTGCGGGTGGTGGGCAGGCTCAGAACGACTTCCTGTGCTCAGGTGGGCAAGGCGGGCGTCCTGTGTCTGGGCATGCCCCATCGCCTTCCTATCCGGCAGCCTCGGTGTACTAGCCCTCTGCTCTCCTATGCCTCTCTTTCTTTGAAGTCACCAAGCTATACAAATATCTGAGATGTATGCTATTGATCAATTAAGAACTATTTTTTAATCTGTCATGTGTACCCACTGGGTCAAGATCTAGAAAATCTCTGGAAATTTGAGGTACTGACTCCTTCCTCCATTCCTGTGCTCCTAGAAGACATTGCTAATCAATCGCCACACACATCACTTCAGAATTGTATTTCACATACAGCTCTGGGCTGTTTCTTCATTCCTCCCAGGGAAGATCTTTCAGCTTGGGGAGAGAGAAAAGGTCACCCACCTGGCCAGCCAGACATGTTGTATTATCCCAGGAGAACAGATATCATAGAGGGATTATTGCACGTGCCTCCCTATGCTGAGTATCTCTGGGGAACCAGACTCAGGCACAGCATGGCCCCTTGTGATGCAACCAGCAAAGGTTTTCTGCAGAATCGCCGCTCACTTCTGCTGAGGCAACCACAGAAGATTTCCCTGAAGTGGTGGAGAGCCCTACTGGAGGCCTCACCAATCCCAGAGCATTCATCCTCATAAGCCTGGTCCTTCCCCGTCCCCTGTCCCTGTGCAAACCGTCCAGTGTGGTCCCTTTGAGCATGACCACCAAGCTGGCCAGGGCCTTTGGGCCTGCTGTCTGAAATCCTCTCTCCCACTGATGACTGCTTCTCCCTTTCTTCCAAGACCTTCACAGTTCCTCCTGTAAGACTGTCCTGGGACCTTGTTACTTCCTTTCTGCTTGTCTCTTCTACCAGGGCGCAAACTGGCCTGGCCTGCTTGCGCAAACTGGCCTGGCCTGCTTGCATGGTGTTCCCAGCACCTGCAAACAGGCATGCTTAGGTGTCTGGGAAGTGTGTCCAAAGAACCAAGGATGAATGAGCCCCGTGGGTCTCGGGAAGGGCAGCTGCCACCTGCGCTGCTCTGCCTAGTGGGGTGCCTTGCAGAAGGTAACCCACCGAATCCTGTCCCCCACTTAAGTCATCCCCAACTCGTCCCCTGTGAAAGACCTGTGTCTCCCATGAACTCAAGTCCTCACTGAAGCTGACTTCGTGCCGTGATTTTTTTCCCCTTTATTTGGTGCCACTCCTAGGGCTTGAACTCACGGCCTGGGCACTGTCCCTGAGCTTTTATACTCAAGGCTAGGGCTCTACCACCTTGAGCCACGACTCCACTTCTGTTTTTTGGGGGGTGGGGATGGGGGAAGTGGATGGGAGTAATGTTAATTGGAGAGTACTAAGGACTTTCCTGCCTGGGCTGGCTTTGAACCACAATCTTCAGATCTCAACCTCCTGAGTAGCTAGGATGACAGGCCTCTGAGCCCCAGCCCCCAGCTTGTGATATTTTTTAAGTATTTTTTTTTTACTAGCATATATTAGTTGTACATGAGAGGGCAGGGGTACACAATGATATTTCCATTCATCCATACAATGTATCTGATTAAACTCACCACCCCTCTCTCATCCCCTCTTCTTAAAACAATTGCGACAGATTTCATTTTTCTAGTTCATACATGCTAATAAAGTACCGCCAGCCAGCTCACCCTGGCTCACCCTCTCCCCGGCCTTCTCCCTCACCCCCCACCCCGCCGGTACTCACTCCCGACAAAGCCTGCTTTACTTTCCTGTGATTCATTATGTTCCACCGTATAATTGTACAAAGAGGTTTCACTGTGGTAATTCACACGTGCATCTATTCTAATTTAGTCCGATTATATTATAATTTAGTCTCAGACTGTTTGGGAGGGATTTAGGAGTGGAGTGAGAGGGGAAGGAAATGATGGGAGGTGGATAATATGGAAACACATGGCATCTATATGTACACAGAAGGAAAGTCACTGCAAGCTGCGGGACGCTAGGGATGGATGGGGTGAAGGGAAACCGTGCCCTAGTGAGCCTCACGGAAGCTGGCTTCTGAGCCTAACCCCACCCCATGGGAGGCTCAGATTCTCCAGGTTAGCACTGGTATGGCCCTCAAGTCACAAACCCTTGATGTGGGACAATTTAAACCAGCCATACTCACATGGTCCAGCCTGGTTCTAGGCCAGAAGGCTGAAGTCGCGGCTTCGCCGTGCAGCTGGCAGGAGGGGAGCAGCCCCTGCCTCTCTGGCCTTGGGAGGCTCCTTGCATTCCCTGGCGTTTGGCAACATCTTCCGATCTCTGCTTCTCCCTGTCCCAACCTCCTCTCTGCTCAGAAGGCCTCCAGGATCTCTCCTTGTATCTGCAAAGAACTGCTTTCCGAATGAGGTTCCTTTCTGAGGTTATTCCCCCGTGGGGTGGCACTCCCCCTTGGTGGGTCTCCCCATGCCGGGGGACTCCAGGGTGCTGCTGGGATTCCAGACGTGACTCTCCATGGTGGGGGGCAATGGAGGTGAGGTTGCCTTGAATATCATCAGCTCCTACTTTGCCCTTTGTTGCGGATGTGTGTGGGAAAGTCTGCTTTGTTTCCCAGGACTCACCAGGGCCAAGATGGTGCCTCTAGGTTCTCACAGTGTCACTATGGGCTGACAGGAGATCTGTTGTCCGTGGGGATGGGTGACCCGTGGGGGAGGTGTGGGTCCTGGGGCTGCCCCCAAATCAGGCTTTGGCTGGGAAGTAGGCTGGGTAATAGACCCCCGAGAGTTGTAAATCCCAGGCAGGAATGAGATGTGGTTTCAAGTGCTCTGGTTTGAAGCCGGGGAGCCTGGCCTTCTCCATGTCCAGGGTCCACTTGCCAGGACAAGGCCTGGGTGGCCTGTCTACCCATGAAGGCACAGCGATCTTCCTGCCCACCTTCTGTCTGGGGGTTGTGAGCAGAGATCTGCCCTCATGTGGCCCCCAGTGCACAGGACAGCAAACCCACAAATGGAACGTGCTGGTGCAGGGTGAAGAAGGGTAGGGATGGGGGAGGTGGGGACCTCAGCCTGGAAGGACTCTTGGATGATGCAGACCATTTCCATGCTCACATGGAGAACTCTCATCACGGAGAAGTCCATGGTAGAACCAGGAGACTGTCAAGGATCAGGCCAACGGCAGCCATCTTGTCTGGGGTGACTACAGCTTTGATTAACCTATGCTCCTTTGATTCCCCCTCCCCCCCCCCCGTCCCTGTCCCTTTGGCTGTCCGTGCACGTTCACCTCAGCCTTTGGTCAGGGGAATGCATGGCTGGGACGTGAATAATGATGGTCAGCCGCAGGAGGCTGCTGGACGCCCCTTCCTGATCTCCCTGGGGATGAGAGGGTGGAGATTTCTATACACAGGCCCTCTCTTCCTGGACAGCTACACACTCTTAACAAGAGCAAACCCACCAGTGTCGCTCAGACTCCTGGCCACTGACCAAGAGCCTTTGAGCAAGGTAACCGCTCACCCAGGAAGAAGTGCATCCTCTCAGTCAGGAACTGGAGCCTGGAGTGAGTAACTGGATTCCAGAAAGCCTAGGCGGGGAGGACGCCCCTCTTGGGCGGCTACAGAAGTATCTACATAGCGTCTGGCCTACTGAGGCTGTTCAGTAATTGTTGAGCAAACCAAACAGTCATGGTGGACCCAGAATGGCAGCACCTTTCTTGGGCCTTAGAAGGCCCAGGCCTGGGCACACAAACACGACTTGTTGGGAGAGACACTGCCTCCCGGCACAGTACAAGGCGCCGGGCATTCTTTGAGGATCTTCTGGGTACGGGAGACAGAGATGGGTGGACCTTTGTCGAGTTAGGAAGCCCCGCCGCTGATAAGGGTTAAACAGCCGCTCAATACAGCAGCAGAGAAGATGGTCGGGGCAGCGCATGATTAATTGCCGGGGAGTCGTGGGGATGATAAATGTTTTAGGAACTCGAAGCAGGGAGCCATTTTTCCAAGTCAGGCAGAACAGACAGACACCAGGAGAGTGATTGTGCACCTTCCAAGGGTGTGTGTGTGTGTGTGTGTATGTGTGCTGTTGTCTGCCAGGGTCATTGTCCCATGGCTGGAGTCGGGAGAAAACCCTTCAAAAGAGAGAGGGGGGAGGGGGAGGGAAAGAAAAAGGAGAAAGGAGTAAGTCTGAGATTGAGTCTGAGTTCCCCAGTCGCTTGATCCAGCTCACACACGCCTCAGGAAAACAACTAGTTCAAGGCACTGCAGAGCCTGCGAAGGCTGAGTACTTAAGCACCTTCCGGCTGTCCAAACTGCAAGAGCAGCCGCCCGTCTGGCCTTTCCCTCTAGAAAGCGGGGGCACAGCTCAGCATTTGCACCGTGGTGCCACGGGCTGCCGCGGCTAGCTTAACGCCCCCAAAGCTGCCGAGGCGTCTCTCCATTGGCAAACAGGTTCCCCGTAACATTGCAAAAGCATCACTTTCAGAGAAGCGAGAAGACCGAAGAGTGCTGGGATTTTGTTTTTCGCCCCTAACTTCAAGAGGTTAAAGCTGAGACGTTTCTTTGAAGTTTTTAGGCCCCGGGTTGTGTAAGGCTCCGTATCTATTAAGAAAATGTTCCTTTCATCACGTCTGGTACTCGTGAATTGGCCCACAGATGCCCAAGGCTCTATCTCATCAGACTGAGCTGCACTGAGGCAGGCTGTGAGGGAGCCTGTCTGTCTGTTTAGGAACTCCAGCACTGGTTGGGGAGATGACCAAGATGTCTAAGATACCAACAACTCTGCCAGCCCCTCCTCTTCCTGGGCTGGGCTGGACAGGGTGCAGCTGCTTCTCAGCCCGGTGGGGCCGCTTTGAGCCCGGGCTGCCCGTCAGGGAGAAAGCAGATGGCTGGCGATGGATCCTGGGCCTGTCATCTGTGGGGCCAGCTGGTGATGTCACAGCCGAGGAGGGGCCTTCGGGACCAGGATGGGCCCTGGGACTAGGACGTTAGGCTGGGGACTGAGTTAGACACAACGTTCCCCGCGTTTCCTCTCTCCAATGAACGTACCTGGCTCCACGTACCTGGCTCCACCCCCTCGCGAGCATGCCCGCATCTGCAAAAACACCCAAGCCATCAGAGGGAGGGAGCTGTGCCAGCCTCTCCCCCCCTCCCCCCCTCCCCCAGGCAGAGCCTTGGTCCAGGTGACTGCTCCAGGATCATGCTGGAGACTTTTCCATCCAGTCAAGAGGTCAGGCTTTGGGGCCCTATTTGGGACTGTGTCCTACAGGCTCCACTAAACCGTGGGCCAGACGCTCATCCTTCTCTATTACAAGAGAAGCCTCGATAATGGGTTTGTGGTGAGGATAAGAGATGACTCGTGCTGGGGGTTAGGAGTCCCAGGCCTGGGGCAGGAGTACAGGCAGCAGCACGGGGGGGGGGGGGAGGAGGGTGGCGGTGGGGGGGTGGCACCAGGAGTGGCACCACTGAAGCAACTGCCCCCTGACTCTGGTCCAAACCCTCCAGTGGCAGGCCGGCCCACCTCTTCCTCCCTGACGCTCCGGAGAAGAGGATCAGTTTACCTGTAAGGCAGGGGCACAAGAGGCAGGGGCAGGAAGCACCAGGGCGGTGGAAGTGGCTCTGGCCAGGGCCTTTCTCTGGCCCTGAAAACGTGGTCAAGCCGAGGGGTGGGTGAGAATTTCCAGGCTGGACGCCGTAACAACGCTTGAGAGGTAGCGACAGCCTCGTGAGTACAGGACAGTTGGGGGTAGGGGGTGGCAGGACACAGGGGTGGGAGAGGAAAGGGTGGGGGAGGGGCTCCACTGTTCTTCTAAATTGAAAATAAATTCCATATGTGACGGTTCCCAAGAAAGGTGACCTTGGCATTGGAAGTCCCGGCAGTCACTTGGAAATGGGCTCTCTGGACGACAGGCTGACAGAGAATATGTCACCAAATAGTTGATCATGCTTTCAGTGGTTGGAGGACCCCCTGGCACACAGGGCGCTCAGCACGGGGAGCTGAAGGAAGCAAGAGGAGGAAAGCCTTCCAGGGACCGTGGGCAGGACCCCCCCCCCCGCCTCCCCCCTTCCCCAGCCTCCCTCCCCCCCCCCCGCCTCCCCGGCCCACAGCGCATGGCAGAGTCTCAAGCAGAAACGGTCATCATACACAGCCCATCCTTGAACCCACAGCACCAGCAAGGAGACAATGCCAAGCACAGACACTCAGGGTCCCCCCCCCCGGCCCCCGCTACTGCCATGACCAGGTCCAAACGCACTGGTCCTGCCTTTGAAGCCCTCCAGCCAGGAGGCAGAAAACATGGCAGGACAGAGGAACCAGAAGTAGTGGCACCAGGATTTGAACCCAGGTCTCCATCCTCTTCCACACCACTTTTGGTCTCCTACAATGCCTTGCTCTCTCCCAGCACCCCTGGCACCCCGCGGGCGGCTGGCCCACTCCAATGCCACCCATACACAGCGCTGCCTTGGTTCCCCAATGGACCCAGGTCTGCCCTGCCCGGGTCTGCTGGGGATACTGGGGCTGCTGGGGATACTGGGGCTGCTGGGGAGACCGGGGCCAGTAGTAGTTGCCATCCAAACATCCTAGCGGTGGGGCTTCATCTCCAGAACGCACCCCAAACACCAAAGCGAACCCTAAATGCAGCCATCCTTGGGCTGGTGGACTGGGGGTCCCCAGAGACACTGACTTTTTCAAAGTTACCCAAGTTGTCAGCCAACCACAATGTCAACCAAAGCGGCAGGAAAGGCCACCCAGCAGCTTCCTCAGGAGCATTTGTTCCCCGGGTCACAGACAATTGTGGGTCTGAGGTGACAACTGGCAGGTAGCAAGGTGCGCTGGGCGCAGAGCCCGTGGCCAGGGTTTTAATGCCCAGCGAGCACAGAGAGGACCAACAGGGAGAACAGAGAGGAAGGACGGAGCGGGAGACTAGCGGGTGCGGCGAAGAGCGGGGTGTGGCAGGGCAGCAGGCCTGCCCTGTTCCCTGCTAAGCGGCAGCCACGCGTGGGATCGCTCCCAGAAATCATCTTCCAGAATACACAAGATAGTGCTCAGCAGGGCTGCTCTGCCAGGTCTTGTGCCTTGTGAGTCCTTTCCTCCTCGTGTGTGAGGCCTTCCCTGCCTTCCCCCACCCTGAGTGGGGAACCCAGTCTCCTTCCACGGACGCAAGCCTGATTCTGTGGCTTCCCCTCTCCTCGCTGTGTTCCCGACTGTGTGGCGGCCTTCGTGAGCGCTCCAGCCGGCTTCCGCCCGGGCCTCCGCACTGGCTGCTCCTCCTATCAGCCCCCAGCCTTGTCTCCCCTGTGGTTCATCCACAGGTACTGGGCTCCCGGTGAGTGCCAAGCCCTGGGCTGGGCATGGAGCCAGGAGACTGGCACAGCCCTGGCCTCATGGGTTTGCTGCAGACTGGCCCACCAGCAACGCAGACGCCTCTGCCTGTGCCTCCTGCCACGGGGCACTGTGTGCCCCTCCCTGGCCTGATGAGGCCTGGACTTGGGGCCCTGTGACATTCTTTCTCGAAGCTTCCAGACCCTCCTGGAATTGGGGGAGGATGACCCTGATCAGACAGGAGTGGCTCTCTCGGTAGGAGCCTCACAAAGGCCTGTGCAGTTACCAGGACCCCACTCCTGTAGGAGGCCCCCAGATATTGGCTGAGCATGGGGGAGCTGGTCAGCACCCCCAGGGCTTCTGGGGAAGGGTAGTCAAGGCTGCAGCTGGCTGCCCTCCAACTCAAGCTGCTGGCTGGCAGAAGGCAGGGCTCAGGCTGCCTCAAGTCGGTGTTTCTCCCCTCCCCCCCCCCCCCATCCGCCAGGCTCGAGGGGCCCAGCCCCCGGGAAGGCGTGGGCGCTGCTCAGAGCAGCAGCTGAAAGTGAAGGCCGGCGGGGAGCTGTGCCCAGCGCGGCCCCCACCGTCTGCAGCTCAGCGGTGACTCACTCGGCTCCGGCGGGGACGCGGGCTGCACACTGATGAGACTCCAGCGAGACAGAGGCGCACAGAGAACAGGGCTGGTGGGCAGGGGGCACGGGAGGCCACGCTGCCTAGCACCCAGGCACAAGAGCGGGCACACACGCACACACACAGCACCCTGCACACGCACAGCTGAGCAGATACACTGCCTCGCCTTCATTCCCCGGTCTTTCCTTCTCTTTCCCCCCCTTCTCCTTTCCTGGTTTGGAACGGAGGCTGTGGAGCCCAGGGTCCCCACACACCAGCCCTATCATACCGTACCCATGCATTTATTCCAGAAGCCTCTCCAGGGGCTTAGCCACCCTCTCTGCAGACCCAAACCAGGAGTGGGGACAGCAGGCCAACTGACCAATCGCACACATGTTGAAGGGAGCTGCCGAGAGCGTCCAGAGGGCAAGTGGCAGCTCAACAGGCCTTGCCATGGTCTCCAACTGGCCTCTTGGCTCTAAGAACCAGGCCGGTGGGTGCTGCTTCTGAGCCTGCTCCTCTCGTTCTATGCAGGACACACCTGTTGACAGTCATCGTGGCTATGTGAATTCACACTTTGCTAGGTGAAGAAGTCCTTCATTGCTGGCTCTGAATGTCACTGAGTGAACCTGGTCATGCTCACAATGGACACACATCTTCTGTTCCCAAGGAGAGATGTAGGGGTGGAAGGGAGTCAGAGACCTGTTCCCCTAACTCAGCCTGAACTTATAACAACCAGATCACCACACATCTGAAAATGGATCTTAAATGCCATCCACAGTCCAACCCAACACCAGCTCCACACCATCCTAAACCCAACCCAGAACAATCCGGCCCAATCCAGCCACGCTTAACTCCAACCCAGCCCCACCTGCATGGTCTTTCCCCCAAAGACTTATGTATTGGTTCCCAGTGCATCTGTGTTTGAAGGCAAAGCCTTGAAGGTGTCTGGATTGTGGAGGCTCCGGCATCATCTGTGGGTCAACCCGCTGATGGCGGGATAGCTGGATGGAGGTTAGGCGGTGGGGTACTCCTTCCACTGAGGGAGCCCTGGAAGGACACCTCGGTCCCCATCCCATGTTCTCTCTCTACCTGTCTGCCATGAACTGAGCAGCCTCCCCTGCCTTCCACCAGGTTATTCCTGCTCTGCTCCAGGCCGAGAAACAAGACAGCCAGCTGACCACGGATTGGAACCTTGAAAATGATGATCCAAAAGAAACTTTCCTCCTTTGTTTTTCTCAGCTATTTTTGACTCAACCATGGAAAGCGAACACACCGTCCAAATCAAACCAACCCAACTTGAACTCAGCCCAATCCAGCCTAACTTTAACTCCAACTCGACCCCACCACCTACTTCTCACCCTAGTCCTAACTGATCCTAACTACGTCGCCAAACCTGCCCTCCCCCACAAACCATCCCCTGAAACCAGGCAGGAAGGCCTTCCAGGGTGCCAAGCAAGTCTCCATGCTTTGAAGTAAAACGGGTAAACACATCTCAGCTTAGCATCCACACCAGCCAAAGGCCTTGGAGAACCAGCAGTTCAGTTAAACTCCTGGGACTAGCCCAAGCTCCTGGACAGGGCTGGGCTGTGGTGGACAGCAGAACCCCATGTGCCAGGGGTTCCTGGAACTGCTCTCATCTCATTTCATGTGTCTTTTCTTGGAAAGCCTTCGGTGGCCAGGAAGATCTATGAAACATGTGGACCAAGTTGGCAGGAGGTGTGTGTGTGGGGGGGGAGCTGCCCGTGCCTGGCCTTGGGAAAGAGGGAGCCGAGAGACGTGAGGCTCTTCCAAGAGGAAGGCGAAGACGCCGGGAGCAGGACCTGGTCAGGCAGCTGCTTTTTCTGGTGAACAGAAAGCAGGCCCCATAGACACCCAGGCCTGTGTGCTTCTCCACCGAGAGCGGCAGAGACGTTGGCTCCAGATGTGGCGGCAGCTGCAGGCGCAGCTCCCCAGTCTCCTCTGCCTGTCACACTCGTACAGACCCTGCCTGTCCCAGGACACGCATCAGCTCAGGAGCAGGGTTCTGACGGGTAGCAGGCTGGAGGCCTGGCTCTGGGGCTTGACCTAGCGGTCCTGGGGCACAGTTGTCCTCAGGGTGCCCTGCTTGCTGGATGGGCCTTGTGCGGCATGGCGGGGAAGGGTGCAGTCAGCAGCCTGGGGTGTCACCAGCTTCTGGACTGGAAGGCTCCAGCCTCATCTGGCAGCTGTGGGGAAACAAGGGGGACCCAGTGCAGGCCACTTTGGAGGCTCTACCATTGGGGCATCTTGACCCTCTTTTCCGCAGTTACAAACCATCAACGCAGAGACAGCTCTACGTTGAGAAACAGTGACTCCTGCTGCTTCCACCACCCATTTTTCCAATCTACCAGGGGAGGAGAATTCGCAGAGCCCCTCTGTGCCTCAGTTTCTTCACCTACAATGCAGGAGGGGGCAGAGCTCGCTGCCAGTACTGAGTATGTCAGCGGTGCCCAGGGCTCACCACGCCATCTGCAAACGCAGCGCCGTGCCCGGCGGTCATCTTCGTTGTCACTCATCCTTTAGGTCTCGTGAACCTGCGGCCCCAGCGGCCCCCTCGCCTGAAATAGGGCTTTGCTCTCACCTCCTCCTCCACATTGTTTTCTTTCCTTCACGACTCATCACACATCTGTAATTAGATGTTTACGTGAGCCATTCTTTAATTGTGTGTGTTTCCTCTACCAGATGGTTACCCTCCAGCGGGCGGGGCACATCAGGGGCACGGGGAAGGGGGGGGGGTGGCGCAGCCCAGTGACTGGCAGGAGTTAGTCAATGTCAAAGGCAAGTTGCCATCGGATGATTGAACAGCCTGGGAGGGGCCCTGCTTTGTCTCTGTGCACAGGCCGACTCCTCCAGGAAGGCCAGGCAATGTCCCCGAGGGCCATGGCAGGACGCAGTGAGCCCCGGCCGTGTGGAAGGATGGGGCAGAAGAAGCGAGAGCCGCTGCTGAGCTGCTGCTGGGCCCCTGATCCACAGCTCACCATTTCCAGGTTTGGGTTGTGGGGGTAAGCGCTGAATGAGGTTTGGGTAAGGCCTTGCCTGCAGCCGCCTCTGTCCCCGGAGCAGTGCGCTCTGGGACACATCCAGAGGTTCCTGCTTCCCTTCAGGGCCCCCTCCCCATTTCCCCGCAGGAGCTGGGCAGGTGGGGCCCTGCCTCTGCTCCAGACATGTGTCCCAGCACTCACGGGGCCTGAACATGGGGCAGCTCTGCCCCCCAGAACAGTACTGCTCAGCTCACCCTCAGACCTGGCCAGGAAGGGCATGTCTGTGCTTGGGGACACCGAGTGGGCCTGGTTTCAAGTCCTAGCTGACATTTGGAGCTGCCCCGAGCCCAGGACATAATTAGAATCCTGCTACCACACCCCAGCACCAGCGCTCTGCTCCCAGGGCTGAGTTTCCCCACCGCGCTCTTCATGGTCATCCATCGCAACCTCAGACCTCTGCTTGGCGGACTTGCTCAAAGGTGCCATATTCCCAAAACAGAACCATTGTCGTTTAATGAAAAATGAAAAGGAAAGACCTCCTACATCCTCTCCCTCACACACAACAAACAAACTCTTCTTAGAGAGGACTGGGTACACAAGACTCAGAAAACACCCAGGCCCCCAGAGGATGGCCGGATGGCCAGGGTGTGAGAGGAGGGGCCGGGCCTGGGCATCACAATGACGTCTAACATAAAACCAGAACTTGGCTGGAACCTGGGGTCAGACACTTTGCCTAAGCTCTGCATCCCCCATGAGTGAGAAGTATCCCCGATGCTTTGAACAAAGTATTTGCCACATAGGAGAGCGTCTGCTGGAAGTCACAGCCAAGGAAAGACTGAACCCTGGAGGTACTGGGGGGGGGTCCATGGAGCTCCACATGAGATGTCCCTCTCACCAGTGGGAAGTTTACATCACCGATGCAAAACATCAGGATCTTGGCATCTGCAAAGCCCGGTACAGAGCCATCGAAGCAGACAGAGCTGGGCCCAGAAGGAGCTTTTTCATACAATGAGATTCTAGAACGATTAATTAGCAGATTAACACACGGGCCATTGTGTTTAATAGCTCCAGAAGTGCTGTCCAGCCTGTCACAAATGTCCACTCTTCTTGTCTCTGTGATTTGTATGTCATCGTTGCAGGCACAAGCTGTCTGGTAAATCAAGAATTGCTCCCATCCTGGGAGGGACCCCATGGCACTCACAAACAAGCTTCACCAGGCCCCCTGGGCAGAGGGAGGGGCAGAGTGCCACAGGCCCAGCTGGTGCCTTTGGCCGGCAGGCACAATGTCCAGCACACAATCAGTAATAAACACTTGTTAAGTAAAGGAAGGAGAGCTCCCGAGCCTCTCATTCTGCCCTCGCTTTCTACAAAATACTTTTCTGTCCTCCTGGACCATCGCCAAAGGACTCTGACCATATGGAACACTTCTGTCTCTTTCCCTCCCGGACCTAGGTCACCACAGAACTTGGCATGTGCTCCCTGGTGAGAGCTACTCCCCACTCTCCCCTTCATCTGTCACCTTCCAAGGTTGGCACACCCTCCACAGGCAGGGTCTGGTCCACCTACCCAGCCAGCCTGAACACACGCAGCATCACGAATACTGACATGCAGGGCACACAGCTCTGGTGGAGGAAACATACGGGTAAATGTGAACTTACACCACGGCCAGAGGCCAGATCACAGCTGGAGGCGTGGCCAGAATGAAAGAGATGGGCGATCTCAAGGGCTGGCACAGAGGTGTGGAGATGAGACCCCTCGCCCACTGCTCGAGGGAATACAAAATGGTGCCACCACTTTGGAACAAAGTGAAACCTAGGTCCTCATCTAAACCCAGGTCCTCCAGAATGCGCCTCCACGGCCCAGGCTGCCGTGAACATCAGAGCCTGGCCAGAGGAGGGTGGGCAGGTCTCCCAAGGCTCTGGCTTCTGTGTTGGCATCTGAACAGAATGCTGCCCACCTCGGACGAGTCCTGTGCCTTCTGAGCCACATGAAGCTCAGAGCGACTAACGGGAGGGGTTCTGGAGATCTGCGGCAAAGCGTCAGTGATCCTTCTGAGGACACAGGGCCCCCCAGACCAGCCCAGGGCTCCAGGGTCCCCCTGTGGTGACCTCTACAGTTGGAGGTGGCCTCTGGCTGGCATGGCTCCAAGAATTGCTGGCAAGGTGAGGGCAGCGCGGTGGGGCCCTGCACCCCACCCACGCCGGCCCACCGCCCTGTCTCCTGAGAAAATGGGAACCCAGGGCACCCAGGGCCCAAAATAGCAGCCCCTCCGCTGGGCCCCCACGTCCTGAGGAAGCTTCCAGAGCTCTAAGGAACAATGGGGATTGTGTTGACCAAGGGCCTCCCAGGCAGGAAGCCCATCCTGACCTTGACCCCCATCACCCCTGCCAGGATGCAACCAGCCCCACAAAACAAGGCTACTGCAGAAGCCTGGAGGGAGGGCAGGGCCCCGGCTGGGAGGCCCCACGGGCCATCCCTCTGGAGGGAGCCCAGCGGTTCCCGTGTGCTTCTGTGGTGCCCAGGCCATTGCCTGGTCACTGCACCTTCACATCCCTGCCACGTGTCTGGCGTCTACCTTCATTCCGCTCTAGAGTTCGCGTGACTGCAGGGGACCGGGTGAGCAGCGGATGCCTGAGAGCCGGCTCTCCGACGCCACTCTCACGCGGGACCAGCGGACAGCCCCGAGGACACTTTCACCATTCTGTGCTGGGGATGAAACCCAGGGTCTCACGTTTGGGGTCTAGTCGCACTACCTCTTGAGCCACACCCTCAGCCCCTGCATTTTTGGTTTGTTTTTGAAATAGAGTCTCTCTTTTGCCTGGACCAGCCTCAATGATTCTCCTATCTCAGCCGCTCAAGTAGCTGTGGTTACAGGCATACACCACTACACCTGACTCTTTGGGAGACTTGGAAAATCAAACGCAGGGACCAGGACAAACTGAGGAGGGAGGGAGGGAGGGAAACTGAGGAGGCACAATGGGCTCTGAATGAGAGGGCCAGGGAGGAGGGGAGGAAGGGAAGGCCCCTCCTCTGAGCTGCTGCCTTCTGACCCTGAGGGAGGCCTGTAATCTCTCAGGTGTGGATGACATTGAGCCGGTTGCTCTACCCGGGCTCTTGCCTCTGGGTCAGTGCTGGCGCTGGCTGTTGCTCTAATAAGTTGATCTGGCGTCTTTCTCTGGCTCAGTGGGTCATACTCATGTGACCTGTCATATAAGGCATTGGGCACATTTTGATGCAGAAGTGCCATTGGGGTCCCCAGAAGGGCACAGCAGAATCACACCAGAAAGCAGTTGGCAACTCTTAGCCCGATGCAGATGCTACTTGCAAAACTACACACCCAGTCCTATTTGAGATAAAGCCCAGAGCTTCAGCCCCGAAGTCATGAGGAATGAGGTCTGGCCACCTGAAAGAACCCCCACAGGAGGAACATACCTTTAGAGATACAACAGCGACGCTTCCACATCCCCCCAGAAGCTACCAGGCCCTTCGGAGGACACCAACCCAACTTGCAGGAGGCCGATGTATAAGCCCAGGCCTGCCATCTGTATGGAGAACAAATGTGATTATAGGCCACACTGGGCTCCCTGGACCTGCTCCTCCCGGCTATTCTGTCATTGTGAAGGACTACAGAGTGTCTAACAGACCACTAAACGCCTAAGGAGGCCAGGCACCTGTGACTCAGGCTTGTAATCCTAGCTACTCGGGAGGCTGAGACTGGAGGATCACAGTCCGAAGCCACTGGGCAGGAAAGTCCATAAGACATAGTGGTAGAACACTAGCCTTGAACACAAAAGCACACAGAAGCTCAGGGAGAGCATACAGGCCATGAGCTCAAGCTCTAGAACCAGAAGAAAGAAAGAAAGAGAGAAAGAAAGAGAGAAAGGAAGAGAGAAAGAAAGAGAGAGAGAAAGAGAGAAAGGGAGAAAGAGAGAGAGAGAAAGAGGGAGGGAGACAGGGAGGGAGGGAGGGAGAGAGGGAGAAAGAGAGAGAGAGAAAGAAAGAAAGGAAGGAAGGAAGGAAGGAAGGAAGAAAGAAAGAAAGACAGGAAGGAAGGAAGAAGAGAAGGAAATGAAAGGAAAGGAAAGAAAAGAAAGAAAAATAAAAAAAGTTAACAAAGGTACAGGAGTTAGAGAAACACTGTACCATCAGGAGTGATACCCTGATGAAGAACTGGATTCACAGCAGAGCCAGAAATCACAGCTGGAGAGAGTGGCTGTCTTGGATGGTGCTGGCTGGTGCTTAGAGGCCCTCAGCCCCTCAGCTCTGCCGGTGCCTGGGCCCTGTGCCGGTGCCCCGAGGCCCTCAGGCCCCCATCACTGGTGGGAGACTGTGGTGGTCCTCATGTTGACTCTGAGATCCTTGGGAGGGATCAGAGCAGTCTAGGGCATGGCATGAACCTGGACTCCAGCTCAGTGCTCCTGACCTTCTCCGGCCCCACTCACTCTCCTATGCATGGATTTCAATGTGATGTGAGGATACCAAATCCCCAGCCTATCTGGTTGGCCTTTGACTGTTCGTTTCCCTTTGGGAGGCCTGATTCAGACTGTTAGGGAAATGGAGGAGAAAGAACAGGCCAGACTAGATCGCTACAGGTGAGGGGCTGCTGTTTATTACAGCAGGGAGCAGCAACCCATCTTCCCTGGGGAATGGAGGTGGGGTTGCAGTTAGTCTTTTGTGGGGTCTGAACAAGGAGACTATTAGAGATTATCAAAAAGGCTCTCAGGGCTGGGGAAGGTGGGGACTTTCGGTTAGGCCCACAATGGCATGCTAGGTGGATAGCCTGGCCTGTATCAGGCATGTCCGCACATACCTGGGGTTTTGCCTGACACCAGCGTGCACCCAGAGTGGGGGTCAATCCTTCACGAACTGAACATGGGGTGGGGGGAGACGCTTGCTGTCTCTCTTGGCCTTCCCTTACTCCCTCCTCCTCTGTGATGGTACCCACTGAACTGGGGCCTGAGTCTGGGGACAGCTGGGAGCCCGGAAGCAGGGGTGAGGCGGGAAGGTGGCGTCTCCTTTGTTTGCGGCTGGGTGGCCCTGTCCATTTCACAGGCTGCCGCAGGACCGGGCACTCAGAGGGCGCTGCCCGCACTGCCAGGGTGGCTCTCTGACCGCCAGTCACCGCCACACTAGGCACCATGGTAGCACCTGCCCCGAGCCGCAGCACACAGGTGATCTGGGATGCACCTCTGCGGCATTTCTCAGAAGTCCACGCCGGCCGGCTGGTGGGATGAAGGGGCTTCTCTGAGTCACGGGCTCTGGAGAGAGGGTGGGGTTGAACCCAGGACAGCCCGGCCCTGTACACAGCTCCAAGCGGTGCCAGCAAGCTGCCCTCCGGTGCCACCAGCCCTATGCAATCAGGAAGCTGGGGACGGGGGGATGGGGGGGGCGTGTTCCCTAGTCCATCCTCAACAATGACCCTGGCCCCAGGTGAGCACTTTGGGGTTCCCCAAGACTGGAGGAAAGACTTAGCACATGGAGCCATCTCTGGAATGAGATTGAAATACAGACCTCCATGCCCGCCTGCTCTCGCTGATTCTAGATATCCAGGTGGCCTCTTCCTTCCTTGGGCAGGGATTTAGCAGAGAACACAGGGTGCCGGGCTGGACTTGCATTTCAGGCGAACAAGTCACGACTCCATCTCCAACACGCAGGGTAGCTCAGGGCATATTCCTGGCTTAGCGGCTCCAGCCGCCCCCCCCCCCCCCCCACCAGCGACTGCCACACCGCGTACGAGAGGCGTCCGGGCGCCGGGGGTGCTCGCTTCGCAACGCCCCAGGCACAAGGACACAGGGGTCCTCCTTGAGAGAGAGGCGCTCCAGCCGCTCCTCAGGGCGGGTCGCCCACTTGCCCAGATGGGGAGACTGAGGAATGCTGGCGGACGACGTCCCTCCTGGACACCAGCGGAGGCCCAGGGAGAGGCCCCGCCCAGGCAGGCCTTCCCGTAGGCCAGGGCCATCTGGGCTCAGACATTAACGGCTGGCGGGAAAGGCCCACCCCGCGCGGTGGGCTGCTTCCCGTCCAGTGTCCAGATGGCCCCGTGGAGCCGGAGGTGGGGTGCAGAGAAGGCAGGCAAGACGCCGGGGGGAGGGGAGGGGGGTGTTCTACCCTCCCTCCAGTCTGGAGTTAGACTCATTTCTGGGAAGGGGATTTGGTGTACGTATTTGCAGGCACACGTGTGTGTGTGTGTATGCACACACACACACACAAGCACACAGTACCCCTCGGCGATCGGCTGTTTCATCCTGAAAACCTCAGGTTTGAAAGGAACACAAGCAACACCCTGCCGCTGTACCCCGCATGAAACGCAGTGGCAACCCAGCCCCGCCTGCGTGCAAAGGGAGGGTGGGGGTGGCTCCCTTGTACCCCTGGAGCGTGTGTACACCTCCCGGGGTCGGGAGCGAGGAGCCCCTCCCCCCAGGCCTGGACCCCTTAAGTGGCTCCCGGCCTTGCAGGTCGCCCGCAGGCCACCGTCTCCGGAGAGGTAGAGAATGACGTGAGGCTGGGCAGGGCAGGGTCCTTGCAGGGTCACCGGGCTGCTCTGTACACTGCTTGGGTGCCTAAGAAGCTTCTAGAATGAGCAGATGAGAAAATGAAGCTCCCAGCTAGCTTGCAGGAATGAGGGGAACAGGAGAGGAGATGGAGGGTGGTGTCACCTTCTGAAGAGGGCCACATGTCACCCACTCCCGCCCACCCAAGGGCCCCCAAGGACCAGGGGGAGAATCGGATGACGGCAGGCGCTCCCCCAGAGGAGGGAGGTCGGGGCCGCCGTGTCTCTGCTCACTTAGAACCTGTGCCACTGCCTCCCCCTCAGGGTTGGCAACCATCAGTGCCTGCGGTGACTTCAGAGGTGAGGTCATGAAGCCTTTCCAGCAGCCCTGCTTGGTGGTGACCGGCGGCCGTGTGGGGGTGACGCGGGCATCCTGGGGACAGCGCTGGGAGGGGCCATGGCCCTGCCTGGAAGCTGACCCCCACACATGCAGGCGCACCTCCCCAGGCCAGGCCCACCCCCGAGCGCTCCTCCATTTTCAGCCTGCAGAAACTGTGTGTGGATAACAAATGCGAACCATTTTAATCGCTAAGTTCAGAAGCAATTTGTTATGTGTTAACAGACAATTAATACTGCGACCCACAGCAAGTAAGAAAGGACTCACATGCATACCTAACGGCACAAGCACCCAGAATAGATGAAGGAACCCTCACAAAACAGTAATCAAAAAGCAAAACACTCGAGAAAATGGCCCAAAGATCTGGACCGCCATTTCCCAAAAGATATATGAATAGACAATAAACACATGCTTAACATCGCCAGTCATTTGAGAAATCCAAATTAAACTATATTGAGATATATCTACATGCCTATTAGAATAGAAAAAATAATTTAACTCTGACAACAGTGAGTGCTGATAAGATGGAGAGCCACCAGCGCTCTCATTTATTGCAAAAGGGAGCAACCACTTTGGAAAACCGTCTGGAAGTTTCTCACCGACGCAGGCGAGTCATCAAAGCAGCCCCTGTGCCCAGGCTGGAAGCAGCCCAAATGGTTCTCCACACTCGGTGGCAGACCCTCACCGTGACACCGCTGTACTAAAGACGTGAGGCGCTGCGCACAGACCCGGCTGCTGCCTGCCAAGACCCAAGATTGCTTTTCATTATCGTTGTCGTTATACCAAAGCTTTTCAATTCAACATGTCCGTTTATGAGTACAATGCAGTGCGATCAACGTCGCCCCTCCGTCCTTCTCCCCTTCTCTCCCATCCCCACCCAGATGGAAGGGCAGACTTGTAAGGTCAGGAGAGCTTGGGGGTCCCTGGGGCTGGGGACCGAGGGCTGGGACAGCTAGCAGATGGGAGTGGAGACCCATGGGGCCACCTTGCTGGGCTGCAGTTCACATCCCGGGGGGTTGGTGGTCCCGGAAGAGCACATGGGCCGAAATACACAGAACCGTACGTCTGAAGGGATGCCCTTCCCGCTGGATAAATTCAACCTTGGTAAACTTGACCTTATAAAAGATCCCCATTGAAGAAGAGTGTGTTGGCCCCTGGGCAAAGAGGGGACAGTCCCTTCAACAGAGAGGTGGCATCCATGTATGAAAAATGTGGACCCCTCCCTCACACCTTATACAACACCAGTGCAAAACAAAGCTAAGTGTAAAGCTAAAAGTCTAAAGTGACTCTCAAGATTGTCAGGCACCGGTGGCTGCTCATGCCTATCATCCTTGCTACTCAGGAGGCTGACATCGGAGGCTCACAGTCCAAAGCCAGTCCAGGCAGAAAAGTCTATGAGACTTTTTTAAATCTCCAATTAACTACAGAGAGAGAGAGAGAGAGAGAGAGCGCTGGAAGTGGAGCTGTGGCTTCAGTGGTAGAGCACCAGCCTTGAGTGAACAAGCTAAGGACAGCTCCCAGGCACAGAATGGCACAGAAAAAAAAAGAAAGAAAAAGAAAAGGAAAAGAAAAAAAAGATGGAGACACATCTTCAACACTTTACTTTGTCAGATAATCATACCCAAAAACTCAAGTAAAGAAAGACCAAAGAGATAGCCAGACTTCTTCCAAACAAAAAGTTTCTGTGTTTCAAAGGAAACCACTGAGAAGTTGAAAAGACAACACAGAATGCAAGAACATGATCTGCAAATCACCAATATGTGTAGCTCTACTAGATAAAGAGCTTTTACAACTCAATAACCCTCTCAGCAGTAGCTGAAGGTTGGGAATGGACTTCTACCCATGGAAGACACAGCCATCGTGGTCCAGGAAGATGCGGGTTAAAACCATAAGGAGAGACAGCATTATGCCCACAAGGGTGGGAGTACTCAGAGTGGCAGATCACACCAAGAGCTTTCTCTCCAAAGCTGTGGTAAGAAGCCCGCTGCACGGCTGGGAGGAAAGCCACATGGAAAGCAGAGTCAGCACGCGGCCCAGCGGCTCTGTTCCTAAGTACATCTCA
The DNA here is from genome assembly GCF_019054845.1 of Dipodomys spectabilis. Taxonomy (NCBI): domain Eukaryota; kingdom Metazoa; phylum Chordata; class Mammalia; order Rodentia; family Heteromyidae; genus Dipodomys; species Dipodomys spectabilis. The sequence continues at coordinate 4,592,578 of NW_024870917.1, read as the reverse complement.
AGAGAATGAAAACATGTGTCAAAGCGAACCTTCTACACGGATGCTTACAGCAACAATGGTCTCCACAGAAGAATTCCCTCTAGCTGACAAATGGGAAAGCCAAGTATGGGACACTGGTTATCCAGCCATGAAAAGGACTGAAGTATTGAGATTTGTGGCAACACAGATGGACCTTGAGCTCGTGGTGTTGGGTGAAGGAAGCCAGCGCAGCAGGCCACATACTGCTGGGTCTGGGTGAAGGGGAGCCAGAGGAGAGACAGCACAGACACTCAGGCTGAGCTACTGTTGGCCTTGGGCTGGGGGCTGGGGACCAGGGAAAAGGCATGATGGCTGGATGCCATGGGGCTTCTTTTAAAGGCAATAAAATGCTTTAACATTCACCATGGTGAATTTTTAGTGGGCCAACATGCAACCCCTGTGTCCTGTTCTTGACTATATTTTACCCATGCACTGCCAGCATTTCTGGGAGTGCACAGTAAGAATGGATTAGATGGATGGATGGATGGATGGATGGATGGATGGGATGGATAGGTGGATGGACAGGTGGGTGGATGAATGTATGTGTGAGTGGATGGATGGATGACAAGTGATGGATGCATGGGCAGATGGAGGGGGGAGATAGACACAAAGGTGGATGGAGCTAGGACGTGCCTGTCTGTGATTACCCTAAAAACCAGAATGCCTAGGCCTGGCTGCTTAGAAATGTTCCCAGAAGGTCACTGGAAAGTTCTTGGCCTCACCTCACACCTCCAGGGCAGAAGCTCTGGGCACAGGGTCCACCAGCAACCTGTGTGGTCTCTGTTCTTAGGTTTTTATCCTTATGTAGCTGTACAAAGGGGTTTCAACACGCCATGTGCGCAGAGCATTTAGATCCATGTCACCCTCCGTCACCCCCAGCTAGCCCATCCTCCCTCCCCCTTTTATCCACAGGGAAATGGCTGGGCCTGGAAACACTTATGTGTGCGTGTTTCTCTCATACATGCAAGTCAGAGCTAAAATAAAAACATATGGAAGTGTATAAAGGGTCACATTCAGACACTCACAATCAAGTTGCGGAAAGGATGGAGGACGCAGGGGAGAATCCGAGATGAATACCAGAAATCTGGAACGTGTTTTGGGTGAGGGGGTTGGGACTTAAGGGGAGGGGACAGATGAATGGAGAGAGAAAAGAGTGTGCACATGCAGTCATAAAGTTCAGTGTTCATATGTGAAAAAAGCAAATTGTTTTACGAACCTTCTAGAGGGTTCTGATATGAGCTGGGCATCTCCAAACCAAACCCACCCATCCACCTACCTACCCCTCCTCCTTCCCACCCATCTACCTATCCATCCATCCATCCCCACCCATCCATCCCCACCCATCCATCCACCCACCCACCCACCCATCCTCCTCTCCATCCATCCATCCACCCATCCACCCATCCACCCACAACACCCATCCTCCAACCTATCCATCCATCCACCCACCCACCCACCCATCCTCCTCCCCATCCATCCATCCATCCACCCATCCATCCATCCATCCACCCACCCACCCATTCATCCATCCATCCATCCATCCACCCATCCATCCACTCATCCATCCACCCACCTATCCTCCTCCCCATCCATCCATCCATCCACCCACCCACCCATCCATCCAACCATCCACCCATCCATCCACTCATCCATCCACCCACCTATCCTCCTCCCCATCCATCCATCCATCCACCCACCCACCCATCCACCCATCCATCCACCCACCCACCCATCCATCCACCTACCTACCCTCCTCCCCATCCATCCATCTATCCATCCATCTACCCAACCATCCATCCATCCGTCCATTCTCCCGTCCATCCACCCTCTTTGCCATCCATCTGTCCATGTATCCATTCACTTGTCAATACATACATACGTACATTTATCTACTCATCCACCCATCCATTCATTCATCCAATCCATTCTTACTGTGCACTCCCAGAAATGCTGGTGGTGCAGGGTAAAACACAGACAAGAACAGGATCCAGGGGAGAGGGGCTGCAGGTCCAAGAACCCTGTGGCTATGAATATTTAGAAAAAGGATCTTTGTGAATATAAGGGCCTTGAATGAGATCATCCTGGACTCACCAGGGTCTGCACTTAGTGGGAGGTGTTCTTAGAGACACAAGGGTCAGAACCAAGATGAGGGCAGAGATTGTACCAATGCAGCCACAAGCCAAGGAAGCCTCAAAACTCCAGAAACTAGGCTCTTCTAGACCCTTGAAAGAAGCAGTCTGGAAGACACCTGGAGTTCCAGCTTCCAGCCCCCTGCTTCTTTGTGGAAGATCATTCCTATTATTGCACTCTATCTGTCCTAGGGTAATTTATTCCACAGGTGAACAGGGTTCTGACCTGATAGTTTACATTGTAATGGCAAAGGGTAAGAGGGAGAGAAGGAAGAGCAGGGAGAGAGAGACTTGCGGGCTTGCACTGGCTACTGGGCACAGCCTGGCCCTGTGGGCTTCTTGCTTGGTTGCAATAAGCCCATGAGAAGCTAGAAAGGAGCAGAGGGAAGTCCCAGGTGTCTGTCCCCTGTGTCCCCTCGGGAGTGGCCTCCCATCAGGCCTCCTGCACATGGTCGGCGTGCAGTGAGCAGGAGTGGCCCAGTGTATGGGGGGTGGGGAGGGCAAACATGGGTGGAAGCCGACCGGCGTGCACTAGCACCTGGGGCAGACTTTTACTTGGGGTTTTTAGGTGTCTGATGCCTCTATGTTCTCCGTAACCATTTAGAAGGCGGCGTGGCTGGGGGAGACATGGAGTGAGGGAGGGGACCATGGGGAGGGTCCTAGCCGCTGTTCTCTGCTAGAGCCCTGCGTGAGTGCTGAACTCCCCCCCCCCCCGCCCCGCCCTCCGCCCATTGCTCCCCTGTGAGTAGGATCTCAGCTCTTGGAAGGAAAGATGAGCTCAGTCGGTCCCGCCAGATGGAACGCTGGACCTGCACTCCGCTAGCGAAACGTGTCGGGTGCTGGCTCCGCGGCTGAGGGAACGCGGGGTTCCAGCGGCCGCGCGGTTGTCACCAGGCCAACGAGAGCTTGAGTTATGACCAGGGACGGGGGTGGGATGGGGCGGGGGGGGGGGGGACAAGGGGGGAAGGGGGCCCACGGAAACTTGGAGGTCACCCACGAAGACTTGCAAACGTTTGTTTGCACAGTACACTTAATCCAACATGAAGTATTGTAGATGACATTTTCTCCCTGATTGCAGTCCTGCTCATTCTCAGATGGTGTCTGGCACCCGCCGCCCCTTCCTCTGACACTTCCTGGTGTGGGGGGCTGTGCGTGGCCCGAGCCCAGGCCTGCACATTTCATACTTGGACCTCGCAGGCGCTGGGGCTGCATGCCATGCAGGCAGGAAGTGAGGCTGAAGCCGGCCCGGGCCGCCAGCTCAGCAGACAGGTGGGCTAGAGCATCCCCGTCCCCTGAGAGCCAAGCTGGGCAGACGGAGCTCCCCACACCAGCCAGGCGATGGGGCAGTGGGGAGACACGGAGCACCAGAGCCTCCCAAACCTGAGGCTGTTAAGTTATTATGGCTGATTACATCCAAGGGGCTTGGGCTGGCGGGTCCCTGCTTGGCCGTGCTCCTGGGCTTTTATGGGAATAGGCTGAGATCACCAAGAACAGCAGCCCCGCCTGCCCACGTGCAGGCCAGGAGAACCGTGTGAATTATGAGGCTGACATGGTGGACGGCCCATCTGTGGCCCTTCCCAGGCTCTCGCTCCCAGCAGCCCCGGTGCCGCCCACACACAGCACCACATTCTTGAGGAGGCAGAGGTGGAAGGAAGAGGGATAGGGAGGCCATGCCAGGGACTGTGGAGATCAGGAATCTCCACGGGCCTCTCGATCTGAGCACGGCTACCTCCCCCAGCCATCCTCCCTCCAGCCCAGCAGTGAGGGCGGCTGGCCACAGACCCCGGGGAGACAGCTCCCGGCCAGCAAGGGAAGGCTGCGGCTGCTGGGGCCTAGCACGGGGCACCAGGGTCCTGAGCAGCAACTCATGCACGGCAGCCCTACTGCTCACATTCAGGTTGTTAGCTTATGCAGAGTGCCTTGAAGGTGTCCCATGTGATAGATTTGGCTACTGTAATCAAGACATGAAATAATTGTGCCTTAAGAGAAATCCACTCCTCCCTGCCACCAAGTTCTTACTTTACACGTCAGAGCAGTGGTCTCCAGAGACTCAAGGCTTTCTGCTTCCTTTGGCAGCATCTCCCCACACCCGGCTTCCAATTTGCAATACAAAATGGCTGCTCTGGTCCCTGCCATTACATCTGCATTCCAGCAAGTAGGAAAGAACAAAGGGGCAAGGAGTGACTTGCCCCTTCCCAATGACAGCAGCATTTGGAAATGCTCACACCACGCCCCACTTCTATGCCCAACAGGTTGGACAAGATCAATAGGTGAGCGCATTGAGCTGTAAGGGTAGATGTGGGTGAGTGCGTCTAGGAGCTCTAGGGGCAGGTAGGATGCACGGCCTTCTTCTGGGCCATACTCTGTTCATACAGACAGAGGGGACTATAGTCAGTTCCAGCAGAGGCAGCCTCCGGCCCTGTGCCTCTTGGGTGTGCCCTCCCTTGGCCTGTACAGACGACCCCTTCTCTTCCACTCAAGGCAACATGCAGAGCCCGCCTCCTCTGGGCAGACTGCGAGGTGAGCTGCCCCAGGCCCCTGGCCAACGGCCACGCTGTCCCTGACCCCCTTCTCTCCACCCGGCACTTGGCTTTCTAGGACTCATGGGCAGGCTCCCTTGTGTCCGCTTTGCAGGGGAGAGGGTTCTCAGTAAGTATGATTCTACTGTATAAAACTCTCCTTCGGAGAATTTGCAAAGCAAATTCATTGTAGCACAAAAAGAGATGGAAGTGGTGGTGTGTTAATAAAACTTTATTTATAAAAGTAGATGCACACGGATATGGCCAGGGGGCATCACTGTCTGCTAACTCCTTACCTAAAACAAAACAGTGTCCTGCCTCAGGAGTGGAGAAGATCTGGCCTGTGAGCATCTGGCAGAGGGGACGGAGGGGAAGCTTCCAGAACCATGTGTTCTAGCTGGGCGCCGGCCTGGCTCGGTCCTCCTCTGTGGAAAAGGGGTGCAGCAGGGCTGCGGCTGGGCCGTGAACTGCCCCTCTCTGACGCTGGCTGACAGGCCACTTCGAACCCGAGGTTGGTGGTTGAAATGGGGTCTCAGTCTTTCTGCTCCTTCTCTGGCGGAGTGCAGAGACGGGGGAGCTGGCCAGGCAGGGACACTGGCTGTCCAGCAAGGAGGCACGATGGCCCCGCGCCCTCTCCACACGCAGGCACGGTGGACACCTCCAAGGGGCCGGGCCGGGCTGCCTTCCTCCCTCCGGCTAGGGGCCCCGGCTTGCATCATAAGGGCTCAACGTTCTCAATGAGCTCGTGACTTCACCCAGCACCCTGAAGAATGTGGGACACGTGAATCTCCCCTCACACGCGCTGGGTAGAAAACACATTAACCTTTGGGAAGGGAATAACGGCTTCATCTTCGCGTGACCTTATAGATTAGCCTGCGACAAGCTCTTTCAGGAGAAGGACCTGCGGCGTGGATGTGGCTGGTGCAAAAGACAGGGGGGAAATTGCAAGCCGTTAGAATCCTGTGATGGTCCCGGGTCTGGCGGCCATGATGGCAGCCCCAAGCTCCCAGCAAGGAAGCGACCCATGGAAGGATGAAGCGAAGGCCAGCTGGCGGGAGCCCAGCCCCCCATGCTTGCTGCTCAGGGCTCCTCCACCACTCCACACACCCAGCCAGCCCCCCAAGGGGTACGTGTGACACAGAACGGCATGACCTACTCCTTTGGGATGTTTGCCAATCGCATTAGCCTAGCAGAGTCCTGTCCTCAAGAATTCTGCTGAATCACACATCATTATTTTCAAAATCATTTTGACCACAGGAGGCATTACAACCACCCCCTTTCGAAACTGTGTTGGAGCCAGGACGTGGTGGCTCACATCTGTAATCCTACCCAGGAGGCTGAGATCTGAGGATCATGGTTCAAAACCAGCCTAGGGAAGGAAAAGTCCACAAGACTCTTATCTCCAATTAACTACCAAAAATTCAGAAGTGGAGCTCAGGTGGCCAAGAGCCAGCCTTGAGCACAAATGCTAAGTGATGGGCTGGAAAGTTAGCTTCGTGGTAGAGTGCTGGCCTAGCATGCATGAAGTCCTGGGTTTGATTCCTCAGTTCCATATACACAGAAAAAGCTGGAAGAGGTGCTGTGGCTCAAGTGGTAGAGTGCTAGTCTTGAGCAAAAGAAGCTCAGGGACAGTGCCCAGGCCCTGAGTTCAAGCCCCAGGACTGGCAAAAAAAAAAAAAAAGTTAAATGATACCATGTAGGGCCTCAGTTCAAACCCCAGCACCAGCACACACACACACACAGAGTTTTGGTTTCTACCTAGGACCATTGAGCAGAACGGCCAGTCAATGAAGAACATTGTAGACAGTGTGGGCTGCCTTCTCTGCAGCCCATGTCCGAGCTACAGAGCAGAGCAGAGGAGCAGAGCAGAGCAGAGCAGAGCAGAGCAGGCTCTTGATTCTCAGTTCCTCCATGCGTTCGTGCCTGCTCTGTCTAATACCATTCACCAGCACAGCACTGAGGCCAGGGCCACCGTGAAGGAGGCCTGGTCAGCCCGGGTACCTGGCGGCCTTTGCCTGGCTTCTTGGATTGCAGGAAGACAGCTATGCCCAGGAGCTCTGGGATGTGAACACCACTGCCGAGATGGCCTGAGCATCAAAGGCCCACTTTGCAAAGATGCACTTTGAAAATCATGGCAGGGCAGTTTTAACTGCATATCAGAAAGTGTGAATATTTAGGCTGTGCCTACCAGACAGCAGCTTGGAAGAGGGCTGGGAGGGGTGGCAGGAGCCGAGGCTGCGGGTATCTGCAGAGATCTGCAGCCCCACTGCTCCTTCCTGGCCTTGCTGGCCAGGAGCTCGTTCTCACAGCTCTGCATGCACATGGGGTCTCCCACTCAGCAGACGCTGGACGGCCTTCTAGGAGCAGGTGCCAGGATGGACACAGGCCAGCCAACACCCAGACGGCAGAAAAGCCCTGGCTTCAGACGGACTGGCTTCAAGCCACCAAGCCAGCAGGAGACAGCACTGAGAGTCCAGTGCGAATCCTCTCCCCAGCTCTCAAGCCCCAGAGCTCCCCATTCAGACTGTAGGAAAAGGGACAATACCTTTAAAACACAACCAAAGCCATGCACCAGCAGCTCTTACCTGCACTCCTAGCTACTCACAAGGCTGGGAGCTAAGAATCAAGGTGCGAAGCTAGCCTGGGACATAGTCTGTTGAGACTCTTACCTCCCATTAACCAGAAGTGGTGGTGTGGCTCATGTGATAGAGCATTAGAGCAAAAGAAGCTCAGGGACAGTGCTCAGGCCCTGAGTTCAAGCCCCAGAACCAGCACCAAAACCCAAACAAAACAGTGACATTGGTTGAGGGCAAGTGAGATACTTGGGGTGGGCACAAGGATGGAGAGGTGGGTGAGGATGCGGCAGACACGTGGCCCCGGGCCTGCGCCTGCGCACCCGTCAGGGCCATTTCTCCCCGGCACACTGATGGTGAGTGAGCAGGAGCCAGCCAGCCCGCAGCTCTGCCCTCTCGGCTTCTCCCAGGGAGCTGCGCAGTGCTGTGGACCAGCCACGCTCTCAGGAAGGGTCCTGGCTTTGTCAGTGAGCCGGGCCCTCTGTGCGTCGGGAGCCTGCGGGACAGAGCACAGGTGTGTGGCCGGAGCTAGGCAGACAAAAAGCTGCAGAGTGTGGCCTTGAGTGGCAGCCTAGGTCCCACGCCTCCCAGTTCCTCAGGCTCCCATGGGGCCCCTGGGAAGGGCCACGCAAGAGATTCCAGCTTGACACCATGTTTGAAGGTGGAGTCCGTATGAGTCTCCTCCGGCTGCTGTAACTGCTCAAAGCCACACAAATCCCCAGCGTAGCCTTCTAGAAGGCTGAGGTGCTGACATCTGGGTGTCATCTCAGCCACGTGTTCCAGGTGGAAGGGAGCATCTGTGTCTGTGTCTCCTCGAGCTAGAAGGTGCCAACATGCCTCGGCTCACGGCCCCTTCCTCTGCCGTCCACGCAGCACCTCCCAATCTCTCTTTCCCTCTGTCTTTCAGCTTCCCTCCTACAAGGACCCTCACAATTTCAATGAGTGAATCCCTATCCCAAGACTTGTGACAGGCTCTGGAAGTCTCTTTTGTCACTAAGGAAGCGCCCTTGGGCCTCGGACGTCAGGGCCTGGAGGGCTGCCAGCAAGTGCCAGCATCCTGGAAGTAAAAGAGGAAACTGCTTCTTGCCCTGCTGCTTCCCCAGAACTGGTGAGCACAGCTGCTGGCACTCGGCTGCACTCCCTGGGCCGTGGGCCGGGCTCACCAGCACCGCCCCCTGAGCCCGGGCAGCAGTGATGAGAGCTGACCCGTGAGCCACGGCAGCTGCCTGCGCCGGGGGAGGACCACCAGGTGCTGGCGGACGGGCGCGATTCTGCTCCAGACTGCATGCCGTGGCCACAAGGCCAAAAGCCTCCAGTCGAAAGGAGACTGGAGGAGGCCTGGGCACGTGTCCCAGCCATCCCGGGGCAGAAGCAAAGTGCTGAGGGTCTCGCTACAAACCGGGTGTGCCGTTGGCTCAATTATTTACTCCACACTTATTTATTGAAAGCTTTCTGTCCTGGTTGCGGGGGGGGAGGGGGGAGGGGAAGGGGGTCATACTGAGCAGTGACTAGCTGAGAGCCTGGGAGAAGATGGACACGGGGGCCCAAATTGCTGCCCTGCTGACGGGCATCAGTGCCAGCCAGGACAGCGGCTGAGTGGGGAGATGAGGGGCCCTGCTTGGATCTGTCCCCTCCAGCCTCCCATGCCCACCAATGGCACTGACGCCCGGGCACTCCAACAACTCTCCACCCTGAGCTGCATACACTCTGCAGCCCCCCAAAGGCCACTCGATGGTGGCCTGGCCCTCTGCCTAGCAACCCAGGCAAGGGACACCCTGGAGAGCATGCAGCGGTGTCTGGCTGCTCAGATACCCTCTCTCCTACTTGTCCCATGGTCTCAAGTGTCATCTGTGTAAGAGAGGAAGGAAGGAAGGAAGGAAGGAAGGAAGGAAGGAAGGAAGATCACCTTTTCTTCTGTCCTTCCTTGCTTTATCTCTGCCCGCAGGATGCCAGAGACATGGGTCCAGAGCTCCTCCTATCTCCCCAGGGACACCATGGATGGTGGCGTTTGGTCAGGGCCTTCGCTGCCATTCTTCTCCTCACTTGGCTCACGGATCGCCTTGCCCCGTGTCAGGTACCCACTAGGCATCGGAGGTAAGGAGCAGAGCAGGAAGACTCAGAGCTGCCCCCTGCTCCCCGCAGGCAGAGGCTACGGGGGTCACAGCGCAGGTCCCGGGCAGCCGGGCCTCGCGGGCTCAGCCCCATCTCCTCACAGCCCAGGGCACATGGGGATCCGCCCTGAGGCTCAGAGAGGTTCCAGCACTGCTTCTCCACTCCACGACTAGCAAGCAGTCAAGTTGGGACCCAACTCCAGTGGCCTGATTCTAGAAGTTCATGGTTATAACCTCCTGAAGCCTGGCCTTTGAACTCAGCAGACTCAGAGAGGAGTGGAGCCACGCAGGCCCCCAGATGGGGCAGGGACAGGGGGCTGGGCCTGGAGTCAGGGAAGACCCTTGGGCAGCCATAGGGGTCCCCGGGAAGAGCAGCCCCGCCTGTGGACCCCGCCAGCACCCTCCATGATAGCTCCGATTTCACATCCATCTTCTCAAATAGAATTTAATGGGGGACAGGAAGAGGTCACAACTTGTTGTTGAAATCATCAACTATCTTCAACATCCATCAAAAATATTTCTTAAAAGAATTAAAACAGATTTTTGTTGTTGTTTTTTGGTCAGTCATTGGGCTTGAACTCTGGGCCTGGGTGCTGTCCCTGTGCTCATCAGCTCAAGGGGAGCGCTCTACCGCTTGAGCTACAGAACCACTTCTGGTGTTCTAGTGGTTTATTGAAGACAAGAGTCTCACAGACTTTCCTGCCCAGTCTGACTTTGAACCTCGATCCTCAGACCTCAGCCTCCTGAGTAGCTAGGATTACAGGTGTGAGCCACCGGTGCCCGGCCTTAAAACAGATTTTTAAGGCACAAGTGCTTTGACCCAACTCTTCCACCCTCAAGACTTGGTTCTAAAGAAATCGCTGTGGATGATTCCCAAGGCCTAGAACAGAGATGCTCACTGTGATGTCGTTTACAATCACGAAGCATCAGAAAACAACCTACACGGCCCTAGAGAAAAAAATCGGTTAAATGAATGACAATACATTCACACATGCACTGCGTAAGGTACAGGCAGTAAAAATGGCCGTGTAAGAGGCTCGCATTTATTGACAAGCAACGGGGTGATAAATTGTTCAGGAAAAGGAGAAAGTCAGCAGGCACTGCACAAGGAGGGTCTCATTTTCATTACCAATGGGCGGATAGATGGATAGATGGCTGGACAGACAGATAGTAGATAAGTGATAGCTAGCTAGAGGATAAGATAGATGATTGGTAGCTATCTAGCAGATGATTGATGGACACTGGCAGATGATGGAGCTGGCAGGTGGGTGGCAGGAGACGGATGACAGGTGTGTAGATGGAACACATAGATAGAGCCAACAAGCACCCACGAGCCTCCTTCCTCATCACGCACGCGCCTGTGCTCTGGAAGCCCACTAAGAAGAAAACAGAACACTGACTGTCCCGAACTCAGTCTCTTGGGAGGTGGGGTTCAAACAGGGCTTCCACAGAGCCTGCTCAGGACAGGGGGGTCTCAAGTGCAATCTGACACTCACGAAGACCTTCCTGGGAGCCGCAGCCTGCGCAGAGGAGGAGGTGGCCTGGCAGCATGCATGGGGATGACATCCCCGGGGGGGGGGGGGGGAGGGGGGGGCGTGCACACTCACTGCAAACGCAAGGGCACAGGCACGCACTCCCTGCGGAGTGTGGCGACATGACCCGTGTCTGCACCTTCTGCTCTCTGGTCCCATCCCCAGCCACACTATGCACGGTCAGGGGCGGCCAGCGCTGGCCTCCAGCCACACTGCACACGGGGAAGGAAGTGTTTCTAACCACCTCTGGGGGAGCGCTTGTCCCCTCAACCTTCCGCGCTCACGCGGCAAGCACCCAGACTGGCTCTGGGTACAGAAAGACACAAGCCAACCTGAGCATGGATGAGATGGGGAGCCGGGAAGATCTGGGGGCGTCTTCAATGCCAGCCATAGGGTTCCGGCCGCTCAGGGAAGGCTGGCTGAGCGGCAAGTCTTTGAAGTCCAAAATTTGGACAATAGCAAGTTTTGAACTCAGGATCTTGCAGTTGCTAGGTAGGAGCTCTACCACTTGAGCCACCACCTCAACCCTTGAAGTTCAAAGTTCTGCATGCCAACTTCCTATTCCTCTCTGTGAAGCCTCAGATGCCAGCAGTTTTTCCTGGAGGGCTCCTGCCCCTGCCCACACCCACAGCCTGCTCCACGGGGCCTCCTCCCTCCTGGTACATCAGGATGGCCTCATTTGGGCAAAGAAATGGGAGCCTCCCCCTGCTTCCCTGTCCTGGAACACCACCATGCACAGAGTCCCAGTCAAGGCTCTGATGAGTCCTGCAGAACAGGCAGTTGGCTAACATTGCTCAGGGCAGCCCATTGGCCAGGACTGGTTTCCTGCTCTGGGGGGACCGGAACCTCCCAGGGCACATGGCTTTCTCTGGGCTTACGCTGATGCCATCTGCCCAGGTGCAAGTTCCTTAAGGGCAGAGATGACCACCTGTTCCTCGCACGCCTCTGGCCCGCCACCCCACGGGGGCAGAGCAAACCCAGGCTGAGCTCTCCGAGAAGCAAATGAATCCATTTTCCAATTTTGGAGGATGCCGAGTTCCGTAGCCAGCTGGGGGCAGGTGGGAAAAGAAGAGGCGCTCCTCCCCCTCCCCCCGAAACGCCAGGCGCTGCATATTTAAGACAGCGAAAACTGCAAAAATGGGACAGGAGCCCGTGACACCAATAAATCCTTAGACCCGGGTGAGCCTAACGGTAAAGGAACCAGGGGACCGAGCGCCGGCCCGCAGCCCCCACACAGCCCACGCCAGCTGACCACTCCGAGGTGAGGCTCCGGGGCCGCTGACCGGGCAGCCCTCCCAGCCTCACCTCTGTGTGTCCCTCATGCCCCACCGGCCAGAACCTTGAGTGGCGGGGAAGATTTTAGCCAGAGAAAACCCCCCTAGCCTCCTCTTTGTCTGTTCTAACCACACAGGATAATATCCAAAACGCCTTCCCAGGCCCAACCCCGGTATTAGCCCTGCCTGCCTCACCCTCCTTCCCACGTGGAATTAGCCCTGCCCGCCTCACCCACCTTCCCACCCTCCGTTCTACCCCTAGTCCCGCCCACTGCAGCTGGCGTCCTCCCATCCACACATGAAACCACCAAGCAGCTTCCCAGCGCCTTGCAGACGCACCCTCTGTCCGGGACTCTCTGCCCCTCAGCTTCACTCACTGTCCCCGGCTCATTATTCACACTCCTACCTGCCCTGCTCGGGGTGGGGCTCCAGACCGGCGGCTCCCACCCTTCCACTAGCTTTTGGTTTCTTCCAACACTTCTGTTTTCTGTGGTTTCTAATTTTTTTTGGGGGGGGAGGTGACAGTACTGGGGCTTGGGCTCAGGGTCTGAGACATGCCACTGCGCTTTTTCACTCAAGGCTGGCACTCTACCACTTAAGCCACCTCTCCACTTCTGGTTTTCTTTGGTGATTCATTGGAGACAAGAATCTCATGGCCTTTCCTGCCCAGGCTGGCTTTGAACCACAATCCTCAAATCTCAGCCTCCAGAGCAGCTAGGATGACAGGTGTGAGCCACTAGTGCTGATTCTGCCATCCTCTGGTTTTGTTCGTGTGGCGTGATGAGGCCTCCAGAGAGGCAGGCACCCCCACTGGCCCGCAGCACCGCCTCCACGCAAGGAGCGGCGGAAGCATCGGCAAGGCTGGACCCAGGAAGACAAGAAGGGCCTATGAGTCACACGGGGCAGAGGGTCCCCCAAAACCAAAGTACAGACTGACGGCACAGACAGGGTTGAGCACTGTGCTGAGCACTTCAGGTATGTTCTAAGGGGCCACCTCCTGCAGTAGGTCTGATTGTGGTGCTTATCTCACAGAGGAGGAGCTGAGGCCCAGAGAGGTTAGGTGTCCCTCCTAAGGTCACAAAGCTCAGTACAGCCAGGCCCACTGTGAGCAGGCAGATCATGCAAGTGCATGCCCGTGAGCGTGTGCACGCGCGCGCACACACACACACACACACACACACACACACACAATCCCTTCACGCTGCCTTCCACCAGCATGGCCTTCCTCTGCAGGGGCACCCGGCCTGCCAAGCACCCCCATGCCAGCACATGTGAAGCTGTGTTACCAGCCCAGCAACCAGGAGGGAAGTTACCTGGCTCTGGGGACCTGGTCGGTGCCACCGCCACCGCGCGCGCACTGCACATAGCTGAGGCCCGGTGTCACAGCTCTCGGGTTTTATGAGCCACGTGGGAGCTGCCTTTGGAGCTAGCAGAGGCGTGAGGCCTGGGCCATTACCAAGAGAACACCAGGAGAGGCAATGCCGTGCCCTGGGGTGAGGAGCCTGGCGCGGGTCACCCTTGTGCACGGTGGCTGGGCCTCCACAGGGCCCGTGGTCAGCCCAGACATGGCACCCCAGGGGTTAAGTCCCACCCGCGCCCCCCCCACACTCCAATGGGGTAATAAGGGAAATGTCAGCAGAAGCCATCGCCAGGAGCCCTGCAGAGAAACTGCCCTATTGAGTTTTTTAAATTAAATCTATTTATAATTTATACCCTGCCTGCTTCCAAAAAGGATTTGAGGTGGTTTACGATAAACGACACATAAAATAGGCTGAGAACTAGAAGGAGAAAAATCAAGAACATCACACAGGAGGGGGAGAAAAGTCTCCCAAGCACTCAAGCTTAGGGAAATGGGAACAGATTACATTCAGGTTTGGCTCCCTGCATCCTGGCAGCTGAGGTGAAAAGGGAAATGGACACATGGATCTTTGAGTGGTTTAAGTAAGCTCTTGAGATGCCTGCCATGATGCTAACAGGAGAGGCAGAATATGGGGCCATGGGAGGTGGGGGGGGGGGGGTGCACAGGGAAGTGGGTGTGCCCATTTGCTGTGGGCATGGTCATTTGGTGGGTGGAGCCTCACTCCTTGTTCTGTTTTCCCCTCCCACCGCAGCTCCAGCCGTTCTGTTTCTTAACCAGCTTATTCCTAGCCCAGGGGGTGGCCACCTCTGCCCAGGGAAGGGCCACAGCAACCAGATGAGCTCTGGAGCATCAGCTTCAGGGACATCTTCTGGGTAATTCTAGAAGAAATGTCTCTTGGAACCCTGGAGCCTTTGGCTGCCCCTAACTCTTGAGAGCTCCTCAAGACCCGGGAGTCTGGAGTCTGACCCCAGGTGTACACGGTTCTCCTCTGGACCTGGAGACCTCGGGGCTCAGCAGCCACGCAGGGGCAAACTCAGCCCACGGTACGCTCCATGTCTCTAACTCTCCCTTCCCATCCACTCCCCTGGCCCCCATTCCACAGAAGCACCTGAGGGTAGGAATGCTCCAAGCTGGAAAACTTTCCAGCCAGACTGGGGGTCTCGACATCAAAGCCAGACCTTGTTCCTCAACGGGGATGGAGGGCTGGTGGCTGGAAAAGCCTGGGGCCCAGGATGAGAGCTGTGGGCCTGGGACAGGCCTGCTTACAGAGGGTAGGGTTCTTCTGTGTGCCTCCATGTGCTCCCCAGCCTCCACGCAGGCCCACCTGGCTCTCTAGATCATGCACACTGCCACCACCAGGCTCTCTCCCCCACCATAATCAGAATCTAATTTATTGGCCAGGACGTAGAAGCAGCTCCCCGCCAGCCGAGTGGAGGAATGGAGTGCACAGAACTCTCCGTGGAAGACGTTAAGCAGGGTCTGGCTCGGAGCACCACCGAGCCCCTGATTAGTTCCTGCCTGGAGAAGATGGACGTGGCAGACCTTGGTGGTCTCTGCGGGGCCAGGACTGGCCTGCCTGGCTCGGCATCTGAGTGGTTTATAAGATTAGCTGTACCGAGACGCCCGAGGGTGGGAGCCATGGTTATAGACATCAGTCCCCAGCCAGCTGTCGTGAAAGGTGTTAAATAAGGCCTAGTCAGCTAATCCAGGTGGATTTGAAGCAAGCTGTTATTCTGTCTGTGGGCTGTGGCCTAGCCCCTGGCTGGGGAGGAGGTGGGCTGTCCTGCTGGGAGGGCCTGGGAGGAGGGAGAAGGGCAGGGAGGAGGGCCTGGGAGGTGGAAGGAGGGCCTGGGAGGAGGGAGGAGGGCCTGGGAGGTGGGCGTGGGAGGAGGGAGGAGGGCCTGGGAGGAGGGCCTGAGAGGAGGGCGTGGGAGGTGGGAGGAGGGTCTGGGAGGAGGGAGGAAGGCGTGGGAGGTGAGGGCGTGGGAGGAGGGCTGGGAAGAGGGAGAAGGGCAGGGAGGAGGGCCTGGGAGGTGGAAGGAGGGCCTGGGAGGAGGGAGGAGGGCCTAGGAGGTGGGCGTGGGAGGAGGGAGGAGGGCCTGAGAGGAGGGCGTGGGAGGTGGGAGGAGGGCCTGGGAAGAGGGAGGAAGGCGTGGGAGGTGAGGGCGTGGGAGGAGGGCGTGGGAGGAGGGAGGAGGGCCTGGGAGGAGAGCGTGGGAGGAGGGAGGAGGGTGTGGAAGGAGGGCGTGGGAGGAGGGCGTGGGAGGAGGGCTGGGAAGAGGGAGGAGGGCTGGGAGGAGGGCTGGGAGGAGGGCGTGGGAGGAGAGAGGAGGGTGTGGGAGGAGGGCGTGGGAGGAGGGCTGGGAAGAGGGAGGAGGGCTGGGAGGAGGGAGGAGGGCTGGGAGGAGGGAGGAGGGCTGGGAGGAGGGCTGGGAGGAGGGCGTGGGAGGAGAGAGGAGGGTGTGGGAGGAGGGCGTGGGAGGAGGGCTGGGAAGAGGGAGGAGGGCTGGGAGGAGGGAGGAGGGCTGGGAGGAGGGAGGAGGGCTGGGAGGAGGGCGTGGGAGGAGAGAGGAGGGTGTGGGAGGAGGGCGTGGGAGGAGGGCTGGGAAGAGGGAGGAAGGCTGGGAGGAGGGCTGGGAGGAGGGAGGAGGGCTGGGAGGAGGGCTGGGAGGAGGGCTGGGAAGAGGGAGGAGGGCTGGGAGGAGGGCTGGGAGGAGGGAGGAGGGCTGGGAGGAGGGTGTGGGAGGAGGGCGGAGGGCTGGGAGGAGGGCGGAGGGCTGGGAGGAGGGCGGAGGGTGTGGGAGGAGGGCGGAGGGCTGGGAGGAGGGCGGAGGGTGTGGGAGGAGGGCGGAGGGCTGGGAGGAGGGCGGAGGGCCTGGGCGGTGAGCCTCAGTCTGGAGAGAACCTCAGGAGCTGCTTGGCCAGAAGCAAAGGCTACACCTCGTGCGGGCACCTGCGCAAAGGCGTCCCGGAAGCCGTGGGAGGCTGTAACCCACTGGGGCGGGTCCCACCATGCACCCTTCCCTCGTTCCCTCCATCCACTCGAGTTCTGCTTCCCTCATTACAAGTCCTTCGAATTCTGACGCCCTGCAGCCCCCGCAGCAGGGCGGAATCCAGCGCTCGCGCCCCGCGCGCGCTCACGCCCCGCTCACGCCCCGCGCGCGCTCACGACCCGCGCGCGCTCACGCCCTGCGCGTGCTCACACCCCGCTCACACCCCCGCGCGCGCTCACACCTCGCGCGCTCACGCCCCGCTCACGCCACGCGCCTGCTCGACACCCCGTCCGACGGCGCAGGCGGAGCCACAGCCCACCGGCCACCGGGTGTGAAGTCGGCTCAGCACAGAACCGCGCCCACCCGCTCATGACCCGTCCGAGAACATGGACCACGTGGCCGAGGCGGGCGGCCTGGCCCCGGCACGGCCTCGCCTGGCTGGCCCTTCAGCTCACCGGCGGCTCAGGAAGATCTGCGCTGGGCTGGCGGGAGGGCGGCGGCGTCAGGGAGGGGCAGGCCCGGGGAAGGCTCCACCCACCTGCCCACGTGGGAGCCCTGCGTGCCTAGGCCCCGCCTACACGGGAAGCACTGCGTGACTAGGCCCCGCCCACGGGACAGCACACGTGAGCACCGTCCACAGGGAAGCACCAACCTGCATAAGCCCCGCCCATGGGATGAACACATGATAGCCCCGCCCATTCGGGAAGCACGTGCCTGCCAAGGCCCTGCCCACCCAAGAGTGTTGTATGCCTAGGCCACGCCCACACGGGAGCACTGCATGCCTAGGCCCCGCCCACACCGGAGCACGTGTGCGTGCGCATCCCCGCTGAGGGCAGCGCAGGCCTAGGCCAGTGCGGGGCTGAGCATGCTCCGACCCGGTCACCGCGCTCCGCAGGCTCAGGGTGGAGGGAGGGAAGGTCACAGGGCCCTGTCCACTGGGGTAGTCGCGTTTGCGTGAACGCAGGTGCGGTTCCAGGCGGTTTCACTCGGCTCCGTCTCCCGCGGAAGGCTGGCTCCCTTTGCGGGGAGGGCCGTCCCGGGCGCCATCTCCAGAGGCACCGGCGAGCCCCGCCGGCCGCCCCTGTGCCAGGCTCTCTCAACAGCTGCTCCGCTCCCGCACTCCAGAACTACTGATGTTTGGAGGCCGAGAACCTGCTCTGCTCTGCTTCCATCGGGGCCTAAACAGTGCTTCAACTCAGTAACCACAGACACACATAGGGTAGTTGGGTGGATGGGCGGACGGATGGATGGATGGATGGGTGGGTGGTGGGAGGGAGGGGCAGATGTTGGGATGGATGGGTGGATGGGTGAACAGATGGGTACACGGTACAGATGGGTAGACGGTGGATGGATCCGTGGGTGGCTGGGTGGGGGGGTGGATGACGGATGCATAGTAGAAGGGTGAGAGAGATGGCTGGGACATCGGCTAGGAAAGAGTTGCAGTTATACAGTGAGAGAAGGTGGTGCGCTGGGAGGTGGATGATAAGCAGATGGGGATGAGGGAATAAAGTTTTCATGAGCTATGTATGTAGGAGATAAACTCAAGCCAGCTGGGGTGTGCTGGGTGCGGGAGGGAAATGAGCCGGATCCCCCTGTCCAGGTTCCTGGCCTGAGTCTTCACTCTCAGAGAACCTTGCTGAGAGAGCAGGCCTCTGAGGGCCGCAGCCTGGTGTGGTGAAAGTTGGCCCCAGCAGGAGAGTAAATCCAGCCAGCCACAGGAACTGAACCCCAGGCTGCAAGAAGTGAGCCTTCATGGGCACCTCTTCGTCTTCCTCCCTGGACCTGCCAGCATCCTGCAGGGAGGCGCTTAGTAAGGATTTACTTCCTCAAGCTCTCTAGGTGTAGAAAAAGCAGACCCTGACAAACGTAAATGGAAAGTCTGGGGCAGACAGAACAGAGCCAGAGAAGGAGAAGGAGGCAGTGATGAGCATAGGAGACAACACAGTATCAGAAAGCCCTGGCAGAACACCGTGTTACTATTTTTATCCTCACAAAGCTGACAGGGAGCTGCAGTTCACTGCATGACCACCGCGTCACCCAGCATCTCAGAGAAGATTGTATTGCATATCACTGGCCTGGAAAAGAGTTAAAATTCACAATTTGAAATATGATTTCTGTTGCATGCATTCTGCGTCTGCATCATTATAAAGTCAAAGAATCACAAGTAGAACATATTAAATAAGTCAGAGCTTCTCTCGGGATATACTGACTCTGGGCACAGACGTGATTTTCCACAGGAAGGCAGCTCGGATGGGCCGTGGAAAGGGGCGCGTCTCCTGCGCTGAAGCTGCTGAGGGGCCATTTCTGGGGAATAGCCGTGGCTCAAGTGTGAGCAAATGAGTGTGGCTGTCCCAATCACACTTTATAGAGAAAGAAAGGCCAGGCTAACCTTTAAGATAGAAAACAAATGATCTTGTCTTTTATTTTTTTTTCTGGTCCTGGGCCTTTAATTCAAGGCCTGGGTGCTGTCCTTGAGCCCCTTTGTGCTCAAGGCTCGCACTCTACCAAAGGAGACACTTCTGGCTTTTTCTAAGTGCTTTATTGGGGATGAGTCTCACCTGACTTTTCTACCTGGGCTGGCTTTGAACTGTGATCCTCAGATCTCAGCCTCCTGAATAGCTAGGATTACAAGTGTGAGCCACCAGCTCCTGGCTGTGAATGGTCTTTAGGTACATAGTCTACCCCCAAACACCAGTTCTGAGATTTGTACACATCCAAGGGTTAGACCTGCACAGTTATAGCACCTCATGTTCTAGTGTTTTCTCTGGAGAGATGTGTGGGAAATTCTCTGTCTCTGTCTCTGTCTCTCTGTCTCTGTCTCTCTGTCTCTGTCTCTGTCTGTCTCTCTGTCTCTCTGTCTCTCTCTGTCTCTGTCTGTCTGTCTCTGTCTCTGTCTCTGTCTCTGTCTGTCTCTCTCTCTCTCGTGCTTCTCTGAGGGAGACAGTGAGGTTGGCTTGTTGGTAACCTCACCAAATTGCTGTTCCCTATTATCTTTTAGACAAAACCCAAAGCACTTGGTCTGCAGTAAGCAGGCAGGGGTGTGGTGGAGTGAGGGAGCTGGCTGCTCTCTCAGAGGCTCACCTGCTCCCATCTTGGAACTGTGTTTCTCCAAGGAAGACCTTGACTCAAGAGAGGGAAAAATGTGTTTTTCAGTGAAAAGAAAGCTCGAAAGTGTTCTTTAAAGATGTGGGTTGTTGGTGAACACCAACGCTGAGGGTGCTTAGCAATCTTGTAGAAGGTGCGTTTGAGGACTAGTGAGCCCTCCATTACCAAACCTCGGGTCTCTCTGCCCCCCTTTCCCCACGGCTTCCAAACCCACAGTGTATAGTTAGCAGAAAGGAATCTAGAAAAGAGAGACTTTTCTTTTTCTCTGAACGGTGGGCACATGTGTAACAGAATGGTAACTGTATAGTGTTCTGGTACGGTTGAACTGACATGTCCACTTTGGGGTGTTTATAACTACCGTAAATCAAGGGGCCACCATGCCAGGGCAGCAGCCACACGTAGACATTCAAGGAAAATGTATAAAATAAATAAAACAATCACACGGTATCCACATTCCATTCCCAGCTAGAAAACGGAAAATAAAACAGCCCTTGTCCAAACACAGGCACTCAGAAATGAGTTTGCTGAGAGGGAGAGAAGAGGGCGGCCGGACTCTCCTTGCTAGTTCCCAGTAAAGTCGCCCAGTGTGAGAAGATTGTTAAGCCGCTGACAATGAAACGGCTGCCCCCGGCTACTCGGGGCCTCCTATCCTGGCCTTGTCCGTGACAATCTGCTGGTGATAAAGCTGATTTCTAGTCTGTGTTGACCCATGTTGGTGTCTGGATTTGTCATTTTCCCATTCACGACTTCTACCCCATTTACATTATCTAAAGAAAAATAAAGATTTGCTGTCCCTGAGCCGTAAAATTCTATGGATTTACAAACTGCTCGATTTCTGCCCTCAGTGATTTTCTTCAGGCTTAAACTACTTTTATACCTTAGCCAGTGGCTTGTAAAATACACATCAAAATGAATTCTAGCTACATAAACATCTGGTCATTAAAAGTCTCTGGGCCTTTGGTTTGAAGCTGTGGCTGTGTAATTCTCTGGGTGCCTCGCTTCTCTCTGATCTGCCTTCTGCCTCACCACACAGCGAGAGCAATGACTCCTAAAAGCATAGGATTCGGGTTTGTTTGTTTTTGTTTTAAGTGTTTGCGAAACTCTGTGGGGCCATCTTTCTAGTCTTCTGCCGTTCTGGGTACAACAAACAGGTGTGGGTAATAAAAATCATCCCCCAAATTAAAATGTATTCTGGGCATCAGTGGCTCACACCTGTACACCTAGTTACTCAGGAGGCTGAGATCTGCGGATCAAGGTTCAAAGCCAGGCAGGGCAGAAAGTCCAGGAAACTCTTACTTCCAAGTAACCACCCAAAAGCTGGATGTGGAGCTGTGGCTCAGGTGGTAGAGCACCAGCCTTGAGTACAAAAGCTCAGGGATAGCACCCAGGTCCTGAGTTCAAGCTCCAATACCAGCACAAATAATGAAATTAATTTACCACCAGAAATCAATCACATATGGGAGGATTTTGAGCTGGTTTTCTTTTTGCAAGCGAGTAGAGGGACTTGGCTTTCTAACAGTGTTGGAGGAAAATATTCAGATCATTTCCCCAAACTGCCTGAGATGGTCCTTGAGATGTTTGTCTTAAAAAAAAAAAAATTCTGCTTTCTGTTTTTTTGAGTTCGATTTTTTGTTCCTTTGTTCATCACCGGTAACACAGATAGACTTTGAATTTTCCACAGCGTGGATTTAGAGTCAAGTGTATGGGGGACAGAAAATACATTTCCCCTTACTCCTTGCTGTCCTGAAAAGGATTCTTAAAGTTGTTTTGTTTTGTTTTGCTTTTCTTTTTTACAGCCTGCAGACACACAGGGAAGAGTGCTTGCAAAGAGCTGGCGAGAACAAAGGTGGAGACGGGCGGGGGGCCTGGGCTTCCTTTCCCTCAACCTTCATTCCAGAAGAAAAATAAATCTTCCAGCTCCTGGTTGAGAATTCCAGGGCAGAAATGCCTAAGTACGGAGACGTGGCCAAGCCTGCTTTCTCTCTGGTGGTTTGAAGAGAGATTTTCCAGGCTTGTTTGCTTGGGATTTCTTGGGCTGGCCGGGCTGGAGATCGGCTCCGGGTGCTTCTGGGGGCTTTTCTCAAGGACGGGGAGGGCAGCGTGGCCCGCGCCTCCCCTCCCCACGGCTCCCAGATGCCTCGCTATCCGCCCGTGACCAGAGTGAAGAACGTGCCATTTCTACACAGAACAGGCAGGCAGGGCCTTGGACTGTGGAATTCCAGATGTTGATATTTGTATTATTGGATCATATTACATTTCAGAAAAATTACTAGCAAAAAAAAAAAAAGATGACTGCTCCTGGGAGTTAGATTCACTGTCCCTTCACGTGACCTCATCCTCACCAACCCTCCCTCTGTGATTTATTGTCCCAGGAACCCCAGAAGTGACCCCCCCACCGCCTCTGGCTACGTGGATCGTGGGGACTTGAGCTGGGTTAGGAGTGGAGGGGAACTTCCAGGAAGTTAATCAAGAGCTGGCCGGAGCTGCTCAGCGTGGGAGCATAGTGGGTCTCCTGGAAATCCCGTTTCAGCTGCACCCACCCTTTCTTGCTCCCCAGAAGAAATCCACATTCTGGTCACATTGGACGTGCGGCTTCTCATTCCCGGATGAAATCCTGGACGTCCATTCCGCATGGGATGACACCGTGTAAGGAACCAGCTGGAGTTTGGGGGCCCTGAGTTAAATAAAGCCAGCGGGGCTGCTTCACGACACCCCCTTCCTGGCCACGAGTCCCGGAGCAGCCCGCGGGGCACGTGGAGGTGACCCCTGCACACCTGTCACGTTCATGAGGCCTGGATGGAGGGCAGCTTGCCGGAACCCACACCGGCCCCTCTCACTAAAAGGTGCGTTCTGAAATGAAGGTGCCCCACGCCCCAAACTGCCATCTTTGTTCTGCTAGAAGCACTCAAGCATGGAGACAGGGCCGCCCGGGGCAAGCCTGCTTAAGTGAATGGCAGAAGCCAGCAGCAGGGAAAGGGGTTAGTGTCAGAAAACCGCCCTTCTTCCCGTTCATGAATAGTCAGCGGCTGAGAAGGGGGCAGCCTGGGGCAGGGCGGCCTCACCCAGCAGGCTCAGGCCCCGGGCTCCACCCCAGACTGCAACAATCAGTAAAGACAGCAACACACAGAAAGATCAGCAAGACACAAAGACCAAAAGGCATAATAACTATAAAGATATAGGATAACAATCACACAGTAATGGAAAGACAATAATAAACGGCAGTGAACAGCGAGCCCAGCACGCTGCACTTCCTCCCGTCCGGGAAGGTGTAGGAAGGTGGCCAGCGTCTGGGGTGAGGAGATCAAAAGCTTTCGTGGCTCTAGCCAGGGACACGGCTGGCCCCTCTGGGTAGATCTGAGCACCAGGCACCGTGGGCCGAAGAAGCAGCTGGGCAGCTCAGCTGTGGTCGCAAGAACAGAGAAGCCTCGTTTGGGAGGAAGGGAGAAATGACTCAGCATCCTCTTAGATGCTGTCCTCTCTCTCCCCGGCCTGAGGGGTGTGATTTCACCCCCAAGTATGTTTTCCTTCATTTGGTCCTCACTGGCCCCCAAGCCTGGCCCTACTCCCCAGGCGACGCCGCCCCTGGGTGAACTTAAACTTCCACTATCCACTGGGCAGTGGTAGAGACCCAGGTGGTATTGCTCTATGGCCATTATGAAAAACATCACCTAGAAAGGCCCCCTACCCCTGCGGCCCTGAGTCCAACAAAACCACCATCTTCTCGGGGCCTGTGAACAGTAGAAGAGACCACAGTAGGGCTGTGGTGGGTAAAAGAGGAGTTCACCAGGAACCACAATTAACTGGCCTGATGGCCCTCAGTCTCAGGACTAAACATCAACAGAGAGAGCCCAGTGCCAAGGTGGCTTTCCAGGCCTGAGGGCTGTCTTCCTCACACCCAGGCCATTTCGAGGAGTGTTCCAAGTCCTGAGTGGGGACCTAGGTGCTGGGGACATCTGAGGAAGGGGGGGGAGAGGGGGGGCGGGTATCTGAGGGGGCTGGGGGGGCGGGGCGGGCCGGCCTCTCTGTGGCAGAACATCTTCTCCCACTCTCCCCGTGGGGGCTGGGACTCGCCCAAGGTCACAAAGTGAGTGCGGAAGGCATTTCCAACTCTGGCTGCTCCCTCACAAGCAGAATCCTATAAAAAAGAAGAAAGTGGCTCTAGGGGTTTGAACAAAGAAGCCAGGCTATAAATCTCCTCCCGGAACAGCTGCAGCTAGCTTCCGAAAATGCAAATCGGGTGTCAAGGCGGCCCGCTGATGCCCTTCACAGGCGGCCTGGCGCCCTCCGGAGAGGAAGCCCCTCCAAACCCTCATCGTGGCCACACAGCCAGAAGACCTGTGGCCCCAGACAGACTTCACCCCCCAGGAAATGCACCTCTGGGGGCAATGGGCAGCAGCACCCAAGATAAGAGAGGCAGGTGACTCAATGCAGCCTTGGAGGGAGAGGCCCCAAGCCAAGGGGCAGAGACGCAGCCGGGTAGGGACCGCGGTGCTGGGATCCTAGCCGCCCGCCACAGGGCCTCTCACTGGCCTTCTCCACACCCTGGGGTGCATGGCCAAGTGGGTGGTGCCAGACACTGAAAGTGCGCCACCATTGGCCGGTTCATCCATTCATCACCGGTAGGCATCCTCCTGCCCTCCCGAACCTTTGTCATTCTCTCCATAACCCCTGGAAGGCAGGCACTGGGGAAACTGAGGCAAGCACTGGTTGGACCCAGGGTAGCTGGGCGTCTAGGGATGGCTCTCCTCCATGCTGGCACCTGACACTTCAATGTGGGCAGAATGGTGGAGCAGCTGGGTCCAACTGGTCCATGCTGCTCTGGATGCCACTGGGCCTTTGCATATGTCGTACGTGGTGTCCCCAGACTCGGGAGTCCAGAAAGGAAAGGAAGGACACGAGCTACATCACAGCTGTGTCACGCACTGTCTGCCAGCCCTACCAAGACATCACGAAGCAGCCGGGCCGGGGAAGCCGGGCACACTCTGTCAGAGAGTACGGAAAAAGCAACTGCAGACCCAAAGGGTCGCCCCGGACTCACCCACACACGTGGCCCCGTCTCTGCTGGAGGGCCTGGCTGGAGAGAGAGAGCTGTTAAGATCGTAAATCTGGGAAGGGAGCTGCCAAGTAGGGAAGGAGGAGACCCCACCCCACCCCCACCCCCTCAAGAACAAAGCCAGCTGGCTTCCCGCGGGGGAGACCAGGCTCTGGGCCCAGGAACCCCGAATCCATGATGTCAGAGCACAAGCAGCCACCAGGAGGGCGTGGAGGAGCAGCATGCCTTGTTATCATCCCCTTAACTTTGTGTTTTTGGAGAACACAAAGGCCCAGCAGGTTCCCCCAGGGCCAGGTAGGGGGTAAGTGGGGGGGAGGGGGTGGGAGGCCCCACCAGGGGTGGGCAGACATGCAGGTGGGCTCTGCCGCCTGCCGCCTGCCGCCTGGAACAGCGTGGGCCTCGGGCATGCCCGCTGCCCCACTGCTTTGCCCCTGGGCCAGGGACCTGCTCGGGATGTAGTGCGGGCACTTCCCACGCCTCTGCCCCCGGGCAAGGCTGCCACCCAACTGGCCTATGCCTCCCAGCCACCCAAGAACCTGAGCCTTCTCACAGGGGGACCAGAGAGGCAAGAAGGGAAACCCAGGCTTCGGAGAGAGGACTCCCGATCCCCAGAAAACAGAAGCCCCCTTTCTCCGCTGCCAGAAGCCCAGCCCACGCCTGTGGCTCCCACGGGGATGGGGACATCGTTTCCCTCCGGGCTGCCGCGGCCAGGCATTACTCTATGCGTGCATGAGCTGCTGGGACTCAGTTCCACTGGCCCGAGTGGACACCCCAGTGGGCATCCGTCCACTCACGCAACCAAATGCAAGAGGCATGGCCTGGCCTCATGACAGCACAGGCCCAGGAAACCTACAGCGGCCTCTCAGGCCACTCCAGCCCTGGGCAGTTCCCTTGAGTATGTCCTACTGGGCTTGTGACTTCGCTCGAGACTAAGAGCATGCACACACACACACACACACACACACACACACCGGGCTCCTCCATATCTGTTGTCTATATACCACCTGATCCCAACTTTTAAGCTCTTGGTTCATGCTGGTGACTTCGCTTAACAACACACGGGCAGCCAGGCACCAGTGGCTCACGCCTGTAATCCTAGCTATTCAGGAGGCTGAGATCTGAGGATCACAGTTCACAGCCAGCCTGGGCAGAAAAAGGTTGTTAGACTCTTATCTCCAATTAACCAGAAAAAAAAAAAAAAAAAAGGCCAGAAATGGAGGTGTGGCTGAAGTGGTAGAGCCTTGAGTGAAATGCCAGCTAACAAGTACACAAGTCCCTGAGTTCAAGCCCCAGCACAGGCAGAAAAAGAAAGGAACACACTGCAGTCCAGACTGCTTGGATTATGCTAAAACTGGGACCCCATGCTAAACAATTGTGACAGTCTGTTCAGTAGACACCATGAAGAACTGCTTGAAAAGGAAACGCACAAAGAAATGAAGCTAGAGCTGAGCATGGTGACTCATGCCTGTATCCCCAACTAGTCAGAAGGCTAAGAAGAGAGAATCACAGTTCAAAGCCAAGCCTGGGCCCAAAGTTCTTAACGACAACAAACGTAGGTGCGGAGGTGTTTGTCTGTCATCACAGCTATGGTGTGAAAAGGAGGTCTGTGGTCCAGGCCATCTCAGGCTGGCTGCATGACGGGAGGAATCAGAACTTCCTGCACCTGGAGAAAGCCACAAACCACCAGAACCTGGGATGATGGTGCTCACCAGTGCTGACCACTGGGCACTGGCCAGTGGCACCAATACCATCTCCTTGAAGCCCACGGCTGAGAGTGGGAGGATGGGAAGGGGGAGGGGTGGGGAGCGAGGCTCTGCAAACTTCTTGAAGCAACAATCAGATGCAAAACTCGGGTGGGTTTGGAATGCCAGCTCGATTCCCCAGGACCGCCTCCTGCCCCTCCCCGCCCCCCACTTCCTCCTGCTTCCCTGGCTGAATGGCACCAGGGACTGGACACAGAGGCAGACTTAGCACAAACGACAGTAACAGCCAGCCACGTGGCTTGAGTGGCAGGTCCCACGTCCCTCCCCTTCGCTCCTCCTGCCTTGGATCAACTCCACGTAAGTGACAGCAGAGAGATTACCCTGCTGCCGGTAGAAGGCGTGTGACACATCATCAGCCCCTCGAGCCATAAGTCAACATTTATCTGCAGGGCGCCACAGTGCCCACGTGGAGAAGAGGCAGATTTCCCAGCCGAGGAGGACCTTGGAGATTTTCTACTTCAGTGGGTTGACATCCACGCTGCCGGGGCCCAGCTCGGCTCTCTCCCCTGCCAGGCCTTGTGTTCTCGGAGATTGCGTCTCCAAACTGCCTTCCTTAAGTAATAATTAATTTGTTTCCCAATTGTTTAATTAATCAAAGACATAAATAACTGCCAACCTGAGCTTTTAATCAGCGTGTGCGCGCAGTGGGGGAAGGGGGGCGGTGGGGTTCAGTACCAGCCTGTCGCACACCAGCTGCTGGCCCAGCCTTTGCTCCTCCAATTTCGTCCGTCCTCCAACAACCTGTCCACGCTGGGATGCGAAGGGACACAGAAGGCCACCATCTCGTCCAAGGTCACACAGCAGCCAGAGGCAAAATTGGCTGGGACCTGTTCTTGGGTCTACCTGATGCCTGAGTACACTCTTCCTACCAGTTGATTAGCACCCCCCCCCCACCCATGTGTCTCCCTACCGGCCTGGGGGAGATCTCATTCCAAACCAAGGTGAACATGAGGCATTTTGGTTCACTGATATACTACCAATGCCCCCCGCCAATCCCCCGTGTGGTGGGAGCGTAACAGCTCCTTCTGTTTGTAGATGCTCGGTGTAAACGCTTGGGAAAACCAGAGGCATGGAAGCTAGCCAGCTTCAGGCACGGCTGGATCCAGGTGAGCAAAGCTGTGTGCTCTCTCCTACCTCTCACCATGCGGACTCTTGCCCTTGTTCCCATTGTCTCCTGCTGCCCAGTTGGCTCCACTAAAACCCAGAAACTCAGGAGCCATTTTCTCGTCTCCAGACCCGTGTCTCCCACCTTCTGCAGCCGCTCAGGCCCCACGTCCTGACACTCACTCCATGTCCCGTCCTTCGGCAGAGCCTGCTGCCGCGTCCTCGACTGCCCACAGGGTTTCTGCCTCTTCCAGAGCACCTCCCCTGGGTGCTCTGTGACCCTGCTACCCCAGAACAGCATCAGCACCTCTCTGGCCTTCGCCTCTCTCCTTCTCCAAGAGAGAGGCTGAAAATGAGCCCGGATCACTCCGGATCCTCCTGCTTTCCACAGCAATGAAGAGGAAATCAATTCCTTCCCATGGTCCAGGGCCCTCTGCCATTCGGGCCCTGCCAGGCTTGGGTACATTTCTACACCACGGTGAACTTTCTGCTTCAAGATGAGGTCTGCTCTATCTGCCTCAGGGCCTTTGCACTGGCTGTCCTTGCGTTAACCCTTCCTCCCTTATGCCTCTTTCCTGAGGAGTTCCCCCTCACCCCGATCCCCCATCTAACACTGTCCCTGAAGTTACTTGCTAGTGCCTGGCTCTGATGGTTTCTCTTTAGTTTTGGTCACAGCACATGGTTGTCTGGTTAGTGATTGAGTGGTGAATTGCCTGGCTTCCTTGATTAGAATGATACCGTCCCAGCCTGGGTGCTTGGCTATCTAGCCATGCCCTGTACCACAAGCTAACCAGCCTCCCACCACACAACCTGAAACTACTTCGAATGTTGAGCAAATGGCCCCAGTGTGTGATTTCACCCTGAGTTATGGAGTCCTTGTCTCCCTCCAGGTATATATAGGGATCTCAAAAACTCTGTTACTCCAGGGTAGAATATTCTGGAAACATCAGCATTTGGGAGCCCTGGTGAAAAGTATGGTGCTAGATCGGGGGCCACTCCTACCCCCAGTGTGGCGGAAGATCCCTTGTCTGCAGGCGCTGTGATTACAAATAGTTTCAGCCTTTGACTGTAAATGGAGCTGTCTCTGAAGCCAGCACCAAGGAAAGGCATTCAGCGGGAGAATTAGGCCTCGTTAGCGACGTTCTTCCTGTAATGAGACAGCCGGGCAGCGGCTCTTTATCCTGCCACGGTCTCGGCAGCCAAGGAGCCATGAGGAGGGAGGGGGAGGCTGGACGGCTCTGGAGTGTACCTCAGCCCCAGCCTACACTCCGCAGGCTCAAGCCTTCCCCACGGGCGAACCTCTACCCCCTTCACAAGGAGTCTCTCCAAGGGCCCTCCAGGGTCCCTCTAAGCTTTCTAAGCTTCTAGAACTTTCACAAAGATATTGAGACAGTCTCATGACATCAGAAGCTCCCTGGTGACATTGCTGAAGGTCTACTAAGGCCCTCATGTTATGCTCAAGGCCTGAGACTCTCCATGGATGGATGGATGGATGGATGGATGGATGGACAGAGGAGAGGGAGGGAGGGCTGGAGGGAGAGGAGATAGGTGGACGTATAGATGGATGGCTGAATGGGCAGATGGATAGGGCTGGATGGTTGTTTGGGTGGATAGGTGGATAAATGCATAGGTAGGTGGGTGGAAGAATAGATTGATGATGGATAGGTGGGTAGGCCGGTGGATGTGTGTGGGGGTAGATGTGGGTTGGTCACTAATTGGATGAGTGGACAAATGGGTGAACTCAGGGTTGGATGGACAGTCGGGTAAATGAATTGTTACTACCACTTTTTTGGTCTTGTTTTTGTGTTGGTTCTGGGCCTTGACTTCAAGGCCTGAGCTGCTTCTACTCAAGGATAGCACTCTACCCCTTCAGTCACAGCTTCACGTCCAGCTTTTTGGTAGTTTTTATTGGCGATCAGAGTCTCACAGACTTTCTGCTTGGGCTGGTTTCAAACCATGACCCTCAGATCTCAGCCTCTTGAGTAGCTAGAATGACAGGTGTGAGCCACCAGCACCCCTTAACTGCCATTTCTTAAAGGTTGATTTTGAGGGTGACAAGGTGCATAGGGTTTTGTCAGATCCAATCACTATATCTCAGACCGAGTTCCTCAAAATCCTCAGCCTATAAAGAGAGACTCATAGTAAGTCTGCATCCTGAGGTGAGTTTGAGGGCTGGCCTCCCCAGCCCCTGGGGCAGCCATGACACCCATCAGGGCTGCCCCTCCCCCGCCTTCCCCCAGAGAATGCACTGGCCCAGCCACCCACAGAGCACACAGAGCATCGAGGACTATTCATGTGAGTGGGTGAAACGAGGACCCCAGACTCCAGAACACTGCCTAAGGCACATGCTGGAACACAGAGAGGCTGTGAGAGGCCCTGGCTCCGGAAGTCCTTCCTCCTTGTGCCAGGCTGAAGGGGCGGGGCGCTGGCGCTCTCTGCCCAGCCTCTCACGACCCAGGTCTGAGTCATCCCACTTTGTCTTCCCTTTGTTCCATGGCAAGCATTCTGATGGGCTTAGCTGTAGCTCTGATGAAATACTGCCCGTCCTCCTTGGAACAGGAGGTCCTGAGGAAGCGGATCATTTTTCCTGAAGAAATCACCTTGCATTTCAAAGCACAGCCTCTCCAACCTCTTCAGTAGCTTCAGAGTACAAAATCGTCAGATGCCAAGCCTTAGAAACAGAGCGTGAAGCCTGCCGGTGTGCCCTCCCCCCCCCATCTAGGGAGGGAGACTGAGTGGGGGTGGGAGCTGGGCCTGTCCACCTCCCTCCTCAGAGCCCTCCTCTCCCCACCCCCACAGCCCCTGACGTTCCCTAGAGGCCTCCACAGCCTGTCCCACACCCCACTTTCCGCTGAATTCCCCCCCACTGCAGAACAGTGTCAGCCTGCCAGCCTTCACCAGGACCCTCTTTCCAGGCCTCCCTTCTCTCCACAGTGCATTTCAGTCAGGAGTTCTTAGCTCTGTCCACTGTTTCCCCCTTTGCTGGTGACACGCTGCAGCATCTAGACTCCTGAACACTGTCACACAATCACACAATCGCAGAGCTGCAGTCTCAACTCACATAGTTACACAGTCATACGGTCTCACTCATATTTACAGCCTCACAGTCTCACAGTGACACACACACAGCCACACAGACACACAGACACACACTCACACAGACACACAGACAGACAGACACACAGCCACACAGACACACAGACACACACTCACACAGACACACAGTCACACAGCCACACAGTCACACAGACACACAGTCACACAGACACACAGACACACAGACACACAGTCACACAGACACACAGTCACACAGACACACAGACACACAGTCACACAGTTACACAGTCATAGATGCAGCCACACAATCGCAGTCACACAGCCACATACCCGCACAGTCGCACAGTCACACTCAGTCACATAGTCACACAATCGCAGTCGCACATTCACACAGTCACAGTCACACAATCACACAGTCACACACTCATACAGCCACATAGTCACACAGACACAGACACACAGACACACAGACACACAGCCACACAGACACACAGCCACACAGACACACAGCCACACAGACACACAGACACACAGTCACACAGTCACACAGACACACAGTCACACAGACACACAGACACACAGACACACAGACACACAGACACACAGACACACAGTCATACAGACACACAGTCACACAGCCACACAGCCACACAGACACACAGTCACACAGACACACAGTCACACAGACACACAGTCACACAGCCACACAGCCACACAGTCACACAGTCACACAGACACACAGACACACAGACACACAGACACACAGTCACACAGACACACAGACACACAGACACACAGTCACACAGTCACACAGACACACAGACACACAGACACACAGTCACACAGACACACAGTCAAACAGTCACACAGACACACAGCCACACAGACACAGACACACAGACACACAGACACACAGTCACACAGTCACACAGTCACACAGTCACACAGACACACAGACACACAGTCACACAGTCACACAGACACACAGTCAAACAGTCACACAGACACACAGCCACACAGACACAGACACACAGACACACAGTCACACAGTTACACAGTCACACAGTCACACAGTCACACAGACACACAGTCACAGCCACACAGCCACACAGACACACAGTCACACAGTCACACAGACACACAGACACACAGTCACACAGACACACAGACACACAGTCACACACTCACACACTCACACAGTCACATACTCACACAGTCACACAGACACACAGACACACAGTCACACAGTTACACAGTCATAGATGCAGCCACACAATCACAGTCACACAGCCACACACCTGCACAGTCGCACAGTCACACTCAGTCACATAGTCACACAATCGCAGTCGCACACTCACACAGTCACAGTCACACAATCACACAGTTACACAGTCACACAGTCACAGTCACACAGTCACACAGATACACAGACACACAGACACACAGTCACACAGCCACACAGACACACAGCCACACAGACACACAGTCACACAGCCACACAGACACACAGTCACACAGACACACAGACACACAGTCACACAGACACACAGACACACAGACACACAGCCACACAGACACACAGCCACACAGTCACACAGACACACAGTCACACAGACACACAGACACACAGTCACAGACACACAGTCACACAGACACACAGTCACACAGACACACAGTCACACAGTCAAACAGACACACAGACACACAGTCACACAGTCACACAGTCACACAGACACACAGTCACACAGACACACAGACACACAGACACACAGACACAGAGTCACACAGGCACACAGACACACAGTAACACAGTCACACAGACACACAGTCACATAGACACACAGACACACAGACACACAGTCACACAGTCACACAGACACACAGTCACACAGTCACACAGACACACAGCCACACCGACACACAGACACAGAGACACACAGTCACACAGTTACACAGTCACACAGTCACACAGACACAGAGACGCACAGTCACAGCCACACAGACACACAGACACACACTCACACAGACACACAGACACACAGTCACACAGCCACACAGACACACAGTCACACAGTCACACAGACACACAGTCACATAGTCACACAGACACACAGCCACACAGCCACACAGTCACACAGACACACAGTCACACAGTCACACAGACACACAGACACACAGTCACACAGTCACACAGACACACAGACACACAGACACACAGTCACACAGAAACACAGACACACAGACACACAGTCACACAGTCACACAGTCACACAGACACACAGACACACAGACACACAGTCACACAGACACATAGACACACAGTCACACAGTCACACAGTCACACAGACACACAGTCACACAGACACACAGACACACAGTCACATAGACACACAGACACACAGTCACACAGACACACAGACACACAGACACACAGTCACACAGACACACAGACACACAGTCACACACTCACACAGTCACACAGACACACAGTCACACAGACACACAGACACACAGTCACACAGACACACAGTCACACAGTTACACAGTCACACAGTCACAGTCACACAGTTGCACAGTCACACAGACACACAGACACAAAGACACACAGTCACACAGTCACACAGTCACACAGACACACAGACACACAGACACACAGACACACAGACACACAGTCACACAGACACACAGACACACAGACACACAGACACACAGTCACATAGACACACAGACACACAGACCCACAGTCACACAGTCACACAGACACACAGTCACACAGACACACAGACACACAGTCACACAGTCACACAGACACACATACACACACTCACACAGACACACACTCACACAGACACACAGACACACAGTCACACAGACACACAGTCACACAGACACACAGACACACAGTCACACAGACACACAGTCACACAGTTACACAGTCACACAGTCACAGTCACACAGTTGCACAGTCACACAGTCACAGTCACACAGTTGCACAGTCACACAGACACACAGACACACAGACACACAGTCACACCGTCACACAGTCACACAGTCACACAGACACACAGCCACACAGCCACAAAGTCACACAGACACACAGACACACAGTCACACAGTCACACAGACACACAGTCACACAGTCACACAGTCACACAGATACACAGACACACAGTCACACAGTCACACAGACACACAGTCATACAGACACACAGCCACACAGACACACAGCCAGTCACACAGACACACAGACACACAGACACACAGACACACAGTCACACAGACACACAGACACACAGTCACACAGTCACACAGACACACAGACACACAGTCACACAGTCACTCAGACACACAGACACACAGACACACAGACACACAGACACACTGTCACACAGACACACAGTCACACAGTTACACAGTCACACAGTCACGCAGACACACAGTCACCCAGACACACAGTCACACAGTTACACTGTCACACAGTCACAGTCGCACAGTTGCACACTCACACACTCATAGTTGCAGTCACACAGTTGCACACTCACACAGTCACAGTCACACAGTTGCACACTCAGTCATAATTGCAGTCACACAATCCAGTCGCACACTCACAGTCACAGTCACACAGTTGTACACTCACACAGTCACAGTCACACAGTTGCACACTCACACAGTCACAGTCACACAGTTTCACACTCACAGTCATAGTTGCAGTCACACAATCGCAGTCGCACACTCACACACCCGCACAGGTGCACAGTCACATAGCACCACCCTCCTGAACTTCAGGTTCTTCATGGGCTAGACAAATCTGGGTGTCCATCTGTCTCTCTGTCCCTTCTCTTTCCCTGCATGAGGCCAGGAGGCAGTTGAAGGAACTAAAGGTCATTCTGAAAAGATTCTCACTTTCTCCTGGAAAAGACAAAGGCTCGAGTGGGGTGCTCAGCTCTGAGCACCTGTCTCTTAGAAGGGCTTCTCAAAATACAGCAGAGCTACCCCACCACGCCGAAAGAGAAAGGCCACACCATGTGGCCGTTAGCCTGTGGTGTGCAGATCATTCATGCCAGCGCCCCAACCCATCGCACCGCATGGTCCCAGCTGGCCGTGGTGACGTCACACGGCAGAACCCTGATCCGTAATGAGGCCCCACCAGCCAGTCTCAGGAGACCCAACAGAGTTCTCCGGGAACTTCAAGGCTTCAGGCTCCTGGACCTTCCTGATTGGATGACAGAGGGAAGCCATGATGACAACAAAGACTTTTCTGCATGTGGCTTTGGTCTTTGCTCCTCAGAGAAGCCATTTTTAGCCTCTAAAGTGTGGGGGGTGAGGGTCAGGGGGAGTGAGGAAAGAGTTAAACATCAAAGACCAGCCAGGCACTGGTGGCTCAAGCCTGTAATCCTAGCTACTCCAGAGGCTGAGATCTGAAGCTTGCGGTTCAGAACCAGCCTAGGCAGTAAACTCTGTGAGACTCTTATATCCAGTTAACCACTGGAAAAGCCGGAAGTAGAGCTATGGCTCAACTGGTAGAGTGGTAGATTGCTAGTCTTATGCAAAAGCTCAGAAAAAACGCCTACGCCCTGAGTTCAAGCCCCAGGACTGGCACAAAAGACCATCAAAAGACCATCAGTTCCCAAAGGCTTCTTACTCCCTCCCAGGGCTGGCCCTAGAATGCTCTTCCTACCCTTCCTCCATTCTCCCCCTTAGATGCATACCCCCAGAGCTCCTCTTCAAGTCAACATTCCCTGGCTGCATAGACCCCTGCCCCAGTTCAGCCCTAACAAATCTTCACCTTCCACAAACTCAAGGGCTCTTACACATCCGCCACAACCCACCCTCAATATCCCCCATCGGAGAGGCCCCTCCTACCTATCCCTGAGGGCCTGGTGCCTCTCTCCCTCCTTCTCCAGCCCAGATTTGCACGATGCTGCAGCCCCCCACCGCGTTTTGGGGCCTCTGTGGGGACTGGGTTCACATGGGGCACCACTAGCAACTCCTTCACACCACCTTTCTTCTGCTCTTGAGTCTGGATTTGAGTCCTGGGTGTGGCAGTCCTTCCTCACCTGACTCCAGGCAAGTCACCCCACTTCTAGGGCCCCCCATTCCTTCCCAAGAACAAGAGCTATGGAGAGGCCTGAAGGAAAGGGTGGAACACAGGAGTGCCTCTCCTTTGCGTCCCGGATCCAGTGAGAGGCCGTACCCCCTTCCATCCTGTCTGGCCCTGCTCCTCTGGTCCTTGTCATTCCCTGCATCACACAAGTGACCCCTGGCATACCAGGAGAAACCCCCAACCAAGGCTCTGGTGTGGCCTCCAGATAAAACCAAGCTGGAGTTTGCTTCGGGTCTGCCACTGTTTTTATACTCTCTCAGTAAAGCTTCCTGCAGCAGCAGCACTGTAGGCAGTAGATTACAGGAGGGTTAATTACAGACGGATCCATCACCCTTCCCCAGCCCCCAGCCCCAGGCTGCGGTGCCTGCCTCCTCTAAGCACAGTCGATCAAAGTCTGCGCAGAGTCCTTCCCTGCAATAGGGCAGCGTGCAGCCCTACCTCTGGGCATACTGTCCTGGGTGCTTGCTCAGGCCTACTAAGCCCCAGTACCCCTCTAGCCACACTGCCTTGCTGGCCACAGATGTTGGGGTCTCTTTGCTCCTGGAGCCCAAGGAAGATCCGGGGCTTGGAACCTTTGGGTACGAAGCAAATGATCTCTACACACTGCTTCCTGACCCCAAGTCATTGAGAGAACTGATTTTCTTTCTTTCTTTTTAATATACATATTTTTTATTGTAAAGCTACTGTACAGAGGGGTTACAGTTACATGAGCAAGGTAATGAGCCCATTTCCTATACAACATTGTTATCCCCTCCTTTGTTTTCCCCCTACCATCCCTTCCCTCCCACCTCCACAACTCCCTCTTCCCCCTCCAACGCCTGGAGTTGTAAAGTTCATTTTCAACATAGTGTCTTGTCCAGAGAGAAGTGATTTTCTGCAGAGGAACTGGACAATTTACTTCTCTCTCTCTGGGCCTCAGTTTCCTCATCTGTTAAGTGGAGCTCAGGCTTCTC
Source organism: Dipodomys spectabilis (assembly GCF_019054845.1). Lineage (NCBI taxonomy): Eukaryota > Metazoa > Chordata > Mammalia > Rodentia > Heteromyidae > Dipodomys > Dipodomys spectabilis. Next base: position 4,555,930 of record NW_024870917.1, on the reverse strand, counting down.
TGCAGATTCAAGAAAGTTGTATCACTGTCACTCAGACAAAAATGCAACCTGGTGCTCCACACAGAGATGAAGCCATATTGTTCGATGGACTAAGGCGGTGACTGCCCACCGTGGCACTGTGGGGAGGGTTAAAAAGCTGAAGCGGCTCTTGTCCTTTGGGTGGAATTGACACAGTTCAGCTCCAGCGCAGAGTCAATGAGGCTCCCAGGGTTTGGGGAGCCCCTGCCTCAAAGGGGCAGCCCCCTGCTGAACATGGAGCATCAAGAGGGAGCAGCCACACAGCCAGGCCAGACAGCCCTGGATCCCATCCAGAAGAACCTCAGTCCCAGAACAGGCAAACCCCACAGGGGAGAGGTTGCCTGGGGCAAGAGGGGCCGGGCCTCAGGTGGTGACAGCTAAAGCACCTGGTAGCACACACTTGTAATCCCAGCATTGGAGAGGCTGAGGCAAAAGGGTTGAGAGTTCAAGGCCAGCCTGAGGGACATAACAAGAACTTTAACAAAAAAGGATGGGGCTTCTATCTGAAATGATAAAAAAAAAAAAAAAAAAAAAACATTATATAATGGATTGCAGTGGTAGTTGGGCATCTGAATAGAAGACCAGCAAGATCTGTAATTCAACTGACGAAGTGCAGAGAGAGAGAGAGAATGAATTAGCCCAAGATCAAATGAGTCTGGGGGCAGGCCCTGTTCAGGCTGCCAGTCTACCCCTAGTCTCTGTGCTGTTCCCTGGCACCAGGCTCAAACAGCTGTGGGGTCTCCGCTCTTGGAGACACCTGAGAGTGGTACCCCCACTTCCCCGCCCCTTACCTGCCCCTGCTACCATGCTGGGCCCTCTCTAAATCGATCACCTTCCTGATCACACCCCGAGTCTGAGGCTGTGTGCGTTTCAGACGGATGGTACTTTCCAGAAGCCCCCTGACTCCACAGCCCTATCTTATCTGATCTGGCTCAGACGTCTGTAAACAAACAGCTCCCGCCTGCCCTGTCTGGATGGACATTTCACAGATTGTCTGCTACGAGGTGCTTTATTAAAAAAAAAAAAAAAGCAGCAACACAAAACCACCACCACTCATTTGCAGCCAAAACCCAGCTCCAACCAAGCTCCATTTTCATATCCATGGCGTTTTTAGGCATAATGTCCAGGAAGGACCCCATCGTGCTTCTACGGGAGAAGAACGGATTCAAAGGGCTGCTTCGCTGGGCGCTCCCCGCTTTCCTGGACCAGCAGGTGGGCTGAGCCTGCGAGGGGCCGCTGAGCGAGCATGCGCGAGGCCACTGAGCCTGCGCATGAGGCCACTGAGCGAGCCTGCGCGAGGCCACTGAGCCTGCGCGAGGCCACTGAGCCTGCGCGTGAGGCCACTGAGCGAGCATGCGTGAGGCCATTGAGCCTGCGCGAGGCCTCTGAGCGAGCATGTGCGAGGCCACTGAGCATGCGTGAGGCCTCTGAGCCTGCACGAGGCCTCTGAGCCTACACAAAGCCACTGAGTGAGCATGCGCGAGGCCTCTGAGCCTGCGCGAGGCCTCTGAGCCTGCACGAGGCCACTGAGCGAGCATGTGCGAGGCCACTGAGCATGCGTGAGGCCATTGAGCCTGCGCGAGGCCTCTGAGCCTGCGCGTGAGGCCACTGAGCGAGCATGGGCGAGGCCACTGAGCCTGCGCGAGGCCACTGAGCCTGTGCGAGAGGCCACTGAGCGAGCATGGGCGAGGCCACTGAGCCTGCGCGAGGCCACTGAGCCTGCGCGTGAGGCCACTGAGCGAGCATGCGTGAGGCCATTGAGCCTGCGCGAGGCCTCTGAGCCTGCACGAGGCCACTGAGCGAGCATGTGCGAGGCCACTGAGCATGCGTGAGGCCTCTGAGCCTGCACGAGGCCTCTGAGCCTACACAAAGCCACTGAGTGAGCATGCGCGAGGCCTCTGAGCCTGCACGAGGCCACTGAGCGAGCATGTGCGAGGCCACTGAGCATGCGCAAGGCCACTGAGCCTGCGCATGAGGCCACTGAGCGAGCATGCACGAGGCCACTGAGCCTGCGCGTGAGGCCACTGAGCGAGCATGTACGAGGCCACTGAGCCTGCGCGAGGCCTCTGAGCCTGCACGAGGCCTCTGAGCCTGCACGAGGCCACTGAGTGAGCATGTGCAAGGCCACTGAGCATGCGCGAGGCCGCTGTGTGCTCTGGCCCTAGCAAACGTCCAGACAGACCAAACGTGTGTGCTCTGTGATTGTCCACAGATGTCCTTGACCATCCCGAGCTCGTGGAGTCAAGGTCAGGGGCTGCCCTTCCTCCAGCCAGGCCCATTCGCGGCTCGAAGTCGTTTTTGCCTCATCTTGACCATCTGCAGCCCAGATGCCCCAACTTACTCCACCCATTGTTTTGCAGAGCGTTTGCATCTTCCCATTAGGGGGGGGGGGGGAGGGCTGTTGTTTTGCTTGTCTGTCTGCTTTTGTGCAGGTCCTGGGGCTTGAACTCGGGGCCTGGGCTCTGTCCCTGACCTGTTTTTGGTCAAGGCTCTCTAGTGCTCTACCACTTGAGACACAGCTCTACTTCTGGCGCATTTTCTTTCTTTCTTTTCTTTTTTTTTTGGAATTTAGAGAAACTAAGAGTCTCATAGTCTTTTCCTGCACAGGCTGGCTTCAAACTATGATCCTCAGATCTCAGCTTCCCGAATAGCTAGGTCTACAGGCCTGAGCCACTAACACCTGGCTCACCACAGCCTTTTAGAAGCATGGAGACAAGCCTGGTAGCTCAGCACAGGAGTACCTGGTTGGGTAATGGGGGCAAACATTTTCCAGCCTCCATTACTTCCTCTCCAGGGTGAGAGCAGTTCCTGGGCTGGATGGACAAGGGGTCCTACCACCCAGGCGTGGTCCAGCCATGCTACACAAGCCCTGGCAGCCACAGGAGGAGGCTAACGATAATTAATGTGTTTCCAAGTTAGCACATGAATATTGAGTATCTTTTCAACTCTTTTTTTCCTCCAATCATTATTTAACAATTTGCAATTCACTTTCAAATTTGTTAAGAGGGTAGATCTCAGAGTAAGTGTTCTTACCACAATAAAATATATTTAAAAGAAAACAGACCTCAGTCGTTGGAGTTGGAAGCTATTTCTTGGAGCCTTCTCTTTATCAGATCCTCTCTCTCATCTCTCTCCTCCAGCTCCTGGGTTAGAATACATGCGTATCCATTTAATAAATATTTCCAGGGACCTACTGTGGTTCAAAATCCTTCCAGAAAAGGGGAAATTCAAATGAGCAGGAAGCAGACTGTGCTTCCTGCATCTCTTCCTGCTTCTTGTGGACCTTGCATCTCCTCCTCCAGGGGAAAAAAAAGACACAAAGGTAGGTAATAAGCTCCAGGATCAAATGAACACCAGGAATACACATTCGGGCTGCCAGTACGGGGAGAAAGGGGCCAGGACCCAGCAAAAAAAAAAAAAAAAAGGAAAGGTTTAAACTACAGAGCCAGCTGCCCGTGAGGACAGATGCACAGCGAGGGAAATGGCCACAGGAAGTCCAGGGAATGGGACTGCCCCACTCCCCCAAAAATCAGATAAAAGTAGAGTTGGAGTTCTGGGACCCTGACAGTCTGCAAAATATTCAGAAGGAAGGAAGAACTCGCCTGTTGACCACACATTTCTTTTCTTTTCTTTTTTGTCTGTCATGGGACTTGAACTCTGGGCCTGGGCGCTTTCCCTCAGCTCTTCAGCTCAAGGCTAGCACTCTACCACTCGAGCCACAGCACCACTTCTGGTTTTTCTGGTGGCTTATTGAAGAGTCTCAGGGACTTTCCTGTGCGAGCTGGCTTTGAACTGTGAACCTCAGATCTCAGCCTCCTGAGTAGCTAGGATGACAGGCGTGAGCCACCTGTGCCCGCCTGGCTTCCATTCACACATTTCTTGCTCATGTTTACTCTTTCTTTCTTTCTTTCTCTCCTCCTCCTCCTCCTCTTCCTCCTCCTCCTCCTTCTTTTTTTGTGGTAGGATAGAGGTTTGAACTCGGGACCTGACTAGTTGGCCACTGTACTGCTCAGTCATGCCTCTAGCTATTTTTTCTACTGGTTAATTTTTTTAAGGTAAAATACTTGTACACACACCTGGACCTCGATCCACCTATTTATGTTTCCCACAAAGCTAGGAGGACAGGTGCCCACTGCTGCATGTAACTGTCAGTGAAGATGAGGTCTCATTGCCTTGTACCCAGGTTGAATTGAAACACCCTTGTACAACTAAAGATAATTACAACTTACTTGATTTTTTTTTAAGGTGGGGGGCAGGGAATCTCATGAACCTTTTGCTCAGGCTGAGCTCAAACTAGCATATTCTCTACCTCAGCCTCCCAGGTGGCTAGGATGACAGAGGCAAGCCACCGTGCTCGGCTCACACTGCACTTCTGAAGGAGGCTGGCAGTAGTCATGACCTTTCTCTACAGGTCGCTTTTCCCTCTGGCTCCCTCTTCCTGTAGGGTGGCACACCTGCCAGGCACCTGGACAGCTTGCTGCAGCCTCTCCCAGTGCAGCTTCCTGGAAAGCGTGACCTTTGGACTTCAGCGCTGGTGGGGAAAATCACTCACAACTTAACAAAATTAAAACCCTCAGCCTTTGGGCTGAAATAAACTCTCACCTCTGCCAGTGATCTCCACGTAGAGACTGAAGATTGGCCTTAAGACTTAAAGGCACCATGCGGAGGGCATTGTTGGGGTCCACTCATTTCTGCAGAAGTCATCACAGTGGCCATCCTACAAACCAGTTATAATAACAGAAACACACTATGTACTAAGAATGACAAAGTGGATGAAAATAGCTTATTTCCGTCCCTAAATTCACTAACACAGAGCAGTTAGCCAGGGCAGACCACGGGTAATGGAGCTCGGTTGTCTGAGAATTAATTCCTGTGTGATTCTGCCAGGCGCTAATGCATTTTTCAGCGAGGAGGAGCACCCAGATTTTCTGGGTGCCAGCGCGGATGGGTTAATCATGGTGTTTACGTCGTCTCGGTGGGGTGAAGGGCCAGCTGGAACGTCCTCCGGGGTTAATGGACGTTTTGGAAGGAGTGAGAAGGAACAGTATTGGCAGGGAGGAAGCTCGGGCGGTTCGTTTCCACCCCGGGGGGTTTGTGGGGTGCTCAGGAAACCTGCTCATCGGATTTCTGAATTAAAGATGCATCTGCTTTCTGATCAACCAAGTTCAGCGCCTTTTGTGAAACTTCTTGGACAGTTTTATTCCCTGGTGCATCTACATTCATTCTGTAATCCCTCCTCCACGGGAGAGGCTGGTGTCAGAGCAGAATTGATCCAGCAGCTTAGTATTAAGGTGGTTTATCGATAGCTGACTGCGATAGTATACAAATTTGGCTTATCGTTTTGATGTATTGGCCGTACCTCATGATAAGGTATGCATTACAATAAAAATAGACTCATTGTACCTTCCGCATGCCCTCCCCCACACTTTCCTTTTTGACTGCACAGCACTCCTGCAACATGATTAATAAGATGTTTCATTTAAGTACCGAGTAATCCAGACAGCAAGCAGGAGTGCCGGCACCCGGATGCAGGAAAGCTTGAAATTAACACGCAGCCATAGAAAGAATAAGATTAATTTCATTTTCCCTTCTTCTTCTCTTATGCTTTCTTTTTTTAAGTCTTTCCCAAAAACAAAAGGGAGATTAATTAATCCGGGAGCATTCTTTTGCTTGGCAATTTTTATATTATGTTTGACTATTTAATAGAAATGGGAGCCATTGTGAGCAGTCAGGGTGGGAGGGTTGGGGGGAGGAAGGGGAGGAAGACATCTCTTCTGAGTGGCGGCCATGGCGGATTTCACAGAGAGTAAAGCGAATGCTTTCATTCATTCACCAACTCATTCATTCATTCACCACCACCACCACCCCACCACCCCAGACATTTCCTGACAAGACCCGGCAGAGCCAAGCTGAGGGGCTTCCATTCACCTCCTTTTCCTGAGGAGACTTGGGGGCTGCACCTGGTCAGGGTTTTTGGATGATTTGGAACCAAAATGAAATTCAGTTCAATTCAGTAAATATTTACTGATCAGCAGCCATATGCCTGCGGCCATTCTGTCTGTGCCGGGAATGGGGGGGGGGGGGTGGAGGGGGGGAAGATGACTGACACTGCGGGTCTCTCCTCTAATTGGGGAGATGAGATATAGACACAGAAAACACAGCAATTATGGTAATGGCACACATTTAAATACCTCTCCGGTTTAACCACATTTTCATATCACACTCTCCCACATCGGTGGAATCTGTCAGCAGCCCGGGGAGGGAGACAGGGCAGATACGATAAGATTCATTTTGCAAATGGAGAAGCTCGGCTCAGCAGTGTGGAAATTTTCACCTGGAATCGCCCAGCCATCCTGGCAGGACACCAGCCAGAGGCGGAGATGCACAGTCTGGGGTTTGTTTCCCTGTGTGGGATGTGTGCATTAATATTCTAAAGCTCAGGCTCACGCCTGTCATCCTAGCTACTCAGGAGGCTGAGATCTGAGGTTCAAAGCCAGCCTGGGGAAGCGAATCCATGGGACCCTTCTCTCCAATTAATTTTGCAGACGCACTGGAGGCCAGTGCGCAGTCTTGAGGTAGGCCGGTCCTGTGAGCAGGGGGAACCTTTGACCCCACTGCGCTATCCACAGGGGCCCTGGCAGCAGGGTTATAGGATGCCCGGCTCCTGCATGCATCACTATCCTGTGGGCACCATAGACAAGGCCCTGGGCTGCAGAGCGGCCCTCCACAGCTCAGGCTGCCGGTGCTGGTGTGTCCCCCACCCCCCTCCTGTTCCAAACGAAGAGGATGGATGAAATCACTTCTGCTCAGGCCCATTAAGCGCATGGATCGATGGCATGAAATAAAGTCGAGATTTTTCAAAAATCTTCGCAGTGGATGGCCCCAGGAGACCAATTGCAGGCTCAAATATGACAAGATTTCTAATTAAATATAATTAAATAAGCATTAAGAGGGAGGGAGGCCAACATGCTCTTCCGTATTACACTGGCACGTGCTGGCTCACCAAGCCACCATGTCACCCCCCCCCCCAGAGAAAGCCACCCAGACCCCTGGGGACCATGCAGGGAGACTTAGAACAGAGGGGCCAAGAATGCAGCTGGGGTCTGAAGGAATCCAGAGTCAAAGACAGACACCAACAGAGAAGAACAGACTCAAGCAGAAGGCCCACTTCCGGCCCAGGCAGCCCACAGGCTCCACCCACCACACCCTGTGTGACTGAGAATGAGCCACATCAGCCCTTTGGGCCAGTTTTCCTTCCTCTAGACCAGTGTCTTCCAACAAAAACACAATGAGAGCCATATTCGAAAATTCTATTTGCTAACAGAAATGCTTTATAAGCTGAAAAACAAAAGCACAAAGTAGAAAGAAGGTAATTTTAGCACAGGTGCCAGTGGCTCATGCCTGTGATCCTAGCTAACTTGGGAAGCTGAGGCCTGAGGATCACAGTTTGAAGCCAGCCCAGGAAAGAAAGCCAGGAGACTCTTCTCTCCAAAAACCACCATAAAGGTGGAAGTAGAGGTGTGGCTCAAATGGTAGAGCGTCAGCCAACAGCAAAAAAAAGCTAAGCCACAGTGTAAAGCCTTGAGTTAAAACCCTAATGCTGGCACCAAATTGTGTGTGTGTGTGTGTGTGTGTGTGTGTGTGTGTGTGTGTGTGTGTGTGTGTGTGGTCTGAGGCCCTGAGTTCAAGCCTGAGTGCTGGTACCAAATATGTGTGTATGTGTAATATTTTAATAATAATATTTTATGGAATTGAGTATGTCCAAAATACCATCATTCCAAAATACATTCAAAATTGAATGTTTATCAAATTGGTGACATTCTTTGGTGTGAGTGTTTGCCTCGGTGCTAAGTCTGAAGCCCAATGTGTGCAACACACACCAGCCACATGTCTGGAATCGAATGTGTGCCTACCTCAAGCCACGGATCTTTCCTGAAGCCAGCGGCCACCTTAGGATCAGGCTGGCCTAAGAATAGAACCTAAAATATTACAAGTTTGAACATAAACAGGATGCATAGGTCCAGCAGACCCCTGCGTGTCATTAGGTAACGATTAGCGGCAGTTATTAGCAGATGGATCACCCAGAGAGAAGTATGATGGGTGAAAATGTTCTCTTTCCAGTGCCTTCCACAGAAGTATCCTGAACCAAGCGACGGGGGCGGGGGCGGGAGGGGGTGAGGACTCCTTCGAGTGGTGTCTGGGTATAGCTCTGGAAACAAAGGCCAGCTCCCCAAGCTTGCCCATAAAGCAATCGGTGGATCTCAAGATTAAAATCCAGCCACCGCCAAGTTCTGTTATAAACGGCCTCGCTCCACCTGGGGCCTGGAAGCAGGCAGATGCAGGCTTCTCCCCTGCGTATTCACTGATGGAGACTCCGCCTCCTTCCCTCATCCAAAGCCTCTAAATCAACCGGGTTTTCCCGCCTGACAGCGGAGTTACAGTAGGGTTTACAGCCCCTCTGTAGCGCGCTCTAAATTTTGTGGCCGTAGCTTGTTCTTACCCAGCAATCCAAATAAAAATAGTGCTATTGATCACCGAGGCATCAATAACGTCAGCCCCGAAGCTAGTCCTGCACATTTTTAATTGTCTTGTCCCATTTTATATCTTTAAATATTACCATAAGCGTCTGGGAGCTGGCGACCTCTGGGTGGGAAGGAGACACTGCGGAGAGCGGGAAGGAGACGCACACGGGTGCTTTTTGGGAGAAAACAAGGAAATAAAAATGCTGCTCGATCCCGTTTAGGGCTGCATTTTATAGCTGGCCGGGAAATGCCACCCAATTACGCCTAATTCCTCATTGTTTTCCTGACCATTTTGCATCTCGGCAATTATGCTTCGTTTGCTCTAACAGAGAAAAGTCACAGTGCCCAGCTGGTAAGCCGATCTGAAAGCCGACTTCCAATAAATTAATCAAGAAATAAGGAATGAACGCCGCGTTTGATGTTTGCAAATCGCACATGTGGGTCTCCAGATGTTTGGACTTTTTTTTTTTGCTGCCATAAAAACTAAGAAAGAGGGGACTGGGAGCGACTCCAACCACCAGGCAAATCCTCTCAGCAGACAAGAGACTTCACAGAAGCCTCTGGAATCTTCCTCACACCTCCGTGCAGCCAAAAACACAGAGCAAGGCGTTCCCTTGGAGCCTTTCCAGGGCCTTTGCAACCACGGACAGCGCGGAATAAAATTATCAGCCCCAAAATTCGATGAGAAAGCCACAAAATCAAAATTAATAAATGCTTCGTTAGGCGCCTGCCACGCACGGCAATCCAGCCCCCGCGCCACTCCCAGGATGCAGTCGTCATGATGTAGAAGTCATAAAAACTTCATTACGTTCGAGAAAACAGGTGCAAGCATTCTGGCAGATAGCTACTGGTTGTGGGTCCAATCACAGGTAATTTTGACTATGATGAATTACCCACGGCCAGACAATTTAAGAAGCAAAAATCATTAAACTCCTCTCAAATATCCTTACTACAAATAAATTAGAGTTAAAGGAAAGTGTGGGTGTGTTTTAATTTGTTGGGTATGTCGGCAGACGAGGCTGTCAATAAAAGACTAGCTCTAACAAGGTGTACAAAATAAAGTTGAAGTTTGCATCCTGCCTATGTTCCCCCCCCTCCGCCCCGGGGTAATGGGGACCTCCTCCCTCACTAGGAAACACAGGTATCCTTTGCCACCTGCCAGGATCTGCTAGCCGAGTCCACCTCCAGCCTGCAAAAGGACAACACCAAGCCCTTGCTATTCTAGTCATGCTCCAGAAGCCAGTGTCTCACGCTCACCCTGTGGCGAGATGAACTCCCATTTCTGCCGTCCCCCTGCCTGCCGAGCAGAGGGTGCGAGCTGGTAATTACATGCTCGCTTAGGCAGTGACACTTGCAAGCAACGCTGGAGAGCTGATTAACCACCCGGCCTGCAGACACAATTCCAAGGGGCACCTGGAAGGCAGGCCACAGCCACCCAGGCGGACGTGCGCACACGGCACAATGTGCTTCTCGAGTTGGGGGGCCTCTGTCGGTGCCGGTCCTGGACACCCTCCCCCCCCCCTCCCCGCTGCCGGTGGACAGCCTGCATGGAGCAGTCCCACAGCTCCCTGAATTACTACCGGGGGAGATCTGATTCCCCCACCCCACCCGCAGGTGGTGTTCCACGAAGAACACTGTGGGACTTGGTTGTCACCCTGGGGGAGCAATGGAGGCTACCCATGGAGGTCAAAGGTGTGGCCATCCCTCCCGGTTCACTGATGTCCCCACAGCCCGGTGACCCCACTCCAAATACCAAAGCACAGACCCTGCCCCAGACAGCCAGCCACAGAGACGCAAGCACCCTGCTTCTTGAATGGTCTAAGCTGGAGAGGATGAGAAAGCTCAAGTCCGAGGATCTCACAAGCCCCAGTAAACCATAGGCCTAGGGTCCCCGGGGGGGGGGGGGGGGGGGGGGAGGGAGATGGTCACATGTCCCAGAGAAGAGGAAAATCCACCCTGAGCGGGGTTGGGGGAGGATGGAGCTGGATGCGGTGTGGATGGAGAGTCGCCAGTGCTCGGGAGGAAGGACTCCATGTTTACAGTCACAGCCGACCGGCCAGACCTCCGTGCCCTCCACCGCCAGCTTGAGCGTCCCCGCAACCAGGGCGGCTGGCGGGGGCTGACAGGGGCAGACTTCAGATTATTCGCTCAGATAAAATGACACCAGATGAGATTAATCGTAGCCTGAAATTGAAAGGGGAGGAACCCATCCCACCGTGGCCATCTAATTGCCATAGTGACTGCCCGCCTTGCTTTTTGGACACACGGGCTGGCGGGGAGGGGGGGGGGGGGCGGGGAGGGGGAGTGATGGGGGGGGGAGGTGTTCTAAGTGGCCCTTGCTCCATCCTCCCCGGTTGCCAGACTACGACAGCTTCTTGGATTTATTAATTAAATGATGACCTTCTAGGTATTGGTTTGGAACTTCATGATGGATAGAAATGGTGATAATAAGCTCCGCTCATTAGAGATAATTTGGAGACCCGTCCGTTGAATTGCCTTGTGCTAGCGAAGACCAACATTCTAGAAAACAATGACTAATTCCTGCGTTTCCATGAGCAGAGAAGATATTACCTCTATGTTCAGCAGATGAAATGAACGCGAGCAAGGTTGGATGAGGTTTGCCCCTGATCCTCTGGTGGGGGGGGATCAGAACCACCACCCCCCCCCAGTGTTGGCAGCACCAAGAGAGAGATAAACCCTTCATCCACATGATGAATTACAGTTTGAAAAACTCCCTGCATCAGTGCTCAGGCCCGAGAGCACAAGGGGACCCACTGATTGGAATGGAAATGGAGAGGAGGGAGAGAGCAAAGCAGCCGCAGGGCAGGGGGGAAGCGGGCCGGAGGTGCAGCCTGAATTCTCCGTTCTCTCCTCATTCTAAGCACCTGCCTTACCAATTGGAGACTGGGAGACTGGGAAGCAAAGCTCCGCGGTCAGCAGCCCTCACCGGTAAGGCGCAAGGAAGATGGAGACGGATGCTTCTGCTCCAATATCTGACAAATGACCCCTTGCTCCCTTTCATAACTTCCCGGGAAACATCACCCAATTATCCTTTCTCTTCCCTTGCCTCAAAGTTGAACTGGAATTATTATTTTTTTAAACGAGCTGGTTACGCCTTGCCACGGGTAATTCCCTCTTGATTAAAGATGGGGGCTGTTGTAAAGGGAAGACTGGTAAGTTCATAACAGATGCTTCATCTCACATTGACAGTCCATGACATGAGTTCTGTCAGGGTAGACTTGGAAGGCAGAGAATGGACAGTGTGGGGTGTGAGTGACCTGGGAAGAGCACGGAACACTAAGCCAGGTGCTGGTGGCTCACACCTATAATCCTAGCCACTCAGGGGACTGACATCTGAGGATCGCAGTTCAAAACCATCCTAGGCAGGAAGTTCTGTGAGACTCTTTCACCACCAACGAGCCAGAAACGAAGGCTGTGGTTCAAGGGATAGAGCTCCAGCTGTGTCAAAGAGCTAGGAGACAGCGCCCAGGCCCTGAGTTCAAGCCCCAGTACCAGTACAAAAAAGGAAAAAAAAAAGGAACAGAACCAAGAGAAGCGGGGTCGCCAGCTGAGTCAGGGGTGGTCTCACTGCCCAGAGTCAGTTTGTTCTTCTCTGGTGCTAGGATCCCACCTTTACCTGGAAGGCTCTTAGCGTAAGGAACTGACGCAAGGAAAAGGATGCCGGAAATAGTGTCCCCAACCCCACCTCCCCGACCCCTGCAGTCCGCTCTCTCCCGCCCAACTAGTTTGTGCCCCAGTGGGACAAAGGAGTGGTTCCGGTCCCAGACAGGATGAAGGCCAACGGTGCAGGATTTCATCCCACGACTCACAATGGCGCACAATTCCACTCGTATGAATTGTTTATTTCTGGAAATTTCCATATCATATGGCAGCCCACAGTTGACCCCAGGTAACTGGAGTGGAGGCAGATAAAGGAAGACTGCTCCCTGACAGCCGAGACAGCATGGCTGGGAAGATGGAATGTTTCTTCTTGGGCCCCACAAGAAAGGGCTTAACTCGCCAAAGAAGTATCATTTCCCATGTTTTTAAAATATGCTCATGTGGATGCATACCTTCCTGGGCCCAAAAGCACTACAAGGAATCTTAATTTTAGGGATAATTATATTGTTAAGAATGCTATTGGTGGGGCTGGGAAGGTGGCTCAGGGGTAGAGCGCTTGCCTCACCTGCATGAGGCCCTGGGTTCAATTCCTCAGCACCACATAAGCAGAAAAAGCCAGAAGTGATGCTGTGGCTCAAGTGTTAAAGTGCTGCCTTGAGCTGAAGAGCTGAGGGACAGTGCCCAGGCCCAGAGTTCAAGCCTCACAATGGACCAAAAAAAAAAAAAATGCTATTGGTATTGTAGATGGTCAGTAAGCAATGATTTGTCAGCTTAGAAGAAAAATGCAAATATAAAGTCAAAGCCAAAACCACATCATCCTGAATTTGAAATGAAAGTGTTTTATCCAACCATGGCATATGTGTCATCATCTCTTTCCCTGCTCAGTCCTAAGCGGCTTAGAAGCCTCTGGACAGTCCAGGAGCTCCACTTACAAGCCATACTGCTGTGGCCATCCCTAAATACAAAATCCCGCCCAAAGAATCAGGACTCAGCGAGGAGTGTTCAACCAGGTATGGTAGCACACATCTGTAACCTAGCACTCAGGAGACTAAGGTAGGAAGACCAAGAGTAAGGCCAGCCTGAGCTACATCATGAGACCCTGTCACCAAACAAATGAGCTAGTGCCCCAAAGGAGTCCTGCTGGTTCATTGGAGAAACATCAGATTCCACATCTAGCTCTTCAAACCTATTAAATTAGCCTGGAACTCCTTGTCATGCCAGAAAGCAAGGAAGGAAGCCATCCAACGCTCCGTTGGGGGTGGGGGGAGAGGTAAAGATGTCCAATGGGCATAAACACCAGCTTGAGGCCCCCACTGGCCCAAGAGGGGCCAGTTCAACACCAAGATCAGTCATTGCAATGAACTAGAACACATCAAACATGTCCAGAGCGACAAGTTCATAACGGTGGCTACAGTAAAAACACCAGCTCATTTATCACCTTCAGAGGTCACTAGGGACCTAACTTACTATTCTGAAATCTAGTCAGCAAAGAGAAAGACCTGCCTGGCACCCTGCCTTTCTTCTGCCAGCTATCTAAAGATCGCCAAGTCACTGATAGAGCAACCTTCTTCCTCATGGAGGAATTCCTGCTAGAAAGGAGAGTAGCACACGGGGCTTCCTGTTTTGCAATTCCAGGGCAATGGTCAGCCCCAGCGGACAAAACCATTACATAAAAGGCTGCTGAGGTGCAGGTGGTGGATGGGTCAGGTTGATATCACATGAGGCGCCCTGTCACGTGGGGTCTCAAAGACAGATAACCAGATAGCACATGCTTCTTGGACTGAGGGGGCGGCGTTCACAATACCACTCTGGAGAATTATTGCGAGGAAGAAACCAAATGTGGACTTCATCAAACTGAGAAAGAGCTAGCCACAGGTCTGCAGAAACTCGGAGAACAGAGGAACATGTCCAGAGACACCATGTGTATGTAGACGGCACTAGACATTTCCATAGACAAGCTGGGCTCTGGCGCTCACACCTGTAAGCCTAGCTACTCAGGAGTCAGAGATCTGAGAATTTCAGTCAAAGTCAGCCTGGGCAGGAAAGCCTGTGAGACCCTTATCTCCAACTGACCACCACAAAGCTGGAAGTGGAGTGTGGCTCTAGTAGTGGAATGCTAGCCTTGAGTAATAAAAAAAAAAAAAAAAACTAAGGGACAGCACCTAGACCCTGAGTTCAAGCCCTAATACCAGCATAATAAAAATTAAATTAAAAAATAGATTTCCAAAGCTGAATCTGTCCGGAGCAATGCATGGACCTTGTGCGGGTCTCCGTGCGGCTCCAGTACCTAATGTGTGGAATGCAGCACAGGGGCCCGGGCTCCACAAACATCCATAGCCAGGCAACTCCATACCATACCAATGACCCTCAACAACCCGGAGAGGCTTCAAGGGCAAGATGGAGGATGAAGTCTTATCAAGCTCCTGCCAGCCTGCCCGCCCACCCTGTAGGTTTCAGACTTCCCTGGGAGAAATTCCTCTAAATCAGCCTTGTAACGTATGTGTCCCGTAAGTATGTTCCTCTGCTACTACTCTTACCAATGCATCATCTAAACGTATAAGGGGGAAACTAAGGCAGGAGCAGGATTCTGTAGCAGGCTCAACATCAGTAGGCTGGAGCCGAGACACATCCCCAGGCAGCTGGGCTCCGGAGCTTCGAGCTAATCAACCAACACCTCTCCCCTGCCCATCCCTGTTGCTCTAAGGAGGGAGAAGAGAGGACCATCCTCTACAGCTAAAGTTGGGTGAGAAATTCCTGCCCTCATCAGCTATGGGTTGAGGTGGGTCAAGATTAACAAAGCAAAGCTTCAGTTTCCATTCCTCCCGTGATAGATGGAGCCTTTGAAGCCACTGGCAGAAGGCCTTACCCGGAGGACGGGAGGAAGATTTGTGATCACATTCAGATGAAGGATCTCCTCCTGGCTCCCACGAGTGTTTAAGTTGACTCGCTTTAGAGCAAGATCAAAGAACAGGCTGGAGAGATTGTTCCACCAATTTGTATAAATCAGCCAGACAAGCCGTGGCCTCCACACGCCCGACATTGCTCTGGTTGGAGGGAACGTGTGAGGGAAGGTGTCAGGGAGCCAGAACTCCAAGTGGCTCCCTGGGAAGGAAACTCGGCGAGGAAGGGATCACTCACTGCCAGCCGCGCTCCGCATGACCCTTTTGGAAGCTGTGAATGAGGAGGCCCCGTGGTCCGCGTCTCACAGATCCTTCAGCCTTTCAGAACCGAAGTGAGTGAACGGTTTTAACACCAGTGCCCTGTATGTCTTTAGAGTTTTGAAACTGTCACAGACATTGTCTCGTTTAAACTTCATATAACAATCATAGTAGGAGATGACCAGGCAGGCAGCCAAGATGCTGCCATCTTGCTGATGAAGAGTGGGGCTTGGAGAAATCAAACGGGGGAAGGGGGGAGAATCTCGCCCAAGCTCACCCAAACACATGACTGACAGGAGGCAGACCAGGCTGAGGGCACCGGGGGTACATGCCCTCCCTGCCTCAGCAGCTGGCCCGTTCCTGGTCCTGCCAGGCTGTCCCTGTGGGCTTTCTTCACTGTTACTTGTTTTCTTTAAATATTCCGATCTCCACCGCTCCTTTTGCTTTAGAACATGCTTCAGATGTGGGGGGATGGCAGAATTGCATCAGTGAGCTTCACACAAGAGAGCTTGTGAACACACACACACACACACACACACACACACACACCTCAGAGGCCAGGCGAAGAGAATCACACAGGAAAAAAAGCAAAACCACTCAGCTCTCATCTGTGTGCATTTGGGCTGCTTCCTACACTGCAAAGGTCTTCAGATCTGCATAAATAAATCACCTCCATTTATTGAACCTCTAAATCAGCCGAGGGCTTTTGGAGAGTAGCTGTTTCCATTCTCCAGAGCTGGTCACGTGTGGTCTCTGTGGCACAGATGGGAAGCAGAGACTCAGAGAGGTCAGGGTTTCCTCAAGGTCACACAGAAAAAGCAGGAGATGGAATGCTGATTTCAGAGCTGTCCCCAACCCAGTGCCCCCTGAAATCATACCTCACTCCCCCCCTTCCCAACTGCCTGTTGGGGTGCTTCCCGGGGCTAACTTTGCTTTACAGGTTTTGCTCTGCTCCATGTTCTTAGCTTACCAAAGAACATTCTTTTTTTCTTTTTTTTCTTTTTTTGGTTAGTCATGGGGCTTGAACTCTGGGCCTGGGCACTGTCCCTCAACTCTTCAGCTCAAGGCGAGTGCTCTACCACTTGAGCCACAGTGCCACTTCTGGTTTTCTGGTGGTTTGTAGGAGGTGAGAGTGTTAGGGACTTTCCTGCCCTGGCTGGCTTTGAACTGGGATCCTCAGATCTCAGCCTCCTGAGGAGCTAAGACTATAGGCCTGAGCTACCAACACCCAGCACATCCTTTTTATTGGAAAAACTGTATTTTGTGTGTGTTCTAGTCCTGGGGCTTGAACTCAGGGCCTGTGCACTGTTCCACTCAGGGCTAGCACTCTACCACTTGAACCACAGCTCTACTTCTGGCTTTTTTGTTGATCAGTTGGAAAGGAGAGTCTCACAGACTTTCCTGCCCAGTCTGGCTTCAAATCATGATCCTCAGATCTCAGCCTCCTAAGTAGCTAGGATTACCATGTGTGAGCCATTGGTGCCCAGCTTGGAAAAAAAATTATTTTGAAAAGAAGTTGGTGGTAGTGATACGACGACAAAACTAACAGGACTTAAGAAACAAAGAACTCCCGCTCATCTGGTTGAACCACTACTAAATATCCTCATGCTGCTGATCACAAATATGGTATATAACATGTGAACACTGTTATATATTACAGACTGTGGTAGACAATTTGCTCCAGGGAAGTTAGAATGAACTTGTGACTTTGAAATTATGTAATCATTTAATCACAATCAAAAAAAAAAAAAAAAGAACCTCGGGGAAGGGAGGGAGGGGGGGGATGGTAGGGGGAAAACAATGGAGGGGGTAACAATGTTCAAGAGGAAGTGTACTCATAACCTCACTCATGTAACTGTAACCCTCTGTATAGTAGCTTTACAATAAAAAAAAAAAAAAAAGAAGTTGGTGGGGAGGGAAGGGATGGTAGGGAAAAAACGAAAGAGTGGGTCACAATGCTGCATAGGAATTGGACTCATTACCTTGCTATGTAACTGTAACCCCTCTGTACAGTGTCTTTACAATAAAAGTAAAGAAGTTGGACAGCAGCACCGGAACAAGCATTTTTGCCACCCTGCTTCTATTTTGACAAGAAACACAAGCCCAACACCGCAGCCTGCAGCCTGTGGAGAGCCGGGGCTGAGGCACGGGACCAGGGGCTCAGACCCAGTTGAACTAAGGACAGGAAAGGGTCTCCCAGGAGAGCCAGGACCATGCCCTGGCTCCCCAGGGAGATGCCACTGACACCCAGCAGAAAGAAACTCAGCCCCATGGTTCAGCAGTCTCCAAAAGCTGAGCAGGGACCAGGCACAGGCTCAAGAAGAATTCACTCCATGAGGAGCTTGGGCTCCGTGGCTCAACTGTGGCATCCCAAGAAGTCAGAGAGGACAGGGGTGAGTCTCCAGAGAGCATCCGCACCCCCACCCCCACCCCGTGCTGGCCTTGGCCAGGGGACAGCATGGAGTCCCACTGGACAGGAAGTAACTGCAGGGGTCCCAGGGGGCCCAGAACAGAGCACTGGAGCCACCTGAAGGAATGGCCACAGCCCGGGCCTGGCCCACCATGGCAGCTGGCAGGCCCTCCCCTTCCCCCCGGCCCACCAGGGCTGAGCAGGGCTGAGTAGGGCTGAGTAGGGCTGAGGCACTCTCCGGAAGAGGAGACTAGCACCTCATACTCACAGGAGGTCCAAGTGGGGTGCCCACACTAAAACAAGAACTAGGGCAGGAAGGAGACACATCCTATGACAAAGCACACCAGAGGCTTCAAGCTGAAGCTAGAGCAGATGCTAAGAAACCTTCCAGAAAGCCAGTCCCCAGCATCAACAGAGCTGTCCCAAAGTGGCTGTGCCGGGGCCACTCCACCACATCCGGGCTCTTCCTAGGGTCCGCTGGGTTCCCTACACTCAGGGGCTCCGGAACGGGGTTCCCAGACCTCAGCCCCATCACCCTACACAAACGGGACTCTGGGACAGAACCACAGCCAGAAGGTCAGGGTTGGACGGGGCAGATTTGAGTCATTCCAACCCAGGCAAGGAAGGAATCGGCTAGCTTGAGATAGGTCTGAGACAATGACCCATGCTGAGATTCCCAGAGGAACAGGGTTTAAAAAGAAAAGAAATAAGCAAAGCATCCAGGAGTTATGGGAGAAAAACAAAGGGCATCACAGGTATGTAAGTGGGATCCTTGAAGGACAAGAGAAAATGAGACAAGAAATATATCCAAATAATGATTTAATATATTATCAAATTATTTCATATCATCAAGGATCTGATTGGGCTAAACAGTTAGATTACTCTTATCAGAAATCAATCAAGCCAGAGGGCAATGAGCAATGCCATCTGAAACGCCCTGAAAGAAAAAACTCTCAGCCCAAAGCTCCTGATTTGGCCTGATCCAGCCCACTGCCTGCTTGTATACATAAGGCTTTGTTGTTGGTTTGGTTTGGTTTTGAGATAGGGTCTCATAAATTAGCTCAGGCTGGCCTCAAACCCCCAAAACTCCTGCTCAGCCTCCCCAGGGCTGGAGTTACAGGGATGTACCACCACACCTGACTAAATGAATGTTTTATTGGACCAAAGCCATCCAAATTAATTCGTTTATTGTTCATGCCTGCTTCCACACTACGGGATTATTACAATCAACACATGCCCCCAAATTCAACAACATAGATAAAATGGAGAAATGTCAACGCTGCCAGTGCTCACTCGGAAGACAGAGCTAGCTTGACTAACCCTGCATCTATCAAGGAAATTAAATCTGTAATGAAAACTTTCCAAACACTCCAGGCCCAGATGGCTTCACTGTGGAGTTCTACAAAATATTTAAGAAAGAGTACCAGTTTTCCACATATTCTCCAAGAATGCAATAAAGGAGGAAAAACTTCCCAATTCATCCTGAGACCAGCATGATTCTGACAAAATGATAATGTGATTGGAGAGAAACAGAGACCAAGAGCCTTCACAAATAGAGACAACATTTTTTTTTTGGCAGGGGGAGCGCTTCTGAGGCTTGAACTCAGGGTCAAAGCTCTGCCCCTGAGCTTCTTTTGCTCAAGGCTCGTGCTCTACCACTTGAGCACAGTTCCACTTCTGGCTTTTTCTGAATAGTTCATTGGAGATAAGAGTCTCACAGATTTTTCCTGCCCAGGCTGGCTTCAAACCATCATCCTCAGATCTCAGCCTCTCTATTCTTAACAAAATGCAGGCAAATCAAACCCAAGAGTAAAGACAGCCCATCACAGCCAATGGGGTTTAACCCAAGAATGCAAGGCTAGTTCAACATCAATCAATATAATTCACCAGATCAGCAGACTGACACAAAATCAAAATCAGAAGTAGCTCGAAGAAAACACTTTATAAACAAGTATACTTTCTTGAAAAAACTCTCAGAAAACAAGCTGGAGAAGTAGCACTGTGCCTCAAAATGGTAGAGCACTAACCTTGATCACAAACCCTCAGGAATGGCACCCAGGCCCTGAGTTCAAGCCCATGACTGGAGAAAAAAAAAAAAAGAATACATTTCTTTCCCACAGTAAATGGGGAAAAACTAAAACCATTTTCCCTAAAATTAGGAACAAGGCAAGGATGCCCATTCTCTCTATTCCTCTTAAATATAGTTCTAGAATCCTTAGCCAGAATAATAAGACAAAAAGGACATTATAGGGACTCACATAGAGAAAGAAGAAATTTAAATTATCTCTATTTGCAGATGACATAGCCTTATATCTAAAGGACCCAAAAAACTCCACCACTAAAGTCCTAGAATGAATCAACCACTTCAGCAAAGTAGCAGGATACAAAATTAACCCACAAAAAATCAGTAGCCTTCCTGTATGCTAACAATGTACAAACAGAAAGGGAAATCATGAAAACAATGCCATTTATGATAGCCTAAAAAAATAAAATATCTAGGAATTAGCCTACCAAAGATGTAAAAGACCTTTATAATGAAAACTAAAAATCCAAAGAAAGAAATCAAAGGGGACACCAGGAAATGGAAAGACCTTCCATGTTCATGGATAGATAGAATCAATATTGTAAAAATGATTGTACTGCCAAAAATGATACACAAATTCAATGCCATCCCCATCAAAATCCCAATGACATTCATTACTGAGATAGAGAAAACAATCCAAAAATTCATATGGAACAACAAAAGACCTAGAATAGCCAAAGCAGTTCTAGGCACAAAAGCAATGCAGGCGGTATCACAATACCAGATGTCAAACTCTAGTGCTAAGCCATAACAACAAAAACAGCTTGGTATTAGCACAAAAATAGACCCAAAGATCAATGGAACAGATTGGAAGACCCAGACATAAAACTATATACTTACAGTCATCTGATATTTGACAAAGGAGCCAAAGACATACAGTGGAAAAAAACATAACCTCTCCAACAATTAGGTGTTGGAAAAACTGGGCAGCCATCCGCAGAAAACTAAAAGTGGATCCCTGCTTGTCACCCTACACTAACATGAAGTCAAAGTGGATCAAAGACCTCAACATCAGACCCAAAACTCTGAAACTACTGCAAAAGAGAGTAGAAGCATTAGAACTGATAGGTACAGGCAGGAACTTCCTGGGTAGAGTCCCAGGAACATGACAGATAGGAGACAGACTTGGCAAATAGGACTACATTAAAATAAAGTTTCTGGGCTGGGAAGGTGGCTCAGTGGTAGAGCACTTGCCTTGCATGCATGAGACCCTGGGTTTGATTCCTCAGCACCACATAAGCAGAAAAAGCCAGAAGTGGTGCTGTGGCTCACGTGGTAGAGCGCTAGCCTTGAGCTGAAGAGCATCAGGCCCAGAGTTCAGGCCTATGACTGACAAAAAGAAAAAAATTTCTGCCCAGCTAACGACATAGTTGCTAAACTAGAAAGACAGTCAACCAATTGGGGGAAAGATCTTTACCAAAGACCTAATATCCAATATATACAAAGAGCTCAAGAAATCAACCCCTCCCCAACTTAATAAACCAATTAGGGGGCTGGGAAGGTGGCTAAGTGGTAGAGTGTTTGCCTTGCATGTATGTATGAGGCCCTGGGTTCAGCACCACATATGCAGAAAAAGCCAGAAGTAGCACTGTGGCTCAAGTGGTAGAGTGCTAGTCTTGAGCCGAAGAGCTCAGGGACAGTGCCTAGGACCTGAGTTCAGGCCCCACAACCAAAAAAAAAAAAATACAGCAATTACTAAATGGGCAAGTAGCTAAGGAGAAACTTCTCAGAAGAAGAGATAAGAACAGCAAAGAAGCACATGAGAAAATGCTCATCAACCCTGCCCACAAAGGAGATGCAAATCAAAACAGCCCTGAGATTAGACAACATTTTCTTTCTTTTTTTTTGTTTTGTTTTTTGTTTTTGTTTTTGTTTGATCATGGGGCTTGAATTCTAGACCTGGACGCTGTTCCTCAGCTCTTCAGCTCAAGGCTAACACTCTACCACTTGAGCCACAACACCACTTCCAGTTTTCTGGTGGTTTATTGAATAAGAGGTTCATGGCTTTTCTTGCCTGGGCTGGCTTTCAACCACAATCCTCAAATCTCAGCCTCCTGAGTAGCTAGGATGACAAGCGTGAGCCACTGGTGCCCGGCTCTGGGCAACATTTTCAATTCTAATGATGACAAATGCTGGCAGGGATGTGGGGGGAAAAGAACCCATGGGAATGTGAGCTAGTGCAACCATCTGGAAAGCAGTCTGGAAGTTCCTCAAAAAAACTAACCACAGACCTTCCACAACCCAGCCATAGCACTCCTACACATCTACCCTGAGCATCATGAGCCAGGACGCAGTAAGGACACCTGTACATCCATGCTCATTGCTGCACTATTCACAAGAGCCAAGCTATGCAAACAGCCCAATGCCCACCATAGAGGAGTGGATCCAAACACTGTGACACCTATATTCAATGGAATTTTACACAGCTGTTAGAAAGAATATGATAATGCCACTTGTAGGGAAATGGATGGAACTAGAACAAACCATGTTAAGTGAGGTAAGCCAAGCTCAGAGAGACAAACGGTGCATGTTCTCTCTGATATGCAGAAGTTAGATCTAAAATGCACTGGGATATCACAAATTTCACAGAATCTAGATACTCACATACAATGGAACCAAAAGGAGAGAAAATCACAAGGGTACCATACCCAAGCGCCTTTTCATATGTATATAAAATACTATACTTACTGAAATGAACCCCAAAGATATGGAAACAAAGGACTTTTTTCTTAATTTGTTTTTTCTTTTTCTGATGACTCTGTATTCTTTACCTTATACACAGTGTGCTCATGTGCACGTGTGTGGGAGGGGGCGGGGAGGGCGCAGAATCGGAGGGAAAAGGGTGGAAAGGCACAGCAGCACTAGACACTGATGAACATGAACTATGCCACGTGTGGGTGGAGACGGGATGGAGGAAATGGGAGAGAGAGGGAACAGAGGACACTGTGGGAAATGTAGTTATTACCTGACCTATGTAAAGGTGACCCTACTGTACGTCACCACTAAAACAACAACACAGTAACTTAGGAAAAAGAAAACAAGCCAGGTGGCTCATGTCTGTCAACCTCGCTGTCACCTGCAGGTGGATACAACGGGATATAGGTCCAGGTCGCCTGGGAAGAAAAGTCTAGAAACTCCATCTCAAAGAAGAATCTTGTTGTATGTGCCTATCATTCTGGCTACAATGGGGAGCATAAAATAAGCAGATTATGGCTATAAACCAAACCAAAGAAGTGAAACCCTGTCTAAAAGCAGCCAGTGCAAATGAGGGTTAGAGGCATGGTTCAGTGGTAGAATACCTGCCTAGAAAGCTCAAAGCACTGAGTTCAACCCCTAGTACTGTCTCACACACACACACACACACACACACACACACACACACACACACACACACTAAAGAAAATACATCTCTCTGAAAACAAGAATTAGAAGAGAACATGCACAACCTGATAAATGGCCTGTACTCCAAAGCCATAGCTACCCCTAAACCTCTGTGTCCCCTAAATCCAGGACCAGGCAAGATGGGGGCTTACTGCCCTCCTATTTGCTACTGCACGGGTCAATTAATGCAAGAGGGGGAAAAAAGCATTCATACTATAAAGTAAGAAACAAAATTGCCTGTATGCAAACATGATATGATTATCTACATTTACATTCCAAAGAATCTATTAAAAAGCTATTAGAACTAGAAAGTAAGCCTAGCAGGGTCACAGAAATTAATTGTACTTCCTTATACTGACAACAAACAGAAATTGAATTGCTTTGCAGTAAAACTCGTGCAACACTCGGGTATGAATCTTGCAGTACTACCAGCTAGTTCAGGATACTGAAGGCCAAAATGATAAAGAAGATGTTTTTTGATACATCAAAAGCAATATTGTGAAGATGTCAACTCTTCCAAACTGATTTCCAAGGTCAACCAAGGTCAACACAACGGCAATCTCTTCTCCCAGGGAGAGCTTTTACAAAAAATTAAGTAGTTGTCCAAAGGAGTTGCCATTTAACAAAGCAGTTTGTGAATACAAATATCACCCCTTTCAACATTCTCACCAATCCTTCCCCTAACCCCTTCCTCCACTCATCTTACTTTTGTAGGCTGTGCTTTGGGCTCTGCGTGGCATTCTCCCCTCTCCTCCTCTCCATTTGTCCTCCCCTTCCCCTTGGCTCCATCCTATCTCCTTCAAGTACCCACTTCGCGGTGTCTTATTTTGCTGAACTTTGCCTTCTAAGGAATTACATTATTTGAGCTCTCCAGGAAGGATGTTTTGTATAAATCAACAAGCTGGTTGGAAAAGGGACAAGAAAAGGCAAAGGAAGACCAACAAGTTTGAAAAAGAATAGTCAAATTAGACAAAAGAATCTGTTTTAAGGAATGTAATGGCACTACATGATTTCCAGGCCTGCTAAAATGGTAAGATAACCAAAGGCAATGTGGTTTTGGAGAAAGAACAAACCTAGGGACAATGGAATAGAATCGAGTCCATCTCGAGGCTCAATGCATCACAAAGCAGCCAAGGCACCTACGTGGAGGAAGGATTGCTTTCCAATGGATGGTGCTAGAATAATTAGATATCCATGAAAAAAAAAAACTAACCTTAATCTGTCTCTTTTACCATATCTAAAACTTATCTCAAAAGAGATCATGGTCTGAAATGCGAAGACCTAAGACTCTAAAAGCTTTAAGAGGAAACAGAAGAAAATCTTGGTGACTTTGGATCGTGTAAGCATTTATTAGATACAGCCCCAAAGGTATAATCCACACACAAAAAACTGATGAGTTATGCTTCTTCAAAATGAACAATTTATGATCTCCAAGGGACTCCATTAAGGAAATCAATAAGCAAGTTCCCAGCTGGGAGAAAGAATTAATAACATAGCAGTTAAAGAACTTGTATCCAGAATATGTAAAGAACACTCAAAGGTTAACATTTGGAAAACAAACAACGCAGGTACAGAATGGGCAAGAGGCTTGAACACTACCCCACTAAAGAAAATGTAGATTGAATATGGATTGTAAACCAGCCCAAGAGAAGTTGCTAAACATCATTAGTCATTAGGGAAATACAAATTAAACCCACAATATGATACCCTTCCATGCCCGTGAGACTAATAGACACCCCCAAAGGCCTGCCAGTACTGCTTACTGGGAACGGGAATGAGGGGACCCACCCTGGCTTCAGGCACGCCGAGCTCTCCTGCCATGGTGGAAGACAGTGTGGCGGTTCCTCATACAGTTCCATAGACCTTTGTCTCCAGTGTAGCAATCTCACACACAGGTGCTTTCCCAACAGAGGTGAAGACATTTCCCACAGCCTGGGCTGGCCCTACCCCTGACCACCAAGTGGTTCTCTAGTGACATGCTGCATGCTTTGTCAGAATTCACAGAGCTCTAGATTAAGAAGGCTCACTTGACTGTATGCAGATTATACCTCACAGGAAAACAGAGGTTGGGGGTAAAAGAACGCAAAGCAATCTCTCTGGACAAACACCAGACAACCACCCTTTGTGAAGAGCCATAGGGACAGAACAGGAGATCATCTTCCCGCAACTCTCGTGGTGCTGAGAGAGCAGCCGGTCCCCGTAGCCGTCCCCCCGACCCCCGGGGTTCGTCCTGAACCCCCTGGCGGGCACAAGCAATTGGCCCTCCAGTGATCAACAGCTTCCTTGAACTGTAAATGCAATTGATGAGAAGATGGAAGTTCATACTCAAGAGACTCCATCTTGTAGGGTCAGCAGCTAACCCGTCCACCCTCCTTCCTCCTCCAGCGAGTTCCGGGGAGGGGGAGGGGGAGGTCACACAGGGGCAGCATGGTTTGGCTGGGGCCAGGACTCCTGGTGCCCCGCCTCCCCGCCTCCTCGTGTGCCCCACTGGGCACCAGAGCCACGCAGAGCTCCCCTGCGGAGCCCGGCTCCACTTGCATCATGCTGTTTCTGCAGTGTGGTCATCCAGGCCTGCCTAGTGTGCTCCAGCAGACCAACACCTGCACACCCAACGCTGTGGCATGGTACGTCCCCCGGGGGGGTCCAGGCCCCCCGCCCACCATTCCACAGGGAACAGCAGGGTAGTGAGTCTGTCTCCATCTATGCTAGGGACAGGCCCACCAGCCCTATTTCCTCGTGTCCCTTCCCGCCCTTACTTTTCTTCCTGTTGGCACTTCTGGAGATCGAACACAGGGTCTTGCCCGTGCTAGGCGGGTGCTCTACCACTGGAGTCATGCCCCCAGTCCTTTGGCTTTTCATATTTTTCACTTTTGCCTGATCCAGCCTCTGACCATGATCTTCCTGCCTCCACCTCCTCAGAGCTAGGATTACAGCTGTGTGCCACCACGACTGGCCCTCTTACGTTCCTGTAAAGAGCAGCATTGAAATCTCTCCTGTACGCTACCTCCTCATAACCCATACCACCCTGGAGACTCGGCAAGGCCCTGTAGGTTGTGACAGAAATAGGTTCCCCTAAAGCTACCCTGGGGACTGGCCTCCAAAGAAATGCCCGCTGGGGTCTTCAAGGGGCCAAAGCACAAAGACAGACACTCTGGACTCCTTCTGTAGGAGCCACCAGGCCACAAACACTGCACTGTGTCACCCACAGACCTCTGCAGAGCCCGTGCCATAACCCCACAGCCAGCAGTGCCCACAGGCAGGGCCAGGACCCCCAAATCCAACCTTCTACCCCAGTGAGAAAGAGAGAAATCTGATCGCAGTGTGTTTAACTAGATTGCTAAAACAAATGGCACATTTCTTAATTTCCTGGAGCTTTGGGAAAACAAATCAGACCTCCCCCTATGCCTCCCCTCCAAAAAAACCTCAGCTTCCAATTCGTTTTCTTCTCACCTTGCACAAATGCGAGGGGAGCGGCACAGATGTGGCGTGTGATAAATGCCAGCGGCTCCCGTCAGCCCCGCGCTCCCCCCGCAGAGGCCTTCGCCCGCCCGTCCCAGGGGAAACCAGCTCTTCCTAACAGGTTTCAGGAGGAGGCTGTGCCCGCGGTGGGGGCAGCGGCTAATCTCTGCCACCTCAAAGCCCGGTGCCTGTCACCTGCAAGGCTCTCCGAACCCGGGGATGTCTCGGGACTTCTTCCTTAGGGCGGGCACAGCTGTACCCGCACCGCACCCCAGATTGCATTTTGCCTGGCCTTGGAGGACGGGGACATTCTCCGAATCTTGATTTGTTTTTTAAGCCAATAGGAGCCAAACATCACAGGGAGCTGTCCAGACCTGCTTCCAAATAACAAACTCCAGCGGAGCACAGAAATGACACCCACCGGGTTTTACCATTTAAACAGGGCCAGAGAGCCAGGGCCTTAAAGACCTAAACACACACTCCCATTGTTACCTCATTACCGCTATTAAATATGTAGGAGAGCTGGTGTCTTCACATCCTGGGCCTGGTTTAAGCTATCAGGGAGCAGATGAGAGTTAATTAATGCTGGGAGCTGCACGGGAGACTTCCCCCACGGAAGCTGGGTTCACACCTGTCTCAGATGTGAGCTCAGAAAGCTTGAGTGGACACCGCGGGCCCCTCCCGCCACACAGCCCCCACGCCGCCCTCCCTGGACACCTAATCTGTAGCTGGTGCATCTGGATCAAGAGATAAACCCGCACCTTGGAGACGCAAGTCGGTGGGCTTCAAGCAGAAACTCTGCCAAGGTCTCTTGCTCCAGCTCCGGAAATTGCCAGGGGTTCCAGACCGCAGGGCGCACCCGCTTATCAATTATTCATGCGACTGGATAAACAGGGATTTTATCTTGTAGGATGAATCAAGAGATAAAAATTCCATTTCAAGAGGAGGGGTGGAGACTAAACCCTGAATGTTAATTGTGAACTAAAAATGAAGAAGCTCGGAGTCAGCTCTTCTGCTGGGGTTGGGCTGCGAGCAGTTGGAAAACATTCCTGCACCCCAATTCTATGTCTACCATTCCCAAGACACCCCCCCCACACACACACAAAATCAGGCCTCCAGGAGGAAGGGAAATGGTTCGGTCTCTACTTCTCACAGGTGGGTTTGCTGCAGTCATAAGCTACCAGTGGGGGGCTTGGAGCCCCCAAACACCAACACCTGCGAGGTATTTTTACTTAAAATCAATGTGTTGCTCCCAGATGGAAACCCTAACCAGAGAGAGTTCTGGCACAGCTGCAGCCCGAGGCTCAGAGCAAAGCCGGCCCCCCCACGAGGTGTCTGGGCAGAAAAAGAATCCTATTTGTCCTTCTCTGTCTCCAACCTACCCATAGCCTTGTACCTGACAGTTCCTTGAAGGCTGGGAAGTGAACTCAAAAGATGAACTTGAGGAAATCGGGTTTGTTTAGGTATTAAGTGTGACCAGAAGTTGGGTGGGAGAGTGGGTGGATGTAGAGAAAAATTTGCATAGCCAAAGTGCCTGCTGGGGTGTGGAGGAGTGGAGCGTCTAGGATTTCCCTCTATCCTCCTTCTACTTTGTCTTCTCCAACTAGTATACTGGGGGCATTGTGCATTTCCTAATAGGAGAGAAGTAAGAAACTGTGCTTTTT
The DNA here is from genome assembly GCF_019054845.1 of Dipodomys spectabilis. NCBI lineage: Eukaryota > Metazoa > Chordata > Mammalia > Rodentia > Heteromyidae > Dipodomys > Dipodomys spectabilis. The sequence goes on along the minus strand of NW_024870917.1, from coordinate 4,527,614 downwards.
AGACACTGTATTAGGAGCACGTGTTCGTTCTTGCTCAGGATAACAATATAGTTCAGAAGTGGGCATAATCTGAAGCCACACAGATAGACCTTTCTTTATTTTTCCTCTCTGGTAAGTCTGCTCTTGCTTGGCACCAGCTGACAGACAGGAAGGAGGCAGGCCCTGCCCAGAACAGCACTTCCACAAACCCATGCTCCGGGCCCATGCCCTGGGCTCCAGGCAGATTAGCTTGGAGAAGAAAGTGGGAGAGTGGGGGCAGCAGGATGCTCAACTCTGTCCAGACAGAGTCTCCACCCCCCTTGTGATGCCTCAGCTCCCCAGAATCGGGGAGAGGGCTCTGGGGTTTGCTTTCTGTTTTCACACTTATTTGGGGGCTCCAAGCTGAAAGGGGCATCGATGCCTCTTCCTGAGTTTGGGCCTTGCTGCTCACCTCTGTCTGTGTGAGTTGGGCTCCTCGTTGGTCTGGTGTTTGCATCTGATGAAGCTTCCTTTCGGTCTATGGTCCTCCATCTGCCCCGGTGCTCTGAGGAGCCATCCCCTGAGCGAGCCCACACATTGCCCGGGTCCTGGAGAAGTCCAGCTTGTGTGCAGCCGCGCGCTGACCCCACGAGGAGCCCCGCTGCCCCTGATTCCTTCCCGAGATGCCACACTCCAACATCTCTCCATGGTGCTGTCCCTCTTTCCCCACCCCACAGCTGCCCCACAGCTCCTCAAAGCAGACACTAGCTCAGCCCCATGAGGACCCTAAAACCTGGCCCAGGAGCTGCTCAGGCCAAAGAGGAGCAGGAGCTGGAGGACTGGCCTCTCCCTTCCCTGTCTCCTGCTTCCCGGTCTCCTCCTATGAGAGCACAAGGCAGCTGCAGGCCCCCCAGACCTCACGTCCAGCAAAGGGGCTTGGGCACGCAGCGGCCACACACCTAAGAGCAACTGACATCTTACCACGCACGCACCCCGGTGTCCCCTCTGTGGGTCCTCCCGAGACCTCGAAGCACTTTCAGATGAGCAACGCCAGGCTCAGGGAGGGGACCCAAAGCCATGCACGTCACGAGTGTCAGCACCAAGACAGCTCCATAGGTCACCCCAGCCTTCATGACGGGCAGCCCCTTTTTCCTCCACCCCAGCACCACAAGAAGCCCAGTAGCACACTGAGTCTTCAGCTTCCCCAGCCAAAGGGCCTGAGTTGCTGGGTTCCACCATGCATGGTCTGCAAGCCCTTGTGTGTCCAGAGAGCTCTGAACTGTGACTCCCAGATAGGGACCTGGCGGGGGTGTGTAGTCCATTCACCCCAAAACCGTGCACTGGTATACAGCGCTCGGGTGAGGACCCAGAAATTAAAAACAAAACAAAAACACCAAATGTCCTAGGCAGACAAGGCTGGTGATGGAAGAACATAGCTCTTCCTCACGCGAGGGGCGGGCGCACCTGCTGCCCACAGAGGGAGCGTGCCATCGCCCACGCACGCTGAGATGTTGAGGGCTGCCTAGCCAAGCAAGAGTTAATAAATCATGCCGTCTATTGATAAATTATTACTAACAAATTAATGGATGAGGATAAAAAATCAACAAACCGTTCTGCTTGGACAACAATTGTGACTATTTCAGGATTCCATCCCTCCCCTCCTTCCACTCCTCCATCCAATTCATCCATCATCTCTCCATCCACCATGCCCGCCTACTCAATCATCCAGACACCCATCCTTCCAGATACCCATCTATCCACCAATCCACCCATACACCTGTCCACCCATTCAGCCATCCAGGCATCCACCCAACCAGCTGCCCAGCCATCCGCCAATCCATCACCTCTCTATCCTCTCTGACCACTCACCCCGTCCTCCATTCACCCATCCACCCATCCATCTACCCATTCATCCGTGCACCTGCCCATCCACTCAGCCATCCAGGTGTCCCACCAACCCATCCATTCATCCATCATCTTTCTATCCACCCTAACCATCCACTCAGCCATCCAGGCATCTGTCCATCCCCTCATCCATTCATCATCTCTATAGCCTTTCTGCCCACCCATTCAAGCACCCAAGAACCCATCCATCCACCCATTCATTCCTCCGTGCATGCATCCACCTATCCATCCATCCATCCATCATCGCTCTATCTACCCTTCCCACCCACTCAAGCACCCAGGCATCATCTATCCGTTCACCCACTCATTTATCCAACTGCCCTTACATCCATTCCCGTCTCCATCCTTCCATCCACCTGACTACCCACTCTGCCCCCCAGATGCCCTCCGTCTATCTACTTATCCAACTAATGTCCACTCCTTCCAGCTTATTCACTTAAGTGCCAGGCTCTACATTAATCCCTCTGATATACAACACCAAATGGAAGAGAAGCCTGAAGATAGGAGGGTTAGCAGGGGGAGGGCTAGCAGGGCGAGAGCTGAGGCTGGCGCCCAGGGAGCAGGCAGACAAGAAGCCAGTCAAGATCCAGGCAGTTTAGGGGAAGACTGAGGCGTCTGACTTTCAAGCCCTGGGCTAGGTTCTCCTCAAGGCTTCATCATAGCACACCGGCCACGTGACCTTCAACTTCAGGGGCTGAGAAGATGGGACCCCAGTCTGCCGGGCCCTGGGTTTATCGGGCAGCCCAGGGGCCTGCCTGGATGTCTATGCTGCTGTGAGAAAACCAGGCATGGTGACATCACCTTGATCGGGCTTCCCTGATCAGGAGCAGAGGACACAGGCCATTCTATAGGAGGTTTGGGGTTGATCTTATCTTTCTAGGGCACTTGGAACTTGGGCAAGGAGGGACGGGGAGCCAGGGGAAGAAGGGCGGAAAGGGCCCTGTCCCACTAGAGGTGGGAGACACGCCTGGAGCAGAGAGGTCTGCCTCCTCACTCCTGCTCAGGACCCCGGCTCACGACCTCTCCCGCTCCTCCACTGGTGCTCAGCAAGAGCTTCTGAGCTCCACCCAAAACCCAGGCAGCTCTGAGTACTGTGCTGAGCTCCCAGGAAGCCTAGTTTGGGACGCTAACATGCAATCAGACCCTCACGAGACTTTGGGCTCACACAGAGCCAAGGATTCTCTCTCTCTCTCTCTCTCTCTCTCTCTCGCTCGCTCGCTCACTCGCTCACTTGCTCCCCCCCCCCACACGACCTTGTAGTCATTGCCAATTCATATCTTCTCTCGTGATTATACACCAGTCAAATGAGCATCACCTTTTCCTCCAGCAAAGCACATCTGGACAATACAACTTCTTCTCTCCCTTTCTTTCCTTCTTCCTTCCTTCCTTCCTTCCTTTCCTTCATTAAAAATAAATATACATAGCCGGGCGCTGGTGGCTCACGCCTGTAATCCTAGCTACTCAGGAGGCTGAGATCTGAGGATCACAATTCAAAGCCAGCCAGGGCAGGAGAGACTGTGAGACTCCTATCTCCAATAAACCACCAGAAAACCGGAAGTGGCGCTGTAGTTCAAGTGGTAGAGCACTCGCCTTGAGCTGAAGAGCTGAGGGACAGCGCCCAGGCCCAGAGTTCAAGCCCCACAACTGACAAAAAAAAAATAAAAATAAAAAATAAAGATACGTTGAAGGCCAATTGTGAGTCTTCATTTCACTTCCTTCCTCTTACTTCATTTGATTACCTCCTAACCTGAGCTGTGTCTTCTTCCAACGCTGTCCACATTCTCTGCTCTTCCGTGTCTGTGGGGTCACCTGCCTGTGTTTCTTCCTCTCCCCACCCCCCTGTGAGGTAAAGAGTGGGGAACCGGTCACTTCCATTCCTGCCTTTCCAGGCCCCAGCCCGCCCCTCGCCATACCACCATCCTGAGCACTGAGCTCCCTCTCATTCCCTCCATTCCTGGAGACCAGGAACCCATGTGGCCATGCTGAGGACAGCCCTGCCAGTCACTCTGTTCTCATCAGATTGCTTGGTATAAAGGATTCAGCACCTGTGCTCACTGAGCTCAGTACTTATCAGAGATTCCTCCTCTGACACACTTTTCTTTTTTTGGCCAGTCCTGGAGCTTGAACTCAGGGCCTGGGTGCTGTCCCAGTGCTCAAGGCGAGCACTGTACCACCACTGTACTACAGCAGCACTTCCAGCTTTTTCTGAGCAGTTTATTGGAAATAAGAGTCCCACAGACTTTCCTGCCGGGGGTTGGCTTGAACCACAATCCTCAGATCTCAGCCTCCTGAGAGGCTAGGATTACAGGCGTGAGCCACCAGTGTCTGGCTCCTCTGACATATAAATATACTAATAGAACTATCAATACATGCCTGCCATCCTTCATGGGACAATTCCTACTTCTGATGGTAGTTCAGTAAATTCTAAAAGAACCAAATTATGACCCTACCCAAGACTTCAACATCACAAACCCCTCTTCCCCTCACCCCCCACACACAAACCAACCATTAATATCTGAACCCTAGTTTGTGCCTGGGCCTTAGCAATGCTTCAATCAGAAAGCCCAGAAAGGGCAGTTTCCAACTGTTATGGTCAGAATAGTGTGTCCTTTTTAAACTATCAGTAATTATGAATTATGCAAATTTAAAGACACATAATTGCCACAAATCATGACAATTATGCAATTATAAATAATCACCCTGTGCAGCTCTCCTCTGGCCCATAAAGTCATCCCTCACCGGCAAAGCTCCTGTGGCCTGAGCCACCTCCAGCCCAGGGAGGCCCAGCCCGCCTCTGCTCCAGGATGGCCACCTTGTGTCTCCTGTGGTGCTCAGTCATTCACAGAAACCAGAAACAAATGTTGGCTTGGGACGGAGGAGGCTTCCTCTGTCCCCTCTTTTTTTTGGGGGGGGGGGTCCAGTCGTGGGGCCTGAACTCTGGGCCTGGGCACTGTCCCTCAGCTCTTCAGCTTGAGCCACAGCGCTACTTCTGGCTTTTTTCTTTTTGCTTATGTGGTGCTGAGGAATCGAACCCAGGGCCTCAGGCATGCAAGGCAAGCGCTCTACCACTGAGCCACCTTCCCAGCCCCTGTCCCCTCTTCCTTCTCTGTCTCTGTCTCTCTCCTTTTCTCTCTTTCATTTGCCCCCTTTTCTCTGGCAGTTTTTTGCTTTGTCTCCCTCTTTTCTATCTCTCTTCTTCCTGGATCTTCTCCCCCCCCCTTTCCTCTTTTCTCCCTTCTTTCCTTTTTTCTCTTTCCATCTTCTTTCTGCCCCCATTCTAGCCATGAGAATGAGCTGACAGCCCTCAGCCCAGGCCCCCACTGTCCCATCTGGTGGGACCAAGGCAGACCAGAGCAGCGGGGCGTCTAAGCCTAGAAACCTGCCCTCTGGCCAGGGCAGCAGGCCCTTGGCTTTGGCAGGCCCCAGCTTCTTGGCACAATAGACATCATGGGCGTGCATCATCTCGTGCAAGGCTTGCCTTTGTGGGGGGGGGGTCTTCCCGTTTTGCTCCCAGGGCCCTTTGTCACTGCAAGTCAGACAAATCGCGTGGGAAAGCTGGAAGTGCCCAGGGGGGCTGTCATGGCCGGGGAGTTGCTCCTGAGCTCCACGTTCTCCGTTCAGACTCTGAGGCCAAGCAGGATGATGGTTCTACGCCCCTTGGCCGCCCCCTTAGATTCTAGTTCAAGGCTGGGCACCATGTTCCATGGGATGCTTCTTTCTCTGCACTCTGCTTCTCTCTAGGGGAAGAAAGCAGAACCTAGTTAACCCTTGAGCTAGTCGTGTAGTGAGGCACTTGAGCTTCCTCTCCAGAGGCTAGAAAGTAGCACACCACCCCTCCAACCAAGGAAGTTCAGACAGACAGACACACACACACACACACACCCCAAAGTTCTCAACCTCAATGCTATGCCATTGACATTTGGTACGAGTCTCTTCGTTGGGGGAGGGGCTGTCCTGTGGGTGGTGAGCCAGGTGCCATTTGTACCTTTCCAGCCATCATGGCCCAAAATGTCTCCAGACATTGCTAGATGTCCTGGGGAAGGCAAAATTGAGACCCATGGGTCTGCACAGATCAGCCCCCAGGGGCCGCTTTTCACCGGAATTTCTGCCCAAATCAGCCAGTTGTTATTCTTGCTCGGAACAATCAGAAAAATCAAAGGCACAGTAGGAGCCCAGAAAAAACACCACAGCCCTGGTGGCTTAGTAATGGGGGCTGTGATTCCCCCCCCCAATTTGTTCTCCCCTTGGTCTATATTTGAAAATGTCCTCGGCTGAGGATGACCAGAACGAGGCTCTGTACTTCCAAGCTGCACCACAGCAAGCTTTCTCCAACCCCTGGGCCAGGTGTGTCCAGGTCCACTTTCCAGCTGCCAGCTTTGCTTCCCTCCACGGCAGTTTTCAGGCTTAAAAAAAAAAAAATCTCCTACTTAACGATTTGCTTATGCTTGGGGGAGGGGACCAGACAAGAAACCTCATCTTTTTTTTCTTTCTTTCTTTCTAATTCTGGCCCTATTTTTATCTCTACTATACATTTTGTAATGACAAGTTATCATTTAGAGACAGATTAGCGAGGACAGCTATCACAGACTGGGCCGTAGTAAATTAATTCTTGGTATGGAGTCCTGTTTCCAAACCCAGGACAAAAATGAGGAAGAAAATTAATTTCAATACAGTCGCCCAACACTCACACGTGAGCAGAGATGGGTAGTTGTATCAGTTCTTTGAAACAAAGGAAATTATCAACAGAAACTTCCTTGGGCTCTTGGCAAGCGGCAAGTACATCTCCTGCCCAGCTGTTTTCACCGTCTTCGGACCAAGGCTGCAATGTGGAGATTCAAAAGAACCAGCTCAAGGCAAACAGAGCAGCTCCCTGGAGTTAGAAGCCATCTGGATGGCTTACCCGTTAGGCGCCACACGTGAAGAAATATTTATGCAATATATTGGAAGTTAACTGTGCTCATGAAAGCTTGAAGCCAAAACGAGCCCTGACAAGCCTTCCAGGATTCAGAGGTTCACTGCCAAAGTCAGCCTGCAAAATGAAGATCAATGGCCCAGGGCGAGGAGAAGGGCACCGAGTAAGAGCAGCTTGAACCTGAGTAAGGGGACTCCAGGGAAGGAACCAAAAGAAGGCAGCACAAGGGTGGTTATGGGTCTGGCCGGGTTCTGGTGCCATTGTTTTTCACAGGATGATGACTTGCAGGAGCTTTTTGTGCAAAGTTACCCCATCCACTCTTGAGTGTTTGTGTCATTCTCCAAAGACCCCCCAAAATCTAAACCTGCGGCAACAAAGTGACAGGACCTGGGTCCCAGGGACCTGCGGTGTGAGGGGACCCCACGCGGACAGCCAGCGGAGGGAGAGCTGGCGTCCACCACAGCGTCGGCCATTAGAGATGTGCTGTGCTCCCGCAGGCCAGGTCTCCCCTCAAAGCCCACTTGTGGGAGGCGGGAGAGGGAGAACATGTTCCTGGGACGGGAAAGCCAGCCACAGTGCCAGGCGGAGGCTGGGCTGGGCTGTCTAGGCCTCCCCCTGCAGGGGATGCCATGTTACAAGTGAGGGCATAGGCGTGGGCCACTGAGGGGTCCTGGACAGGTTGAGCTCGGTCCTTGGGAGCCGCCGCCCTGCAGCCTGCGTGCACACCCTCAGTTTACCGGGGCTCGCTGCTCACATAACCTGGCTTAATGGGGAAAGGGGGGGGCAGGCATGCTAACAAGAACTGCTTCTAAAAGCCCTAATTAAATGTGCATCTGAGAGCTGGGGGAGAGAGGAGGCTCCTCACGGCCCATTTGCCCAGCCTGCCCAGTGGACTGCTCAGGAACGAAGCCTCCAGCTACTCCCACTGGAGGCCTCCTCCCCTGCCTCAGTTTCCTCCTTGGAGAAATCCTGGTACCCATGCTGGGATGTGGTAAGACTGACTGCCCATGACAAAGCAGGACACACCAGGCCAGGCCAGGCCCGACTGCTGGACAGAGTCTGTGAAAGACACAGAACGTTGCCCTGTGGCGACAGTACTGGGACCATGCAGTCTGCTTCATGGCGTCACTACAAGGCATTCTGGGCCACCAAGAACAAGGAGGAGCAGGGATGGGTAGACTGGAGGATCGGGTGTGGGATAAGGGAGGGAGGTCACAAACTCAAGTTCCTGCTGGGAAAGGCATGGGCCTCGGTCCGCCACAGGCCGGGGACCTAGCCCAGCAACCCTTCTAGTGGGTGGGTCGCACCAGGGGTTTCTGGGAAGTGGGAGTTGTAGAAGTCACATGATCGTCCAAGAGCTGAGGAATCAATGGGACGAGGACCGGCCAAAGCCAGGGAACCAGGGAGAGAAGGGAGGCCAGGGGAGCAAAATCTAAGCACCCAGTGACAGGCAAGACTTCATAAAGTTGGAGGGAATGGAGGCTATGCAAAAGCGATTGACTAATTTGGGAATACATTTATGATGATTGAACAGTAGAGCGAGACGCGCCGCATGGGCATTTGATTCCAATTATGTATTCATTTTTTAAAATCTAGAAGAAACGTATGAAGAGAGTAGTTATCTCTGGGAGATGAGATTATTCTGAATGCATTTATTCTGTTTTCTTCTTCTCCTCTCAAATCAGTTCTGCAGAAGCCAGGGGTAGTGAGGAGAGGAGATGTCACAAGGGTCCAGGGCCCAGTCTGGGGGACGGGGCTTCACCAAAGGGCAATGGACCCCCAGAAGGTAGTCTCCAGCTCCGATGGGTCATTGTCACAACACCTTACCTCCACAGGCACCTGCTCCTTGTGTGTGTGTGTGCATCTCAGGTGTGTGTGCATGTGTATGAGGGCCTCACACCCTTGCTTGTTTTTTTTCATTCAAGGCTGAGGGTTCCACCACCTGATCCTCAGCTCTCAGCCTCCTGAATAGCTAAGGTTATGGGTGTGAGCCACCAGCACTGGCCGAGTGCCCGCTCCTAGTATACCAAGAGGGCTACCGAAGCTATGCTTGTAAGCTGGGCGAGGGAAGCCATCCGCCCAGGAACCTCAAGCTGCTGGCTCCAGGGCTCATGCCTTAGTTAGGACCTGGCTATGCTGCTGGGACTGAGACCCACACAGCAGGCACTAGAGCGGGCAGCAAGGCGCACGCACGTTTCTCCTCCAGGAACTGACAAGCTCCCAGGAGCCAGGCTGGTGAGCGATTGCCGGGGGCCAGTGATGGCACGGGGCCCTGGGAGCAAGGCGCCAGGGCTGGGGGTGTGGGGAGCTGGAGATGAGGTCCAGGAGGGGAGCTGGCATAGGAGAACTCTGAGGGCAGCTGCTGTGGCACAAGGAATCAGGGCACAGTCCAGAGTGGCTCCAGCTTAATACCTGCAAGCCAAGAAGGCTGGGGCGCCGATAGAGAGCCGAGCTTCCTGGAAGGGGGGTCTCAGGCCAGTTCAGAGCACCCTCTTGCTCTTCCTGCCACCCGTGGCTACACCTGGAGCTGAGCACAGGGACCAGGAGAGGAAAACCCAGGGTCGGAACTGACTCCTTTCTTTCCTTCTTGGCAAATCCACACTCTGGTGGCTCACGCCGGTCATCCTAGCTACTCAGGAGGCTGAGATCTGAGGATCAGGGTTTGAAGCCAGCCTGGGCAGGAAAGTCCGTGAGACTCTTATCTCCAATAAACTACTCAGAAAAAGCCAGAAGTGGTGCTGTGCCTCAAGTGGGAAAGCGCTAGCCTTAAGTACAAACAGCCTCAGGGATACCACCCAGGCCGGGAGTTCCAGCCCCGGGACCAGGAGGGGGGCCGTGGCAGGAATCACACTCCCCTTCCTCCGGTGTGGGGACACCTGATGTGGATGCTGAGCACCCTTGGCAGGCTCCTGGTGGCCGGAGGGGCTGATCTGGGAGCGCCGCCCACACCCACCCCGACTGAACAAATCCCATCACAGAGCCAGCCGCGGCCCAGGCTGGTTTACATTGTCTTTGCCTGGCCGGCCTCGCGCGCTACTGAATTGGAAAATGTGGTTTGTACTGGAAGGCCTCTTAATAATGCATTTTCTTTGAAAACAAGGGACTTTCCATTGCAAATGTGACGCGCCACGCTGTCGTTAGCACGAAGAACGCCTCAGTCGATGGAAGCATCATTTTCATTAGTCAGATTTCTTCACCGTAACAGTGATTTAAATTTTATTTTAAAAGCAGCCCACCACCGCCCCCGCCCCCCCCGCCCCTGCACACATGGTTATGTAAATGCCTGCCTAGAAAACTATCTGGGAAGAGTCACAAGCCAACAAGAATGGCTGGAGTGGGGAATGACTGGGAGGAGGTGCAGAAAGGACTCTACTCTCTGGCCTTAGGGTAGTGTGTGTGTGTGTGTGTGTGTGTGTGTGTGTGTGTGTGTGTGTGTGTGTGGAGGGGAGAGGGTTTGGGCTGAGCCTGGCTGTCAGCTTGGGAAAGCGACGGCTCTGTGCCCGGTCTCACAGCTAGCTTTTGTGTAAGACGGGAGCCGGTACTGGGCATGGCCACCTCATCGGCTTTTCAGTGCTGGGTAATATTCCAATGTGTGGAGATTGGGCTGGGAAGGTGGCTCAGTGGTAGAGTGCTTGCCTAGCATGCATGAAGCCCTGGGTTTGGTTCCTCAGTACCACATACACAGAAAAAGCCCGAAGTGGCGCCGTGGCTCAAGTGGTAGAGTGCTAGCCTTGCGCCAAAGAAGTTCAGGGACAGTGCTGAGGCCCCGAGTTCAAGCCCCAGGAGTGGCACACAGCAACAACCAAGTGTGCAGATGGCAGGTGCTTGTTGTTCTGTCTCCGAAGTTGCCATCTGGTTTGGGTTTGTGCTGTCAGAAGCCAGAGCGTCAGGAAACTCCTGTGCTTGCTGTGAGGGGTCCGCGTGCGAAGCCCTCGAATCGGAGTCTTTCTGTACGAAGGAGTCAGGAAATCCCCTGAGCAGGCCAAGCACTGCCTCAAAATGGACGAGAAGAGGGACACGGGAGAGAAAAGTGCCCAGTGAGCCACCATGAGCTCTGGTTGTTTCCCTCTCCAGCCCAGGCCCATGCGTGCATGCTCTGTGTGCTCATGTGTGCAGGTGTAGGTCTGTCTCTATGTCTGCACATGTGAGTACCTCTGTACATGGCTGTGTGTGTGCACTGTGACTGCATGTGCATACCTGCACACATGTGTTACATGGCTCATGCACCTGCGCATTGTGTTGCCTGCATGTATTGTGAACATGTGTACACAAGTAAATGTCTGTGTCATTGTACATGTGTTTGTATGTTTTGTGTCTGTGTGCATGTGTTTGTTTGTGTACTGTGTGAATGCCTGCCTATGTGCCCAAGTGCATGAGTGTGCATGCATACGTGTGTGTCTGTGTGTACATGTGTGCACACACACACGAGTGCAGACCAGATAACATACGATGCACTTCTGCCTGTGAGCCACAGAGAATGTTTGCAAACCACTGATCTGGGCTGGAAATTTCCATGAAGTTAATTTACAAAAGTTGTTTTCCAAAGTAATTATCCCAATTTATGCTCCCGCCACAGGGTTCGCATTCATCCTCACCTGCACCTGCTATTTTGGGAATTCATAAACAGTGCTCCACCAGTGAGCACCGGCGCCCCCCCAGGTCTCTGAGCTCATGGCTCCTGCCTTGCCTGCTCCCCTGCTGTGGGAGAGGGGGCTGCAGGCTCCACCCGTCCCTGCTGCTCAGACAGGAGGCCTGGCTCACATAGTAGAGTGCCTCCATGAACAAGAAGGCACTGAGCGACCGTGCAAAGCCCTGGCACACGTAAGACAGAACTATGCAGTCCTCACTCCTCAGGAGCAACTGGGAATGCTCTGGACTGTGGGTCTTCTTCCTGTGGAGATCTCAGACTGGTTTTTGCCGGCAACCTGCAAGCACTTTCCACCCCGCGTGCCAGTCAAGCATTCTCCTCCACTCTTGGGAGGGCATTTTCTTCTCAAGGTTCTAGACCTTTACATTCTACTCACTGGAGACTGATTTGGGTGTGAGGAAGAGTCTGCTTTCCTCCTCCATTTCTTTTCCACATGGACCCCCAATTCCCGCCCCATTCCTCCCGGGCCAGTCCCCACCCCACCCTGCCCCCTCTTCCCCCCCAATCAGCAGCGCCCAGAATCTTCCAGTCCGGATCTGAGCTCTGTACTCTTCTTCCTTTGGTCCATTTTCTTATCTCTTGGCAGAATAGACAATGGTAAAATTATCCCAGTTTCTAAAAGAAATGAAGTCCATGATATAACACAGCCCTGTGCCTCATTTTCCAATTTCTCTCTATGATTTCTGAAATGCCATGCTAGGGTTCTTACCCCCCCCCCCCAGCCAGGGGGCGGGGGCGGGGGGTCATCTTTCAGGTAAGGTCACTCTTCCTATCTGTGACCCCCAAATAGCTGGAATTACAGGTGTGAACCACCTCATCCAGCCCACCTCTGCTTGTCCATGCATGATGAGCCTTGTCAAAATCCAAATAAAAGAAGTCAACCTTGTGGAATTTTTGACTGGAATTCATTATATCTGTGGATCAATTTAGAGAGAACAGACATCTCTTAATATTTTCTATTCATGAATATAGCTCACTTCATTTATTTATATCTTCTTAATGTCTTCCAATAAATTTTTATATTCCCCTTCAAGTATTTCTTGCATATTTCTGTGAAATGCATTTCTTGGTACCTGATGCTTTTTACTGCCGTTGTAAATGGCATTTTCCCCTATTTTTGCTGTTACGGAATGTAATTGAGTTTTTCACATTGATTTCTTTCCTCCAGCCTCTCGCTAAACAGTCTTCTTATTTCTAATAACTTGTCCATTGATGCCACGTTTTTACACAGACAATCCTATCACCTGCAAATAGCGACAATTTTATTTCTTTTCTAATCCTTATGCTTCTGATTTCTTTTTCTTACTTTGCCGCCAGAACCCACCCCGAAAACAGGGCAAATAATTGCCATGTACTGTCACGGGGAAGCTCGTCCGGTGCTGGACCTCCACACATCAGCATTTCGCCATTAAAAAAATTGAAAAAGAGCGTTTAGTGTGAAGATTTTTGATAATACCCTTAATCAGCCTTAGGACATTGCGAAGTGTTTTCTCTTTTGACAAGGGCCTTTGATTGTGACAGGGTGTGGAGTTTGGTCAAGTGCTTTTCCTGCAGCTGTACCCAGGCCCACGCACTCTGCCGCTCCACCGATCGTGGGGACAGACCTGAGCTGTCATCTGAGACTCGTGACCCGTTCTGCTGGCTGGTGTTTTATTCAGGCCTTTGCGTAGCAGTCTGCCCACGGCTTCCAGGCCTCTGTCTTTCAAGGCTCCCGTCCAGAGCTCACCCCGAGGGGTGGGGGGAACATCCTCACAACTCTAGCCGTGCCTGCATGGAGTTAGGGGGTTTCAGAAACAGAGAGAACGCGGCATCCGCACAACCCCTCCTCAGCTCGCTCTCCCCGCGCTCCGCCCTCTCGTTCCCACTCCTCTCAGCTCTGACTTCGTTGCATCACACTTGGCCTGTGGCCGTGAACATGGGCGCCCCGGGAGCCTTGGGAACGGTCAGTGGGGGTCTGTGGGTGTACTCTGAGACCTTGTCCACGTGCAGCAAGGCCTGGCTAGCGGAAGGTGCGCACAACCTTGCTGTGGCTCCAGGTTCCAGAGCCCAGCGCGGGGAGGGGAGATGAGATGCAGGCATGCACGGCTCCAGGGCCAGCATGGAGGTCGGCCAGCGGAGAGCCACACAGGGTCTTCCCACATGTGAGCGCATCCCTAAATGTTGAGAACATCATAAGATGGTTTGGAGAGCTAAAAGAAACCTCTAGATAGATGGTCAATAACAAGAAGTCATTCCTAGCTCAGCCTGGAAGCGCATGCCTATAACCCCAGCGCTCAGGAGACCGAGGCAAGCAGCCAAGTGGGGCGAGCTCTCTGCTGGAAGGACTTTTATTTTTTAATCTGCAAAGAAATAGGACAGAATGGGCTCTCTCCCCACGGAAAATAAAAGACAGACGCCGTAGTGAGAGACCAGGATGCAATCCAAAAAGCTGTAGGGAAAACTCCACAGAGGACCCCAGCAGGCTGCCAGCAAACACCTCCCACGACTTGTCTGCCCTTGGTCACATGTGCGGTTTGCTTGGCTGTGTGGGACGCATCGTTTATTGTGATATGTTTCCTTCTTCAAAATAAATATTTGGGGGTGGGGATGTGTCTGTGTGGTGGAGCGCTCACCTAGCGTGTGAGGTCCTGGGTTCAATTCCTAGCATCACACACACACACACACACACACACACACACACACACACACACATCCAAATACGCACACGCACAAATGAATGAGTAAATAATGAACGCCAATTTTAAGGATTTTTATAAATGTGCGTTCTTTTTCTATGAGAGAGCTGCACCCCCTTCCCCACCCCACCCCACCCCCCGTCCCAAGTTGACTTCGGGCCCCTCAAAACCTGACCCTGGCCTGGGTAGTGAGACCTCAGCCAGGGCGGCTCCCCGTTTTCATTCTCTGCTCTCTGGCAGAGCTGGCATCAATCGGGGCTCCCCCCCCCCAGGCTCAGTGAGCTCCCCTGCTAGACTGCCCTGGCCCACTGGGGTTTTTCCGTTTTCTGCTCTGGGTGTATGCATGCGTCAGAGGGGCTCACGGGATAGTATAATTAGTCCACTTCTTCCATGTCAGGCAAGCATGCAGATTTTGATCCTAAACTATGTGTTTAAAGTCCTGGCTTTGTGGGCTCCCCCATTTTCAGTCCCATAGGATACCTTTCTCTCCTCTCTTCCCATCCACCCAGCATGAAGGTGCTCAGGGAGCCGGCTGGAGCCGGCCCTCCTCCTGCCTTAGATTCCATTTTCTTCATATTTGCTTTTGTCCTTTTCTTTGGCCTTCTACATTATTCGGGTTCTCTCTCATTTTCTTCTTGTAACTTTTGATACTGCTCATTACGGTCAGATTTTTCTTCCTTAAGTACAACCAAGGAAGCCATAGACCTGCAAAGCATTGCTTTGGTTTCTCTGCATTGCATGTCCTTTTTGTTTATTTTGTGTATTTGTTTACTTACTTGCTTATTTTTTAAATACTAAGGATTTAACTCAGGGCCTTATACTTGCTAGGTAGGCACTCAACAATGCCAGACAGACTCCCAATGTTTTTGCTCTTTGTTTTTCCAACAGGGTCTTGTGCTTTTGCCCAAGCCATCCTTGGACCGCAAGATTTTTTTTATTGAATATATTTTTATTATTATAAAAGTGACGTACACTTCATGAGTCAGGTAATAGGTACATTTATTTTTCTTTTCTTTTCTTTTTTTTGGTCTGGTCGAGGGCCTAAACTCTGAGTCTGGGCGCTGTCCCTCAGCTCTTCAGCTCAAGGCAAGCGCTCTACCACTTAAGCCACAGCGCCACTCCTGGATTTTTTCTTTTTGCTTATGGGGTGCTGAGGAATCAAACCCAGGGCCTCATGCATACAAGGCAAGCTCTCTACCACTGAGCCACCTTCCCAGCCCCCTAGGTACATTTTTTTTTGGACAATGCCACCCCTTCCTTAGCTCTCTCCCAGATTTTTCTTTCTGTCCCCGCCCACAAGTTGTATAGTTCATTTTCGACAGAGTGTCTAGTGAGGAAGTATTTTCATTCAAATATTACTGGGTTTTGTGAGGAGAGTGTGGGACCAGTCCTGGGGTTTGAATTCAGGGCCTGGGTGCTATCCTTGAACACTCTACCACTTGAGCCACAACTCTACTTACAACTTTCTTTGTAGTTAACTGGAGATAACAGTCTCACAGACTTTCCTGCCCAGGCCGGCTTCAAACTGAGATCTTCAGATCTGATTTTCCTGAGTAGTTGGGATTATAGGCATGAGCCCTCAGTGCCCAGCTTTATTACTGGCTTTTAATTTGATTATACTGTCTTCACGATAGCAGTCATTTGAAGATGTTGAATAACACTTTATGGCCATTTATGGGATTATTTCTATGTTGTATGTACTCAAATGTCTGAGGGGAATTACTGAACAGCTCTATGTGTATGTATGTGAGTGCGTGTATGTACATGTATGTGTATGTGTGTGTGCATACACATGTCAATGAATCCCTGATTACTGAAAGTAAGGTAGAACATTACTCCTTCCTCTTTATATTACAGGTTTCTACTGTACTTTTTCTTTGGTGACCCTACAAAATTAAAGCTACTTGTTAATTCCCTTTTCTTTCCTTCTATTTACAACATTTTCAAATTCTTTACTCATTAGTCTACCTTCTAAAAAAAATCAGGGGCTGGGAAGGTGGCTCAGTGGTAGAGCGCTTGCCTTGCGTGCAGGAAGCCCTGGGCTCGATTCCTCGGCACCACATAAGCAGAAAAAGCCAGAAGTGGTGCTATAGCTCAAGTGGTAGAGCGCTAGCCTTGAGCTGAAGAGCTGAGGGACAGTGCTCAGGCCCAGAGTTCAGGCCCCACAACTGACCCAAAAAAAAAAAAATCAGGCCTTCCTTCCAGTAAATTTTCATTCCTCAAAAATTCCTTTGTTAAGAATGGCCCTTGAATAGAGTGGTAAAACCCTATTCATTTTGTTGTTTACCTCAAATTTACCTTGATTTTTTCCCCTTGTCCTTGGGAGATGCTTTTAGCAGACCCACAAGACCAGCAGAGGCTGCGTTCCGTCCTTGTCTTCAATGCCCTTTAGGCTCACGTGCTGATTTCTTTCTATTTTTTGTTGTTGTTGTTGTTGTTGTTGTTGTTGGTCGTGGGGCTTGACTCTGGGCCTGGGTGCTGTCCCTCAGCTCTTCAGCTCAAGGCAGCGCTCTACCACTTGAGCTACAGCGCCACTTCCAGTTTTCTGGTGGTTTATTGGAGATAGGAGTCTCACGGTCTCTCCTGCCCGGGCTGGCTTTGAACCGCGATCCTCAGATCTCAGCCTCCTGAGTAGCTAGGATTACAGGCGTGAGCTACCAGCGCCCGGCTAACCCTACTTTCTACTCCCATGCTTTCTGGTACAGTATCTTTTACCATTTCTGGGAAGCTACCAGGCAATTTTCTTCTCTTCTACCTTTTTTTTTGTTCTTCCCTCTAGAAAACATTAGTTAAACTTTCTTATTATAGTTCCTATGTCGCTTTACCCACCTTTCCCCCCCTAGTTTTCAACTCCTTTCCTTCTTTTCTGACTTTAGATAACTCCTTTATATCTGCCTTCCAATTCACTGATCTCTTCTTCAACAGTGTCTAATCTGCTCTATGATGTACCCACAATAATTTTATTCTGACCATTATATTTTTATTTTTTCACGTTCTATTTGTTTTCGAATCTGCTTATTGCCTTTATAGTCCTGTGTTGCTTTTCTCTCTTTAAAATTTCATAGATGGAAATGAAAACAAGAGTTGTTTTTGTTTTCTTTTATTTTTTTCCTGTTTGTTCATTTATCTGTCTTTGAGAGGGTAAGGGGAAGCACAGAAATGGAGGGACAAGGGGTGAACAAACGCAGCAGTGAAACTCACTGGACTCTGTGTTGAAAATGAACTTTACAACTTATGGGTGGTGATGGGAAGAAAAAATTGGAGAGAGCAAGAAAAGGAGTGATGCTGTCCAAAAAGAAACATACTATTCACCTGACTTATGTAACTGTAACCTCTCTATGCATCACCTTTATAGTAACAGCCAACATAACAATCATCTTTTATTTCATTAAACATCCCATCCATATTCTATAGTCTATATTCCATACCAATCACTGCTGTTCATGGGCTATGGGCTCCACCGTGGCTGTCTCTGGCTCTCTCCTGGACTGCTTACTTGTGTATTTGGTGATCTAATGGGAACTTGTATTTACTCTTATTGCATTTACTCTTATTCTGTTTAAATCTTGAAGCCTACCATGCTTTACTCGAGATCATTCATATTTGTTTCTCCTAAGCGTGCAGGGGCAGCAGCAGCCCGAGATCTGGTCCAGCCCCTGGTCCCCACCTCCACACCACCTTGGGCATGTGGATACCAGGTGTGGACCCGCACCGCTGCTCTTGGAAGGGCTTCTTACATCAGGACCCAGGCCAAGACCCTCTGGGGTGCTGGGGACTCACAGGCTTCCCCGCCTTCTGGAAAAAGTGTCACCTAGGCCAAGCACAGTCGTGTACAGGGGAAATGACTGGGTTGCAGGGCGACAAGGTTCCTTTGCTCTTTCTTTCTTTCTTTTTTCCAGGCAGAGTTTAAACTTGGGGCCTGGTGCTTACTAGGCTTGCACAATACCACAGAGCCAGCCTTGCTGTTCACTGTTTCAAGGATAGAGTCTCACCTCCTACCTGGGCTTGCACCGGAGCCCCAGATCTGCCTACTTTAGATTTCCTATCTTCAGTGGCACAGCAGGAGCCTGCTGCTGTCCCCAGCTATCCCCAGAGATGGAGTCTCAGACCAGCCCTGCTGGCCACCATCCCCCCCCACCCCACCCCATCTCAACCACCTGTGTAGCTAGGCATGTGCTGCCGCAGCCAGCTAGGAGTTGCAAAGAAGGTCTTGAAAACTTCTCTGCCAGGGCTGGCTTTGAACTGTGAGCCTCTCATTCTCAGCCTCCCAAGTAGGAGGGAGACAGCAGTGTTAGAACTGAGAACTGATGGCAGAGAAAACAACAGGAAGATATGCTAAGATATGCACTCTCAGAGTGGACTTAAGCTGCTCACTAACTCCTGCCCCTTGTTTATTTGTTGGTATAAAGAAAAATGCCACTAACCACAAACCTTCATTAATATATAATTTCTCTTCCAGGGTTCATCTGTGAGACATAGAAATGAGAATGTCCTTGTTATAGCTGCTAATACTCGGGATAGCAAGGGGACGAGGACTTGGGGGCTCTTGTGCGTCACTGGTGGAGGACAAATCGAAGCTGTATTTTTGGTGGACATTTTTGTGGTCCCATCTATTGACATGTGAAATGCAGGAAATCGTTCCATAGACACATACAAAATTTATAACAAGATGTGTTAGAAGATGTCCAGTGTGCTGTTGATTTTGATAATAGAAAAAAAGGAAAAGGAATGGGGGAAAAAGAGGGAGGAAGGAAAGGAGGAAGAGGGTGAGAGAAAAAGAGGAGGAAAGGAGGAAGAAGAGGAGAGGAAAAGGAAGGGAAGGAGGAAACAGATGAGATCCCAAACTAAACAAGCATGGTCAAGTCAAAGTTGCCAGCAGGATGAAATACATTTTTGCATTTTCCACAAAGAGACAAAGTCTAAGATAAATAAATAAATATGATAATTTAAGTGTAACAAGCTAACTGCAGAATGTGTATAGAAAGATTGCATTCATAAAAAAATACTTTAATAGCCAAAAAAAACCAAAACCTATCCCTGCATTCTTACGCAGCAATGGATGCAAAGCTGTTTTCTAAGAGGTGCACCAGTCAGGGTTCCAGCCTCGGGGAAGGCAGGAGTTCCAGGGGATTCTCATTGTCTATCTTCTTAAGGGGCTTGAAAATTCCACTGTAAGCCACGGAGGGCTTTTGAGGGCGGAGTTCAACCAGTTTCATTGCACTCTCGTGGGTGGAGCTACTTCCCGCAGGGGTCTTGGGTCTGCCTCCTACTTTCCCTCTTCACCTCCCTCCCCAGACAGGGACTATTCATTAGTCCTTCTAGTCTTTACAAAAAAAAAAAAAATGCTAGCATGGAAACAATTGATTTCAAATAATACATATCAGATGATTCCACTTCTGTTAAAAATGTAGGATGCAAATGCATGATGTACATATTACAAAGAAGAAAAACCTAGATAGATTTATTCACTCGCTGAACAAAAGCGGACCTCCTGCCTCTTAACAAGAGGGCATTGTTGCAGAGACAAAGATCAGATGAGAGAGGACCCAAGTCCCCCAGCTGAGCTTTGCTGGGTCTGCTGGGCCCTCCATTCTAGAATATCCGGGGAATGTGTCTGAGTGGGCGGACAGCAGGTCACCCCAGGAGAGAGGGCTGCAGGTAGCTTGGACGTGATCTTCATGCTCTTCTGTATTTTCTGATTCCTGCCCCCCCCCCCCCCAACCTCCCCATAGGGCATAAGAGAACTTACACTAGCCAGGACCCACAGCTCACACCTGTAATCCTTGCTACTCAGAAGGCTGAGAACCACAATTTGAAACCAGTCCAGATGAAAAAGTCCATGAGACTCTTATTTCCAGTGAACCCCCAAAAAGCCAGAAGTGGAGCTGTGAGGTTCAAGCAGTAGGGCACTAGCCTTGAGCACAAAAGCTCAGGGACAGGGCTCAGGCCCTGAGTTCAAGTCTCGGTGGGAGCACACACGGGAAAGAACCTACATAAAGATAACAATTACTTCCTCCGGTTGTCTGGCCTCTCAGACCGGTCCCGTGGTCTGGCGTGGGTTCTAGCTCTCCTCATGGCTTTATGCTTGGGGACTGACATGGAAGGAGTTGGCGTGTATCTGGAGGCCAGCGTTCCCCGGTGTTCACGGCCATCTCACCCACGACACCCGGCTCTGTGGGGCTGCCCAGCAGGCCCAGCCCCCTGTGTCCTGCTTCCGGGGCCCCACGGCCCGCGGCCTCCCCCCTCCCCGGCCGCCCACACGCCTGCGTCAGCGCCCCCTCCCGCGCCTCCCGCCCCGCGCTGCGCACCGGTGGCCTGCTCACCTCTCATCACCACCGGCCTCTAATTGACGCCCGTTTTCTCTTCAAATCAACCGACTCATTTGCACAGAAGTTCTTTTTAAAAATAATCTATCCCTCGGCGCCTCTCCTGGCTCCGTGCGTCACTTGCCGAGTTGAGTCAGACTGGCCAGGAAGCGAAGCAGAGGTGGGCACGCCAGCCCGGCCCCCAGGGCAGCGGACAGGGCCCCGGCGCTGGGCACCGAGTCCTGAGCACCCCGCTTTGGAGAACACACAGTGACCACCCCCACTGCCCGGAGAACGCTTCTGACCCCCACTCCCAGCTCCGGCCGGGCCTCCTCTGCACCCCTCCTCCGGACATCCCCCCTACCCCCCCACCCCCGCCTCTGCCACCCCGGTTCACCCCTCCCTGCCACCGCGGCAGCCGAGCCCACACAGGGCTCCGTCTGCCCACCCGCTCCGCTTCTCACAAGCCCCCCGGGTCTCGTAGGCAGCGAGGCCCCCATGTGCTCCGCATCATGGATTCCTGTCGATAAACTGGGCCAGCGCCCGGCAGCAGGGCCTTGCTCCATCAGCTGGCTGGGGACAGAAGCCCCTTCGCAACTGCAGGGCCAAGTATACAGTAGGTGCTCAACAAATACCAAGCAAACACTGGAGGCCCTAAGAGCGGCTGCAGAGAGGCCCGGAAGCCCTGGCTCTTCGGGTCTTTGCACCCTCAAGAGAAGCCACATCCCAAGGCGCATCTTCCTCTGGGTCTGCGTTTGCTAGGTATATGGTGGAAACATCCTCCAAGTTGGTCTAGAAATGTGGTCTAGAAACGAAGACTAGAACTTTCCAGAAACATGTGTCTTCCTGCTATAAGACACATTTCCCCAGTGACGGGGGCCCCTGGAGAGTTCGGGGGAGTGGGGGAGCAATGTCCCCCTGGTCCCCAGATCACAGAGCTTGGAAAGCAATGTTGCACTGATTTTGCATTTTGGAACCCAACACACTAAAGCTAATATTTGCGTCTTTAGGATTCTATTTGTATGGTAATTTAAAATCAAGAGTTTGGACAACCAGCCCTTCCCTTGAAACTCTGAAAAGCACATTAACTTTCTAGATGGTAAAAAAAAAAAAAATGATGCCATAATTAAATATTACTATTTCTCTTAAAATAAAACCTGGGCTCTCTTAATGAAACGGTCTGTCTCGAAACATGACGTAAGCTCCCCGCAGAGTCACACTCGAGGGAAATTCTTGATTTTCAATGTATGAAAGAGACCACGAACTTAATCTCAACACAAGGTAAGGGAAATTGATTCGTTAAATTATAATCATCTTCTTGCATTTGAAATCCCTGTGCTTTCGGTCGGGGGCTGTCCTCAGGGCCCCTCCCCCGTACACATCTTTGGGGAGTGGAGATGTTTTTGTCTCGTTGTTTATGATCTTCCCAGATGCCCGTTCTTGGGGCTCACTTGAAGAATCTCTTGTGTTGACAACGTCTCCGATAGGAGCCAAGGCTACTTGCGACTCCATCATCCTTTCTCTCCCAACTCAAAACACATTCTCGGGGTGAGTGTAGAGGAAGCTCTCTCACCTGGGAGTAAGTGTGAGCCCCACAGCTGACCTTCAATGACCTTGGTCTTCCCCAAGACCAGGGAGCACCAAGGGAGGCCCCAATGGACTGGGGGACCCCCCAGCCAACACTGGAAGAGGCGCGCTGGGTGTCCTTGGGCTCCACTGAGGCTCCCAATAGCCCCAACCAAAGCTCAAGAGGGCCCCCTTGTGGAGACTCCCCGGAACAGCCCACAAGTGGTGTGCTTACCCCAAGGCTGGGGTAGTTCTCCATCAACTCCCCAAGTCTCTGGGAGTTCTTACGCCCTGAGACGTCCCATGGAGACCTCCAGTCTCCATCTTCCCATGCACACGTCCAACTTCCATCCTTCTCCCTTCCAAAGCTACGTCTTGCTGGTAGGCGAGACCGTGGCGGGTCCCTCTGGAGAAGACCTGGGGGACAGAACTCAGCTCCCCCAGGCACTGCCCAAGATTCCGTCACCTGCGCCCCTTTCCGGGTGCTGTTGCGAAGTCCACTCCCCCGTTCACACAGACGGCTTCTTTGTCGTGGGATGGGTCAAAACCTTGTGATTATCTCGACAAATGCCTGCTCTACAGAACCAGAAAAGCTTCCATCTTGTGCCGAAAGAGCTACAGGAGCCGTGTAGACACAGGATCTATTTAGCAAATGCTGGCTTGGAATCTTGACCCCTTCTGGCAACTCGCTGAGCCTGGGGGGGCTGGGTGCTCACCCCCTCCCCCTCCCCACTCCTCCCGGCCCTGGGCAGAAGACTGGCATGGGCGCGGTGTGGCAGTGCGCGAATGTGTGGGCGCCTACAAGGCTGGGCTCACCAAGCCTGGTGTTCTGGACACCAGAACATCTGTGTGAAAAGGGGGACCCTCCCGTCAATCACCCGCTGGCCTGGACTAGCTGAGCACAGCTGGTTTGGGCTGGAATTCTCCAGTTCTCCTCTGGGTGAAAACCCCAGCCAGAATGAGAAGTAATTAGCATTACCATGGGGGCCAAGGGAGAATTGTGATGTGAGCGGTTTTTGTACTGGAACATTCCTACACAAACAAACAGAAAACCTGGCTGATGAGCTGGTTTCCCGCGCCCCCTCCGCACCCCCTTGAGTGGTGTGTTTCTTCTTCCCTTAGCAGGAAATGCTAAACATAGGCCGCAGGGAGATGTCCTTGGGGCCATCCCAGCCTTGGAGCACACGCCTCCACGCGGGCCTGAGGCTGCCTTCGTCTGGACGGGCCTGAGATCATGTTAACTGTGAGCCAGGACCACAGCGACCGGCCTGCGTCCTGCCCGAGCCCGCGCTGCACCACCAGCGGCTCTCTGGCCTCTCCCGTCCATCTGGAAGGCTACGTGTCAGGATCTGTCCCCTCCTGAAACCCTCAGGACAGCTGTCCATCAGGAGGGCACCAGGCAGAAGAGGACACATCCCTCAGGCCTGGGAAGCAGCCAGAGAGAGCAAAGGAGCAGACCCTGAAGAAGTTCCCACACGCCCTCCCTGCCCACCCTGAGCACAAAGACCCCTAGATCAGACGGATGACAAGACTCTCCAGAGGAGAGATACGCGTGGCTGCCTAGGCCACGCCTGTAGAGGGCCTGGGCTCGCCGTCTCACTGCGATCCCGTGGCTGGGCTGCAAGCCCCCTCTGGGGAGGGAAGGTGGCCTTCCACCAACCGCGCCTCCTCTAATCAACCAGCTATTGTTTGGGTGGGGTCCCGCGGTGGAAATTCTTGTTCAAAATGTGCATTCTCCTCCAAGTCAGCACGTCCTAGGTGAATGACCTCAAGCTGAGGGCTTTGAAATAAACCCGAGGTGCTCAGACCTGCTGTCCAAGCAAATGCATGTTCCCCAAGATCTTAAGCCCAACTCGGGTGCCTACGCTGGGGTAAGGACAGGACCCCACTCACTCAAAGATGACCCCAGGGGTCTTCAGATCCCAGCAGGAAACCCTCCCCGAGACACGGGCCGTGCATAGGCTCCGTTGCATACAACAGTTCCCTGTGAAATGGACACCAAGGTCCGGGAGGCTGCGACGGGGGTAGAGCTGAGGAGACCTTGCTGTACTTCGGATGGTGCAGCACTGGGGCTGGTCCCCAGCGGCGGCTGGTGCCGCCCACCTCCCCTGCGCAGGGCAGGACCGCGCCGGGGCTGGTTGAGGTACAGGCGTCCGAGGTGTGCAGGAACCTAAAACCAAGCAGTTGGCATCAGGACGTAAGGCCAACTCCGACCTTCTGAACCCTTGACAACACTGGAGGCTCACACCTCCCTCCACCCATTCCTCTTTTCCCTCCACACGCACGTGTACGTGGCCAGCCCACGCCCAGCCTGCTCCAAGCCACCTGGCCACTCAGCTACTGCCAGTAGCCAGATTCCTGGCGGTCTTGATGGCCGCAGACCTGCCCCTCATCCCCCGCACTTCAAGCCTGACCCTCATGGTCACATCCTGTTGACCAGAAGAAGGAACCCATGTGCACCCTATGGAGCATGAGTCACCCGCCATTCCTAGGTGTAGGCATCATTCCAGAACTGTCCAAGACTTAACAAATACTTATGGAGCAAGCGTGAGGCACTGGGCTGGAAACTGCCGAATCAGGATCTTGTCCTTGTAGGGTTGAAAGGGCTGGCAGGAAGATGCGGAGCGGAGGAGGGAATGAAGGGGGGTGGGCTGAAAGAAGAAAGAAGAGAGAGAGAGAGAGAAAGGAGAGAAAGAAAGAAACGGGAAAACGAAGAGACAGAAAGAAAGGAAGGAAGGAGAAGAAGGAAAGAGGAGAGGAGGAGAAAGAAAAGAAGACAAAGGAGGACAAAGAAAGAAAAAGGCAGAGAAGAGGAGAAACAAAAAAGAAAAGGAGGGAAAGAAAAACAGAGGGGAAGAAAAGAAAGAGGAACAAGAGGAAGGAAGGAAGGAAGGAGGGAGGGAGGGAAGGAAGAGAAGAAGGAGGGAGGGCAGGGAGGGAGGAAGGAAGACCAGCCAAGGCCAGATCACCCATCAGCCTTGAGCACACTATGCAGGCTAATTGTGGACTCTAAATACCATTCTCCAATAAAAAGGACCCAGAACTTCTTGGAGAAGTGTCTGATTCCAGGGCTGGGGCCAAGAATACACAGAGAGAGCTTGAAATATCTACCTGCAGAGGAGGACATGCTTTTATCTTTTTAGAAAGAGGGGAAGAAAAAAAGGAAGGAAGGGAGGGAGGGAGGGAGGGAGGAAGGAAGGAAGGAAGGAAGGAAGGAAGGAAGGGAGGGAGGGAGGGAGGGAGGGAGGGAGGGAGGAGGAAGGAAGAGAGGGAAAGGGAGGGAGGGAGGAAGGAAGGAAGGGGAAAGGAGGGAGGGAGGGAAGAAAAGGAAGGAAGGAAGGAAGGAAGGGAGGGAGGGAGGGAGGGAGGGAGGGAGGGAGGGAGGGAAGGAGGGAGGAAGGGAGGGATTGAGGAGGAAGGGAGGGGAAGGGAGAGAGGAAGGAAGGAAGCAAGGAAGGAAGGAAGGGAGGGAGGGAGGGAAGGAGGGAGGGAGGAGGAAGAGAGGGGAAGGGAGGGAGGAAGGAAGGAAAGAAGGAAGGAAGGAAGGAAGGAAGGAAGGAAGAGAGGGAGGGAGGAAGGGATGGAGGGAGGGAGGGAGGGAGGGAAAAGAACAATGGAAATAAATTGGAGGTGCTCCTGATGGCCAAATCAGGGACAATTTGAGCAAGAAAATGTTGAAAATAATGGGTTATAACCTATAAACTATAATCAACTCCCAGGAGCTCACACCAATTGAAACACAATTGAGTAACTAGGTAAGTGGGGGAGGAACGCTTCCCTGGAGCCCAATTCCAGTGAGTTAGCTGGAAGGAGGCTGCGGCTGGGGAGCTCCTCCCCCTGCCCCCCACCCCCACCTTGTGAGTGATCTCCACAGGTCCCAAAGAATCTGCCCAGAAGGTACTTATTCATTGCAAAGGGAAAAGAGGTAACTTAGCCCCGAGCAAAGTGGAGACCACAGAAATGGACACAGAAGACCTCCTGGGACAAACGTCCCTTCCACAGCATGTCTCCCAAGAAAGCGCACGGGTGACTCAGCCCAAGTCAAGGCCATGCTGAGAAATGAACGGTATTATTCACAAGTGCCAAGCTGGCCAGGTACCCGTCCGAGGCTCACGCCTGTCATCCTAGCTACTCAGGAGGCTGAGATTTGAGGATCACAGTTCAAAACCATCCAGGGCAGCAAAGTCTGTGAGACTCATCTCCCAATTAGCCACCAAAAAAAGCCAGAAGTGGAGCTGTAGGCTCAAGTGGTAGAGCGCCAGCCTTGAGCAAAAAAAGTTAAGGGACCGCATCCAGGCCACACACACACACACACACACACACACACACAGAGTCTCAAGGTCAAGAAAGACAAGGACCAGGACACGTGTCAGGTTGGAAGCTATGCGCCATGAAGGATCCCAGGCTGAGCCAGACCTGGAAGGGGTGTGGATGGGGCGCAGGGAGTGGGAGCCAGCTTGCAAGTCTGTGAGGACTCGGTACAGACGCTTATTCCTGGGTTTGGTGGCTGCTGGGCACCCGTGGGCTGTGTCACCTCGATCGCGCTGGAGAGGGATTTTGCATCATTTTTGTCAAGTCTGAAATGATTTCAAAACAAAAAGTTGTAAAGTAAAAGTAAACAAGACACGGAGGGGAGACCCATCAATGCCAGCTGGGCCTGGCGGGGGTGGCGGGGCATAAGGAAGGGCCTGGAGGCACCGCACGGGACCTGAAGGGCCCGGCCCGCACGGCCGGCAGGGGCTGCGCAACAAAGGCCAGGCCGACATCCCCAGTGCTGCACTTGAGCCCACCCAGTGGGTGGTGGAGAGACAGGAGCAGAAAAGCGTCCACTGAGCTCCAGGTGAGCACAGGAAGTTGGGGGCCGGTGGGAACATTTCCTTAGCTCCGCCACTCAGGCCAGCCCTGTAGGACATGGGGAATTCTGGCCCTCTTGGGCACCCTAACCAATCCAGGGCCTGTAAAGGCTCAGGCATCCATGTCCATAGACACTGGGTGCTTGGCTGGCTGGCTGGAGGTCACGTGACCGGAAGGCCCGGGCTTTGGGTGGCCCTTGGCATTGGCTATGGGTCTCATGGCCACGCAACTCTGTGACCGTGGCTCTTTTGAGGGCGGCTCTTGTGGAGGTGAGCAAGCTGGACTGCGGTGCGGGTTAGTGAGTGCCTTGTGTGGGAGCAGGCCCGTCCCCAGCTGTCCCCCTCCCCCACCCGCCATGAGTCCCATTTACTTAAGATATTAGTACCTTAAAATTAAGTTGCCATCAACCCCTCTTAAAGCTCGGTCCTCAGCAAAATGCCTGCTTCCTGCCAGCCCTATAAACCCAGGGGTGACGCTGGGGAGGGCCGAGGGAGCAGAGCACACTCTCTCAATGACCCTCCAGCCCCAGAATGAGCTGTGGAGGAGAGGAGCACGGTGCTTTCTTCCCCGGCTCCCTCCCCAAGGACGGTGACCCAGGGCAACCCACATCTTCTCTCCAGACTCCTCCTCCTCACATCATCTCCAAGAAAACCAGGGTCCTGATCTGCTTGTGAGGCCCCGCCATGAGTGCTTGGACCTGGCAAGACGGTCATGAGGATGGGGGAGAGAGGCCCGGGTCACAGGGCGCTGTTTACGTGAAATCCTGAGATGAGGCAGACGGTGACATAGATCACGGATAGCTTCGGGCTGTGAGGACTGTTCTGGAATCAGGTAAGGGGAGGGACTGGGGACTGGGACGAATGTCACTGAATTGTAGCCATAAAACAACTAAAGGAGTGAATTTGAGGTTGCATGTATTTTATTGTCTAAGCTGGGCATGGTAGATCATACCTGTAACCACAGCTACACTGAAGACTAAGCCAGCCCAGGCAAAAGCAAGAGAGCCTACCTGGAAAAAACCCAAAAAACAAAAAAAAAGACTAAAGCAAAAAGGACTAGGGCAGGTCTCAAACAGTAGAGCTCTTACCTAACAAGTATAAGACCCATGTTCAAGTCCCCTGTACTGAAAAATACATACATACATACATATGCCAAACACCAGTGGCACATGCTTATAATCCTAGCTACCCAGGAGGGTGAGATCTGAGGATCACAGTTCAAAGCCAGCCCAGGCAAGAAAGTCTATGTGATTCTTATTTCCAATTAACCACTAAAACCCAGTAGAGCTGTGACTCAAGTGGTAGAATGCTAGCCTTGAGCTCAGGGACAGCACCCAGGCCCTGAGTTCAAGCCCTAGGACCTGTGCACGCACGCGCGCACGCGCACACACACACGTAAGTAATAATAATAATAATAATAAAAATAAATGTGAAGCAGCTACCTGAGGTGTGAAGCAACCAAGTCCCTCCACCCCACTGAGCCTCAGTTTCCCCATCTGCAGAAGTGAGTGGTGTGTGAATTACACCGTTGGCCCTTGGGCGTGGCCAGGCAGGGAAGCTGTTTCTCCAGGGTTACAGGAGGGGTCCTGGCTGTGTGCACATAAAAGCTCTGGCCCAGGGGACCCCTGGGACCCACGCTCGGTGGCCAGGGACACCAGGGCAGTGGTCTGGAGGCAGCCCTGGCCAGGCGCTCAGAGGTCCCAGAGGCTCAGCCAGTGGCCATTCCCCTTGGCCCCGTGCTCCATATGGTGTTTGTTCACGAGGCCAGGTCCCGGGTGTTCCGACTCGTGATAAAGCATAGGCCACGGAAGATCATATTTTCAGCTCTGGGAGCCTGTTCTGAGCAATTGGGCACTCTAGATTTAATTCTGCAGGTAATTTGAACGATGCTATCTAATTTCAAATGTCCCTGCTCTTAGGAGTGCAAAAGCAGCATAATTTTTAATTAGTGGGTAAACAGTAAATAATGGATGGCAGTGAGTGGACTCCACTGTTAATTAAAAATCCATGGTTGATAAAAATCAATTTGGTCCCCGCATTTAACTCCGTCTAGCAGCCTCCCCCTCCCTCACGAAAAAGTTGTACAACAGGCCCTTACCATCTGTCTCGGTTGTTGATGAACTACAGACTTTTCTGGAGGGGGGAAAAAAAAGGTCTGTCTCCAAAATCTCCGATTGGGCAAATGTTCTAGGCTCATCTCTACCTGGTGAAGTTCATACTTTTATGAGTAGAAGCTTCCAGAATGGCCACGAGGCAGTGTGGTCTCCAAGGGCCCTGATGTGACTTTGTGTTTGCAGGCAGCAAAGTCCCACTCTTGCTCACAGTAACGTAATTAAATCCTAATTTCTCATCAAAAACAAGATACACTAAAAACATACCGAGCAGAGAAGTCCATCTCAATCCACTCTTCAGGGCAGGAGACAGAAAGCTTGTGTTCTTGTGAGACAGAAAACATTTCCCCAAGAAACACACGTGGTGGACACCATTACACTTGGCAGTGTAGGCTTGATTTTCCCACCAGGCTGATATGGCTGACCTCTCCGGGTCCTCCACCTCACTTTGTGTCTAGCCATCCTCCCAATCACCACTGAGATCCTAATTAACCCACAGAACTGAATCCAAGAGGCCAGGTACCTGTGGCTCACACCTGTCATCCCAGCTACTCAGGAGGCTGAGATCAGAGGATCCAGGTTCAAAGCCAGCCCCGGAAGGAAAGTCCATGAGACTCTTATCTCTAACAAACCACCAGAAAACCGGAAATGAAGCAGCATGGTAGAGTGCTAGCATGGAGCAAAAGGAGCTTAGGGGCAGCGCCCAGGCCCTGAGTTCAAAGCCCCATGAGGGACAAAGAATAAATAAAAACAATCAAAGGAACGCAGTGTCTGCTGCCCGTGTTGGTTTGGAAGCACGGAAGTTTGGGCCATTGTGGCCCTGGGGCTCGTCCCTCCCTGCCCAGCACAGACTGGAGGGGAGGCTCGGGCACGTGGCTGTGGGTCAGGCTCAGACGCGCCCAAGCAGCCAGGTTGATGCAGAGCAGCCTCTCTCTTTCAAGGCTCTGAGACGCTGCCCGA
Organism: Dipodomys spectabilis; assembly: GCF_019054845.1. Lineage (NCBI taxonomy): Eukaryota > Metazoa > Chordata > Mammalia > Rodentia > Heteromyidae > Dipodomys > Dipodomys spectabilis. Next base: position 4,497,721 of record NW_024870917.1, on the reverse strand, counting down.
GCGCGCACGCACAGTTCTAGTGAGGGACTGGGCCTGGCTGGCTGCTGGGCTTCCTTCTGTCCAGTTGACAATACAGGCCCGGACCCGGTGACCAAGAGCCGCACCTTCTCTCCTTCAGCACGTGAGCGGAGGGGCTGCATCCTGTGACTACAGCCCTGTGGCGTGGCGGCGGGGACACAGGCAGGCCCTGGTGCTGCCTCCAGGCTCTGAGCAAGGCGTCCTGGCCTCTCAGCCTGAGTCATTAGCCCCCAGGGGCTGAGGTCCATCCTCTTCCTTAAGAGGAAGAAAGTAGAGGCCTGGTGCCTAGACTTGTCAGGAGATCAGACCGGATGACTCACAGGAACGCACCGGCCCGGTCAAAGGCCCTGGGGTCCTGAGCAGCAGCTGCCTCATTGCTGCCTCTGCAGCCGCTGGGGACCTCAGGGGATGCTGCCCCCCCCCCCCCCGCCCCAGGGAAGAGAAACCCGGTCCAGCTCATGTCCACAGAGCTGGGTTCACATGTCAGTCAGGCCGCTCAGGGGCAGCCCCCCCCACCCCCGCTTCCCCTGAGCCCCCCACAGGAAGGTGGAGTTCTCAAGGGGAGGGGACTTCCCAGGACCCTCACTGGCCCCGGCCCCCCCACCCCACCCCCGGCCTGTCACCCCGACCAGCGCTGGAAGGCTCAGCCCTGCTGGCCACAGGGGCCCCGGTCCGTCGCAGTGGCCAGAGGTGGGGGCCAGGGGTCCCGTGAGCACAACCTGCGTGGAAGGAAGGGTTTGAGCTTCCCAGCCCCCATCTGTGCTGTCCCACGTGGGGTGCTGGGCGGGCTGGCCCCAAGGCTGAGATGGGCACGCTGGGGTTCAGCCAGAGGCCCGAGACCCTGCTGCACTCACCCCTCTCTGACCGCCCCCCTCCCTGAGCCCTGTCCCCCCACTCGGGCAGGAGGCTGGGGACAGGGCGTGGCCCACACAGATGCCACCAGCAACAGCTGGCACCAAGCACCACACCCTGCTCCCCTAGCCTCACACTGAGCACTGAGTGTGTACCCCACGCCGGTCCGGGGTCCCCCAGACACAGCAATGGGCAGGCAGTGAGGAGGGGATGCCTAGAGGGCTGAGTGGAGGGCAGAGGGCCCGCGGGGCTCCCTGGGCCGCCCCCCCCCCCCGCCTCCCCGCTGGGTGGGGCTCATGGGTGGGACCCCCCCTCCCCTCTGGGTGGGGCTCATGGGTGGGACAGGAAGTGCATGGAAAGCATGTGGCTCTTCGCCCAGGCTCGTCTGGTTTGCAGTTGGCATCGCAGAAGCAGCCGGGACCTCAAGAGGTGGCAGCCCGCAGCCTGGGCCCTGAAGTCACTGGTCACCCAGGTGCAGCCCCCTCCCCTGCCTCAGTGGGCCCGGGGCCTCCAGCCATGGCCACGGAGCTGGGAGACTTCTCCCCCGCAGCCCCGGCTCCGCGATTGCCAAGTAGACACGGGGCCGGGCAGTGGGACAGACGCTAAGTGCTTGCACACTGCAGCTAGCCACGGGGCCTCAAGATGCGCTGGCCCTGGCCTTAAAGAAACACAGCGGAGGTGGACAGCAAGGGCCTCGGCGCTCGCGCTCGCGCTCTTGCGCTCTCTGTCCCTGGCTCCGTCCCTGGCTCCGTCTCTCTCTGTAAATATGAGCAATGGGGGCTCCAGCTGCTCCGGGAGCCCCACCCTCCTCTCCACTAGCTGGACAGGCACAGTGTCTCTCACAGACCCGGGCCTTGCGCTCTGCCTGGGTCTGGGCCGCTCAAGCCCCAGGTGGCCAGCCGGGCCCCCTCGGCTCCCGCTTCCAGGACCAGGGTGGAGGAGAAGCCTCCCCGCCCCCCAGGGCCAGCCGTTGCGGGTCCAGCGCTGGCCTGGGCGTGGCCCGCTGAGCTCATGGAGGTCCCCGCTGCCAAACATCTGCTAGTGCTTTCCGTGGAGGGAGGAGCATGGGGCCCACAAAGCTGCTCCCAGCCCGTTCCCAGGCTCTGTGGACTGGGCCCCCCAATGTATGTGGGACCCTCCCTTCCCGGGGTCACAGGCAGGACGGGGGAGGGGGAGGGAGGGCCTCTGGATCAGCCTGCTTCTGCACCCAACCCACAGCACTCAGAAACAGTGCTAAGAAACTTCTTCCAGAACTTTCTTCCTACAAAGCTCCCTCCCGGTACCCTCCAGATGGGCTTCTCGGCTTTTGGGGAGGGCTCAGGTTGCTGCGAGCACTGAACGGAGCCCCGTAAGTCCTCGTGGTGTAGGGTGCTCTTCCCCACTGTACCCCACACCTGCGCCAGGGGTGAGTTTCTATTTTTCTAGAAACCAACTCGCTCTTGTTCACTTCAGCACAGCCCCATTTTCACGGCTTTATGGAGGTATAATCGGCGTACAGTAAACGGCGCACGTTTACAGTGGAATCTAATTACGTTTAAAGAAAGCGTAATATCGCCCAGGATACAGAAAGCAGAGCCACTTGCCATAAATAAGAAGCAATGGTGAGACGCAGCTCGATGAAACAAAGCAGGGTAATTAGGTTCTCTGGATTCACAGCTACCTCGGGCCCCTCTGCTCTCTCTGGGCCAAGTGAGGAAGTTGGAATTAAAGACGCATCAGCCCCGCGCGGGGACTCTCCTCCGCTTCAGCAGAGATTCAAAGGCAACACCAGGCCGTTTCTCACCGCAATAACCAGCCTGGGCTCCAGCCACTGGCATAAGTACCAGCAAAGCAGCCACAGTGGCCCCTGGTTGGGAGAAAACTGGGAGGGGTCTGGGAGGACGCTCACCCCTCACACTGCCTCCCCCCCAGCCCCACTCCGGCCCAGGGCACTGTAGAGGAGCCAGGACTCGTTTTGCCTGTTTCCCAAGCCAGTGGGCACATTTGCATCGCTCGCAGAACAGAGCCCGAGCCGGGCGCCGGTGGCTCACGCCTGTAATCCTCTTGACTCAGGAGGCTGAGATCTGAGGATCACTGTTTGAAGCCAGCCAGGCAAAAAAGTCCATTAGACTCTTATCTCTGTGGCTCTAAGTGGTAGAGCGCTAGCCATGATCAGAAAAGTTCAGGGACAGTGCTCAGGCCCCGAGTTCAAGCCCCATGATGAAAATAATAATAATAAAATAGAGCCTGGTGGGCCAAGCCTGGTTTGTGTGAATAAAGTTTTATTGGTACATGGCCAGGCCCACTACTGGCATGTCACCCTCTAGGATGGGGACCCCTGAGTGGCCGTGGCAGATGGCGCCCATCCTCTGATCTCTCAAAGGCCAGCATGCACCCAGAACCGAGCTCCACCAAGCAGGGCCACCGCGGCGCCTGGGGTCAGCAGGCCTGAGCTCATCCCCATGTACATGCAGCGCCGCCTGCAGTTGAAACCTGGACCACGCAGCAAGGCTCCAAAAGCTGCCTGGGTGACACGCACGCCAACCTGACCTACAGAGACAGCACAACTGCCCACCGGCTTCCAGCACCCATGCCAGAGCCCATGAGTCTGGGAGGCTCGGAGGGCTGCTCCGGGTCCCAGCCTGAGAGGCCCTATAGCATCTGGTCCATTCTGAGAGCCCCCTTTACCAGCACCTCCACTCCGCTCTGCTAGCCTCAGGACATTTGCACATGATGTTTCCTCCACTTGAATGATCTTTTCTCAAGCCTCCATAAGGCTGTCTGGCTTCTCCCAAAAGAAAACACCGTTCAGCCTCCACCATGTGGGCTTCTCTTGACCACCCCCTTCAGATCTGGTCCTCACACCCCCCCTTAGGTTTCTGCTTTTCAGTTCTTAGCACAGATGAAGGCAGGGTTAGACTCTGGGAACTTGTAACTAAGCATCTAGTGAATTTTTTTGTGGGGGAGGGGGAGTGCAAATAAGCCAGGAACCAGTGTGGCTCATTCCTGTAAGTCATAACTATTCAGGAGGCTGAGATCTGAAGATCGTGGTTCAAAGCCAGCCCAGGAAGAAAGTCTGTGAGACTCTTATCTCCAATTAACCAACAAAAACTCACAAGTGTAGCTGCTGTTCAAGAGGTAGAGTACTAGCCTTGAGTGAAAAAACTAAGGGACAGTGCCCAGGCTCTGAGTTCAAGCCCCTGGCAGAAGGAAGTTAGGAAAAAAGGAAGGAAGGAAGGAAGGGAAGGAGGGAGGGAAAGAGGGAGGGAGGAAAGGAGGCCAGGTAAATTAATCAAGAGGGAGGGTGGAAGCAGAGGGAGGGATCTTTCAGCTTGTATTGAGCACCTACTATATACTGGGCACTCAAGGCTCTCAGCCATTTGGAGCATCATATTATCCTTGTTGCAGTCTCCCAGGTAGCAAGCACTAAAGATGAGACAGATGCCAAACTCATCCATCCTCCGCCCCCTCCCCCTTCTCCTCTTCCTCCCCCTCCCATCCCCCCTCCGCAGAAGAGGATCACAACAAAGCTCTCCTAATCAATAAACCAATCTCGGGTTCTTTTTGTGCCATCCATCTCATTCTGATTCGCTCAACCAATGTTCTAGGCTGCTCCGGCCTGAGTCGGCAGTGGGGAGGCGGGGCACTGTGTCTGATTGCCGCCCCACCCCCCCCCCAGTCCTCACTGGGGTGGAGAGGGCGGAGGGCCGCTCACCCAGGGCACAGGGCTCCCAGCAGAGACCGGGAGCCATTTCTGTCCCAGACCAACGCCGCCGGCGATGTGATTGAAAAGCAGGCCACCCGCCACGGTGCCCGGTGCCCCGCAGAGCCAGGTGTGCAGACGGCAAATTAAATGTCCGCTCCTGGTGGGCGAGCAGGAGGGAGGTCATTTCCAAGAAGACACCGCTGCCCAGAACTCCCCAGCTGCGGAGTTAGTCATTACCTTCTGCTTGCCCACGGCCCAAACCAGATGGCGGACATGAGCGCTTTCAGGAGTTAAATTGAAATCAATTTGCTCCCCAAATTCCTGGCCTGGGTCTGGACTCCCAGTCAGCGGCCTCCTCTGGGCCGCCTCCGGGGTTCATTAGACACCTGTTAGGGCCGTGAGAGAAATCACTTGATGAAACTGCCTCCAGCCAGCCAGGCCTTGGCTGCCACGCGGGCGAGTGCTGGTGCCGGGGCTGTGTGCCGCCGGCCTCCCCGCTCGTCCCCTCCCGGCCTCATCCTCCGTGAGAAACGACTTCTCTGTCTCCTCTTCTCTCACGCTGGCTCTGAAGCTGGCTAGGACAAAAACCGCTTGGCCCAAATTACTAACCGGCACCGGAAGTGCACGGATCTATGGAAGTCGTGTGTGGTAGGGAACAGCGGGCCAGGGTTATTTCCGTATAATGTGTTTTGTCCTGTCCACACACATTAGTGTAGCCACGGTCAGAACGAAGGTTAAAAGGCCTAAATTACAGGAGACGGCGAGCAGCCGCCGCCCAATTACCAACGCACCAGCTAACTACAGCTTCCACCGTGCGGACATGCCCGTGGCCAGTTACTAGCTTTTCAACATGTCTGGTGACCCTCTGGGTAAAAAAACCCAAAAAACAAAAAACCCAAGGCAAAAACGATGCTTAGACTCATCACAGAAATCAAGAATAAGAACTTCTAAGATGGGGACATACAAAATCAAAATCAACACCACCTCTCACCCCCAGCCTCCCACCTGGAACCTGAGCTACTCAGAAGGCTGAAATCTGAGGACGAGGGCTCCATGCCACCCTGCAAAGGAAAGACTCTTATCTCCAACTAGCTTCCCAAAAGCCAAAAGTGGGGGCATGGCTCAAATGGTACAGCGCGCCTTGAGCACATAAGCCAAGCTATAGCACAAGGCTCTGAGTTTCCTTTTTTAAATCTCCAATAATTTCCCAAATCTCTAGTCCCTTCTGTTTGGCATGAAACCCAGCAGCAGCAAGCTGGTAAAAAGCCTTGGGTATTTTGCCTGAAAATATAAATATCGGAGCCAATTTCACAGCTGCACCTTCACAATGCCCCTCGCTCCTTTCCTGTCCTGCTTGGACCCCTGATACAAGCAAGGGTGCGTCTGTGAGGCTCCAGGTCAGCTCTGGCCGGTGGCAACTCTAGGGCCATTTGTCTTGCAGAAGGCCACTGAATTCTGAGCAGCAGATCCCTTTAAGGAAACACACACACACACACACACACACACACACACACACACACACACACACACACACACACACACACACTCACTCACTCTCTCTCTGTATCTGGTTCCTCCATGGTCTCTACCAAGCTTTTCACTCCCAAATGCAAACCGACTGTTCTCGAGCAATTTGATTTAGCGTCTGTTTCCTGTTGACGTGTTTTACTGTAAACCCACCTGGGAGAATATGTGAGCCTGGGTCAACTGTAAATAAGCCAGAGATAGAAGAAAGATAGTTCCTAGCACAGAGCGGCAGAAACCCAAGACTGAAGACTGGCTTTGCTCAGGACAAATTAACACCGCAGGCCGGGCAGACCTAGAATCCTGGCGCTCGGGAGGCTGAGTGGGAAGCAAGGACTACACAGTGAGGCCAGGCTCTCAAATCCTAAATCCATACCTAACACTGGAATGAACATCTGGGAGCTCTGCCCTCTTCTGAGCGAAGGGGTCCCAAGTCATGGATCTTCGTTCTTTTTCTCATGCTGCGATCAAACCCTTGTGGCAGCTAGGTGGGTGCACAGCCACAGAACTGCATGGCCAGCCCCACAGGGTATCTGGAGGGGGGCAGGCTTAGGTCACCACAGCCACTTCCCTAGAGGTGGGACAATGATGGCCACCAAAATGTCAAGGCACAGGGACCAGTAGGCTGAGACACCCCAGGTCCCCATGTCCCCCATCACTCCAGGTCCCCATGTCCCCCATCACCCCAGGTCCCCAGGTCCCCATGTCCCCTGCCACCCAGGTCCCCATGTCCCCATGTCCCCTGACACCCCAGGTCCCCATGTCCCCCATCACCCCAGGTCCCCATGTCCCCATCACACCAGGTCCCCATGTCCCCATCCCCCCAGGTCCCCATGTCCCCCGTCACCCCAGGTCCCCATGTCCCCATGTCCCCTGACACCCCATGTCCCCATGTCCCCTGCCACCCAGGTCCCCATGTCCCCATCACCCCATGTCCCCATGTCCCCCATCACCCCAGGTCCCCATGTCCCCCATCACCCCAGGTCCCCATGTCCCCCATCACCCCAGGTCTCCATGTCCCCCGTCACCCCAGGTCTCCATGTCCCCATCCCCCCAGGTCCCCGTGTCCCCATCCCCCCAGGTCCCCGTGTCCCCATGTCCCCTGCCACCCAGGTCCCCGTGTCCCCATGTCCCCTGCCACCCAGGTCCCCGTGTCCCCCATCACCCCAGGTCCCCATGTCCCCATCCCCCCAGGTCCCCATGTCCCCATCCCCCCAGGTCCCCATGTCCCCATCCCCCCAGGTCCCTATAGTGCAGCCCCGGGGCTGGCTTCCTCCACAGCTCTGGCTCAAGCGGACCAGGCCAGCCCAGCCAGCCCCCTCAGAGGAAGGGCGTGGCTCTCCACTCTGGCCTGGACAGACACACAGCCCCAATTCCATACCAGGCTGGTGTAGCTGCCCCCCCCCCCCCCACCCAGTGTCCTGGAGTTCAAGGGCCCAAAGACACTTCCAAAGCTAGGCCTGGGGCCACACTGACTCCCAAGCTGGTATCTGTGCTGCCCGGGTCCTGTGTGAGGGGAGGTGACCCCTTCCCTTCTCGTGCTGGGGCTGAGCCCTACCCAAGGTCCACACCCGCCCGCCCGCCCGCAGCTCTACCCAAGCCGTGCGGTGTGGTGTGGTACTATGCGGTGGTGCATTGTCGCTTAGAGACCGGTCATGTGAATTTAGCAAAACAGACTCAAAGCAGGGCCATGGGTTAGAGAGGCCGCTGCGGGGCTTCAGGACTCTGGGCTTCCTGGCAAAGGGTTTGTCTCTTGGGGGCCAGTTGGCTTTCTGGCACTGGCCTGCCTCTCTCCACCTGTGCTCCAGCGAGTCAGGCCTCCAGCTGTCCATGCTGCGCTGGGCTGAGCCGAGAAGCGTGGCCTCCACCAGCCGGGCGCTACCTCGGAGCCACCAGGGTCCCACACGGGTGCCAGCGGCCCCGGGCTGGGCTGCGCCTGCCGGTCTGAGGGGATGGAGGGAGGGAGTGGCGGGTAGGCGTGGAACGCAATTAATACTAATGATGGTATCAGGCCTGCCCTGTAATCCGCCTGCGGCCTCCCTGTGCTCTGGGGGCCGCGGGCTCTGAGCGCACATCTCCGGACCGCCGGGCTGTGCCATGCCATCCACTGGTGAGAACCCAGGACACGCTCAGCTCTGCGGTCCGCTTGCTGGGACTGCGACGTGGGATGTCGGAGGGAGGACAGGCTGTGCCTCTCCCGGGGGCCCTGCCGTGTTGCCAGCCCCCCATCTGTACGCCACAAGATTAACTGGCATCCGGGGCTCAAGGGTTTTCAGGAGCACGTACTGGATCGCCTGCTCATCCTCCCCCTCCGTGGCCTCTGGTTCTTATGACAGGTCTTGAGCAATCTCCTGCGATACTAATGATGCTTTCAGAGAAGCCCCTTGTCCTCTCCGAGATTGTGTGGGGTTCAATCAGCCCGCTGAAATTGCTCTAACTTATTACCCATTCTTCTTTTTTTTAAAAAAAAAGAAAAAACCCGCACCAAGTTAGTATTCTCTGTGGGTCTCAAACAGCGACGAGTGTTCCTGGCATATTTACCAAAGTACAAGAAATAATTAGATTATTTACGGTCTTAGAATCTCGGGGGGAGGGGAGCTTCTGGCGGGGGTAACAGAGGTGTCAATACGATACCCACGGCTGAGCAGGTCTTGTATCGCAGGCTTGAAGCAACCAAGCCACCATTTATCATCAAATTTGAATCTTTTAATAAAATTAAACAGCCTGAAAAATGTTCTTGCTGGTTATTAAAGTCAACCAAGGGGATTATGGGTCTAAAGAAAGGAAGCGGAGGCTCTGCCAGACAATGCGTGAAGGAGAATAAAACCAGCGGAGGTAAACCCCGGCTGTCAGCTGCGCCCGACCCCGCCCGTGCCCACAGGGCTCCCGGGGGGCTGGCGCTGAGCTCAGAAGAAAACTCCAGCTCTAGCTCCCCGTGGCTGTCGAGGTTCGGCCCTGGTGCCCCTTACACCCCTCTTTCTGAATGGCTGCGCTCCCTGCACCCCTCTGAGTGGCTGCTACCCCATATATCCCCACCCCCCACACATACCCCCTCCCCCAGGACACCCACCATTGGTGTCCCCCAGAAAGCAGCCTCTTTTTCCCTTGCTGCCAGTCCAGCCCATCACTCCGTTGTGACACTGGCGGAAATGTGAAGGGCATAGGTTCCTGAGGACAGGCCCGGGCTTCTTCACATTGCCTGGACCCAGTGGGGTTCGGGGTGCTGGTGGGCAGAGTTGAGCAAAGAGAGAGGGGTCCCAGGTTCACACAGACCTACAACAGGATGATTAACCAGCCCAAGGGGGCTCTCTCTCTCTCTCTCACACACACACACACACAAGGATCAGTAAGAAGGAGCTGGCCAGACCTGTCAGGGAGAGACTGAAGGCCGAGTTCTGGTCTTCCTGTGGGCAGTGCCAGCCCGTGGCAGGGGAGGGAGGGAATCTGTCATGAGAAGGGCTGGGACAGGACACTTTTCCTGGACAGCTGCACTGGGCTGGGCTGGGCCCCTCGGCCACCTTCCATCCCTCTGACCAGAACCAGAGTCCCTGCAGACAGGAAGGAGCGGAGGGAGGCACAGCCTCTCCCGGGGAGGGGGGGGGGGTCAGATCAGAGCCCCGGCCTGTGTGTTGGCCAGGGGAGGGAGGGAGGGGGGCTCATCTCAGAAGCCGAACTCCCCGCCCCGACTCTCATGGAAGCTAGGAGAGAGCTTTAGTCTATACAAAGGAACAGAGCCTGGAGTCCATGCTCAGTGCAAAACAAAATTAATATTCTCCATTGTATGTGTGGTCACGTTTAAAATGGGGGGGGGGAATGGGGGGATGGGGGGTGCTCCCAGGAGAGTAAATGAGCTTTAACCAATTAAAAAAAAAAAAAAACCAGGCCCATCAGCTAACAGATGCTGGTTAGCAAAAAGAAGTTACTTCTTTGCCTTTCTCTCAGCGAGGATGTTGCATCTCCCAGTGCACGGGGCTGCCGGGCAGAGGAACGGCATGTACGGGTGACAGGTGACGCGGCCCCACGCCGCTCGTCTCCCGGGAGCCGGGTGACTCAGGCCAGGCTGGAGCCTGTGACGCAGAAGGTACAATTGCATTAGGACCCAGGCCGGGGCTGCTTGGTTGCCATTCATGTCACAGATGGCGGGGGGGGGGGGGCTGTTCTCACTTCCAGGCCACCACCACCTCCCTCCCACCTGCCCCCATGGTTCTGAAGGTGGCGCGCTGGCCAGTCTGCATGCGCGGGCACAGCCCTTCCTTACAGGCCCAGCCCTCGTCCCTGCTTCCTACTCTGGGGTCCCATTTGTGCCTCTCCCACCCTTCTCTCTTCTTCTCTTCAATTATTAGTCAGTACCTGAATCTTGCCCTCTCCTTTCCACTGAGCTGCTGGCCAGGGGTGGTGGGCCCTCCCCGCTCCCACTTCCTGCCTCCACCATGCCCTCCAGTGTGCAGACTGTCCCCTGGTCCACATAGAGGTTAGGTAAATACTGGTGGAGTGACTAAAAGCTCCAAATCCAGCCACCAAGGTGACAAACACTCAGCAAACATCAGCTGATGCTTTTTTCCAACATGATAGAGCCAAGTAGAGACCCTCAGCCTCCAGAATTCCTATTTTCTAGTAGCCAAGCTAGTCCCAGGACCTGGGGACAATGGCCCCTGAATAGGGACTGCGGGGCCTGGCACAGGTCCCTAGAGTCTCTCAAACTTCTCCTTCTACAAAGGTCAGGAAGGGGCGGGGGGGGGGACTCAGCCCCCTCAGACAATGTTCACCCTTTGACCTGGCCCACCTCTGTCCTACCATTCAGCTTCTCACTCATAAAACAGCCAGATGGTTCCTGGAGCCGTCCAGCCACCTCCTAGGTCAGAGAGAGACCAAACTTGTAAAGGACGAAAATGGAACTCATTGGGGACTCTGTCCCTTTCTGAGGCATTTGCTTGCTGGGTTATTAGTGATCTATCTCTGTCAGTCCTACATTTGTAAGTTTTTGATCCTTAAGAAGGAAAAAGAAGCTGGGCGGGTGCTGGTGGCTCATGCTTGTCATCCTAGCTACTCAGGAAGCTGAGATCTAAGGATCTTGGTTCAAAGCCAGCCTGGGCAGGAAAGTCTATGAGACTCATCTCCAATTAACCATCAGAAAACCAGAAGTGGTGCTGTGACTCAAGTGGTAGAGTGCAAGCCTTGAGCTGAAGAGCTGAGGGACAGTGCCCAAGCCAAGAGTTCAAGCCCCACGACTGACTGGGGAAAAAAAAAAGAAGGAAAAAGAAAAGTAACCCAACAGCCATCCCTGTTCAAATAGATACCTCCATTTTAGTAAGATTCATGCACAATCACGAAAACAAAGCACAGACCCCAGACCCCAGAAGACCCTCTGGCTTCCAGCTGAGTCAGGGTGAGGGGAACAGGGGGATACCTGCTTTTACCTCCACTCCAAGGTCCCAGGGAAAGAACAGAACAGAGAGTCACATACAAAGAAGAAAAGCAGAACCCAAATGTCAGCCAGCTCTGGGAACCTGGACAGCAGACTGACCCTAGACTGAGAAAACAGAGGTGGCGGTGTGTGTGTGTGTGTGTGTGTGTGTGTGTGTGTGTGTGTGTGTGTCAATTCCCAGCACTCTTTAAAAAACAGCAAAACCACTACCTTACAATGTATTCAATGAAAAAAGATAAGGATCTAACAATAATTACCAGAAAAGAACAAACTCTTAAAAACTACAAGTTTACTAGCAGAAAAGATGTTTGAAGATTAAAGTTAAATTTTTCTCCAGAAATCAAAAAGGATCAGGAATATGGATGGTGTTAGATATTCCAGGAATGGCATCGAAAACTCAAAATGAGTGGAATGAGGATTTTCAACCCTTTTTTATATCCAGCACAACTATCTAATTAAGCAAGAGGGCAGAATAGGGCATTTTTACATATTCAAAGTAACAGGAAAATTATGCCCCAAACACTCCTTCCTCAGAGATCTGATAAAAGACATGTACCCCCAAAATGAGGTAAACAAGAGCAACTAGAAATCCAAAAAAGAGGGAATTCAACCAAAAAGAGACCAAAAAACAAACCACCAACAACAAAAACACCCAAAGGTCTGGCAAGAATAGGTAAGTGTGCTGTAGCCAGTCCAGACAGCTGGTCCACAGGAAAAAAAGAGAACGCAGGATTTCTCTGAGAAACTTCCTGTCAGGTTTTGAGATTTTTTAAAAAAATTTTCAGTGTTTGGTACTGAATTCATTATATGGAGGAAAGGAAGCAGACAAAACTCTAAGATTTGTGCAGTCCAAGGAAAATAAGGGTTATGCATAAAGTAAACACAGTCAAAAAACTATAAACAGTATTCTAGGCATCGTAGCCAGGCACAAAGATACAGAAATAACCAAAAATTATTATCTGAGTAATGGAAAAGGAGGGAGAAAGAAAATCTGTGCTTAGGACAGGATTGAGAGAAAGATTAAGAATCCATTCTGTATCTCTCTTAGGAGAAAACTAATGAGAGTATTTCCAAGAGAAAAACCAAGAAAAGAAGCCCATTTGTTTGAAAGCTAACGGCAAATACAGGAGAAGCAGTCCTAACAGGAGAGCCAGGCCGTCTCTGGGGAGCAAAGCCCAGGGTGACATGGACTCCTGGTTTTCGTCGTGACACTGTCAGGAGCACTTGCCTTTTTTTATATATTATGCAGGCAAAAAGTGCTTTGATTCAAAGAAATCCAGCAAGCCCCTCCAAGTGACTGAGGGGAGGGGTCTCATGCTGGGGGCGCTGCCGGGGAGGCAGAGTCACAGCCAGTTGGCAAAAAGATGCTTGAGAGCTTGCAAGTCTGAGCAGGAAAAACAGACGGTGCGTGACAGGGTCCCGGCCCCAGGCTGCCAGCCCTTCCTCACACACGGCCTGGGATTTTATTATTCCTAGCTGAAGATACATTCCAGGACCGGCTGAGCCATGTGACCAAGGAAGGGGTTAAAGCCGAACCATGGGTCTTGGCTTGGCTTTGAACAGCCTCCTGCCTACGCACCATTTCTTAACATTTTTGAAGTAGTATAAAGGTACATTTTTCAAAAACAGGGGGAAAAAGCCCATAATACTCATTTTGTGTTTTCTCCAACTTTTTACTCTTTCTTTTCTTCTTTGAAGTGATTTTAGTGGCCAGACATTGCTGAGAAAACAGAAACAGGAGTTCTACTTGAAAACAGAAAGCCTAGGCTTTAAGTGCAGGCTTGGAGGGTGTTTTCAGTGGCTGATGGGGCTATCACCCCATTACAAGACCGGGCAGATCCCGGGGCACAGACTGTTTTCTAATGCACGAACAAAGAGAATGGCCGAGCAGTGCAGCTGTGCTCCAGGACTCCTTTTGTTGTACCTCCCAGCCCATCTCCTCACCCCGCTGCTTACGCATGTCCCCCACGCTGCCACCATGGCCAGAGCCTCTCCCGGGGGCTCTGGGTGGTTTGGGACATGACCTCTGTGAGTGCCAGTCACACCACCACCACCCCAGGATGGGGGAAAAGCACCCACGAGTCTGGGCAGTGCAGTCCTCAGCTGCAGGTGCTGTGTCCGTGCATGGCAGTGCAGTTTCAAACCAGCCAGGGCAGGAAAGTCAGCGAGACTTTGATCTCTGTAACTGGCAGAGATTGTGGCTCAAGTGGTAGAGCGCCAGCCTTGAGAAACAAAGTGCCCAGGCCCTGAGTTCAAGCCCTAGTATTGGCATGGGGGAGGGGGCGTCATGAGTTGGCCAGGAAGCTTCATCCCCTCGGCCCTTGTGCCCTTGTACTTGCTTGTACTTCACTGCAAGCAGCTACGCCGCGCGAGAGCTGAGCAGTGGTAAGGGAGACTTGTGTCGTGTGCCTGCTCTGCTTCACTCCCTCTTGCTACAAGCCTGTCTCCCCTTAGACCCGAATTCACCACGGGCCACCATGGGCTTTCCAATGGCTTTCACTCACATGAACATCTGCTCTGGCTTACGCAAAGTAATGCAAGCTAAACCCGACACTGCTGTGGGAGCCAGCACAAGAGCGCAGATCAGCTGATGATGTGTGTTGCTGGCAAAGGGGCAAGGGGGCAGCCCGAGGGGCTGAGCTCACCGTGTGCTCAGGGAGGCAGGAGGAAGCCCGTCACTTGAGCCCAATATGGGGCCTTGCCATGGCTTGACCGCTTCTCTCTTTTGGGAACTGACCCTCTTGTATTCTTGACCTATACAAGCACAAGGGTGCTTTCTGCAGCTGTCTGTAGAAGCAAGGCAAGAAACCGCACAAAGGCCCCTCAGCTGGTAAGTGAATTAGCCACACATCACAGGAGGAAGACTACAGAGCCATGGAAGGGAATGGCAGGACACTATTCGTGCTGACATGCAACAGTCCCCAAGACAGATTTCAAAGCCAAAAAGGCGACATGTGTGACAGGGCAGGTAGTGTGCTGCTGCTTGTGATTAAAACACGGGCTTAGAGGAACACGTCTAATAGAAAGGAAAATTCTGGCTATCTCTGGAGGAAGGGCGTGCTTGGGTTTGGGGTACGGTGGATCCAGACTTCCTATTGTCTTACATCTGCTGGGGGGTGGGGAGCAGGAAGTGGGGACTGGTACAAGGGAGGCTGATTGTTCTCACAGAGGCTTCGGCAAGGTAATGCCGCGTGATTGTTCTCATGGAACCAGCAGCCACTTCTTAAAGACAAGCCAGCTCACTTTTAAGACCAAAGACCCGCCTCCCCCCCCATCCAGAGGCCTCCCCCCACCATGCTCCAGCCCCTGGGCAGCAGTTCCGTCCTTAAAGTTGACCTAAATGAGCTCTTAAATCCGTTTTCTGCTACAAAATATCTGCGATTTTCTCTCATTTAATCTAATTTCATGTTCCCAAGAAGAGGAGAGAGCAGAACTGGGCAGTGGACTCGACTCACGCAGCACATTGTCCAGAGCTTATCATCTAAACTCACGCAGCACATTCTCCAGAGCCTAAACTCACGCAGCACATTCTCCAGAGCCTAAACTCACGCAGCACATTCTTCAGAGCCTAAACTCACGCAGCACATTCTCCAGAGCTCACCTAAACTCACGCAGCACATTCTCCAGAGCTTACCTAAACTCACGCAGCACATTCTCCAGAGCTTACCTAACCTCACGCAGCACATTCTCCAGAGCCTAAACTCACGCAGCACATTCTCCAGAGCTTATCTAAATGTGCCTAAGCCACCGACTCAAAATAATGTACACTGAAGCATCCTTTACACATATTCAGAGCACTGAATTTATTGAGCATAAGACGGAGACAGCGCACACAGAAGTTTGCGCGGTGGCAGGGCAGATTTCATCAGACTGACAACATGCGAGCGCACCGGCAGCGGCGTTCGATCCGGACACTGCAGACATACGTCTCCTTCCCACCAGGAAACATAAAGTCAGCCGTAAAACCAGGAATTTATTACTATCAGATAACCAAAATGCATGATGATAAAGAGTCCTTTCCTGCACGGACTTTGTAAACGAGTTCCATGTCAAAACAGGAAATACAACTTAAACACATAAAGGAAAAATTATGAAAAGGAAAGCATTCGAAGACATCTCTTAAAATACTCCATTCCTAACATGTTAACGTACACTGCAGTCAGAATAAACATCCACATCACAGACTGCAGAGATCTTTTACAAGACAGAAAAAAAGATGTAAGCCAGGCTGGGAACAGCATACATTACTGAGATTATTTCTTCACTCCAACAAGGAAAGAGGAGGGAAAAGGGACATTTAAATAGACAATTTTTAAGTTTCTTACAGTAATTTCCACGGCAGCAGTTTATAAGCTATTAGAAATGAGAAAGAGAGAGAGAGAGAGAGAGAGAGAGAATGGGGAAAAGGGAAAAAATGAAAAAAAAAACACGAAAGAAATGCTAGTGATCAAAATGAGAACCAAATGTTTTTCTTGATGAGTTTGAATAGCCCATTAGACTGCTTCTGAATGAAAAATTTAAAAAAGAAATCACTTCCACTGATTAATTTCTCAACCCCTCATAGGAGTATCTAACATATAGAAGGAACTTATTACAACTGATTACACATTTGTTAAACGTATAATTATGTAAAGCAAAAAAACAGTTTATACACAAGGCCTCAGTATTATAGACAATATTAATTCTGACCTCTGATTCCACAGAAATGATTTAATGGGGAAAAAAAACAGTACTGAATGATGTGCTGGAGGGTTAAGAGCTGAATTTTGTTTACTTAAAAAGAAAAAACAACAAAAGAAAGATGGGAACGCATGCAGCCCGTTCAGGAAAAGAATGAAGTCTGTGCTATAAAGAAAACCAGCGAGAATATGTGAAACATCTACACGAATTTATCATCTTCGTAAGTCATAAAAGGTTTTGTGTTCTTGTTAGCAATAAGCTTTAATGAGATTGTGTTAAGAGGTCTGATTTGTCTCCCTTTAGCCAGTGTTTTCTGCAGGGAAACACAAAAGTAACAGGTTACCCTTTTATTTGGCGATTGGGTGGAGGGGAGGGAGAAAGAAAGAGACCCCAGTGGCCCAGGCTGGACTCCAGGCCCACCTCATCAGAATGCAAGCTGGAGCCCAGGACGGGGAGCTGGCACCATCCTGCACCCACATCTATTAGCCAAATGATTAAATCTCCATCAGCCCGGTGGTGTAATAAAGCAACTGTAATAGGGCATTGTTACAGGATCAATGTTTCCTGGTTTAAAAATAAACCTCTGCATTTATCTACCAGCAGCAAATGATGTTCCCTCAACACTGTTTTATTCAACTGACATCTTTTAATCAGAACAATCCATACCGTGGCTACATTCCAAAGGTATCATAATTGCAAATATTTATGGCGTTGGATAATAGCTATATTTTTGTTGCTAACCTTTTTCTTCCCTTTCCTACAGATTGGATGCAGACATCTTCTAATGAATTAATTCCATTAAGAAGAAAAATCTAAAGTAATTACCTTCACCAAAACAACCTCTCATCTACCTTCTATTTTCGCCTTTAACTATAATACATAGCTGTTTGTATGTTTGTCTTTTTAATTTGCCCGCATACCTCTGTAATGGAGTAAAGTAAAATGAAAAATTGTATTCTTTTCAGGGCTGCACATGTGGCTATAACCCCACCCTCTACCCCAAAGGGGAGATCCGGGCTCCAGGCAGGGGCTCACGGCCTCTAGCGCTTGCTTGTTCCTGATGGCCAAGCCTTGTGCGGAGCAGGCAGGATGGAGCAGAGGGTGAGGGCCTGTCCAGTCACTCAGCTCCTACCCCTGCCTTGCCTGAGTCCGGGGCTGCCTGCTTCCTTCCCTTCCCTCCTCCCCCCTCCCCTGCATCTCGCATCTCTCCTTCAGGGAGAAAGCCAGAGCGGACAAGAGCTCACCTCTGCTCAGTCCTCTGTAGGCCGCGTCTACAATGCCAACTTTTAACAAACGGCATGCAGAGCCTGATGTCACCTAGCTGAGACAGACCGGCAATTGTCTCTCTAAAGCCCCCAAATTCATTCCGGAGGCAGCTCCTTTCTTCCCTGTCAGTAGAAAACATCGGAACCGGAGTCCTGTCTCTGCTCCTTCCGGCCCGAAAGGCCGTGGGTGTGCAGGCCGACACACTGGGGGCTGCACAGGCGGGCGAGGCAGGTGAGGGGGTCCAGGTTTGCCTGCTTCCTTTTGGGAGCTGAGACCGGCTCCGCACAGGGCTTTCCGGGGGTGACAGCGCCAGCTGCTGCATCCTTCCTCCTCCCCGCAGGACACATGCAGCTGAACTGAGCACGCGATGCAGGTGGGGTGGCAGTGACAAAGCCACATCCTCTAGAAGGTTCCTTCCTATCACCGGAGCTGCTGGAGGAGGGGAAAGCTTCTCCAAATCCAGTCAAGGCCAGGCAACCCCCAGGGGAGCTGACTACTCTGGGTGTTCCCACGGTGGTGGCTGGCCTCACCAGCCCCTCCACCACCAGCCCCTCCACCTGCCACTGCCCCCATCTGGTACCGGGGAGAGTCCACGCACGATTCTGCTCCTGCCGTCCAGCTGAGACTCCTCAGCAACAGCAAACATGGCCCTGAGTGTCATTAAGATCAGTCTCCTCCTAATAGTACCTTTCCATGAATCGCCAAGTTCCACCCAGCCCCCCACCACCAGCCACACAGCGCTCAGCAGGAGGCAGGGTGCCACTGCCAGCCGGGGGCACTGGCCCCCAGGCCCGATGTGTGTGTGTGGGGGGGGGAAGGGGCAAATACTGGTTTCTCTGGACTTCTCCCCCTCTTAAACCAAGGATTTTTATGAAACAGAACCAGGAAGTTGTACTTGGGCCAGCTACTTTTGAGGAGCTGCAAATGACAAATCACGCTGCATTTTGGCATGGTCTGAGTTTGCAAACACAACAATTTGTGTGCATAAAAATAAAGGCACCATTTGAAAACTGTCAGGTTACTTATACATGGTCCTTATGCTGCACACACGCACGCGCGCGTGCACACACATACACACACAGGAGCTTGTTTTCAAATTAATTTGAAAGGCTATTTAGTTGTGAGCTCTCACAACATTCGGTTCTATCTGACTTAGAGCCTGCAAGCTGGCCACTGATATCTTTCGATAGCAATTCTGTTCCTAGGATTTGTCTGGAAGCACTTAGGTTTTCACGGATCACTGGCCAGCCTTCATTTTTCCCCTTCTGTGTTACGTAGGTATAAGCTGTCTCTCTAAGCATAAACTGTCCAATGGTAAAAAAAAAAAAAAAGTCCATTTTGATTTTATCAGTATTTATGGCTGCTGGTGCCAGCGGTTTAAGACTAGAGAGGGAAAACATGCAAACTAGGAGGAGAAAAAAATTAAAGCCAGGTTCCTCACACCTACAAATAAAACGGGTGGCTATCTTCAAGAGGTATCTGTATCATTCCAAGCTTAGATTATCAATTTAAAAATTCAATCAATAACAATTTACAGGGCTCTGCTATTGCTTCCATCTCTGTACAAGCACCGTGGCTGGAATTTCTAAAGCCAGGACATTAGACGGAGGTACTAAGGGATCTGTAACAAGAGAACTAGCCTCGGCTGCTTCCTGGCCCACCCCCCACTGGCCTTCAGCCTTTTCCCGAATATCCATCAGCCTTCTAGTCACCCTTTACCTTACTCTCACAGAGAGAACCCAAGATAACGTGTGTGTCTGCGAGACACCCATAGCACGCACACGCACCTGTTTTCACACAGCCACGCCCTCAAGAACAAGCTTCCAGACCCCTAGCCTGCCAAGGCTGGGCTGTGTGCTGCCCAGAGCCTGTCTCTTCTCAAGGCTAAGGGGGCTGGCAGCTGCAGAAAGACCTTTGGAGGCTACCAGCCAGGGAGCAGAGGGTACAACCTCCCAGTTCAGTTTCCTAGCTTGCAGTCCTAAGTACCCGGGGCTGTAGGAAGCAGCTCCTGAAGACTGGTACCTGGGAGTGGCCGTCCATGTGAACAAGCTCCCGGAGACCTGAGCCGAGGTGCTCGGGAGCTCCACTCGGCAACGCCTCCATGAGCCGCTGGTGCTCACGGGGAACCTCTCACCCACAGGGAGAGACTCGCTGGGCCGTGACACGGCAGGGCCTCAACAGCTGGCTCGGGGTCCTTCTCTCCAGGGGGAGAGGGGCGGGGAGAGGTGGAGGAACGTGAAAGCAGATGCACTGTGTTTATAAGCCCATTTGTTCCATGCTAGCTCCTGTGCACAACTACTACCTAGAAAGAATTAAAGGGAGAAAAAGGCTTCCTCTTGAAGGGCTCGTGCTCTTCACTGCCCAGGGGCCCCCCTCCGCCTGGGGCCGCTCCCTGATTTGCTGGGGGCCGGGGCGGCGGGAAGGCAGGGCAGCAGACCAACAGCTGGCGCGCCCCCTAATCTTAGCCACACACACCCCCGTGTGCGTACAGTCCTATCATTAAACTCATATTTCTCACTGACAGAGCTCATTTTAAAATCAGCCTTCCAACAGCAAACTAATGATGATAAAATAATAATAATTCCCCACACACAGCAAATGTGACAAAATGACAAAAGAACTCTTAATTTTGGGGCTTTATTTTAATTTTTTTCTTTTAAGATGCTACATAGTCAAACAGAATTGGATTGGTCTTTTATGGCGTAAAATTAATTCACAGTCAGACTTCCATTAGCAGTAGATGGATCAGCTAGGAGCCCCCTCCCTCACCTCTACCAGCCAGCCCGCCTGCCAGGGTCCTCGGCCAGGGACCCAGGCGGTCAGGACAGAGTCAGGCCTGCACTGGAAGTCAGAGTGGTGGCTGAGAGCGGTGGAAGGACAATCTAGAAGCACAGCCACTCTTCTCTGTTTAAAAGTGGGTGACTCAGAGTGGAGCGTCACCACCAAGACTCTCCCCTCACAAGAGCTGTTGCTGACTGATGGAGAACGCCCAGCCAGGAACCTCGGCGCCCAGCAGCACGGGCAGCCCTGCCTGCCGGCTGCCGCTCGGTGCCTAACTGTTCTCAGTGACAGTAAGAACACATGAGATGAGACACGTTAAATAAGTTAAATATGCTTGCACGTCCCAGATACCAGCTCGGTTTCGCTACATGAACCAACAGGAAGTGAGCTTGGTCCCTTTCACAGAACGAAGCACTGCCTTTCCTCTCAAGTGTTGGGTCAGTCGCCACACGCCTCTTGTGGCAGCTGGGACGCCAGCCGCTGCCGCAGCGCCATACTCTGTGGCGACTGCTGCTCTGCGTGGGTCCCACGGACGGATGTGCAGACACAGGACCGCAGCCTGGGCAGGAGTGGGCGGGCGGGGGTCACCGGCCTCCTCAGTCAGTGTCCTGCGCCCACAGGCCAGCACCAACAGCGAGGAAGAGTGTCCTGCTTTAAGAGAGGTGATCCAGCGACATGAACCCAGGCCCACCCGCGTTCAAAACAAGTTCTATGCTGTACTGTCGGCACTCGGCATTAACAGAGCACACTGCTTTCCCCCAGTCACTTACTATACATTTTAACCTTCTAGAAGATTGTTAACTTATGTTATATTTGTGTGTGCATTTGTGTGTGTGCGTGGGGAGGGGTAATTTAAAGGCAAGACCTGTGAGATGTCATCATACATTGACTTCTTTTTACACATGGTTATGATAAATTTAAATCCCATGATATGGTGGCTCCATTCATCCCATTTGCTTCCTCTACAAGGCAATCTTCCCTATAATGACGCCAACGATAAAGAACAAAACAACCAGAGCCAGCAGCCGGGTGCTGAGGCCTTCCTCCTTCCCGGTAGCAGCCAGCGCTGAGATGGGGCTGTTGCTCTGCGCGGTCTTCCTCATCCGCAGCCCATCTTCTTCCTACGGAGCAAAGGTACATTTCAAAGAGGACTCAGCACACACTCTGCAGTGGGGAAGGGCCAGGATGAGGCCACTGGGAAACGCTGCCCGCAATCTACCCATGTGGGAAGGCACTTGGACCACACCACTGGCAGAGACCTCCTCGGTTCCCTGCGCATCCGTGGCCCTACCCACTTCCGTGGCCACTCTTCTCTTCCTGCTCAGCCTGGACCCTCTGTTCTTCTGTGTCTAGTGAACTGGCTCTCAAGTCACCCAAGCACCAAGTTTTCTTATCACAGGCACGTCCCAAGACATGAGTGTACAAATCGCAAGGAAGCGTACGGTGGGGGCACTGGCTCACACGCGGCGCTCTGTCTGGCCTCAGCAGGTCCCTGATGAGTCCCAGGTAGACAGCAGGATCAAGGGATACTTGGAGCATTAAATATGGCAGACCTGCACACACCCATCACCAGTGTTTTCTTCCTAAGGCACAGATTTCTCACTAAAGTTCCAATACCCTTTCTCATACATACAGAGCTATGTGGTCATCTGTCACCAACTACCCGGAAAACTCTTCCTTCACCCTCACTGCTACCATGCCCCGGAGCACCTGCAGGTCACTTTGCAAAGGCACTGCCCATGTCGCACCGCCAGGGCCCACACTCCTGCACAGGGCCAGCACCAGGGCCTTCTCTCTGCCCAGACTCCTCTTTTCCACAACCCTCATACCGACAACTCCATATGCTCCTTCCCAGCTCATTCCCTAACCCGCAGTGCTCTCTGTCCCCCACATTCTTTTCACATCCACTGGGAAACCAGCACCCAGAAACCATGGTCAATGGGCCCACAGGGTGCAATCCTTTGTGTCACCGCCTTGTCCCAGGACCCCAGCAATAGGGAGCTCTCAGGGTGGGGACGGCTCAGATCTGGTCCCAGTGCTGGGCTCCTAGCAGAATCTCAGTACACTTATAGGCCCAATAAAAACAAATCAACACAAAACAAGAATTAGTATTTTGCAGGATAAAGTATGTTCTAATGCCAAGATAGATTTGGTGATAGGGTAAAGGAATTCTGCTCCTGGGCACGGCTGATACCACAGCTTGGTGATGAATGACTGGCAACATGGGACTAACTCCCCCAAGATGGGCATAACGAAACGCAGTGTTTATTTTATTGGGTCTATGTATAAGCTATTTCTACCTATTCATCACTTTAAGTGGCATAAGACACTCTTATCTGAAGAGAAATACATTCAAAAAGATGCTTTAGGCATATCTTGGATTTTTAGCCAAAAAGTAAAGTGTCAGCTTCATAATTTACTCTGTAGTAAAAGAAGGTACTAAAGGAGTCCATGAAGACCAGGAAGAGCAGGGGGAGGGGGAGGGGATACTCCCCAGTCCTCCAGGTAGAATGAAGACAAGGAAAGGCAACACAAGGGAATGGGCTATGGGTACTGGCATGTCAGGAAAGGAAGACTACCATGTGCTTAGGTGGCCCCAACCAATGCCACCAATACTCTCCTGACTTCTGTCTGAAAGGAGCGATCATTCTATACGGTGGAAAGGGGCCACAGAGGAGTTCAGCATACACAGGGCACAAAGGCCTGAGAACTGCTGCAGCTAGAGCAGTCCAAAAGCTAGCTCCCAGCCTCGTTCCATGGGCCTCCACAGGCCTCAAAGCAAAAGAAGTGCCTGCCCATTACCCAACAGCCTTTCCCGCCACATGAGGCCTCTCTGGGCCACTGGGCTTCTCCGCTTCTTCTACTGGAAGGGCTGTGTGTTGAGTCTCACCACTGTGTGAGCAGATCTATGGGCCTACTGGCTGTAAAGTCCGATGCCTGCTCGTGTCTGAAGAGCCCATTTCTATTTTTTAGCCACTTCAAGAGGTTTCTTCTACTCAGGAAATGAGCAGCAGCAAGGTTTGAAAAGGCCCACACAAAATAACCAATGATGTTTTTCAATTAAGTGAACCTCCGGAGGTGGGAATGGTATTCATTTTTGGCTTTCAGTGGACAAGACTTTAAATAGTTGAACAATTTCTAGAACAATGGTTCTCAATGTCGGGGTACAATGTTCTTTGGAGAGCCAATGAGAACCGCAAACTTCTTCCTAGGAAGAAAAATGAGCAAATCCCAAGCCCTAAAAAAAAAAAAAAAAAAACCAATCCCGCCCAAGCACTGCAGAGGTTCACCCCTTCCCTCCCCGCTTCCCAGCCAGGCCCTCCCCCCACCCTGGGATGGGGTGGGGTGGGGCGGGGCGAGCACACACCTTGAAGTGCTGGTTCTCCTCTCGCAGCCTCTGGACCTCGCCCTGCAGTCGCTTACACTCCTCCATCACCTTCCTGACCTCCGTGTCATCCAGAGATGAAGTCAGAGACTTAGACACTGATGGTGCTTCTGTCTTTGATGCACTTGTGGATATAATTTTATTTATTTCTATATCATGCTGTTCAGAAATAAATGAAAGTTCAAGTGTCAGACCATGCAGGAAAGGATTTTTAAATGCAAAACAAAGTAGATTTTGGCACACACCACATGTGACAGCATTTCATCCACAATGGAAAATGTGACATTTAATAACGGATCACTTTTATCTAGCACCTTGATAATCGAAAGCAACTAGGTTCTAGAAGTTATGAACAAGGGCAGACAACGAAGTTGGGCTGAGGCTAATACTTCAAGAGTGTTGTGTGTAGGACGCCATCAAATTCCTGCCATCAGAATTGGCATACTGTAATGGTTCAAGCCCAAAAATGATTAGCCACAAATTACTGTCACCCCTGAGACTTAAGCATCCTAGAACTGGCTGGCTTGGGTGGGATGCGTGATGTGGAAGCTAGGATGAGGGTAGTATGTTCAGTCTGCGGAGACCACCCACCCATCTCCCTGCAGGACTGCGCCACGACATTCTGTAGACACCAATGGGAAGTCCTGCCAGGGGAGCCAAGAGCACCGGTATGCGCAGGGGCTGGAGTGGTGGTCCAAGGGCTCTGGTAGCAAAATGCAGAGGAGGCATGTAGCTCTACCTTTCACTCCCCGCCGGAAGGGAGCCTGGAAGGCCTGGACCCAGGCTACACTTAGCCCTTCAGAGAGCGGAGACTGCAATGCCAAGACAGAAGCAGCTCTTCCACTCAAGGAACAGGAAATGACAGTGGTTGGTTACAGAAGAAACCACCGTGTTGACACAAGCCAGTGGCATTCCCAGAGATCATCTTGGCTCATGTGAAAATAAGCCTTCAGAGCACTCACTCCCATTTCATATTCATAGGGGTTTTACACTCGTGTATTTGTAATACATTTTAAATTTATGACTATGCTGAAGGATCCAGTCTCCACTCCCACTGGTGACAGAGGACCAAGAGCAAGCAGGACAGCAGGGCTGTGCTCCCCTCCCTTCCCCCCACCAGACAGCACAGGAGATAAATGCTTCTCAATGGGGGACAAAGCAGGGTACAGGGACTTCCCCAGACCCACCCCACACACATGAAGCCATGTCTGGAGGCACTTTAGGTGGTCCTGTACTATTGGTATCTAGTGGGCAGAGGCCAGGGGCACTGCACAATACCATGAAGTACACACACAACAGCCCCAGCGGAAAGAACAATCCAGCCCAAATGTCAATTATACAGAGGAGCAGCAGCCTCGGAGGCTGAGGGCTTGGTTCACGTGGTAGGGCACCTGCCTAGCATCCCAAAGCCATGAGTTTTATGCTCTAGTACTAGGAAGGGAATGAATGAATGAATGAATGAATGGGGAGTGGGATGGAAAGGGTCCTGTAGAGACAAGAGAGTAAAGAAAGATGGCGCTGAGGGAAGGGCAAGAGTGCACATGCTTACCAGCACCAGCACCAAGACAAAGGGCAAGTTTTCCCCAAGGTCACTGCCGCCTGACAGCAGCCTGGGCCTCGACAGACCCGGGAGGAGGCTTGCACAGGCCAGAGGCCATGCTTCTCAAGGGGAAACTGTTTCCATTAGCTGTCTTTCTGTAAGACTTTCAAAGGCTGGTTTCATAAAGGCCCATTTATTTGTTGACTTCAACTTTTTTTTTTTTCATACATGAGGAGGAAAATAATTTGCCAACTTAAATCTTGGTTTTGCAGGAGATGGTATGCAAATAAGTATCAGCTTGCAACATTCAATTACTGTTAACTATAAACATACTTACTGGTTTATCATTTTCTGCTGGCAATTCAAACACACATCTAAGTTTTGAATCCATAAGGTCTTCCGGTTTTGCCTCCTTCCACTAAAACAATTTAAATTTAATAATCAGGATATTATAAAGCTGCTGGAAGAATAATTCCCCTCCTATAACTGACAATTTCAGAAAAATACTCTTAATGAGAAAGCCTTGATGTATATCAAATAAAGAACTCAAGTCTGCTGGGATTTCAATATTTTGAACATGACAAGATTAAATACAATAGCTTTCCTGAATATTTATTCCCTTTTCAGGTTCTGATGCCTTGCTGCCTGCTCTAGCGCTCCGCCCAGCTCTTCCTGTTGCTGGTCTATGGCGGCCTTGGCCTGGGAGGCATGCTCCACAGGAGGGTCATCCCCATATGTCTGTGTAAGCAGAGGTGACGCGCTCTCTCTTTACAAAAGCGGACACATGCTCACCGCAGAGTCTACCATTTGGGAGCAGCTTTAACACCCAACCACTAGCTACCAAGGAGCACAAGCTACCAAGGCTGCTCTCCACCACTGGTGGCTGTCTGAGCTCCACCCTGTCCCAAGCTTCCTGCCCTCAGCCTGCTGAAGAGAGCAGCTCTTTGCTAAGCTTGTGTTCTGGGATAGGACAGGAGTCCTGTTCAAGAATGACAGAACAGCACGGTTATAATACAGAAAGAAAGCCATTTCCCCCTTTTCCCTCCTAGCCACTCAGGAAGCAGCTGGAACAAGGAGGTACCAAGAGCAAGAAACAATCTGTGTCTGACACCAGCGGACTGCCACACACAGTATGGCAGACTCAGGCAATGGAGTAATAGCAGGCTGCCACTCAATACTGCTTGAGAGCATGCAATTACGTGAGGGGAAACTGCGGAATATTAAGTGAAGAAACTATAAACAATACTGAAGTCTGCTCTTCTACCCACATGCCCCATGGGTGTGTGCTACAGGAAGACCAGGCAAAGTCACCAACAGTATTAAAGCCACCTGGAAAGGCTGGTGATGAGCAGGACAGCCACGATGGCTTGGAGAGTATCCTAATATCTGCCCTATTACTCCAGGGAAGACACACTTCGCTATCCAGGAGAGTTGGCGCTCACCTTCTGAGCTAAGTGACCAAACAGCATCAATGAAATAAATCCACATGCAATATTCCTGATGCAGTGTACACATGACCTCGCCTGCGCAGAACCTAAATGCACACGTGACTTTGCCTGTGCAGAGCCTAAATGCACAAGTGACCTCGACTGTGCAGAGCCTAAATGCACACGTGACCTCACCTGTGAAGAACCTAATGCACATGTGACCTCGCCTGTGCAGAGCCTAAATGCACACGTGACTTCGCCTGTGCAGAACCTAAACACACACGTGACCTTGCCTGTGCAGAGCCTAAATGCACACGTGACCTCGCCTGTGCAGAGCCTAAATATGCATGTGACCTCGCTTGTGCAGAACCTAAATGCACACGTGACCTCGTCTGTGCAGAACCTAAATGCACACGTGACCTTGCCTGTGCAGAGCCTAAGTACACACGTGACCTCGCCTGTGCAGAACCTAAATGCACACGTGACCTTGCCTGTGAAGAACCTAAATGCACACGTGACCTCGCCTGTGCAGAATCTAAATGCACACGTGACCTCGCCTGTGCGGAGCCTAAATGCACAAGTGACCTCGCCTGTGCAGAACCTAAATGCACACGTGACCTCGCCTATGAAGAACCTAAATGCACACGTGACCTCGCCTGTGCAGAGCCTAAATGCACACGTGACCTCGCCTGTGAAGAACCTAAATGCACATGTGATCTCGCCTGTGCAGAGCCTAAATGCACACGTGACCTCGCCTGTGCAGAACCTAAACGCCCATGTGACCTTGTCTGTGCAGAACCTAAGTGCACACGTGACCTCGCCTGTGCAGAACCTAAATGCACACGTGACCTCGCCTGTGCAGAACCTAAATGCACACGTTACCTCGCCTGTGAAGAACCTAAATGCACACATGACCGCGCCTGTGCAGAACATAAATGCACATGTGACCTCGCCTGTGCAAAGCCTAAATGCACACGTGACCTTGCCTGTGAAGAACCTAAATGCGTATGTAACCTCGCCTGTGCAGAACCTAAATGCACATGTGACCTTGCCTGTGAAGAGCCTAAATGCACATGTAACCTCGCCTGTGCAGAACCTAAATGCACAGGTGACCTCGCCTGTGCAGAACCTAAATGCCCACGTGGCCTGGCCTGTGAAAAACAAGAGGTGTAGGAAGGCTGGGGGAGGACCTCAACTAGAATGAGAACAATTTTGAAGGGCAATTTTGAAATATTCAGAAACTCTGGGCATGGGTTTGTTTCAGTATTAGGTAATAATGCTGAATTATGGCTCATTTTCTTGGTTGTGCAAGACAGTACCAAAAGATTGCCCTTGCTCTGCAAAGCATCACCCAGCCTGATGGAGGTGTCTGGTTCAGCAAAAAAAAAAAAAAAAAAAAAAAAAAGTTTGTTAAAAAAAGAGATAGGCCAGATGCTGGAGACTCACACTTGTAATCCTAGCTATTCAGGAGGCTGAGATCTAAGGATCAGGGTTCAAAACCAGCCCAGGCAGGAAGTCCATCAGACTCTTCTCTCCAATAAACCACCAGAAAATCAGAATTGGTGCTGTGGATCAAGTGGTAGAGCACTATCCTTGAGCTGAAGGACAGCACCCAGGCCCAGAGTTCAAGCCCCACCACCAACAAGAAAGAGCAGGGGGGGGGGGGGGGGGCCAAGGCGAGGGGAGGGGCAAAATGTTCACAAATGCATGTCTAAGTAGAGATGAGTGGTCACTGCTCTACATTTAATACTTTGTTGGTAGAAATAAGAAATAAACATGTAAAACAAAGGGAAGCACAAAGTGCCTGGGAAGTCAGGTCTGCCAGGCGGAAGAAGCACCAGTTAGCTTTTGCTCACTTGTGTATTTCCTACGTTTTCTTCAGCGTCTATTTGTATAGCACTTAGCTCACTGTTATCGAAACCATCCTACTAAGAAGTAAAATGACACTCTATGGTCCAGGCACTGTCTGGCCTCTAACAGTTGGAAGAACAGGCATCCGATACTGGGCCAGGTGTTTACACTGAGCACACAGTGTGAGCTGAACTGTTGTTATTCCATCACACAGGACTCTGGAACATGCTCATGGCTGCAACATTATCAGAAGGCAGAACTTAACCTCACAACAGAGATGGCCTCTCCCTTGTCCTGCTGTGCTGAGCAGAGTGCCAGGCAGAACACACTCTGGAACACTATACATTCTGTAGGTAGCTTCCTTGATCACACCAATCAACATGAGCTAACACGACATGTTCCAGGAAATGAAATAGTCATTCTGAAGCAAACAGTTTTCTAGCACTGATCCCTTGCAAACTTAGAAGCACCTGACTAACCCTTCTTTTTCTGCCCCTAAGTGAAGCGGTGGAGAGGGCCACTGTCGTTTTCAAGGCTAAAACCATAGGCTGGGGGGGTGACAGGGGCAAGATGAGTTCTGCATGACACTGCCCCTGGGAAAACAACGGTGTAGTGTCAGCTACTGACACAAAGACCCCCTTTGGGGATCTGGCCCTCCGGGCTGGTGAGCGGGAGGTCAGAGGGAACCCACACCACTGCCAGCAAGGCTTGTCTGCAGGCTTGGGTCACACCGTACCAGAAGGCTTGTGGATTCACTCACACATGTACACCCCCCTCCCCCCTGCTTCGGGGAACCTTCTATTATGATCTCTCTTTTTGTAAAAACACAAATAATAATTTAACTTATAAAAACTAAAATCATCTTAGTTTTACCAAAACCAGAACAAGCTAAACATGTACTTATGCAAAGGGGTAAGGGGGAAATGAAGGGAATTTAGGGTTAAAAAGCAAAGAATCAAGCCAGGAATGTAGCTCAGACTATCTAGCATGCACAGGCCCTAAATTGGAAACTAGTAACATACACAAAGAGAGATGGACACACAGACACACAAACCCACCAAAGAACCATGCTTACCAGAACCAAGCTCCCCTTCCAAGGAAAGACAGAGGAAGCAGAAAGCCACAGTGAGCACCCCGTACCCCTTTATGTTCTGGAAGTAAGGTAGGAACGCCCTGTGTCGGGAGGGAAGAGACACGTTCCCTACCTCTCCAGTCAATTCACCAGAACACAGCACTGCTGAAGCAAACCGAGTTTATAAAATCAGGCAAGAAACACATTCTAGAAAGCCATGTAAATGTTCAAATTACCGAGTTTTAGTATAAACAGGTAGTCAAAGTACAAACCTCTTCAGAAATAGTTCCTCTGTAAACAACTTTGACACATTTTGAAATGCATGCACTCAGAATTCTATACCTAATTGGGCTGTTATTGCTAAAAAGAATAAGAAGTGTTCGGTACTTACTACTGCCTCCATATCAGAAGTGTCAGTCGGAGCAAACATAGACTGAACCATAAACTTGTGTTTACTTTTCTCATTGGGATCATAATCGAAAGGCTGTAACATCACTGAGAAAGAAAATATTTCATTAGGAGAGTCAGAACTTGGTAACCAGAGCCATTCATCATGCAAGTGCTGTGCTCTGATGGGATTCTCGTGTCTCTCCTGAGCACACCCCCAGAGGAGGAGGCCAGAAGCCAAGACCAGCAACTCCACTCTGTAAGCGAGGTCACCAGCCTGCAGCCGGAGAGGTCTAAGAGGAGAAGGTACTGGGAGTAGGGCTAGAACTCAGAGGCCTCTGATACCTAGTCCTGTCATGCACTCCACCAGCCCACCAAACACTACCACCCACCCCTCACAACAGGGAGGCTAGAGACACACCATAGGCCTGCTGTGCTCAAGGAAACACATAAAAACCATCTTGTCACAAACTCAAATGGAATAATCCAAGCCACTTAAGAAATGCTTTTAGCTTCTCTTCACCCCATTTCCTATGAAGCTCATCAAGGTAATGCTTGAAATAGTGTTCTGCCAACAGAACACTAGAGACATCTCACCAGCAGGTTATAAACAATCCCAACTCGCTCTCCCTAAGTATGCCGAGGACCTGTGGATAGATGGGTCATGTGACATACCATGGGCAGGGTCTTCCCCCTGTCTGGCCTCTTTAGGCCTCCCTTCCATTAAATGACAGTTGCTTCAGAATACACACCATGCTGCAAGGCTCTGGCTAACCTGCATGTCAAGCTTAGTTCCCTGAAACTGAGCCTCCTAGGCAAAGAAAGCTGACCATGGCCCTGAGTGTGTCCATATTCCACCACCTGGGTGCTATTCTAGTGTCTCATTTAATCGCTAAGAGGTAGTACCATGGTGTGAGTTAGGGGCAGGGGTGATATTATTTGCATGCCTACTTTTCAGATGAAAAAAACTAAAGCTGGAGAGGCGAACTTGTGTTACACCATGGAAGAGCCCACTCACACCCGGGCGGACAGTTCACACCCAGGTGGACAGATCACGCCCACAAAAACCACAGGCCTAGCAGCTGCCCTGCTGACAGCAGCACTGGCTAGCCTCTCTTCTGCTGGGCACTCATCAACGCTCTGCTGCCGTGGACACCCATCTCTGGGATTCCCATATGCCCCACAGAGCCTCGCCACCGCCAGAGAGGAAGGACAGATGTGAGCCCACGTCTGCGAGCAGTGTCAGGGGCTGGCTCAGGTCAGGAGGCAGGGAGCCATGTCAAGCAGAGCCTGTGGCAGGACGCAGAGACAGCTCGCCAGGGCAGCGCACAGAAGAGCAGCCAAGTGCCAAGGGCTCCCCCAGAGACCAAGTGTTCTAGGTTCACCCCACTGTGAGGCCCTTCTTTTTCATATTCCACCCCACCCATACTTTCACTGTACCCCAAGATGAAAAGAGGAAAAGTCACCTTTCCTGGTACTAGCTGAGTACGAGCTGACAGAAGAAAGCATATTCTCCAACAAGCTTTCTGCCTCCTGAAGTTAGGACAGAGGTTTGGAAGGCTATGACCAGTCTAGCTGGGTCCCATGGCTAGCACATTCAACGGTGGAGCCAGGGCTCCAGTCCATATGCATCACAACTTCTCCAAGCATGGTACATAGAACCCGGGGATCTACCAACCCCCACGTCAGGAGGTCACAGACCACACTATGTGGAACAACACTATGAGGCCAGCCGACACTT
The DNA here is from genome assembly GCF_019054845.1 of Dipodomys spectabilis. NCBI lineage: Eukaryota > Metazoa > Chordata > Mammalia > Rodentia > Heteromyidae > Dipodomys > Dipodomys spectabilis. The sequence continues at coordinate 4,466,087 of NW_024870917.1, read as the reverse complement.
GTGCAACGAAGCCAAAGCAATGGCACAGCCACGGCTCGTGCAGAGTGCTGGGGCACCTCAGTCTTGGCTCTCTACCTCCATTTTACTGCCTAGGCACCAACACCACACAGCTGGTGGGAACCATCACCATGGCCTGCTCGGGTGTCAAGAGTGAGCTTTTGGGACACTCTGTGTGCAGGTGGACAGGTGCCCTTCCCTTCAGCTCTTTGCCACCAATGTCTGGCCTCTGCTCTTGGGCTCCCTGGCTATCAGACTGTGTGACTCTAGATAACCTCACACACCTCAGTTCTATATCCTGTACTATACAGCCCAACTTTTGCCAGAAAGTTTAGATTTCAGCTGAGCATCAATGGCAAACACCTATAATCCCAGCACTCTACATGCAGAGACAAAAAGCCAGGCCAGCTTGCACCACCCAGTGAATCTGAGGATATAGCCTGAGCTATAAAGTAAGTCCTACTTTGAAACCAAAGCCAAAGCAAAGTAGAAAAGTTTTGTGTATATCAGCCACCATCAACTCATGTCAAATTTGCCACACTGTATCAGCTAAAACTTTACAGAACATGACAGAAGAAATGTTGTCAATCCTTTGTTCTTCCAGATCCATAGATGTAAATTGTAACAGAAACTAGGTACTTCTTTTCCTGGCAGGCTATAAAACTGCCTCCCATTAACTTATTTCACTTGAATATCAAAGACATTGATGAGAAAGCCTTCTTAGAGGAACCATCGATTCTACTTTTAGAATTATCTGCTGATACTATGTTAAAGGAAACCTGTTACCAGGAGACAGCTGAAGACTGCACACTCCTCACTCACATCCTCACTCAGGGTACAGTGTCTGCTAGACCATAAGCTATGGAACCTGTAAAACTAACTGCTTAAGTTGGAGGCGTGGCTTTAGTAGTAGAACTCAAGGCCCCAATCCAAACCCCAGTACTGTCAAAAATAAAAACAGAAGCTGCTTGACCCCACTCCAGGAGATCTAGGTCAGCACCACACCTCGGACCTCGCTCCTTTCTGGGGTGCCTTTCACTGCCAGCTCCTTTACTGCTGATAGACTCTGGGCTCTTCTTCCTTTGGCTTTCAGTTAGATGGAAAACAGTACTGGCTATCTGTAGAGTGCACACTCAGGAGCTAGTTAGCTTTTTCCCACTGACTTGAAGCGTGCACCTTCCTCCCTTTCCACATTCAAGCATTCCTGAGTCAGATTCTTCTGGAAAGCCTCTGGTGCAGCCCAGGAAGAGGAGAGCTCCTGCTCTCCATCACCCAGCTAGCTTCTTTTCTGTCTACTCTCTCTCCCATGTGGCCCAAACACAGCTGCCCATCTTCTCAGCCTGTCTCCTGACATACTAGCTCTTTCCTCTCTCACAGCCTGTACAGCAAAAGACCACTTTCCACCAAACTGCATTTATGATGCAGTCACAATGAAGTCACTACTCTCCACCTTTGAAACTAATCACACAAATATAAATGGCAAGCGGAACTCTTGATCAGCTGACGATGAGCAGTGTGCCTATGTGAGAAGACGTAACCCTAGCTCAAAGCGTGACATCTGAGTTACAACTGTAAGCCACACAACATTTATCATTACCTCTAGGATTCTCAACATGTTGAAATCACGTCTACCTTCTTGTGTAGTCTAGCAAGCAAATAATTAATTTTATCTACATCAATTGCCTTTTTGACCCTCTGATCTCACTTTATTTATTTGTGCAGAGCAGTACAAATACCTAAGCCAGGATCAAAAGATGAGGTGTGTGACAGAAGGCATAGGCCAAATAGTAAGTCTCCCCTGCTTCTTTTTGGTAAATACCTTCCTCAATATGCTTTCCTGTCCCCTACACCTCAACAATGAAAGCCCACCAGCCTCTTTCTGGTGTTCGCTGTGCTGTGCTGTGCTGAGGTTCCCCACAGTGCCCTGTGGTGGTAAACCATTAAGCCAGGTCTCTGGAGCAGCTGAGACAGACGGAACAGAGCCTCCTTCCAGGGACTCCAGGCCCCGCTCCTGCACGTGTGCTCCTTGGGGTATGGTTGCCAGTGCACCACTGGGCAGGCACCATCACAGCTGCCCTGTCCCTTCCTTCTGTGATAAGCAAGAAAGCAGAATAGGTCTATATGAGACTGGCAGTCAGGAGTGGAGGCTGGGGCAGGAGGTCACAGCAGGGGAGGTCCACTGACAGAACCTCACTGCGGGCTGCCCTGACACTCTGCTCTCAGTGCTGCTGGGTCAGGCTGCAGGGACCTGTGGAGGCAACTCAGCTAAGTGAGGTGTACTGTCTGTACTTGACCACCTCTTGATCATAGCTTTTCAAAGTATAAGGAACAAACATGAAAAATGAAAAGGACTCTTCTGAAGAAACCTAAATATTACAGTAAACTTTGAAAACCTTTAAAAGCACAATTAAGTGGAATTTTTGTTGGTAATTTTTTTAAACCATAATCTAATCTGATGAAAAAGATTAAAGACATCTTTTAAGTATGACTGTTAGTTGTTCCTATCAGAGAGTAATAAACCCAGTTCACCGAAACCATTTATAATAAGGTTCCACTTATCAGAGACTTCCAAAACAAAGATCAAACATGAAGAACACTGCTGTTAAAAAGCCCAAACTAGACAGGTACTGTGGCCCATGCCTATAATCCTAGCTCTTCAAGAGGCTGAGATCTGAGAACTGAAATTTGAAACCAGCCTGGGCAGATAAACCCAAAAGATTCTTATCTTTAATTAACCAGCAAAACAGCCAGAATTACAGACGTGGCTCGTGGCTCAAATGGTAGAGTACCAGCCATGATCAAAAAGAAAAAAAAAAAACTGACTATACAACTTGTGTGTGGGGACAGGAAGGAAAAACTGGGAGAGGGAAAGGGAAGGGGTGATATTATCCAAAAAGAAATGCACTCATTACCTGACTCATGAACCTACAACCTCTCTGTACACCACTTTTATAATAATAAAAAAACAAATTTCAAAATACTGAACAAGAGGGAGACTCTGAGCTCAAGCTCAAATACACTCACAAGCACACCCCCGCCCCCCCCACACACGTGCATGCATGCAAATACCCACAGCCCAATTACCGCCACCACCCCCCACCACCATTTAGCTTCATTGTCAGCACTTCATAGACAAATGCTGGCTTCTTTTTAAGCAAGCATTTATACTCTACTGCTAGTCACCTGAAAGCTGTGGCCCAAGGCTGACTGGTCCAGGGTCACCGAACAGCAACATTAAACTGAGTCAGCAAAATCTTAAAAGGATTAATTATCAATTGCAATACTACCCAATTACATCAATTGACCCGTTTCCATCCAAGAATTACAGATATTAATTCTGTCCTAAGGATTTTATTGGAAGAACTTCATGCTTTAAATGTGACTGTAAAGAGTAGTGAAAGGCTGTGTCAGAAATACTGCTCCTTACTACTCAAAATGAGAATTTAGAACACAGACTCAAGACACTGGGAGATTGGAGATTGTGTTTGTTGTCTTTACTCCATTTTCAGTACCCAGGATATACTTAGCAAAGTGTATCGGTACCATAAATACTGGGATCTTTAATGACTCTTTCCAATAACCCCCTTAGTTTGCATTTCTAATTTGTGTGGTACACAGGCAACCAATGGGTATAACTGAACTGCAAATGGAAATGTGCTTGCTACTTAGTGAAGTTAGAATTCAGTGAAGGTTATAAAAATACTAAACTTAATATCATATTACAGGAAGTGTAAGTATTTTTGATGAGCCCATAATTTCACCACTTCACCTGCTGCATCCGCTGGCAAACATGGTTTGGAATATTAATGGAAAACGCTCTCATTATTAAACTGCAGTATTAACAAAATCCACAACCACTAATAGCTTACCACAAAGACATTTTCAGAAATTATCTGCCTTAAAAATATTTTCCCATCATACAGTTCAGAAAATAGACTTAATTTTATAAAGCTAGAACAAAAGGGAAGAGCCCCACTGCTGCAAACAATTCATTAACTCAAAAAGTTACAGCCTGGCGCTGGTGGTTCATGCCTGTCATCCTAGTTACTCAGGAGGCTGAGATCTGCAGATCGCTGTTCAAAGCCAGCCTGGGCAGGGAAAGTCTGTGAGACTCTTATCTCCAATGAACCACTGGAAAACCGGAAATGGCTCAAGTGGTAGAGTACTCACCTTGAGCTGAAGAGTTGAGGGACAGCACCCAGGCCCAGAGTTCAAGCCCCATGACCAACAACAACAAAAAAATTATTTACTCGTGCTTGCTTCGGCAGCACATACACTAAAATTGGAACGATACAGAGAAGATTAGCATGGCCCCTGCGCAAGGATGACATGCAAATTCGTGAAGCGTTCCATATTTTAAAAAAAAATTATATACTCCTTGCATATGCAATTTCAGGATAATCCAATTATCTCTCCTGCAACCTCCTAGAAGCGGTGCTGTGTTGTTGAGGCGGGGCCTGCAGGATGCCCAACCAGAGCCAGTAGACGGTGTGCAAGAACAAGAGCCCAACTGTGGCATTCGGGGACATCTAACACAAACTGAGCATGCACACCAGGGTCCTTTTGCCTACTGCCCTTCACAGAAACAGACATGGATCTAGAAGGAGTGACTACAGGAATGAGACTGAGATGACAAAGAGAAGGACTTAAGCAACAGACTGGAACAACCAGAACAACTGGAACAACCACTGGAGACTCTTATCTCCAATGAATCACCGGAAAATGGGAAGTGGCGCTGTGGCTTAAGCGGTAGAGCACTAGCCTTGAGCTTTAGAGCTCAGGGACAGCGCCCAAGCCCAGGGTTCAAGCCCCAGGACCGACAAAAAAAAAAAAAAAGAAGAAGAAAACATGAATTCCTCCTGAAAATTAAGTTCATAAATTACTAAAATATATGGGGTCAATTTACTTTTAAAAGGCAATTCAAATATTCAGTAATGTATCTTGAATGAATCTTGCCAGGTTTACCTGAGCAGAGGAAGAATAATGTAGCCCCACTGGTGTAGTCCACTCTGTTAATACTGTCTGAGCAGTTCTGGGAGTTAATACGGTCCCTCCCCCTTTTCCACAGAAATGCCAGAGCCTCCAGAGAGACAAGATCGGCATTGCTTAGCCAACTGACTAAAGAGTAGAGCTGGCTTCCTGCTCAGGTTCCTGATCTCCAGACTAGTGATCTTTGAGCACTGTGTATGAAGTGAGGTCAGACCGTGGACTCACTGGTCTTGCCTACATCTGCCTCAACTGCATCTGCCCTCCTCCTCTCCCCTCCCCCGCCAAGTCACGAGGACCTGTGGTCAAGGTGGGTGAGTTTTATCCCCAGGTATGCATATCTAATAAAAGGAACTTATAAATCTGCAGCCCCTGGGGCTGTGGTCCTTCCCCAGCCCCAAGGCTGCCCTGAGATGCCCTGAGGGCAGCTTCAGCACAGGGATACACACCAAGTAAATACAACCTTGTCCTGTCTAGGGGGTAGGCCTGCAGATACGAGGATGTTCACTATTCAACTGCTTTCTTCTCCCACATAAATGATCTATACACTCATTTGTAAGTGTGGTCATCCCCTAACTCAGTTGAGGGCAGTACTGTAACCTAGAAAATGACTGGATCAGGAGCCAAGACACTGGACTTCAATGTGAGCCTATCCACCCGATCATATCCACTCTCTGCATCCCACTTTCCTATCTGCAAAGAGAAGGCCATAGTCATTAAACCTCAGCCTTCATTAAGTACCAAGATGAAATCAAGAAAAGTGTTTAGAAGTACCATTACTTTTAAAACATTCCCATGATTCATATCTCGGAATGAAAAAAGAAAAAAAAGATAAATCTCTGAATTCAAAAGATTAAATGCAATAATCCTCAACAAGCGTCTTTAGAGTGGAGGGGTGCGGCTCTCAGTCCAGTGCCTGCCTGGCCAGTAGCAGGTGCTGGGTTCAAACCTTAGTAGTGAACAGTAGAAAAAAATCCTGCTTCAAGACAGATGGACGCACACAATTGTACTTAATACCGGAAAGTGCACCTCCACTATGCAATTATCTACTAGGATCATTTTATTTGGAAAACCATGCTGCTTTCCCCACCTGCATTGACTTTGAAAGTTGATAGTTTTCACCTACCAACAACTCAAATTTGCTCAAATTTAATATGGACAGGGAAACTAAGGAAAAAAGGTGGTTATAAATAGAAGGAATAAAAGATTTCAACAGAAAAACATAAGCCATCTGGACCCTTCGCATCTGTAAGTGCCAACATTCTGCTACTCCCTTCCTCAGCACTTGGGTTCATAGAGCACAGGCCAGGCCCGGCAGAACGGGCTGCCGCTCTGTCTCTAGCCAACTTTGTGATAAGCCAACACCAATCTCTTTCCTTGTAAAAATGGAGGAAGCAGGGCCTCCCTCCCAGGCAGATGACAGAAATGACACAACAGAACCTGTGCAGATCTAGCACAAGGAGGGTCTCATCAATGCTAGTCCTACCCTCCTGGCTGCTGCTGGGCCTAGGACTGGCCTTCTAAGTGAAGAAAGAATTACTCTGGAACTGGAATGGGTGCCCCTTCATGAGAGACACCAGAAAATGCAGGGAATGAGAGCTTGCAGGAATGATTAGATAATGAAACACCTTGTATCTTTCCAAAGAGGTGAGTCATTTTCTTCTAGGTGTCAAATGAATAGCCAAATGTATCACGATCAAAATCTATCACAGAAAAAGCCAGACAAATACTCACTTCAAATGAAAAGTCACTCCTAATGATCCCGAAGCCTCTAGACCCTGAGTCACTGGTATCAAGAGGATAAACACTCCCCATGGCACCCTGGGCTCCACAAGTTCTAATGAGCTAAAAGTTTATTCCATTTCTCAAATACATCGAAATACTAACCCACTGCTCACGCCTCAATTCTGAAATCCGATTCCCAATTTGGGCCCTATACCAGCATCTTTTTCAAAAGTTGGGCTTTGGAAAATATGCACTCTCAGACTAAAGGGGAGAGAAACCCATCAGACAGCACAGAACTTGCACCCTTGGACGCATTCCAGTTCCTTCAGCCCTCATCTCCTCTAGCTTTTCACAATCAGTAGAGTGCAGTTGCCCATCATTGGAAATGACACGAGCTTAATGTCAGAAATTGTTTAGCCTAAATAAGAAAATAACTCCATTTAGCTTTCTCCCACAAAGTAAAATTAAGTTTGTTTAGCCCTTTCTTATTTATTGCCAAAGGGCAGATTTAATTTCAAAGGAGTGACAGCCAAACTCATTCTGAAGTAAAGTCTAAAGTCACCACTTTAAATGTGCTCTAATACTGTGGCTCCAAGGTTGAGAACACAGAACCGAAGGCCTATTAATTATGGACACAGAGGTGATGGGACCACCAAGCTTTCCAGCCAGAGGCAGAGGGCATGGGGGTTGGGGGAGGGGGGGAGTCTGACACCTCCCTACACTGTAAACCCAAGCCAAAGCCCCCAGGCCCTGGGCCCTTCAGGGCCTGCCCTTGCCTGGGGTCTCAAGACTTACCAGAGACATTGACAGAGGCCCCAGCATCAATGATCCCGCTGTTGGGCCGCACACAGTACCTACGCGGTGCGGTGGTCTTCACTTTAAAACACACATTCCGGTCTGTTGGGTTGCCAAGCTTTAAGTTGGTGGTGACAACATCGGTGAATGGACCTGGGGGCGAGAGAGACAGTGAGCAACGTGTGCGGGACTCACTTGTTTTGGGGAAGAGGGCTGTGGAAGAGAAGGGTGAAGGGAGGAGCCACAGTCTCTGGCTCGCAGCACCAGCTCATCACCGTGGAGTCTGCTACACGAGGCACCCAGTAAACTTCCAACCCACAGCACCTCAGACCTCTCAACTCTGAGGACAAGCAGGCTCAGGGCGAAGGGCTCCTTGTTCAAGCGTCCATGTCAGCTAACAACAGAATCTGTAACTACATGGCCTGAGCCCAAGGCCAGTTCTTAACATATATTACGTACTTACTTCCACAACAAACAAGGTAAAATGGACTAAATTTGGATCCCAAAGAGTTGTTATCGAGAGCAGCAGAGGTAAGAAAGACTTTGGGGTGCTAATGGCCTATAACACAGAAACAAAAGTACCTTCCTGGGCTGGGAAGGTGGCTCAGTGATAGAGTGCTTGCCTTGCATGCATGAGGCCCTAGGTTCGATTCCTCAGCACCACATAAGCAGAAAATGCTGGAAGTGGTGTTGTGGCTCAAGTGGTAGAGCGCTACTAAGCCTTGAGCTGAAGAGCTGAGGGACAGCGCCCAGGCCAGAGTTCAGGCCCCATGCCTGGCAAAAAAAAAAAAAAAAGTACCTTCCTAGGCTCATCACCAGAGCCAACTGAGCAGCTCACCTCAAACATCACATCCAGCTTTAACTACCCAAGCTGCAGGAAGACTGAAACAAAGCTCTGTGCCTTGAGGATATTTTTTATTACTATTATTTATTCATTTTCTACTTTATTAGATTTTTAATTAAAAAAGTAAAACATGCTTCTTAAAACAAAGCAAACAATGAAATATGTATAAAGAAGCCTTAATAAGCTTTCCTGTGTCCCGGAGGTAACCAGCACTCGCTGTCTGGGAGACTGTTCTCCTGGCCCACACTTGCACACACATGCACACACCTGTGCTGAGGAAGGGGAGAAGAGGGAATTACACCACAATGCACGCATGTGCACACTAGTGTGCCGAGGGAAGGAACGCAGGAGAGGGCTAAGACACATGAGACTGTGCTTTTCACACTACTCTGAAAGCTGCTTTTCATCGGCCTATCTACAGCGGACACTGGTCACTGGGTGTACTAAGAAGTCAGGTAGGGGGGCTGGGAAGGTGGCTCAGTGGTAGAGCGCTTGCCTTGCATGCTCGAGGCCCTGGGTTCGATTCCTTAGCACCACATAAGCAAAAAAGAAAAAAACCAGAAGTGGCACTGTGGCTCAGGTGGTAGAGCGCTAGCCTTGAGCTGAAGAGCTGAGGGACAGCGCCCAGGCCCAGAGTTCAGGCCCCACGACTGGACAAAAAAAAAAAAAAAAGAAGTCAGGTGGGGGAAGATGAATTAGAGACCAAGTTTTTTTCCCCAAATTTTCCAACAGATGAGCCACACTGGCTTTCTCCAGCCTTTACCTTTCAGGGAAGGAGGTGGTGGTAGGGAGGCGTGTATGCTACCACTGCAGTCATAAAGAAATGCATACTGGCTCACACATCCCTGATGCAGAAGACCCAACAAAGACACTTAAATGGGAACCGTGCAAAGTTTTCAGTGAGACACTGTTATAACCCCGGGGATCGGTATCGTTCTTTGCCCATCTCTGTATCCCTGAAGCTGTGTCCGACAGCAAGTAAAGGCCCCAAGAAGGAAACTACCTGTGGTTTCCTTCCAGCAAAATTAAGACCTTAGCCTGGTTTCCTCTAGAGGGGCTCAAAGTATGAAAAATCAATCTAATAAGGGCATAACTTAAATACAAATTAAGAAATCAATAATAGTGGACAGGAAGAAAAGAAAAGGGACTCAATTCCAAAATCAAATAAACCGCAGTTGGTTCTGCTTCAAGAAAACACAAATTTGTCCAAATTGATTGACGTGCATATTAGGAGGGCAATTTGAGCATAAAATGATTTTCACATTTGCTTATGCCTAATTTCATCTGCAAGAAAACCTGGTGAAAACTGCACCCAGCTGAGCCTCGCTGCACAAGCACAATAAACACACACCACCCCCAACCACCTCAGTTCACCCCTCTTTCCTCCAGGCCAGAGAACTCAGAGTTTGCCAGTGAACTCAGCCTTTCCCCAGGTAAAGTGCACTCCTGCTGCAGCACTGGCAGGTCTCATAGGTCCCCATCTTTGTGTGTGCATTGCTAGAGAGTATTTGGTGTTGTGTGGCTTTCTTCCCTCATAGGCCTACGCTTACTGCTGTGCTACTCTGCATGGTGCAGGGCTGGCAGAAACGCATGGGTCCTGGTATGGAAGAAGTGACTGCCACTGGTCAGCTGTGGTTTGGGGGTTACACTTCTCTGTGGGCGGCACCTCTGAGAATTAAATGTCCCATAGAATTTCTCCACTTAGCCGGGCGCTGGTGGCTCACGCCTGTAATCCTAGCCACTCAGGAGGCTGAGATCTGAGGATCACGGTTCAAAGCCAGCCGGGGCAGGAGAGACCATAAGACTCCCATCTCCAATAAGCCACCAGAAGTGGCGCTGTAGCTCAAGTGGTAGAGCGCTCACCTTGAGCTGAAGAGCTGAGGGACAGTGCCCAGACCCAGAGTTCAAGCCCCACAACCGACCAAAAAAAAAAAAAAAGAATTTCTCCACTTGCTGATCTTTCTAAGAAGCCTTTGCTTCTAGAAGGGTCTAGAGACAGAGTTCTATCTAGAAGTGAGGAAGGTCAAGTCTTGGTAGTTCCTCTAGCTGCAATCTCCATCATGAACCACCCTCTCAGTTCCCTCCACTGCAGGGCAGGCAGACGCGCTGCAACTAGGGCAAAGGAGAGCTGGATGCAGATGGCATTCCATCCTTGGCTTCCAGAGAGAAACAGGACACTTGGTGCTGAGACAGTATCCCGGGGATTATGGGAGCACTAGCCTCTGGAACTCTCCCTGACCCACCCTCCAATACCGTGGGCTGACTCAGATGACAGAGAAAGTCTAATCTTGAACAAACTCTCTGCCGGCTTCAGGTGGGAATCACTTCAGTAAGCACAGGCTAAAAAAAGATAGCTAAAAACAGCTGTGGTTTTCTAGGGCCAAGGAAAGCAGGAAGACATGCAAACCTACATGGGCACCCACAGATCCATAAACCCACTAGTCAATTACACCTCCAGGGAGCAGAGCTCCAACTTGAGTAGTTGAGTTGGGAAGGAGACACAGTGGACAAGGTGACTCCGAGGGATGAGCTTCCAGGTATAAATGTGATCCTTGAAAAGGAAATCAACCACCAGGCCTTAAAAGCTTCCTAGATATAAGCTTAAGGTTAAACAGTTTCAACATGATTCTGCCTCAAGAACATGGACATGTGTTCATATCAGAAGGCTAAGAGTGCATAATGGCCTCCCACTCCCCAAAATGTACAGACATCTCACTGTGGTGAAACTAAGCTTAGCTTACTAACTGGCTGGTAATGTCTCTTCCCCTTCCTCCCTTCTGAAGTGGAGGAAGAAGACCCTACAAAATAAACCAAATTTAACTCCCAACACCAAGTTTCTTGTGAAAATTTCCCTAGGTTCATCTCATATATAGCAAACTAAATGGATTACATGAATCACATGTTTAAAAAATAATCTAAAGTATTAAAAGACAAGCAATATTTGCAGCAATAAGCAGAATAAAATCAGTAGACTATATTTCTCCTTAACATTCAATCCTGGGTCTTTACATACTGGGATTTCTTGGACTTGATAGCTTTTATATGTGAAAACTGGATACAGCTATGCTGTAATTGCACACAACAAAACAACATCACAGGCAAAACAGCCAAGTCCCACAGGGAAAAATGAAGACATTTCATAAAAACAGGCCAATCCTCCTCCTCTCCCCACTTTGGGCAATTTTCTCTAAGAATTTTATTGAAAATAAATTCTATTCAATTTGAGTAATTATAGGAGATAAACCATGTTAGTGTTCTCCTTTTCCCCTGTATTAATGAATTAGAATATACAAAACCTCAATAAAAATGATGGAAAGGCTTATGAACATCATTCAGAATTTTACTAGTCACTTCCATTTCATAAAACTGCCATTTCCATTAAAGCATTATGTAAAAAATGGGATTGTACTATACAAACATGCATATTTATCACCAATGAATTTAAACATTGCTTATAAAGTACAAAGTCAATTTTACAAATGAAATCTTCAAAAGTTGGATTTTTTTTCTTCTAAGAGATTAAAAAATGATTTCTGTCTCTAGATACATGACACATACATTTAATCATTTTCTTTCTAATCTTCTATTCTTGTTTCAGGTAGCATCTATATAAAACCAGAAACTAAGCATCTAAAATGAAAATTGGAAGAAAAATAAAAAAACAAGAATTTGGGAGAAATCAGAAATACATGTTAGAAGTTTTATTCTTCTATCTAATATACCAGAATAATGTTCATTATGCTCTCTTTATGTTCATGTCCACCTGTGAAAATTTATGTAAGTTTGATAACGATGTTCCCAGAAGAGCATTAACTGAACACCAACAAACTCCCTAATAAGCTCTAGAAGGTTCTAGGTGTAGCAAAACACAGTATGATTTCCTTCACCCTCCCCAGTCCTAAATATTTTCCCTTTTGTCTTTTTCAATTATGTTTCTTAAGAAAGTAAGATGACCTGGGCTTGACCTGTTTTAGAAAGCAAGTTACATAGAACCAACAGAAATATGTACATCATTAAAACTCAAAGAAGAAAAGGTTGATTTTTTTGGTGTCAATTACAAAAATGAAACATGAAATTTACAAAGTATTAGCCTCAAGGTCAAGGAAGAAAGCCAATCCTCAAGGGGTCAAGCTCCAGGTGCTGTACATTCTTCAAAACTGGCTAGCTAAATTCATCAATCAGATGATGTAAGTTTATTTGGAGACCCTCTGTACCACTAAGTAATGCTAACAAAGATGTGAGGAAAACATCAATTTGTAGAAAAGCATTCTGTTAAATATTTTAAATACTCTCCTAATCTATGCATGGTTCAAACACTTTTCTGTAATACTGAGAGACTCATGACTAACACGACTTTTCAGAAAATGTAAATTCTACTTTACAAAAGGATAACTTAAGGGCTCATGTCCCACCAATGGTAAAAAGTAACTGTGAGAACCCCCAGTGAACTCAGAATTCTCTCTTGCCTCATGAACCCTTAACATCTTGTCAGCCCATTTGCTATTAAATGGCAAATATAATGTTTTAAGGGATAAATATAGAATTGTATTTTAACTAAGCAACTCAATTCTACCATAATATAAAGATTAAAATAAAACGCACTTCTAATACCAAACTATAAAACTCCTATAACACCAGAATAAAATCGAAATGGCCTTGGATCTAGGAACAGCAGCTGAGGCGCAATCCATGAAAGGAAGAAATGATGAGCTGGACTCCACTGAAAATAAAAACATCTGCTCTGCAAAAACACTGTCAAGAGAATGAAAGCACAAGCAAGACACAGTCTGGGAGAAAATACCTGACAAAGACAGCCAAGAAAGCACGGCCATCCACCAAAATACACAAAGCATTCTTAAAAGTCAAAAGAAGAAAAATAACAGCTTGATTTCAAATGTGCACAACTCTGCACAGACACTCATCAAAGTTGTGCCCGGGGCAAACGAGCACATGAAAAGACACTTCCCATCACACCACTGGAGCTGCAAGATGAGAGAACCAGGAAGCACACCTCTGCTATCCAACCCCACAGCACTGAGCAGGCGCTGAAAGGCGGGCAGCACCAGCACTGCCGCTGAGAATAAGAACTAAGCGCAATCTCCACATATAACCCCTCAGTCACTGTCCCTGATACTCACCCAAGAAAGGTGAAAACGTGTATCACCCTCAACCCTGCACAGACAGATAGATATTTCCAGCAGCTTTATTTGTAAGTGCCACACCCTTAGAAGCAAACCAAATGTCAGTAGGTGGATAAATTAAACTGTGATATAGCCAGACCATGGAATACTATTTAGTGCTTAAAAAAGAAATAAGCTAGCAAGCCACACAAAGGCACCATGCTCCTAAGTGACAGTCACTGATTTTAACATATGACATTTTAGAAAAAAACCAAACTATGGAACCAGAAAAAAATAAAAAAAGCGGGAGGTTAATGTGGTAAGGGTGAAGGACAAGGGAGGGGGGGGGCAGTGGGGACACACAGAGGACCCAGCGAGTGGGAGAGGGGGAGGGGGAGGAGAGGACACGGAACTTTCAGGGCAAAAAAAATACTGGTGCTCTATTGATAAATCCAAGCCACTCTACCTTTGTCCTAACCAACAAAAGCTGTGACATCTATGTACCTGAACACAGACAATGGACAGTGAGTACTGTCACCCACATTTGATGTGGGTTCACAAACCAAAATCAGTGAAGCACTCTGGTAGGGAGAGACAGTGCCATACACTTTTCCTGTCTGGGAACCCCACCTTCTGGGCAGTTCTGCTGAGAACCTAGAAGGTGGTTTTTTTTTAAAAAAGGAAATAAACTATATTTTATATTAAGTCACTTCTAATAGTACCCTCATATTTCTTAACTACTGGTATTCTGAAAGTATATATGAGTATGTGTGTGTGCGCAAATGCGGACAGATGAGAAAGAGTAAGACGCTTTGATTTGCAAAGAGATTGCTTGTGTTTCTTTTTTGGGAGTTCATGAAACTCTACTGTTGCAAATGCAACTCTCTTGTAATTTATCTCCTAATGTAGCTACAATACTTTCAAAATTCATACTGTGTGTGTTACCAAATAAGTTATATACCAATTTGATATATAATCCATCAGGTCTCAGCCTTCTAGATACAAGCTTAAAGTTATTAGCCTCACAACAGCTTTTTCCTCCTGCATAAAAAGGGCTGCATTATTTTATAGTCTTGCAAACACACAATCTCTCTCTTTTTCACAATCCCTCCAAAAAAAACCAAGTTACCATATTTCACTTCAACTCTAAAAAGATTACCTTCTGGGAAGGTAATAATCTGACTCTGGAAGCCTATGACTTTTGATGGATTTTGTATGGGCAATAAAATTGTGCTTGAGGTTTCAATACAACAGACTATGTACATGGGAAAAGTATATTAAAATAGGGGACATGAGCCCTCTAAAGGAAAACTTCGTGTTCATTTGACAGGCATCTCCAAATTTCACCCTCTGGTAATCTGTTTTCATTACAGGGATCCTCTCCTTCTGCCCTCCTACCCATCTGCACTGCACGCCACCGGTCCCAGGAGCTTTCTTTTCCTGTTGGCCCGAGTCTTCCTTCCAGGATAGAAAGAAATTCCACAGACACAGCATTTTGGTTTCTCTTGTCCACAACTGATCAGTGACACCACTCTAGGCATAGCCCAGAGGATATACACTCGCTGAATGAATGAATGCCCACCCAGGGCAAGTTTCTGTCCACTCCACCCAGAGCTATGTTCTTCCCAGGACATTGCCTGATGGGCACCTTCTGGCTCTCTTGGGTGACTGCTTACTGTGCTCTCCATTGGATACATTGCGTGTACTGCTCTAATGGTCAGGTGGGGAGATCTCTTCCCACCCTATTCTTCATCACAGTCCAGCACAGAGCAGAGCCATGCACAGCACAGAAGAGTCCCTGTGTGAGCTGCAGGACACCTGACTTCAGAAGAAGCGCTTCTTCTCTGGAGCTGCTGTCTGGCCCAGAACAGGGATGCCAGGTCAAAGCCTAGCTCTGAGGTCTTTTACCTTTACGCCGACACCCGGGAGTGGGAGCCGCATAAACTCACTCAGGTCAATAATGCTTACGTCATGACTATTCAATTATTTTCCTAAATTGCTCATTTGAGAGAAAGTGGAAGAGAATAAGAGAGAGAGAGAGAACTCTTAAGCAAGAATTCAAGAGCAGGGACACTGGAAAAGTTAGTCATTTTTTACTACATTTATTTCCTTGATTGGCTGTTAGCTCACACATTAAATCAATGCACTGGGAATGACAGTAAAGTTTGGCAACCCAAGTATCTTAATGGTACACACCGGGTTGCAGAACTCCACCTGAAAATTCAATGCTATAGCTTACTTTGAAGTAACCACACACAAAGAACCCCATACTTAGATTTTAAAAAATTTCCAAAAACATCTTAGAATACAGATTGTTCTCACTTAATAAAATGGTCCTCTCCTGTCCTGTCCTCAAGAGACAGCAACGGAGAAGCACGGCACCTCTATGACAGCAAGAGAAACTAAAGCCATCCAGCCAGTCTGGGCCACATCGTGGGAGGGGAAGGGAGGAGAGGGGAAGAGAGGGGAGGAGAGGGCAAAGTGAAAAAGACAGTCCACGCAGTGAAAAACACCTGCTCAAACTAGGTATGTCTATGATAAGAGACGTAAAAATAACTCTGGATGGATAGACATTTCTCCAAAGATGCACAAATGGCCAACACAAACATGAATGTGTTCAACATTATTATTCACTAAACAAAAGCAAAACTTCAATGAGAGGCCCTTTCATGTCCCCTGGGATCACTCAACACCACGCCCAGACACGTGCTAGAGAGGACAAGGGAGTGTCAAGTGCTCACACACTGCCGTGGGAATCTAAAAATCTATAGCCGCCTCAGAAAACAATCCAGCAGCTTCTCTGAAAATTAGTCACCATAGGAGCCAGCCTCTCCACTCCTTTGGATAGGTCAGGAGAAGTGAGAACATACATCCACAAAGGAACTTGTACACATGCTTTATACCTGTGTAATTCCTCACAGCAGAAGTGGAGGCAACCCAAATGGCCGCCACCTGATGAGCGAACCAACAAAACCCGGCATGGTGATCCAATGGAATAGTGTCTGTCATATTCAACATGGATGAGCCCCTGAAAGCATCGTGCTGAGCCACAGAGGCCCGTCAGAAAAGACTGGTAACAGCTAATACTGTATGATTCCTCTCAGGGCAGCAGCCAGGTATGTACCTCTAGAGAAACAGAGAATAATAATAAGTGGCTGCCAGGACTGATCAAGGGTAGAATGTAGGCTGACAAGTAATGTACTAGTTTTTGTTTGGGATGATGAGAATGTTCTGGAGCTGGTGGTGAGGGCTAAAAATACTGAGTTTTAGTGTCCTAAAAGTGGTGCATTTTATGGTAAGCAAATTATAAATCAATAAAGGAAGTCAACAGTCACAAAAGAGAAACCAATGTCAAGAGCCCTCACTAACAACATGGAAGGAAGCCGGGTGAGTGTGGCAGAGGCAGCCCAGCCAACCCCACCCATGGCTGTTGATCTTCACTGACTTCCCAACCCTTCAGAAGGAAAATGAAATTCACCCTGCTAACTCCACAAGGACTAACACCACACGGGTCTTCCCTAATGGAAAAGAGGAGGGCATGGATTAAGCAGTAGAGCACATTCCTAGCAAGTGCAAGGCCCTGAGTTCAAACCTCAGGTTACCCCCATTCCATCCAAAAGAATCAGCTAAGAAAAGCCCAAGATCAGACTCAGGAAAACCTGTCAAAGGCATATGCTGGACTAGAAGAACAGACTGGGGAGCAAAAAGATTTGTAGCTTAACAGACAAGCAAATGGTATTCAGCATGTATAAAGAACCATTTTAAAATAAATAAAGACTGCCAGGTACCGATGGCTCACCCCTATAATCTTAGCTACTCAGGAGGTTGAGATCTGGGGATCACAGTTCAAAGCCAGCCCAGGCAGGAAAGCTTGTGAGACTCTTTTCTCCACTGGAAAACCAGAAGTGGTGCTGTGGCTCAAAGTGGTAGAGCACTCGCCTTGAGCTGAAGAGCTGAAGAAGAGCGCCCAGGCCCAGAGTTCAAGCCCCAGGACTGGCAAATAAATTAGATAGACAGACAGACACACACACACACACACACACACACACACACACACACACACACACACACACACACAAAAGACCTCTTGGGCTGGGAATGTGACTTCCAGAGTTCAAGCCCCAGGACTGGCAAATAAATTAGATAGATAGATAAGATAGATAGATACACACACACACACACACACACACACACACACACACACACACACACACACAAAAAGACCTCTTGGGCTGGGAATGTGACTTAATGCCTAACATGCATAAAGCCCTGTTTCAATTCCTCAGTACCACATACCAAAAAAACCAGAAGTGGAACTGTGTCTCAAGTGGTAGAGCACTAGCCTTGAGCAAAAGAATGCTCAAGGACAATGCCCAGGCCCTAAGTTCAAGCCTCAGGACTGGCCCAAAAACAAAACAAAAAAACCCAACATTTTGACAGGTGACTACAATGAAGATGCACAGTGCACATAAACGGACATGTGCAATTAACTGATGCTGATACAAATTAGTAAGTGACACCAAAAGAGAAGGCCTAATAAATGTGCTAATATCCTCTCAAGAAACGTCACACAGTGATAATAAAAGAATGAACAAGGGCCAGGAAGGTGGCTCAGTGGTAGAGCGCTTGCCTTTAATGCATGAGGCCCTGGGTTCAATTCCTCAGCACCACATAAGCAAAAAAAGTCAGAAGTGGTGCTGTGGCTCAAGTGGTAGAGCACTAGCCTTGATCTGGAGAGCTGAGGGACAGTGCCCAGGCCCAGAGTTCAGGCCCCATGACCAGCAAAAAAAAAAAAAGAATGAACAACATCTGCATCTCCAAAACTGGTAAGCAACGTAAGTTCAATGAAAACTACAACATGAGCTGGTAAAGGAAATACAAACAAAAATCAGAAAGACTTCACACTAAACTCCTCTGGGAAGTATGGAAAACAGGAAGGATAGCCGGGCGCCAGTGGCTACTCAGGAGGCTGAGATCTGAGGATTATGGTTCAAAGCCAGCCCGGGTAGGAAAGTCCAAAGTGGTACAGTGCTTACCTTCGAGCTGAGGGACAGCACCCAAGCCCAGAGTTCAAGCCTCTCGACTGACAAAAAACAAAACAAAAAACAGGAGGTGTGAATGGGAGAATAGCAAAGTACAAACCATGTCTAAATGATTCATGAAGTGTTCTTCACTAAAGAAATATTGAAAGTAAGGCTAATACATGATTAATTCGTTCATATTTGGGTTTTCCTTACATTATCTGCATAGTTCTGAATTTTTTCTGTAATTTTTCCAAAAAAGCTACATGTAATGTGAGAGCCATATGATGCTCTTCTGAACAAATTTTATTCTCACCTAGAATGCCCTATATATACAAAAAACATTGGCAGTGACTAGGATACTGTTGAAAACTAGTATTTTATCACTTGAAACATGTTTGGCTTAGCAGTTGTCTTGAGACAGACTCAGACCTGCATGTTTGATAAAAGCTACTTTATGACTAGAAGCTTTCATTCATCTAAAGATAAATACTATCTTTAATGCATTAGATTTTTAGGTAGAAAAATGGCTAGGGATATTTAAGAACAGAAGCTTCATATCGTCTAACTACATCCAGTACTAAGAAATTGTAGCCCACAACTGAAGACTATACACAGATGAATTTTCACTTATCAGTTCCAAAAATATTTCAAATGAAACAATTTTTTTCTAAACATATTATTTATACCACCAGCTAACACATATCTAGTATGTTTTTTTTGTTTGTTTTTTGTTTTTAAATTTATTTATTTGTTCATTTATTTTTTTTGAAAACAATGTACAGAGGGCTTACAATTACAGGTGCAAGATAATGAGTACATTTTTTATAAAGTATTTTAACGTCCTCTTTGTTTCCCATTCCCATCTTTTCCCATCCTCCTCCTGCCCTCCCCCACAGTCCTCCCCTCTCCCATACCAGCCACCACTCACAAACCAAAGTTGTAAAGTTCGTTTTGGACATAACGACTTGTACATCGCATTTTTGCTATGGGTCCACCTGTATCCCTATTTAAATGAATTGTTTTTCCCCTTCCCCTCCACAAATTATACCGACATGAAATACAGTGAAAGCAGTTGTTATACAATGGGGGAGGGACTTACAAAGTAAAAAAGAAATGATCTTATGAATGTGTCATAAGCAATCGCTTGAAAGCAAATAAAAAACATTCGAATATATATCTTAGAGTTCATTTCATTAACATCACCTTATCTGACTTTATCTGCTTTACTCAAACTTTCGTTTGCATGCTGAACTCGCTAACACTGGTCAGCTCTCCCAGAATTGGAAGACAAAATTTGACGGGTTCCTGTGGATGGACAGTATAAGTGGCTTTCAGCCAAGCTAGGATGCAGAACGGAGAAACCTGGGTTAGAAAGATGCGGTCTACTTGTATTTAGAGGCTTATCTCTCCTTTGGGGAAGATGTAGATCATTGAGAATTTGAGCCCTGAAAAACAATTTTGTTTTAAGGCGTCGAATTTCTGTGTTGCTCTATCTTGTCGTTTGCATCCTGTGCTTCCAAACCCTTCTCAGCTCTCCCAGAATTGCAAGGAATATAATTGGACCTGTTATTGTTGACAGTATATGGAACAGGATGTAGATTAGGGCTTAGTGAGAAAGGTCGGTGCTGTCCATATATCTTTGGAGGCTTGTCTCTCCATTGGGGAAGGAGTACAGCATCCTCACTTTGGGACCTTAAAACTGTTTTAAGCTCACCAATTTCGGAGTGCTCTATCATGTCGTTTGCATCCTGAGCTGACTAACACAGATCAGCTCTCCCAGAATTGGATGAAACAAATTGGACTGGGCTCTGTGGACAGTGTGAGGGGCATTAAGCCCTGATGGATGCAGACCAGAGTTGCCTGGGCGAGAAAAATGCAGTCTATTTCTATTTAGCGGCTTTTCTCTCCTTTGGGGAAGGTGTAGAGCACTCAAAACTTGGGGACCTTAAAACAATGGTTTTAAGGTAACCAAGTTATAAGTGTTCTTTCTTGTTATTTGCATCCTGTGCTCCCAAAACCTCCTCAGATCTCCCAAATATTTCAGAGAAATCTTTTGACCTATGGCTGGTGATACAGAGAGGGCCTGTGAACCAAGCCAGGATGCACATAGGAGCTACTAGAGACCGAAATATGCTGTCTATTTCTCTTTGGTGGCTTGTCTCTTCATTATGGAAGGTAGAGAGTATTCACAACTGAGGCACCAAAAAACAGTTCTGTTTTAAGGTACCCAAGTTCTCAGGGCTCTATCTTGTCGTTTTCATCCTGAGCTCCCTAACACTGCTCAGCAATCCCAGAATTGCAAGGAAAAAAATGCGACTGGTTAATGGGGACAGTGTGAGGAGGTTTAAGCCCTGCTAGGATGCAGACCGAAGATGCCTGGGATAGACCGATGCTGTCCAACTCTCCTTACTGCCCTCTCTTTCCGTTGGGGAATGTGTAGAGCATTTAGAACCTGGTCACCGTCAAACAATAAGGTTTTAAATCGCCAAGGTTCTGAGTGCTCTATATAGTTTTTGTTTGTTTTTTTAATTTGAAATTTTATTTTATTTGTGAACATACTGTACAGAGGGGTTACAATTACATGGGCAGGATAATGCGTACATTTCTTAACAAGCATTGCAGCCTCCTCCTTTGGTTTACCCTTCACATCCCTTCCCAGCCTCCCCCCTCCCCCCCATATCTAGTATGTTTTGTTCCTACTTAAAAGACCAAAATCTGTGATTATAGTGATCACAAAAATGAACAAAAAGAGATTCTCCTACATACAGGAGGCCCAAACATGACTCTGGTACATGTATATGTGTATGTGTTGGTATGGGTGCTTGAGCTCAGAGCCTCTGGCTCTTTCAGGCTTTTCTGATCATGGCTGGTGCTTGACCACTCGAGCCACACATCCAGTCCAGCTTTTGTACTGATTAATTGGAGATAAAGAGTCTCTCGGACTTTTCTGCTCAGCTGACTTTCAACCGAGATCCTCAGATCTCAACCTCCTATGTAGTTAAGAATTACAAACATGAGCCATTGGCACCCAGCTCAACATAGTTAACTTAACACAAAATAGGAAGCTATCTGCCCAATCAGGATGCAGAGGGGTAAAGCAGTAAAAGGTCCCCATTTCTCAGTGTTATGGCTGTGGCTTTCTCTAACCTGCTACTGGGGAAGGGCTCAAGTGCACAATTAGCGTTTCAGAACCGGCTCCCCAGCCAGCGCAGATGGCAGGCAGCAGGAGAATAGCCTCCATGCAACAAAATCACATCCACCACAGACACCAGCGAGCACACTTAGCATTCCACAGCCCTCTGCCCCAACTGGACTTTTCAATTTGTGAACTGTGAGAAATCGTAGAATGTGGTTTATCAGTTAGAGCATAATCTGGCCTGGCTTCCTTTTCAATAGAGAACCTAAGTGGCCATACCAGTAAAAAGAGATTATCATCCAGGTCAGCAGCTTCTTAAACAAATTCAACAAGAGGCCAGGGGAAAAGGCTATAAGCCTTGGATAAAAAATATTTTCTATTGTCCCCTCTCTCTGCCTTTGGAAATTGTGCTCATTCTTCAAAGTTTTGCTCAGTGCCTTCTGTGTGGAAAGGCTGGCCTAATCACTCTTTCCTATACTGTGTTCCACCAGCACCCTGCCCATGACTTCCAAACTCGCATCTTGGGCACGGCTCCCTGCTGAACCAGTACTCAAAGGCCCATCTCACACGTGCTCCTCGCACCCACTCAGTACAGTGAGGCTCCCCCTACCCCAACCACTTCTCATCTCAGTACAAGACATCATCATTCACTCAAATGCTTGGGCCAAATACAGTTACCTTAGCTTCCTCCACTCAATCCAGCAGCCATTAAAACAGATTGGGAATCAGCACTCTCTCCTTTCTTCCCATTGCTGCTATTCTGGTGCAACCACAGCTCTGGATCTTCATAGAAGCCATGTGCCCAACACATCCCTCACCACCACCCACATGCCATGCCAGACCCCCACTAGAATCCTGCATGTTCCCCTCTCACAGCACAACCCAAGTCCCAAACTTCTCCCCTAGAGTTCCCTCCTCTCCAGGACAGAAAGGAGGTCTCAATCTCGGTTCAATTAGCATTGCTGAAAGGTGACTTTCCAGTCATCCCACTTAAAATAGACCCTAGGGACCAGGATCTAGTGGCAGAGCCCTAGGGTCCATCCTCAGCACAGCAACAAGTCAACGTATAGTTGGGGAGGAAGGGGTGGGGGAGAGGGACAGACAAGAGAGGGAAAGGAGGACAGTGGAACAGAGAAACAATGCTACTCCCAAGTCCTGTGATCCCACATATTTATAAAACGTGTCCTATTTTCATTTAGCATCTTTCCCACTAGGAGATGAGAAGCATAAATACCAAGTTTTTCACCTCTACCCTTCAGGATCTGTAACAATGCAGATACTTGGTAATGGTGAACAAACAAGATGATCCGGGTTTCTGTACTAGGTTCTTGGGCTAAATATGGCACGTTCTGCTGCCTGCACCCAGAGCATGGAGAAGATAGAACCACTCCAGGGCCCATCCAGAACAAATGGGACCTCTACCCGGGTGGCTGACATTCTGTGATGGGCTGTTTCCAAATCAGATGAACAGTAGGCAACCTGCCAGGGAAGAGTGGGGGAGCACAAAGAGGCTGAGCTCTCTACTGGAGATCACAGGACTCAGAGGCTACTAGCAGCTGTGGGACCCATGCTCGTGGCTGGATCTGCAAACCTCTCACCGCGGGGAACACTGCTGGAATGGGCTTGCAGAGTGCATGTACACCAGGGAGGAATACACAAGAGCTAGCTGGACCTGAGCACAGCCTGATGAGCTGGCCAAAGAAGAGCACAGAGGGGAGAGTGAAGCTGAGGCTCAAAGACATGGTTTGCCTGATTTGGAAGGGCTGCAACTTAACAACTGTGGACATGAACCTGTCAGTTCTAGCACCAGTGAATTTTTTTCTTTTTTTGGCCGGTCGTGGGGCTTGAACTCTGGGCTCGGGCGCTGTCCTTGCGCTGTTCAGCTCAAGGCGGGTGCTCTACCGCTTGAACCACAGCACCACTTCCAGTTTTCTAATGGCTTATTGGAGAGAAGAGTCTCACAGACTTTCCTGCCTGGGCTGGCTTTGAACCGCAATCCTCAGATCTCAGCCTCCTGAGTAGCTAGGATTACAGGGCCACTGGTACCCGGCACCAGTGGATGTTTTTAAAAAGAGAAATAACCTAACCAAATTTCAACTAAAAATTGAATCATTAAAAATTATTTTAAATCTGGATAGCTCAAAGGGTCAGACACAGGACTCTTTCAGTAATCCCAAACAAGGAGAACAGGGTCCAGCTACTGTGGGAGAGTAAGACCAGCAAAAAGGTGCAAAAAGCCGGGCGCTGCTGGCTCATGCCTGTCATCCTAACTACTCAGGAAGCTGAGATCTGAGGATCGTGGTTCAAAGCCAGCCCAGGCAGGAAAATCCATGAGTCTCTTATCTCCAATAAACCACCAGAAAACCAGAAGTGGCACTGTGGCTCAAGTGGTAGAGCACTCACCTTGAGCTGAAGAGCTGAGGGACAGCGCCCAGGCCCAGAGTTCAAGCCCCATGACTGATCAAAAAACCCCAAAAAGTGCAGAAGATATCACTGCCAGAGGGTGAGATCTGGGAAAGGGAGTGGAAGGTAAGTTACGATTTGGCACATGCCCAACTCACTGTACACTAACAGTACAGTACAGTACAGTACAGTGGGAGGGTAAACCAGCAGTAGAGGCAGGATGAATATGAGGTATTTTAATGGCAATGAAGTAGACAGGGATATCTAGCCAGCATTCAACTAGGGAACGCCAGATCCTTCTGGAGATGACCTCTGGGAATACACGGTGTTCGGGGTGCTGAACTACATTGCGAGGTCAGCATCCTGGGAGACATCCAGTAAGAAAGAGGTGAACGACATCACCAACAAGGGTCACACAAAGAACTCTGTGAACTGAAGGCCTTGGGCAGAAGGCAAGGATGGCAAATTGAAAGCAATGAGAACACAAAGCGGTAGCTGGCACTCACTGCTCTCCCAAAGTGGCCACAGTGGAAGACTGGGCATCTGCTTAAATGGGGAAGGGCAGGCCGAGTGTGTTCATGGGCACAGGATAAATCAAGTAAAGGGAAAGTCACAGCATCAGGAACAGAGGCCAACTACAGGAGCAAGACTACAGGTGATGGGAAAGGAGGCCGGGTTGAGCCCTGGGACCGGAGAGGGCAAGTGAGAACAGTGGGGAAGATGGGAGAAAACCTTCAGATACTTCCTGAGCAACACAACTGCAGGCCCAGACCTGCTGCAGCAAGTCTTCTCCTGTTTTCTTAGACAACACCCCTCTGGCCAGAGAACCTGCCACGTGCCATGTTCTGTGGCAGGTGCAGGTACCTGGGGAAGCGATGTAGTCCAAAACTGACAAAGGACCTGCTGACTCGTGGGGAAGAAGCCAAATAATGGACTGTAACCCACAGCAGTAAGTGTGGAAGCCCAGGGAACAACAAAGTAAGTGCAGAGTGTCAGGAAATGGCCCTAGAGTAGTGAAAGAGAAGAAACTAATTTTCAGTGATAGAAACAGCATATGCCAAAACGGTGTGGTGGAGAGCTAATGAGGGAACACAAGCGCGAGGGGAGGCGATGCCAGGCTCCTGTGGGCGACAGAGACAAGGGGCTCACTGAAGAACTTAAACTTTACTCTGCTGGCCACAGGGAGACATTTTGTGACTTTTTTTTTTTTTAAGCAAGCAACAGCTGTGATCAAATGCACATTTTTGAAAGCTCCTTCCGTGTGGAGACAAAGGAAAGAGTCAGACAGGAAGTCCATTAGGAGATGATTAGTCATCCAGGGGAAAGAGGGAGCAGGGTAGATCTGAGTCACCGGCTCTGGGGACTGGTCAACTGTGTAAATGCCATTCAATGAGTAGCAGGAAGAGGATGGAGAGACAAGGGGAGGGAGTGGTGTGGTATAAGTTTGAAGCATGTTGTATTTACAGTCCCTGCAGTTCTATATATGGGCTAGGGTGAGGTGTGGAGGGATGATGATGAAGATCATGATGATGGCAGGGTGAGGCATGGGATGAAGAAGAGGAAGAGGAGGAGGAGCAGCAGCAACAGCAGCCGCTGCCTCTATTACCACAAAGGCACAGGTAGAGCACTCAAGAGGCCGACAGGAAGGTAACAGAGGAGAGGCGGAGGAGACCCTGCAGCAAGCATCATCGCTGACACCGCATGGACGTGGACAAGCGTGCCCACAGCAGCAGAAGGCAAGCAGGGTGCCCAGGGAGGCAGAGCGGCAAGTAGTAGGCAGAACCCACAAGGTGACCGATGTCACGCAGGCAGAGTGCAGTTTTTCGGCAGCGAGGTCCTTGGGCATGACGGTGGGAGTGGAGGGTGTGTACAAGGGCTGTACATAAGGAAAGCAAGGGCAATCACAGCTCAGGAAGCAGGCTCTCACTTCTCCCAAGTTGGAAGAGACTACACACAGGTGTTTGCTGCACGTGGCTAAGTGCCAAGTCTTGTGCTCTACCGAGCCCTGTGCTAGGTAGGCAAAGAAGGGACAGAATCTTCCTTTGAAGAAGAAAGGCAACAAGGCAATAATTTTAAAAATAAAACTAAAATATCCACAGGGGCAGATCAGCTTTTGTGAACTTCTCTAGAAGACATGCATCTTCTAGACCCAACACCTATGCTCTAGGTAGGCTGGACAGGATCCTGCCCCAATGCACCTAACTCAGGTGGGGCGAGGAGGGACAGGAGTCATCAGGATCCATCTAAATGCCAACAAGTCAATTCAACAACAAATCCCGGTAAGCCTCCATTAAGGACAAGGCTCTGGTTACACACCAAATGATGAAAGATGTCCCAGCCAGGATACAGTCATCTTTAGGGTTCTAGGAGAAGGAAATAACAGTAAAGAAAGAATATATTCTACCAGTCACCACTGAGAAACCGTAGGGCAAAACCCTACCAGAACTCCAAGCAACAAGTAAACAAAGCACAGAGAACCTAACAAAATAAGTCAGTGACACACAGAAGTCACAAGAAACAAGTCAGTGAGAATTCTCCAGAAAAGGTTTCTAACAGAAGCAGTGGGCTCCTGGAAGAGAGGGCTACCTGATGTGCCAAAGATGTGAAAAGTGCCGGCAATCTGAACGGACCTCTCCTTCAGCTAAAACAGACTCTTGAGTATGGAGCTGCAAACAGTCCCATAGACTCCGAGCCCCTCATGCTAACAAGGACACCATGGTAGAGGCTGGCTGAGTGACGCTAACAGCCAAGTGAGGCAAGCGCATGCAGAGTCTGAAATAGCTGGGCACGCTTGGCCAAGTCCTGGTCCTGGAAGAGGTGAAAGCTTTCCCAGGAAAGCAACACTCCATCCCCTGCCCTTTTCTCCCCAACCAACATGTTGAAACAAAAAGCTAGCCACTGATGGCTTGCTTATATTCATAATCCTTGCTACTAGGAGGCTGGGATTGAAGGATCACAGTTTGAAGCTAACCTTGGCAGAAAAGTCCATGAGATTATCTCCAGTTAACTACCCAAAAGTTCTAAGTGGAGCTGTAGCTAAAGCGATAGAGCATCAGTCTTGAGCAAAAAAGGAAAAGAATGGCACCCAGGACTGAAGTTCAAGCTCTAGTACTGACACAAAATTAATTAAAATAAAACACTGGAACAGTGGCCAATCAACCCAAAAATGCACTGTTTATTCAAGAGGAATTAGAAAATAATTGCCATAAAGTAGGGGTGGCCAGAGAGAAATACACAGTTGGTCATTAGCACAATCACAGTACTTTCAACATTAATCATAAATGATGCATAATGAGAAGTGACCAAGTTAGGACACCAAACTTGACATTTTCTTTTCAAGTCACTTGCACTCACTCTAATGTCCACAGCAACTGTCCTTTATGTAAGAAGTGCCAAGGAGACAATTACAATTTAACACCTTTGCTTTTTTTTTGTATCCCATCTCTCTTTCAGTGCCTTCTCTTGTTCCCACATTCCTGTTACCAGCCTTCCTGTCACCTCCTTAACAATGTAATAACTAAGAAAGCCAAGGGCAGTCACACACCCAACCTATCTTTTCCAAGAGAAAACCAGGCCAGCACAAAGACAGGAAACATGGCTTTGCAGCCAGATAGATCTTTGTTCAAATCCCAGCTCCACTCCTAACTTCAGTTCATGACCCGGCTTAATAACCTGAAGGTTACAATATACCCCTCTAGGTTGCTGCAAGAATTCAGGGAGGGAGTACCTACAAAAACACCCACAGCCTCATCTCCCTCACATGTCATCTTTCCCAGTAGATCAAGCCCAGAGCTGAACTGGCACAGCCTTTGCCAAGCCCCCAGTTGGGGACAGACAGACCACAAGAATTCATTCCTTATCTTCTCTCCTTGTCTCGCAACACTTGGAGACTGGAAACTCAAAAAGACCAGGATTTTCTCACCAGTTCACAACCCAAACCAAACCCAAACCTGGGCCACCAGAAGCTTTCAGAGCATGGCAAAGTACCCATCTCTGGTTAAAGTCTGGAAATATTGTCCCCAGGACTTGTCTATGAAGAAAATCCCAAAGCAAGGGAGTGGGGGAAGGTTGGGAATCTCCACCCTGGATGTCGTCTTAGAAAGATGATCATGACATACATGGTTTCTAGTTCATGTACTTGGATATCATTTGGAGCATGGTGTCATTCCAAGGCATGTTCATACAGAATAAAACATCACTTCAGTTGTCCCCTTAAGGTGACATACTACACTGAGAGAAGTCTCAAGTAATTCACCTATTTGTTCTTCTGCCCAAAGAAAAGCAAGACTGGAGCACAGAGGGCTAACAATACGGTTCTCTGTGGCAGAGTTTAGAGGCACCTGGGAAGGCCAGTTCTTACAGACACCAGGCACCCTGACCTCTTTGGATCCCCACTCTCTAAACCCACAGCCTACAAGATCTCTATCAGACAAGCTCTGCCCTACCTGCCAAGAAGTAGTCTAGCAGGATCACAGTCAAAAAGGCAAGGCTTTCTAAATACAAAGAATCATGAATATCAGAAGGATCTGAACAAACACTCACAAGGTCAATTTAAGCATGCTCTATAGTCACCATATCCCTCCAAAAAAATTCAAAGAAGAATCCTTGATGAATTGATATTTTTAAGAAATTATCCTGACAGCCATTAGTACCTGCTTTATGGCTATAAGGGTGTGTGTGTGTGTGTGTGTGTGTGTGTGTGTGTGTGTGTGTGTGTGTGTGTGTGTGTGTGTGTGTGTGTGTGTGTGTGTGTGTGTGTGTGTGTGTGTGTGTGTGTGTGTGTGTGTGTACCTGCCTTATGGCTATAAGGGTGTGTGTGTGTGTGCGTGCACAGAATGGAGGGCATCCCACCCAGGTGTGTGTGTGTGTGTGTGTGTGTGTGTGTGTGTCAGCACAGAACCTGGGTCAGACGTCTGCACTGCCGTCATGGCTGTGGCCTTCTTAGGGGCAAGTTCCCGGATCATGGAGGGCATCCCACCCAGAAGCCTGTCTCACAGAGGATGATTATTAGCGGGGTAAGGACTAGAAAACACCCACCTGCCAGTCTCTGGACCCTGTTATTATCTTTGGAAATGAAGCGTGTGCACTCCGGAAATGCTCATCTTTCCCTTCCCTTATCTTTACTCTTGCATTAAAAGATATGTGACTGGGGGCTCGTAAGGTGGCTCAGTGGTAGAGTGCTTGCCTTGAATGCATGAGGCCCTGGGTTCCATTCCTCAGCACCATATAAGGAGAAAAAGCCGGAAGTAGAGCTGTGGCTCAAGTAGTAGAGAGCTAGAATTGAGCTGAAGAGCTGAGGGACAGCGCCCAGGCCCAGAGTTTAGGCCCCATAACCAACCAAATAAATAAATAATAAAATGTGTGATTGTCACCAGGCACTGGTGGCTCATGCCTGTCATCCTACCCACTCATGTAGCTGAGATCTGAGATCTGAGTTCAAAGCCAGCCTGTACAGGAAAGTCGGTGAGACCACTATCTCCAAAAACTACTCAAAAAAGCTGGAAGTGGCACTGTGGCTCGAGTGGTAGAGTACTAGCCTTGAGTAAAAGGCTTATGGACAGTGCCTAGGCCCAGAGTTCAAGCCCCAGGACTGGCCAAAAAAAAAAAAGTGTTGTCATAATTTTTAACTCCAAGACCCAACCCAACTGAGTGAAGATGAGGTCCACCACTTCATCCCTTTACAACCATGTCCTCTGCTGTTAGCTTTCCCTTTTATGCCCTTTAAGATAACCCAAGGACCTTGGGACCCTAAAATTGTGGTGCACACCACAAACAATGCAGCTCCAGGTAGGTGGTCCAAGTATAGCCACCATCTCCAAGTATAATCTAATAGGATGCCATCTCAATATATCCTCCTGTAAACAGTCACTTCCCTAACCCCGCCCCAAATAGGCAAAAACAGGGCTCTGTTCAAATCAAATCTGTGTATGCCTTCAAACCCCTTGTATACATCAGCAGAGCATATTCCCACCAGAAGGACTTTGGGGCCTGTGTGGAATGCACACACAGGCATAGACCAAAAGCCTGGTGAAGACATTATCCAGTATAGGTGAAGAGAAATACTAACCTACTAATCCAAAAAAGATGGCAGAGCCCTGTTTAGCAAACATGAGGCCTTAAATTCCAACCCCAGTACTACCTATTCTAAAGATAGTAATAACCCTTCCAAACAGATGAAGAAAAAGTACTTCTGTAGGAAAGTACTTCTATGTCTTTAGTTTTATGCAATTAATATAAGATACTGGGCATAAGATGCACAGCTCAATGGTAGACTGCACACCAACAAGCTCCAGGCCCTGCGGTCAATACCCAGCACAACACACACACACACACACACACACACACACACCAATATCCAGCATCCACAACAAAACACATTAAACGTATACACGCACATATAACGTTAAATAATTCAACTTAAACATTTACCTTTAATATCTTGTACATGAGATATATATATATATATATATATATATACATATATATATATATACACACACACACACACACACACACACACACACACACACACTAGTTTTCCCAGCGGGCTATACCATTTTATCAAGTCTTCCCCCTACCACCACCACCCATGCAAGATAGTAAACCCTGGATTTTGGCATCAACAGGTTTTATTTAAACAGAGCATTTAACATTTCAAAAAGTGGATATTCTAGAGATACTATTTTACCATGTTTTTATTTTTTAAAATACTCTTAAAATGACTGTCAAGTTCAGTAACTTTGTTTCTCTAAAGAGCTCTCTTTAAACAAGTCTTGTTTTTGTAGAGCCAGCTGCCTAGGTCTGCTGGGTAAAAACTTCAAAGAATACGCAAACCCGCTGAGCAAGGCCAAAGCAATTCAGGATATGATACACTGATGACAGCCTGAAAGGGGCCTAAAATGACAGAAAACAAGGAAGCCAGCCTAAAAACCATAATGCAACTTCGTTTCTCCCACAATCCTCTGTGCAAAAATCACTGCAGAGGCTTTTATTTTATTTTATTAAAGAGGCTCTATGGCAACCCTTTCCTGACTAATGGAACCCAGCACTCCTGAGCTCTTCTACCTGTCATCTTGCTGAAAGCTGTGCGCATTTCTGCCCATCGTGGTCATTCTCCAGATAGCAAATTGTTCTACAGGCGGGGATGTGTGAGGCAATCCTCATATATCACATATATGGAGATAATTCTTTATGTAAAAATTCAAGTTTCAGGTTCTAAAACTCCAGCCTGAGGAAAGCGTGTGGATGATAGTCAACATAACCCACACCCATGACTCCTCCCTTCCTTTTCCAATACTCAGTGGGAATATTGCAGGGTCAAAGTGCCCAGGATTTTGCCTTCCGCATTTGAAAGAAAGATGTTATATGATTCTAATAAATAAAAGTTAACATTAATGTTTTAAGAGTCCAGCTCTTTAATAAGCGTCAATTCAGACTAATTATTTTAATAAATCCACATTCAGATGAAAAGCCATTAGGTAATTATGAGCCTAACGTGGCACAGGTTACAACCACTTACATCAAAGGAACAGCCCTGTTTCCCAAGTGTGCTCCCAAGCATGGGGCAGGGGGCTACATGTTCCCCTGGGGAATTAACTGTGAAGAAAAGGAAGTGGAGATGGAGATAAAAGGAAGTTAACTTCCAGTTCACATTTTCCTTCCAGGGACAAGAGTTCAGTGTTTCCTAAGGGCTCAAATGGTAGAAAAAGAAAAAAAAAAAAGACTTCAGAAGTATAGAGTACTGTCTATGATAATTTAAGTTTGACTCCAGCTTAATTTAATACCACTTGCTTTTGACAAGCAAGCTGGTTAATAATTAAATAAATGAAGATAATCTATTCAGGATGGATTGAAACCACTACCATAAAAAATCTTAAGCACACTTCTGACATTTTGTTGTGCTGTAAAACACAGTCTGCTCTATGCAATCATGAAATGTTAAGGAAATCAGTGCTATATTAAAGCTAAAGAATTAATGTTGTACTTAGCATCTGAAAGATAATTACTGCACTGAATGGACTATATCCACAGGGTATTAGATTTTTCCTTATAACCTCCTAAACAATCCTAAATTATACATCAACTCCAGGGGGCTGAATTAATGATTCTAATAAGCCTGTTTTCCTCAAACAAAGACAGTGTCCCTAAACCAGTACTTACAGTGCCCAAGTGCCTACCTGCCACAGTGGTAATGAACGCCAGTCCACTGGTGCTGTTCCCACCAACCAACTCAAGATCCAGACATCCTTTAGGCTGCTGGCTTAGGCTCAGAACAAGACATGGTAGGTTTGAGCCTCAACCTAGCAAGAATGGTTAGCAAGCACTCTCACATACCATTGCCAGAAGAGTGTCCTAGCTGCAAAGAAGTGTTGGACAACAGCGCAAAACGTACATGACATGCTACTTACCACAGCTGGAATTTGATGGAAGAAGACATAAAAGATTCTCTGAGAGGCACTCGTTCACAAAGCTCTCTCAGAGCTGGACCCAAGTAGACCTCCGAGGAAGGAGACAGCAGGAAAGGGTTAGACCTGGGAAGAACTGGCACCAACAGAACAGGTGACAATGAATCTATCTTTGTCTCTTGGGTCTCCAAACCCTTCACTCTCAGAACAGTCCAAAGTAGCAACTGCTTACACTGAGGTTTAAAGAAGATGCCGTGAAGATGCACTAAGTCGAGATAAAGCCTGTGTCATGGCAACCTGTGTCGCGTACCTGTCAGAAAACCACCAGTCTTTCTCTTTGGGATATTTAACACAACACTTCCCATAACACTTAATGAGGTTGTGCACACTTGTATTATTTTCTTTTGCATAATTTTTAAACCCTAACATACCACATACAATTCCAAAGATCACAAAGAATATCATGGTACATAATCCTACTGTGCTGTTAAGTTGCACCTAACAGAGGGTTTTTTTTGTGCTTTTTGTTTTGTTTTTTGTTTTGCCAGTCCTGGGACTTGACCTCAGGGCCTGGGCACTGTCCCTGAACTTCTTTTGTTCGAGACTAGCTACTCTACCACTTGAGCGAGCTACAGCACCACTTCCAGCTTTTTCTGTTTATGTGGTACTGAGGAATTGAACTCAGGGCTTCATGCATGCTAGGCAAGCACTCCACCACTAAGTCGCATTCCCAGCCCCAGAAGGTTCATTTTTAATTTCTGAATGATAGATACTTTAATTATTACTTTTTTTGTTTTTTGTCAGTCGTAAGACCTGAACTCTGGACCTGGGCACTGTCCCTCAGCTCTTCAGCTCAAGGCTAGTGCTCTACTGCTTGAGCCACAGCGCCACTTCGGGCTTTTTCTGCTTATGTGGTACTGAGGAATCAAACCCTGGGCCTCATGCATGCAAGGCAAACACTCTACCACTGAGCCACCTTCCCAGCCCCAATTATTACTTTCTTAAGCAAAATCATATCCGTTAAGACCCTGGGTAACCAGAAAAAGACCAAAATTAATGATCTCTGTACAGTAAACCTGAGTATTAAGCCTCTAATTTTATCATCTTTGCCTTCAAGCTTAAAGCAAAGTAAGAACCTCAGAAAGTGATTTGCACAGGCCTACAGACAGATGGCTCTTCTAAAGTGAGATGCAATACCCTTCAACGATTTGATGCCCAAAGTTCTTCTGGACCACTTCCCTAACAAAAATAGCCAGTGATATTTTGGCCATCACTCCTTTGGCCCACCATGGCCAGGAAGATTAGTCCGCCAACCTCTCAGGTTGAGAAGCTGCAATGACAAATTGAGATGTCTAAAGAAAACAACCAATAGCCACTTGGGTTGTGTATTCACAAAGCAGTGGGACAACCCCAACATGGACTTCCGAAACAGTAGCAATACTTCCACTAGAGGCAAGGAAATGTGGCATCAACCATGTCAACTCAAAGGTGACCCACGGCTTTGGGGAGTGAAGTGGCGGCCCAAAGTCTCACACATTTAAGTGAAACCTTGAGCTGACCTCCACAGTGTTCCTGGGGCCCTATGGATTGCCTGGACAGTTCTCCTGTCAGCCTCTTCCCTAGACATGAAGCCCTAGGGAAATGCAACCTAGGTTGAGTTGGTTTCTGGTATCTGACACAAGAAGCAGGCACAACTAAATCAATGTGCGATTCACACAAGGACCAAGCCCATCTTCTTGTGTGAGAACTTCCTTAAACCCAGGGCTCATGAGATTCATGGCAGCCATCTGGATTCCTTTCTCCCACAGACTCAAGAATACCTACCACAGGAACTCGAGTACAGATACCCTTCAACTTACACTGGGGTTACATCCTCACAAACAGGTTGAAAGGTCAATATGGTTTTGGGGTTTTTTTTTTTTTAGTTTTTATTATTGATGTATTTATTTGTGACAGGTCTGGGGTTTGAACTCAGGGCCTGGGAGCTATCACTTAAGCTTTTTCACTCAAGACTGGCACTTTACCGCTTAAGCCACAGCTCCACTTCTGGTTGTTTTGTGTGTGTTTTGTCAGTCATGGGGCTTGAACTCTGGGCCTGGGCACTGTCCCTCAGCTCTTCAGCTCAAGGCTAGCCTCTACCACTTGAGTCACAGCATCATTTCCGGTTTTCTGGTGGATTTTTGAAGATAAGAGTCTCACAGACTTTCCTGCCCAGGCTACTTTTGAACCACTATCCTCAGATCTCAGCCTCCTGAGTAACTAGGATTACAGGCCTGATCCACCGGTGCCCTGCCACTTCTAGTTTGTTTTTTGGTTTTGTTTTGTTTTTTCTGTTTTTGTTTTTGTTTTTTTTTTGTCGTCGTGGGGCTTGAACTCTGGGCTTGGGCGCTGTCCTTGGGCTCTTCAGCTCAAGGCGAGCTCTCTACCGCTTGAGCCACAGGACCACTTCCGGTTTTCTAGTGGTTTACTGGAGATAGGAGTCTCACGGACTTTCCTGCCTGGGCTGGCTTGAACCGAGATCATCAGATCTCAGCCTCCTGAGTAGCTGGGATGACAGGCATGAGCCAGCTGTGTCCAGCTTAGGTTTCGGGTTTTTTTTTTTTGGTTGTTTTGTTTTCGTTTTTTTTTTTCCTTTGTGGACATGAAGAGTCTCAGGTTTTCCTACCCAGGATAGCTTCAAACCATCATTCTCAGATCTCAGCCTCCTGCATCTAGGATTACAGGTGTGAGTCACCAGTGCCCCAACTGAAAGTTGCAAACATTCTAACTCAAAGATTCATTTAACACTTAACCTTCTTAGTTAACCAGCACTTATTGCTTAGAACTCTGGTTAACCTTCAGTTGTGCAAAATCATCTAACACAAAGCCTATTTTAAAATAATCTGTTACTTAAACTATGTGTTGAAAAGCTCA
This sequence comes from Dipodomys spectabilis, assembly GCF_019054845.1. Lineage (NCBI taxonomy): Eukaryota > Metazoa > Chordata > Mammalia > Rodentia > Heteromyidae > Dipodomys > Dipodomys spectabilis. The sequence continues at coordinate 4,430,739 of NW_024870917.1, read as the reverse complement.
GGTCCACACACAGATAAAGGCTTTGAAGACAACAAGATGCAGAATCCCGAGCCCTGCTATGGAAAAGTGACAGTCCATAGCTATCTCAGGGCTTCCCTTCCGCTGAGCTTGGGAGGGAGCTGCAGCACACTGCTGTTCCCATCATCGCAGAGGGCTAACCCATGCGTCCTTAACCCGGAAAGCCCACAACTCAGAACAGCTTCTACCAAATGCACACCACTCTCACACCATCCTCAAGTCCTAAGACAGAGTGACAGACCATCCTAAGTCAGAGTCCCCAGCACTGTTGTGGAACTATTGGGTGTGTTTTGTTTTGTTGTGGGGGGAGGGATTTGTTAGTTCCTCATAGGAGGTCATTTCACAAACTGGCAACAACGGTCTCAGAGCCTTTCCCGGGAGCCTGACCGGCAGTGCAGTGGTTCGGACCGCGAGCTTGGAAGGCGGAGTTCAAGTGTGCCAGGTGCCAAATGGGTAACTTGGCCAAGTTACTCCACACTACTTCCCCACCGGGGTGCCCTGGCTTCCACTGGCTCCGCCACGTTGGGCCACACGCGGGAGCCTCCGTGTGAGCCTGCCGGCCACCCCATCACTTGGGTCCGCCTTCTTCCCCGCGCACACTCGTCACCGCCTGCGTGCGTTTGTCTCCCTCACCAAGAGGAAAGCAGGAAAGCTCAGCTCGCGGCCCTCGTCAGGCAGGAGGCCGAGGTCCGGGAGAGGGGCTTCGAAGACACCCGGGGCAAGGCCGTCCCGGAGACGCAGCCCGATTAACCACCCCAACGCCGGAAGTGGGGCTGTGGTTGGAGGGCTGGGGGCCGGGCTCAGGGCGGAGCTCAAGGCCGGGTCCGGTCCTGCCGTGCAGGGCTCCGCGTGCCCACTGGTTCCTCGAGGTCCCGTTCCGGTGGGGGGGTGGGGGGTGGGAGGTGTGCGCGGACCCGCGGGGGTTCGAGGTGCGGGGCCGACCAGCGGGCGCCCGGGCCCGGGCGGCCTCCCCGCGCACGGACGGGGTCCCGGCCCCGGGCGCGTCGACGGCCGGAGGCGGCGGGGGCGGCGGGAGCGCACGTGGCCGCCGCGCAGGGCCCGGCCGCGCCGTCGGGAGGGGGCGGGGTGGCGACGTCACCCGCGCGCCGGGCTCCCGCTCCCCTCCCGGGGCGCGGGCCGGGGCGGGCGGCCTCGCGCACACTCACCTCGGAACTTGAGCTCGTGCTGCGGCTCCAGGCTCAGGACCTGCTCCACCTTCGCCATGTTCCTCGGCGGCGGGGCACTCTGCGGGAGGCCCCGGGAGGTCACCTGAACCGAGCGGGACGCCGCGCCCCCTTTAAATTTACCCGGAGGGGGCGGCGGCGCGGGCGGGGGGCGGCGGCGGGGCGCGCGGGGGGGGGGGGCGGCCTACGCGGTGCAGGCGCAGGGGCGGAGGGCGAGGCCGAGGCCGCGGTGCCGGCGAGCTCACGGCACGCACGCACGCACGCACGCACACACGCAAGGACGTACGCACGCAAGCAGCAGCTGGCTGGCTCCGGCAGCGGGAAGCGGTGCCCGGCGCAGGCCGCAGGGGCGGGAGGGAGGCTGCGCGCGCGCACCCGGAGTCCCTCGGAGCAGTGCGCAGGCGCAGGCCGAGTCTCGGGGCGGGGCTTCCGACAGCAGGGGGCGGGGCCTTGTTCCCCCAGGACGGAGGGGCGGTCCGTGCGAGCCTTGTTTATGAAAGGCCCGTCGGGGCGGGCCCGGTGAGGTGCTTTACTTACGAACAATAATCATTAACGAGAATGAACTTCCACTTTTCTCTTGCTCTTGGAATGCCAGGCTCTGTTAGAGGCTTTGAATAGTCATGAGAATACTTATTAGATACATGGTTGATGGGTGAGTGATGTGTCTGGGTACTGTGACAGTTCATAAATAATCATTACAAATATAATACACTGCCAATTATTGTTGGCTGATTTTGTGCCACTCTGCTGAATACTTGCAGTAACAAGCAGCTTCCAGAAACAAAGCTACCCTGCAATAAGGGCTTGCCAATCAAAAAGCTCTGTGATGCATCCTTTCCTGGATACCATTTGTTTAAGCAACAAATACGTATTAGTTGGGGGGCCAGGAAGGATGACCCCGCGCACATCTTTGAATAAATAACACGCAAACGGGTTACTCGATTTGGAAGTGCTGGGGTCCTAGATTACTATTTGACTTCAAAAACTACATTGTTATCAGTAAATAGTATATTATTGTATAATACATAGTACCTGAAATAGGTGTTCTAAACACACGCCTGATCAAACAGAGATAGATGTGACAGAGAAAAATCATTAATAACAGTTGACCCCGCACGTTAGCACTGTATCTTTCAATTCTCAATTTTCTGTATACTTGGGATTTTAAAAATAATAAAAGTTGTTTAAAGGATAATCTTTGTCTTTTAGCTGGAACATTTAGTCCACTTATACTTATTATATGTACTGCTATATTTGTATCTATTATTAAATTGCATTATTTTTTCTTTTTTTAAATTTAATTTTATTGTCAAGGTGATAAACAGAGGGGTTACAGTTACATAGATAAGGTAGTGTGTACATTTCTTGTCAAACTTGTTCCCCTCTCCCCCATTTTTCTCCCAAATTGCATTATTTCTATGTTTACCACTTGGGTGGTTCTTCCTCCTCCTCCTCCTCCTCCTCTTGCTCCTTCTCTTCCTCCTCCTTTCTTCTTCTCCTCCTCTTCCTCCTTCTTTCTCCTTCTCCTCCCTTTCCTTTTTCTAATGTTTCTGTAGGATTTTTCTCCTACTGTTTTCTTCTTCCTTTATTTCATTTCAGTTGTTTTAATGGCTATCTTAAATTTTTGAACTGTGTGCTTATTTCTTTTTAATCTTCTTTCTTCTTTCAGTGTTTTGATCTTTTTTTATTATTGTGAAAATACTATACAGAGGAGTTACAATTACATGGACAAGGTATATTTTGATCTTCTTTTAGTCTTTAATTTTATTTAAGGTCTCTTTGCCCTGATTCATAAAACTGTAAGGATAGAGTGATTTATAACTGTGGACCCCTCAGATATCTGCCTCCATGCGGTCATGTGGTACACTCTTCATCTTGTCCATCAACCTCACAAGATACTGCTTACTTATCTTCTCCAGTCAGTTCTATGCACAGTTCCCATTTCTTCACTCATCTTTTCTCTTTGCATCTCAACCTGCACCGCTGGGATGCTCTCCTAATGATTCACCCCACGTATGTGTTCAAGTGTTGTTTGGGGTTTGTTGGTGCAAACCCTCTGAGCTTTTGTTTGTCTGCAGAAGTTTTTTTTTTTTTTTTTTACATTTTCTTCCTGTATTGGGGTCTGAACTCACACACTTGCTAGGTGGTGCTCCACACCCTAGCCCCCCCCCCTTTTTTTTCTTAATTTTTTGCTTAGGTTCTCATGCTTTTGTCTGGGCTGGCTTGGACGGTGCTTTTCCTACTTAGTCACTGTAGTGCTAACTCCCAGGTGCTGAGATGGTAGACATGCACCACAACCATTTCCAGTGTGTTTGTTGAGATGGAGTCTCCCTACATTTTTTGCCCAGACTGGCCTCAAGCTGACAACTCTAGATGATAGGTGTGAGCCACTGTTGCCCTTGCCAGATCTGTGGCTCCTTCGCTGGCTGTGGGCCCCGTGAGCACCTGCGCCCCCCTCCCATGCTGCTCCCACTGTTCTTCCCCAGAGCTCAGGCATCAGCACTTCGTAGAAACCCCCACGTTCCTGCGTTGTGCGATGCATTTCCCCACACTCTATCATTACCCTGCCCTGAACCCACTGGGCCTTTTGAACTTGATTAGTGTTTGTGCTCATTCTCCAGACAGTATCTTTATTTTTACCTTTTTCTATGCTAAATACGCCTCACACTGAATTTTCCATCTACCACTTATTAATTTTACTTTTTATTAAATTTAATTTTTGGTGGGTTTGAACTCAGGGACTCATGCTTGGTAGGTAGGTACTCTACTACTTGGAATAAACCCCAACCCTTTTACTTTTTAGCCACTTTTCCAGGAGGATGATAAATTCTCTTCTTTGACTACAATACTCCTACCTACACCTCCTACACAGCTGGAATTACAGAACACCCAGGATGCTCAACTTACTGGTTAAAATGGTGTTTCACTAACTTTTTGTCTAGGTTAGCCTCAAATCACAATCTTCCTAATCTCTCCTCCTGAGCAACTGTAATTACAGGCATGAGTGATCATACTAGACTGCCTATTAACTTTGTTTTGTTGTTGCTTTAATATTTATTCATTGAGTTGGTCATGGACCTTGCATTCGCGGTCTGGGCTCTGTCCCTGAGCTCTTTTTGCTTTAGGCTAGCCCTCTACCACTTTGAAGCACAGTGCACTTCCGGTTTCTCTGGGGTTCATTGGCAATAAGAGTGTTGTGGACGTTCCTGCCCCGGCTGGCTTTGTGCAGTGATCCTCAGATCTCAGCCTCCTGAGTAGCTAGGGTGACAGGTGTGAGCCACCACCAGCTAAAATTTAATTCTTTATGTTTTGTTATCTTTAAATAGTGATACAAAGGGGTTTCAGGGCAACACGTGATGAGCACGATGCATCTGGGTCTGGCCACCCCTCCCATCAGGCTCCCAGGCTTCCATCCCAACCCCACCCCTGCCCTCAAGCTACCTGGTTCCATTTTCACAAAAGTACACGAAATAGTGCAAGGGTACCTGCCCACCCTTCCTCTCTTTATTCCTCTGCCCCTCCCCTCCAACCCCACACCAGGGCTACAACTGTGCCCATGTTGCTATGCAACCATCATACCTCATCTCCAAAACTTCTCTCATCTTCTGAAATTGAAATTCTGTACCTCTTAGTAACCCCCCACCTGGCCTTGGCCCCACTCTGGCAACAACCATGCTACTCTCTGTATGGCTCTGACCACGCTAGAGACCTCATATAAATGGAATCCTACCACATTTATCTTTTGTGATCTGCCATCTCACTTAGCATGATGAGCTGGGGGCTGGCGCGTGGTTTTTTGAATACTACCTCATCCCCATTCTCTGGGGAATTCTGATTAGGATTTTACTCAGCAAGTATTCTTCAAACAGTAGCGCTTCCCCAAGGGAAGCTTATAAAATCAATTTAGTAGGTTACCAGTGTCGAGAAAGAAGGAAAATAAGAAATATTGGAGTGCATTGTATTATTCATGAAACTTCTGCTTCAGTTATACTAATTAACATAGTTATGCACATATCTATGGAGCCTGGCACAAATGAAATGCATTAGGAGGAAAAATAAAAAAGGGAGGGAGGAAAGGAGGGAAGAAAAAAGTCAGTAAAATTATTTGGGTGTCTGTGGCTCACACCTGTAATCCTAGCTCCTTAGAAGGCTGAGACCTAGAGGATCTTGGTTCAGAGTCATCAAGGGCAGAAAAATCTGTGAGCCTCTTTCTCCAATGAACCAGCAAAAAAGCTAGGCTAGAGGCATGACTCAAGTGGTAGAGCACTAGTTGTGAACAAGAAATCCAAGAGGCAGCCTGAGGCCTTGAGTTGTTCAAGCCCCAGTATTGACACAAATAAAGAAGTCTGTAAACCTTAAACTATTATATTTTTATTTTAACAGTTTTACAATTCAACTGTTACTTCACAATTTTATATAATTGAAATCCCTTTGTGATATTTAATCATCAACATATTAGAATCTTGCACAGTTTGTTGTTTGCCTTTATCCATCCAACTTAGCAACAACAAATGACTAGCCTGACTTTCCATCATTCTAATATATAATAAATACACTAATCGTGGGAAAGATCGAACAAAAACAGTATCAACCAAAGACAGAAGAGGCTCCATATTTTTCAACATAATAAAAATGGCTCCAAATTGAATTTTTGTTCTGCCAAATTTGGTGTTCATTTTGTCTCCTAAGGAGTGGAGATGAAACCCAAGGATCCTGCCTGTCAGGCAATGTGCTACATCTTCCTTAAGCTCAATCTTTGTGTGTGTGTGTTTGTGCCTGTCCTGGGACTTGAACTTGGGGCTTGGACACTGTCCCTGACTGAGCTTCTTTGGCTCAAGGCCAGTGCTCTGTCACTTGAGCCACAGTTTCACTTTTCTGCCTGCTCTGATTTCAAACTGCGATCCTCAGATCTCAGCCTCTTCTGTAGCTAGGATTCCAAGCAAGAGTCATCTGCACCCAGCTTTAAGTAAAATTAAACTACTGTAGCAATCTCTCATCTTCATGTCCCACGTGCTGGATAGATGCTCAGACCTTCTGAATTCTCTCATGCTGCTGTTACAGTGAAGCATATTTAATAAATATTAAAATAATATTTAATCAATATTAAAAGGGTCTGACTTAGACATTAGAACCAGGAAGTGAGCTGAAAAATCAGAGCAGCCTGCTCTCCTTCTAGGACCTCCACGGAGGTGTTAATTTAGAAGAACAGGGAGCCCACCTGGGACCAGCTTTTTCTGCCCATAAGTGAGTAAACAGAAAAAGTGAAAGAAAGCCTTGAAACTCACCTACTGACCGGTGTTCATGCTTCCATGTTTAGAATAAGGAATAGCACCCACTCAGATCTACTCTCTCATGATAGCAGATTGCTAGACAACATGGATATGAATGTCCCCCAGCTTAGAAAGCATAAAGACTCGATAGTGGGTCTTTCTTTCTTTCTTTCTTTCTTTCTTTCTTTCTTTCTTTCTTTCTTTCTTTCTTTCTCTTTCTTTCTTTCTTTCTTTCTTTCTTTCTTTCTTTCTTTCTTTCTTTCTTTCTTTCTTTCTTTCTTTCTTTCTTTCTTTCTTTCTTTCTTTCTTTCTTTCTTTCTTTCTTGTTGGTCACGGGGCCTGAACTCTGGGCCTGGGCGCTGTCCCTCAGCTCTTCAGCTCAAGGCTAGCACTCTACCACTTGAGCCACAGTGCCACTTCCGACTTTTTCTGCTTATGTGGTAGTGAGGAATCAAGCCCAGGGCCTCATGCATGCAAGGCAAGCACTCTACCACTGAGCCACCTTCTCAGCCCCTATATTTCTTTTCTTACGAGACAGGGTGTCACTAAGTAATGCAGGCTGGCCTGCAACTCACAATCCTGCCTGAGCCTCCTGCGTGCTAGCGTTAAAGGCTCTCAGCTCCTACATACTCATTTGTATCATCTTGATTCCATCTTTTTTTGGGAGGAGGGCTGGGGGGGATCGTAGGGTTTGAACTCTGGGCCTGGGCACTGTCCCTGAGCTTGTCAGCTCAAGGCGGCAGGAGCTTTACCACTTGAGCCACAGCGACACTTCCATAACTCTCCAGTTTTTTTTTTTGTCAGTCATGGGGCTTGAACTCTAGGCCTGGGCACTGTCCCTGAGCTCTTCAGGTGAAGGCAAGCGTTCTACCACTTGCACAGCATCACTTACAGTTTACTAGTGGTTTATTGGAGATAAGAGTCTCACGGACTTTCCTGCCTGGGCTGACTTTGAACCTGGATCCTCAAATCTCAGCCTCCTGAGTAGCTAGGATGGCAGGCGTGAGTCACCGGTGCCCAGCTGGATTTGGCGGTTTCTTAAAGCTAGCCTCAGGCCTGATGATCCTGTAGGAGTCACAAAACTCGCTGTTCCATTTGTTCTTATGGTTTATTAAGAGGGAACAATTAAAAGCAGCCAAGGGCCAAGGAAAGCAGAGCAGAGGGCAGAAGGATCCACGTGAAAGCCCCCCCCCCCCCCCCGCCCCATTGCTGAGCTGGAAGTGCTGCTGCAATCCACTGTGTGACAACATGAACGCGCAGGGGACTCGCCCCACAGGAGCAAGCCCGCTGCTGTGTCCTCACTCCTCTTCAGGGCTTGACCGTGTTGACACGATGGATGAGCAATTGCCCAAGACACCAAAGAACATGCCGAAAGCACCGAGACTCCTTCCAGAAGCAGGCCCCAGGCCACGCCTCTCTCCAAGCCTTTCAAGATCTTCATCGCACACCTGCTGGACTGGTTTTAGGACTTGCAGGGCACAGGCCTGGGTGGAAGGGCTCTGCCTCCACCTTTGCTTCATGGCTACTGGTGTTGGATCTGTGGGGTTTCAACAGATGGAGGCTCATTGAATAGCAGAACTTGTACACAAGGGCTCAGGGCCCAAATGCCAGGGAGAGGAGAGGAGGGGTGGGGCGGAGAGAGGACAGGACAGAGGACAGGAATAATTGGGTAATCATTTGTATGATATCCCCAGGAATTCCTTTGTCTTCTACTGGTAGAGGTGAGTGTACCAGCCAGGGAGACTTGGCAGTTTAAGGTTTTCAGACCACGGGAGTCGTGAATTTGGCCATCAAATGCTCAGGAAGGTTGCCCTCTTTCAGGATTCTTAGCAGACATCACCTTCCCCCCCCCCCTCCCCCCCGCTCTGTCCCAGCTCCCCAGCAGAGCCTCCAACCTGACTCTCTTCTTCTGGGCAGTAATTTGGGGTCATAATACCCTGAGGGGTCCTGGTAGATCCTCAACTTTCACTTCCATCCTGTGAAACCCCAAAGAGAAAATGAAAGCTCTTGTCACCAGCTTCCACCATACCCAGGGACAAAAGTCAGTCTTGGAGCTAGGCACTGGTGGCTCATGCCTGTCATCCTAGCTACTCAGGAGGCTGAGATCTGAGAGCAGGTTTATAGTCAGCCTGGTCAGGAAGGAAAGTCTGTGAGACTCTTATCTCCAATTAACCACCAAAAAACCTGAAGTAAAGCTGTGGCTCAAATGGTAGAGCACCTGCCTTGAATGAAAAAGCTCAGGGATAGCATCCAGGCCCTAAGTCCAAGCCTCAATATCAGCACCAAGAAAGAAAGAAAACAGTCTTGGGATTCAGTGTATCAGTGAGTTTCACCGTCCCTTCGCGTGACGCACCTCCCCGGGCCTGGCTATCCTGGCTATCCTTGTATTTAAAAATGTCGTCTCCAGCACAAGTTGTTTCGGTTAGGTCCTCTCTCCACATTTGCCAGAAACAGAACTCTGACAAATGGTTTCCATGTTAAAAGTATTTTATTGATGGAAGTAATGCTGTGGCTCCAAGTGAGAGAGCTCAGGGACAGGGCACAGACCCCTAGTTCAAGCCCTACAACACACACACACACACACACACACACACACACACACTAATTATTTTATTTTACTTATTTTTTTGGGGGGTCTAGTCGTGGGACCTGAACTCTGGGTCTGGGCGCTGTCCCTCAGCTCTTCAGCTCAAGGCTAGCACTCTACCACTTGAGCCACAGCACCACTTCCGGCTTTTTTTTTCTGCTTATGTGGTGCTGAGGAATCAAACCCAGGGCCTTGAGCATGCAAGACAAGCGCTCTACCACTGAGCCACCTTCCCAGCTCAACACACATTAATTATTTTAAGAAGATGTATTGCACCCACACCAGGCCCAAGTCCTCCATGAACGGAGGGACTGCAGGGTGACCTGGGTGGCTGAAGGCTGAGAGAAGGGGCTGTATCAGCGGAACCTGGAGCGACCTGCAGAAAGTAAGAAAGTGCTCAGCACACAAAACCATCAACACGCCACGGGGCTCCAAGAGCCCACTGAAAGCACTAGTGATGGAGGGGGGGGGGGGACATTTTGAGAAACGAAAATACATAATACAGTATTGGAGTATGACCCAGAATAGAAAATAAATACCCCGGCCAGGCCTGCTGGCTCCCTCCTATTTGTAAGTCCAGCGATGTGCCTGTGTCCCAATGCAGACAGGGAAGACTGTGGTTTGAAACCAGAAGGGCAAAATGAGATTCCACCTCAGCAACAAAAGTTGGGGGGTGAGAGCCCACGCCTGTCTTGTCAGTTCTGTAGGAAATGTAATAGGTTGATGGCCATCCAGGCTGCCTGGGCAAAAACCATGCAAGATCCTAGTTGAAAAACAAGTCAAAAGGCCGGGGGTGTGGCTCAAGCACTGGAGGGTCTTGCCTAGCAAGCCCAAGGCCCTGAGTTCAAAATTCCACTACTGACAAAAACAGAAAAAGAAAAAAAAAAGAATATCTTTGAAGCAATATCTATATAAATACAGAATATATAAGAACAGGCAAATCTCCCATAGAGAAAAATTCCAAGTAGTTTACATTAGCTACTCCTCCCTCAAAGGGGGTGGGCCAGACCTTCCTACCTGCTGGGGGGTGAGGGGAGGGGGTGTACTCGGCGGCTGTCCTCCCAGAACAGTGAAAAAGAGGAACAGCATGGTTAGGTGCAGAAACATGAGCAGCCCCTGTGAACCAGAGACCAAGTCCAGCCTGCTCATCTGATAAGCCCTGCTGCTAGAAGAGGCCCCTCAGATGACAAGGGAAGAAATGCGCTTCACCTTCCTGGTCCTCACCCCTGAAACCCACAAGCCCAACAGAGTTATGAGGCAGGTCTGGTGTTGTGTGTCTGTCATCCAGCTACTCAGGAGACTGAGGCAGGCTCTTCCCTAGGGCTGAGGAGTTTGAGAACAGCCTGGAAAACATAGCGAGACTCAATCCCAAAACAAACAAACAAAAAGGCACAAGAAACACTGCAGGATATCCTACCAAGTAGCTGGCTAGAATTACAACAATGGCCAAGGTCATTAACAAGGACTGTCTAAGGGGTAATTCACACCGTCCCCTTCCCCAGGCAGGGCCCAAAGAGACGTGGCAACCTGGATGGGATCCAGGCACAAAAGAAGGACTAAGGAAATCTGTACAGAATATAAAGTATGGAGGAAACAATAGCATATTACTCATATTAATAATGGCTCATTAATTGTGATCAATGTGTCTCACCGAGGCGTTAACAATGGGGAAATGGGGTGTTGGGTAGACAGCTCTCTTGATTGTTTCTGCAACTTTTCTATAACTCCAAAACTATTCAAAAAGTTTAGTCCTTTTTTTTTCTTTTGGTGCTAGGGATGGAAGCCAGGGCCTTGCACATTTTAAGCAAGCATTCTACCATTAAGCCCTAAAACTGTTTTAATAGTGGTATGAGGGTTGCAACTCAGGTCTGGTGCTCTACCACTTGAGCCATGTACCCAGCCCCATTCTTGGTGCCTTATTTTTGTTTTGGTACTGAGGCTTGAACTTCGGGCCTAGGCACTGTCTTTTTTTTTTTCTTTCAAGGCTGACACTCTATTAATCTACCAAAGGCTATATGAATGCTAAACTTCTAAGATTACAATCTGATTAATGCTAAAATAGACTAGAAGGAAGCTAGAATGAGAAAAATAAACTTCACTCTAGAGGCTGAAGAAAAACTTAAAAAGCTCAAATGGTATTTTAAAAAAAGTCTTAAATTTTTAAGAGAGCTGGCTCACATCTGTAATCTAAGCTACTCAGGAGGCTGAGATCTGAGGATCATGGTTTAAAGCCAGCCTAGGAAGAAAAGTCCATGAATCTCTTACCTCCAATTAACCAGCAAAAAGCCCAAAGTGGAGCTGTGGTTCAATCTGTAAAATGTTAAATGACAGTGCTGAGGCTGAGTTCAAGCTCCAGTGCTGGTGCATGCCCCCCAAGATTATGAGATCTTACTACATCAGAAGAAACAGAGGAGAGGGCTGGGAAGGTGGCTCAGTGGTAGAGTGCTTGCCTTGCATGCATGAGGCCCTGGGTTCGATTCCTCAGCACCACAAAAGTAAAAAAGAAAAAAGCCGGAAGTGGTGCTGTGGCTCAAGTGGTAGAGCGCTAGCCTTGAGTTGAAGAGCTGAGGGACAGTGCCCAGGCCCAGAGTTCAGGCCCCACAACCGGACCCCCCAAAAAAAAAACAGAGGAGAGAGGGAAGGAAGGAAGGAAGGAAGGAAGGAAGGAAGGAAGGAAGGAAGGAAGGGCAAATGAGGGCGAAAAGGGTCCTCTAAGCAGAATAACATGCGCAGGTCCTGAGGCTCACAGGAAAGCAAGGATGGATGACATGTCACACTTCTTTGGTCCAGCTCTCTGTGGCTGTCATGGTGACAGCCTGTGCACTGGCTTCCTTTGGCTGTGGCAGTGAAGTGGCTTAAGTGACAACTCACAGGTCTGGGCTTTGCCTCCTCCAAAATGGGCTTGATGAGGCTAAAATCCAAGTGTGGGTAGGGCTGCCATACAGATGGAGGCGCTAGGAAATGTCAGTCGGTTCCTCACCTTTTCCTGCTTCCAGCGCTCACTCTGTCCCTGTCTCCTGGTCATGTCCCCCAACTTCAATGTGATCAGTGTGGCACCAGAATCTTCTCTCAGACCTGTGCTTCATCTGTCTCCACAATGCCTTCTCTGCCGCATATTCTCCTGCCTCCTTTTTTTTTTTTTTTTTGTTGGACATGGGGCTGAACTCTGGGCCTGGGCGCTGTCCCTCAGCTCTTCAGCTCAAGGCTAGCGCTCTACCACTTGAGCCACAGCGCCACTTCTGGCTTTTTCTGCTTATGTGGTGCTGAGGAATCGAACCCAGGGCTTCATGCATGCGAGGCAAGCACTCAACCACTGAGCCACCTTCCCAGCCCGTCTCCTGCCTCCTTGTTTTAAGCACTCACCTGAATAATCTCGGCCCATCGCTTCATCTCAAGATCCCAAACATGGTCAGATTGGTGATGTACCTTTACCATGTAAGGCATCATACAGGGTTTGGGGTCAGTGTGTGGAAAGCTCTGGGACGTCTGGCATTGGGTCTGGGATGCCAATAATGGACTCAGCTGTACACACTTCCAGTTTACGGGGTAGAAGCAGGTGAGTGGGCTGGATGGGAGTCCAGGCCACTGAGAAGGGGCGGCCAGGGGCCAGTCAGAGGGGATCTATTTTAAGCTGTTCAGGTTTTATTCTTGAAAACTGGTCATGGTACTTGGGCTTGAACTCAGGGCTTCATGCTTTCCCTTAGCTTTTTCACTCAAGACTGGTGTTCTACCACCTGAGCCACACTTCCATGTTTGGTTAATAGGTGATAAGAAGCCGGGTGCTGGTGGCTCATGCCTGTAATCCTAGCTACTCAGGAGGCTGAGATCTGAGGATCGCGGTTCAAAACCAGCCCGGGCAGGAGAGACCGTGAGACTCCTATCTCCAATAAACCACCAGAAAACCGGAAGTGGCGCTGTAGCTCAAGTGGTAGAGCGCTCGCCTTGAGCTGAAGAGCTGAGGGACAGTGCCCAGGCCCAGAGTTCAAGCCCCACGACCAACAACAACAAAAAATAGGTGATAAGAGTCTGTTGGACTTGTCTTCTCAGACTGGCTTTGAACTTCGACCCTCAGATCTCAGCCTCCTGAGTAGCTGGGATTACAGCACTCAGCCACACCATGTATGTTGAAGTTCACCACCTCTGTTATATTCCTTTAGCTCCCTCACCCCTTGCCCCCACTTCAAACAGTATTTGGTGGGTTTTAACAGTTGACTTTTTCCACTCCATGTTTTGTAAAAGGCTGAGAGAACATATATTTGGTGCTTCTCCTGTTTTCCTTCATGCTCATCATTTCTGGAATTACTGGAAGATGTCAATTCTAGCTGAAAGGGTACAATATATTTTTTAAATAAACTTTTGATTTTGCAGTAATTGTGCATTTACAGGAAGGTTGACAACACAGCACAGAGAGTTCTAGAACATCCCTCATGCAGGGCCCTCTAATGGCATCATTTTCTGTAACCTTGGGACGTCTGTCTGTCCACGCACAGAGATGAACATGAGGACATCATTAACTGGATTCTGTTCCGGGATCTGACCAGACCCACACTGCATTTACCAATTTATTTCTTTCAAAGATGCTTTTCCTGGAATCAGTGCCACCACCAGAGCCGCCACTCACCTGAGGCTCCTGCCAGTGACCTTGGCCTGTGTTCTGTGCACACCTGTGCACGCTCATCACAATGCAGCCACGCTCATGTTTGCTTTGATGCAAGACGGGGAAACTGAGGCACAGGGAGGTCAGTCGCCTCCCTAAGAGGAGTGGAGGATGAGAGCGTGGAGAAACGTTCCTCAGAAGGGGACATGTGCTAATTTGTCCGCATCTGCAGCTGGCTGTACTAGGAGCAGAAAGTTTAACAAGGCATCACTTCTGCTTGATTTTTTTTTTTCTGGTTGTGGTCTTGAACTCTGGGCCTGGGCACTGTCCCTCAGCTCTTCAGCTCAAGGCTAGCACTCTACCACTTGAGCCACAACGTCACTTCCAGCCTTTTTTTTTTTTAATGTGGTGCTGAGGAACCGAACCCAGGGCCCATGTATGTGAGGCAAACACTCTACCACTGAGTCACCTTCCCAGCCCTTGTTTTTGTTCTTTTGTACTTGTGCTAGGGCTTGAACTCTGGGCCCGGACACTATCCTTTAGCTTTTTTTCCCCCCCTCAAAGCTGAGCCACAGCTCCACTGGCATTTTTTTTTTTTAGGAGCTAATCAGAGATAAGAAGAGTCTCATGACTTTCCTGCCTGGACTGGCTTTGAACTGCAATCCTCAGATGTCAACCACCAGAGTCGCTAGGATTATCAGCATGGGTCCTGGTGCCAGCTGCCTCTGCTTGATTTTTACACTCCACCTGGAGCACAACACACGTAGCAAGGGCTTACAGCACACCGCAGACTCGCAGTGGAGGGTGAGGAATGAGCCAAGGAAGGAAGGAGGAAAAAAGGATGCAGGGAGCCAGGGCTTGAAGTTTCAGGACAAGCCTAGATGCAGCATTCACTAAAAAAATCCTTTCCAAGACCAAGCAAGCAGCTCACAGCCCACCTGGGAGACAAAGAAGCACAGAAAGTGTGTGTGTGTGTGTGGGGGGGGCGTGGTTCATGGAGCTTCCCTTGCCCCAGGAGTAGGCCTTCCTCCTTGGCTGGGGGTCTCCAGGCCCTAGGTGGTCTTTGAGGAATGGAATCTCATCCTTCTCATCCCCCCCCCCCCCCCCCCCCCCCCCCCCCCCCCCCCCGCCAAAAGCTCCAAGGCCTTGAAGCCCTCTGGTTCTTTCCAACTGTGAGCAAGGAGGGCTGGAATTCCCTTCAGGTCTCCATCTCTGTGCCAGGCACGTAAAAGGTGCTCAATGAATGTCTGATGAATGAAGGAAATAATGTAATTAAGAACGAGAGTGGAGGGAGAAAGTCTTTTCAATCCTTAGGACTAGTCCCCAAGCACCTAGAAGGCCACATTTGCATACAAATAATTGATATTCTAATTACAAATCATTCGTATTGATTTATTAAGGAAATCCCCCCAAGGAGCTCTAGAAGATAATTAGATTCTGCTCTCCTCAGGGGTCAGGGCGACATATTTACCTCCTGGTCCGCCCCCTACACCTCCAAGAACTCTATGATAAATGCTTGATGAGACAGTGGATGAGGGCCTGTTTAATTGTGGGGCGAGCTCTCAAGTGCCCCACAGATCCTGCCCAGGGGGCTGGAGAGCAGGTGGGGGGGCGTCCCAGGAGCTACCTCCATCTGTGTATATGTGTGCTCACAAAAGAGACACACTTCTCTCTTCCCCAGCCCTGGTGATTTTCCATGGCGTGACCTTCATTTATGCAGCCATGGTCTGAGGAGAAGCACACGGCTGAGCGCCAGGCAAGACCCCGCATAAAAGAGACACTGACCCCCGCCTCTCTCCCTGTCCAGCAGGAAATAAAGCAGAGCAGGCTGGCCACGAGGCCAGGGAGCGGGGCCTTAGCCCTCTCCCATCGTCTCTGTACACCTCTTCCCAAGCCACTCAAAATAAATAACAAAACATGAAAGTTAAAAAACAGTATTATGCAACCAGCGAGTGAAAGCGTCATTAGAAAAGGTTGCTGTTTTCATTGATCTGACTGAAAGCCTGCGCTTGCTCTGCAATGCAGTTTCCTGTCTTCCGCCTCCGCTGTCCTGGCCGCTGGCCTCCCCACCAGAGAACAGAAGCTGCCTAGCGCTGGCCTCAGGCCCTCCACACCGGAAGGAAAGACAACAGACCACAGACAGACAGAAAACAGGGGGCGGGGAGGGGGGAGAGGAAAAGACAGAGGGGGAGAGTACTCTGGGGCCCTGCTCTCCCCACTCAGGAATTCTTAGACCATGGACTCTCTAGTGACATGTCACCACAGGGATTAATTACCACAGCGAATGTGAAGCACGCTCCAGGCACCACTGGCTAGGTGGGCTGTCTTTACCCTGAGTGGGCCTTGCATCTTGGCTTTGCTCTAACTTGGAATAAAAAACTTCCTTACCGGGCACTGGCCTTCCTTGCCGAGCTACTCAGGAGGCTGAGATCTGAGGATGGTGGTTCAAAGCCAGCCCGGGCAGGAATGTCCGTGAGACCCCAATGAACCATTCAGAAAATTGGAAGGGGCACTGTGGGTCACATGGTAGAGTGCTTGCCTTGAGCTGAAGAGCTCAGGGACAGCGCCAAGGCCCAGAGTTCGAGCCCTATGACTGACAAAAACAAAAAACAAAAAAGAACAACCAAAAACCCAACTTTCTTGGTGGCACTGGAGATCGACCTCAGGATGCCCGTCAGGCAGGTGCGCCACAGCTAAGCCAGGTCTCCAGCTACACTCCTATTTGGAGTGGCAGACGTGGGATGCTGGCCATCCCAGGCAGCGACACGGGGACTACTAGTCCCTCACTAGAGAAGCTGCTCAGGCTGCGGGCAATGCCTTCTAGACAGGGAGTCCAGAATCACACTTGCTGGCTAGGATAGGCTACCAGCTCCATACTGGGATGTGGTCTCGTCTGGGTTCAGATGTGACTACGGCTCGTTTCTGCCTTGACCTATCAGTCATGAGTGGCCTTGAATGTTTCGAGCTCCCACAGGGCAGATTCACCAAGGCCCTCTAGACTCCAGCTACCAGGCTCTGGGCTCTGGTTTAAAAGAGAACTTTGAAAGTTCTCAGTGGTGTGTGTGTGTGTGTGTGTGTGTGTGTGTGTGTGTGTGTGTGTGTGTGTGTGTGTGTGTGTGTGTGTGTGTGTGTGTGTGTGTGTGTGTGTGTGTGTGTGTGTGTGTGTGTGTGTGTGTGTGTGTGTGTGTGTGTGGTTTAAAAGAGAACTTTGAAAGTTCTCAGTGCTGTGTGTGTGTGTCTGTGTGTGTGCGTGCGTGTGTGTGTGCGCGCGCGCGCGCGCGCACGCATGCCTGTGGCAGATTCAGTCTGATCACCAAGGTTTTTAAAGAGATGTCAAGATTGCTCGTGTCAAGATTGCTACTGGGGGGACCTTTATGGTTTTAGGGTTCCTCTAGACTGGCCCCACCAGCATAGTGGGTCTTTTTGTCAGCTGGTATTTTGTGAGACCTGCGTTCATCCCAGGGTTGGAAATCTTGCAAACAGACCAACATTTTGGAAACACTGTCATCATTTGTTTTTGCAACTCAGTGAAGACATCGCATCGCTTTCTCCCCGAGTCTTTAAATGAAGCTAAGTAAAAGCAGATGATTCTTCATTTGTAGCAACGGGGGAACAGGAAAATGTAGTAAATACCGTCTGTTACTTCCTCCTAAGGGGAAGGAGGTCACAAAAGAACTGAACTGTCTGTCATTTCCGTACGGCTCAGAAAGCTTAATTCCCTACTGAGGCCCTGATTTCTTTGTGCTGTGATAATGCAGAGTGTTTGTTTGGGCCTCACACCGTGTCCTGATCTGTCATTTATTTATTCCTCTGAGCCAGAGAGGCAGGGTTTGCAGTGGCAGGAATGTTTGACAACACAAATAATAAAGGGTGATGGATTGGCCTAAGAAAGCTGGGACCGAGAAGAAGAGAAGCGACCTTTGGCTCTCAGCTGAGTCGGCTGGGGCACCCTCTGCCCAGTTCAAGGGGTTCTCCGCCTCTTCGCTGTCCCGGCCCGGCCCAGCTCCTCCGCTTCTCGCTCTGGGCCTGAGGTCTCCTGAGGAAAGCCTTTCCTCCCATCCTGTTAGTCTCTTTTGTCTTTTTCTCATTTTACTTTGCCATTCAAGTCATTTGTCTTTTCTTCATTTTGTGTGTGTACACATATCCATATGTGGTCGATTAAAAAAAAACAGCATTATGAAAAATGAAGACAAACTTTTATGTTGCTTAGCCTCTGCTACAGAAACAAGAAAGTCCCAGAGGGCCCAGGGTAGAAAAAGCAGTACTAAATACACAGTTGCCAAGCGCTGGTGACTCACTACTGTAATATTAGTTACTCAGGAGGCTGAGATCTGAGGATCATGGTTCAAAGCCAGCCTGGGCAGTAAAGTTCATGAGACTCATCTCCAATAAACCACCAAAAAAGCCAAAGTAGAGCTGTGGCTTAAGTGGTAGAGCTCAAGTGGTAGAGCTAGCCCTGAGCAAAAAAAGCTCAGGGACAACACCCAGGCCCAGGGTTCAAACCCCATGCTATATATAAATATAGCATGCTATCTATAAATATAGTATGACTGATTGTCATTATTTATAGTACCTATAAGCTTCATAGCATTCCCCATGGACAAACAAAATCACACAACTCTGACATCCCCTGACTGAACACATCTCTAAGTGATGTTCTTCAGGGGCCTGAAAGCCCCCTTGAACACTGACATGGACTCATTCATTTTTCTGTTTTTTTTTTTTTTTTTTGGTCCGGTTGTGGGGCCTGAACTCTGGTCCTGGGCGCTGTCCCTCAGCTCTTCAGCTCAAGGCTAGTGCTCTACCACTTGAGCCACAGCACCACTTCTGGCTTTTTTCTTTTTGCTTATGTGGTGCTAAGGAATCGAACCCAGGGCCTCAGGCATACAAGGCAAACGCTCTACCACTGAGCCACCTTCCCAGCCCTCATTCATTTTTCTGAAACTATGCTAACTAAGTACAATTTAATTCCACTTCTCCAAATGTTCTCCTTAAAGACTCTAGGACCATTTAAAACTTGTGCATTGCCAGGTGCTGGTGGCTCATGCCTGTCATCCTAGCTACTCAGGAGGCTGAGATCTGAAGATAGTGGTTCAAAGTCAGCCTGGGCAGGAAAGTCCCTGAGACTCTTATCTCCAATAAACCACTAGAAAACCGGAAGTGGTGCTGTGGAACACTCGCTGTAGAGCGCTCGCCTTGAGCTGAAGAGCGCAGGGACAGTGCTCAGGCCCCGAGTTCAAGCCCCACGATGACAAAAAACAAACAAAAAAACTTGCGCATCGTTGTATTTTTTGTGCTAGTCCTGGGGCTTGAACTCAGGGCCTAGGTGCTATTCCTTACCTTTGTCAAACTCTCATGGCTGGTGCTACCACATGAGCCACATTGCTACTTCTGGCTTTTTAGTGATAAGAGACTCACAAACTTTCCTGCTTGGGCTGGTTTTGAACCGCATTCTTCCAATCTCAGCCTCCTGAGTAGCTAGGATTACAGGGGTGGGCACCAGTGTCTGGCTTGTCTATCATTTCAGTGCAGCTAATGCTGAAAGGGCTTTCGCTGTGGGTTCAAAAGCTTCTTTGAGAAAACTGTACTGCTATTAGGGTTGAGGTGATACACAGAAGGGTTGCATTTACATGAGTCAGGTACTAAGTACATCTCCTTTCATACACATCCCCTCATTCTCTCCCATGCCCTCCTCCTCATCTCCACCCCTGAGTTGTACAGTCCACTTTCATCCATGTCCAGTGCTCCACTGCTGCCCTTTTCACCCTTGTCCCTCAAATTCTGTGCCCCCATGGCACTGATATCTATGCAGGTGAACACGCCAGATATAAGGTAAAGAATACAGAATTGCCTGAGAAAGAAAAAACAAAAAAACTTTTCGTTTCCATTATCTTAGGAGTTTGTTTCAGTATGTATGTTATTTTACATAAATGTGAAGAGGTGCTTAGGCATTGTACCTTTGTAATTCTCTCCTAAGACTAGCGGTCTCACTATATGTACCTAGAATCCTGTGCACTTTGTCATATCCCAGTGCATTTTAGATATAATCTCTGCATATCAGATCATGTGCCATTTTTTTCTCTCATCTTGGCTTACCTCATTTAACATGATTTGTTTTTATTTTGTTGGTTGTAGGGCTTGAACTCAGGTTCTAGGTGTTGGCCCTGAGCTCTTCTGATCAAGGCTAGTACTCTACCACTTTGAACAATAGTGCCACTTCCAGCTTTTGAATGGTTAACTGGAGAAGAGTCTCATGGATTCTTCTGCCCCCCCCACCCCCCTTTGGCTTTAAACCACCGATCCTCAGATCTCAGCTTCCTGAGTAGCTAGGATTATAGGTATAAGGCATTGGCACCCGGCGACATGATTTATTCTAGTTCCATCCATTCCCCTGCAAATGACATTATTTTATTCTTTCTAATGGCTGTTTGGTTTGGTTTTATGGCAGTACTTGGGTTTGAACTTATGGCCTAGAGCTTTCCAGCCAGACATTCTACCACTTGAGCTGAGATTTTTTTTTTTTTTTTTTTGCAAGTCTTGGGGCTTGAACTCTGGACCTAGGCACTGTCCCTGAGCATTTTTTAATCAAGGCTAGCACTCTACCACTTGAGTCACAGTACTACTTCTGGCTTTTTCTGTTTATGTGGTACTGAGAAATTGAACCCAGGGCTTCATACATGTTAAGCAAGCACTCTATCACTAAGCCACATTCCCAGCCTGAGATGATTTTTCAGGGAAGAATTGATGTACTCAATAAGCATCCTCAGTGGGGCAGGGGTGGCTTACACCTGTAATCCTAGCTACTGTCATCCTAGCTTCTCAGGAGACTGAGATCTGAGGATCACAGTTCAAAGTCAACCCAGGCAGGAAAGTCTGTGAGACTCTAGAAGGAAGAGGAGGAGGAAGAGGAGGAGGAGGAGGAGGAGGAAAAAAAAAACTCATCTTCATGTAGGAGGCTTCAAAACTTGTCCTTTCAACACCCACAAAGTCATTAACTGTAAGGTCTTTTGGCTACCAACACTCTTGTCTCTCTCTAGTGCACTCTGAGTGAAGTTAAGAACAGGAAAGCAAAGCCTTTAACTTGGGGTTACTGTGTTGGAAATAGCACACATAAAAACAACGTCAAGTTGTTGGGTGCTGGGGGCTCACATCTGCAATCCTAGCTACTCAGGAAGCTAAGATCTAAGGACTGTGGTGTGAAGCCCTGGCAGAGAAAGTCCTTACTGGACTCTTTATCACCAATTAACCACTCAAAAGCTGGAAGTGACACTGTGCTTAAAGTGGTGTAGCGCTGAGGCTGGGAAGGTGGCTCAGTGGTAGAGCGCTTGCCTTGTATGCCCGAGGCCAAGGGTTCGATTCCTCAGCACCACATAAGCAAAAAGAAAAAAGCCGGAAGTGGCGCTGTGGCTCAAGTGGTAGAGCGCTAGCCTTGAGCTGAAGAGCTGAGGGACAGCGCCCAGGCCCAGAGTTCAGGCCCCACGACCGGACCCAAAAAAAAAAAAAAAAAGTGGTGTAGCGCTAGCACTGAGCAAAAAGTGATCAGAGACAGTGCCCAGGCCCCATAACTGACAAGGAAAAACAAAAACAAAAACAAACCCAAAGTCAAGTAAAACAACCCGAATGGTTTTTTCCACCCCCATGATTCCATTACTGACTGATTCAAACAGCAAGCCACCATGTTGGCAAGGTGAATCTCTGCCTTCCCTTACCCATCTGCTGTGAAGCTATTTGTTGGTATTTGGGTTTTTTTGTTTTGTTTTGAAAGCTCTGATGTATTCTCATTGATATGCAAACAAGACCTCATCTGACCTGACCCCCACCATCTGAGTAACTGCTGGCGACTTTAATGTTGATGATGGTATACCACCCACGCAGGTTCAGTGCGCCACCCCAGCACCACTGGTCCGCAATTAAAATGCCCTTTGCTAATGGAGTGGTATCTTTCCCATTTTGGTACTCAGAGGCTGGAAGTCCCATTCTGCACTGAATATTAATAAAGGGAAATGGACCCTTTGGCTCTTTCCTTTCCCATTAACAGCAGCATCAGAGACATGCACCTCTCAGATGAGAGCCTCTGGGTTCTTCACTTGTTGCCTGGGAGATGCTGAAAATAAAAAGCTTAGTCACTCCAGGTCTGATTAAGGTCCTAATTACTAAATGTCTGCAATATGGTGTTAGCTGTAAAGTTTTCTTTTCTCCCCTTTTTCAACCTAACAGGCTCGACCAGTCACCAGCCTGGCAACATGGCCAAGTTCAAACCCTGGTACTACCAAAAGCTGGGCTGAGTGCCGGTGGCTCACACCTGTAATCCTAGCTTTTCAAGAAGCTGAGATCCGGACTGGGAAGGTGGCTCAGTGGTAGAGCATTTGCCTTGCATACATGAGGCCCTGGGTTCAATTCCTCAGTACCACATAAGCAGAAAAAAAAAAAAAAAGCCAGAAGTGGTGCTGTGGCTCAAGTGGTAGAGCGCTAGCCTTGGGCTGAAGAGCTGAGGGACAGCACCCAGGCCCAGAGTTCAGGCCCCACAACTGGATCCCCCCCCCCCCCAAAAAAAAGAAGCTGAGACTTGAGGATCGCCGTTCAAAGCCAGCCCGGGCAGGAAAGTCCGTGAGACTCTTATATCCAATAAGCCACCAGAAAACTGGAAGTGGTGCTATGGCTCAAGTGGTAGAGCACTCGCCTTGAGCTGAAGAGCTGAGGGACAGTGCCCAGGCTCAGAGTTCAAGCCCCATGACCAACCAAAACAAACAAATAAACAAAAGCTGGGCACCAGCAGCTCATGGCTAAAATCCTATCTACTCAGGAAACTGAGATCTGAGGATCATAGTTCAAAGCCAGCCTGTACAGGAAAATCCACAGGACTCCTATCTCCACTTAACCAGCAGAAAACTAGGAATGGGGTTGAAGCTAGTGGTATAGCACTAGCCTTAAGCAAAAAATCTCAGGGACAGTGCCCAGGCCTGAGTTCAAGCCCCCAGTACTCACATGTGCAGTCACATCTGTGTGTGTGTGCGCACACACACACACACACACACACACACACACACACACACACAAAGTGATAACTCAATACTTCTGGCACTTCAACTCTAGGATGCTGAGGTCAATGCTGACAGTTTCAGTGGAGAATCATGTCTTTGACCAGTATTATTGGAAAAAAATGTACCTGAAAAAGGCTCTGTATTTGATAGTTTACTATCTCAATGGAAATCTGCTTCTTAAATTCTAATGAAAAGCATTTAGAATAAACTTTTAGGTTACTTTAGTTCTTGTATGCTGTAAGCAGGCAATCAGTTGCTTGGGTACTTATGCAAATGTTTGCAGGTGTCTTTTTTTTTGTCAGTCATGGGGCTTGAACTCTGGGCCTGGGCGCTGTCCCTCAGCTCCTTAGCTCAAGCCTAATGCAGTACCACTTGGGCCACAACACCACTTCTCGTGATTTATTGAAGATAAGAGTCTCATGGACTTTCCTGCCTGGGCTGGCTTTGAACCATGATCCTCAGATTTTAGCCTCCTGAGTAGCTAGGATGACAGGTGTGAGCCACCGACGTCTGGCTTGCAGGTATTTTTTAAACATCCATGTTGCTTTCCTTTCTGGTGTGGGCTGATGCTGCTTTTCTTGGCGTCTATTAATGAGACTTGCTCCTCCCACCAGAGCACTACTGACAGGGTCTGAATGTTTTCTCCTTCTACGTATTCATGGATACCATCCTGCTTACTTCCTTCCCAGAGGTCCTGGGCAGCTTGAAAAGTTGTGACATGTGGGGTTGGGAATGTGGCTTAGTGGTAGAGTGCTTGCCTAGCATGCATGAAGCCCTGGGTTTGATTCTTCAGTACCACATACACAGAAAAAGCTGGAAGTGGTGCTGGGGCTCAAGTGGTAAAGTGCTAGCCTTGAGCAAAAGAAGGTCAGGGACGGCACCCAAGGCCCTGAGTTCAAGTGCCATGATTGCCCCCCCCCCCCAAAAAAAAAGTTACACTTACACATTCACTGTCAAACTGACTGGGTTTTTTTTTTTTAAATCTGAGGGCTGGTTATGTAACCTTTATAGACATGGGCTGTACACAAGATTTATGGCATTTTCAGTGTATGCTATTTTTTTTTTTTTCATGTAGAAAAGAAAGTAACTTTGGACAGAAAATCCTTGTGAGTCTCCCAAAACAACCAGGATGGAGGAGTGGCTCGGATGTTTGAGCCCCACCTGAGCAAAGGCCTGGTAAAAGTAAAAATCAAAATAGCAAGGCACGAAACCACTATCAGTTATTTTAACTGAATCATAGTGATGACTTGCAGAAATAAATCACATGCTAGTGCTTATTCTTGAGCTCAATGTGCTTACATAAATAATTATGCATGGTATTTTTTTGGGGGGGGATGGTACTGGGGTTTGAACACAGAGCCTCAGGCTTGCTAGACAGGCATTCTGCCACTTGAGTCATAATCCTCCAGCCTGGCTTTGAAAAAAACTGGTTATTTTGGGCAAGATCACTGACTTTTCTTCAAACTATGGTCCTCTGGATCTAGCCACTTTTTATTTATTTATTTATTTTGGTCAGTTGTGGGGCTTGAACTCTGGGCTTGGTGCTATCCCTGTGCTCTTCAGCTCAAGGTGAGTGCTCTACCGCTTGAGCCACAGCACTACTTCCGGTTTTCTAGTGGTTCATTGGAGATAAAGAGTCTCACGGATTTTTCTGCCTGGGCTGGCTTTGAACCGTGATCCTCCGATCTCAGCCTCCTCAGTAGCTAGGATGACAGGCGAGAGCCACAGGAGCCCGGCTGGATCTAGCCTTCTGTTATGTCTTGGTGGAGATGAAGGAACCCAGACAAAGAGTTTAGGGAGCCTGTGGAGGGACTCAGCTTCCTTGAAAGCATGAAGGTGTGGCTCAAACCCATGTTTGCCAGTGCCTGACCCCATTTTCTATCTCCTTTTCTCTTGGCACAGCTGTAGCATCCACAGAAGCAGGACAGCAGGAGACACAGGCACACAAGGGCCCCACCTGTGCAGGCTCTGAGCAATGCAGTGGGATTCTGGAGGCACAGGTTAATCCTGGGTTGGGAGTGTAGGTGTCTGGGCAAAATCTCCAACAGAGAAGCATAAAACTCTTTTCTTTTAGAAAACTAAGGTTGATCCAGAGCTGCCCTTTGTTTTCTAGGGGTGTAGCCTGCCTCCCAGTGCTTGCCATACCCTCATCTCAAACACAAGCGTCCAAGAGCTGAAGGAGTGTGTGATAAAGAATGCAGGGGGCTGAGCACTGGTGGCTCCCTCCATAGTCCTAGCAACTCAGGAGGCTGGGATATGAAAGTCCGGGTTCAAAGCCAGCCACAGCAGGAAAAGTCCATGAGACTCTTATCACCAATTTAGCACCAACAAGGCTAGAAGAGGAATTGTGGCTCAAGTGGCAGAGTACTAGCCTTGAACAAAAAAGCTCAAGGACAGTACCTAGTCTTTGAGTTGAAGCACATACACCCCCCCCCCCCCCCCCACACACACACACGGCTGCTCTGAGAGACTGTCACAGCTACATCTTGGGACCAGTCTCCCAAATCATTCTGAAATGACTTTAGAACATTCGGTTAAGAATATACCATGAGTATATGAAAGGCAAAAGACATATATCTGTAAACAGCATTTTATTAACAAAATGTTCACACCCTTCTTACAACAAATTTTATAGTGATTTAGCATGTTCTACTCTGTAAAAGTATATTATAGAATATTCCAGCTAAAACAACATGGTTGAAAAATACACCAAACTCTACCGCCACTTGGAGACTATCCACTACCAGCATAGGTATATGAAGAAAAATACTGCAGCGAAAAGCAAAAGGTCTAGTTTTTTCAGCATCAACAAACAATAAAGACATCATATGGTTTACAGAGACTTAGGTCCAGCCCAAGGTCAAGACTGAGAAAAGAAATTCTTCAGATATCACAGAAGCTTGGCAAACCATCGTTGCGGTATTTCATTACAGGTAAGCAATGTGTCATGCCGTGTGGAGCCACAGCCAAAAACCTAGGCTGCTTATGCGGTGCTACAAAGAGAGAGAACTGTAAGCAACTTAGTTCTTTTTCATAATAGAAGTTATAAAAAGGCACAAATACCTTACTCCTTGTACCAGATCTTGACAAGGAATGACATTCTTGGGAGAAATAAGAACTGCTGGTACAATGGCTTAGATTTTTTTTTTTTTCTTTCATGTCTAGCTCATCCCCACAGCAGTTGTTCTTCTAGACTTTTGATTTGGACTTTTACACACTTTAACAAACGTTATAAAGTCAAGGTTCTGACATTTGCTCTACCTGATCACCAATGACAAAAATACACCCTTCCTATCACTCAGTGGTGCTCCCACATGAGCGAGTGCTCCCATCCCCTCTCTTGAAGTCTCAGAGCTCCTCACCCCCGGCTGGTTTTGCATCTGTTTGGCCTGACAGAGTGGGCAAAGCCCCTGCCACTGTGAGCCTGGTGATGCCATGTGTGCTGAGGGGGCGGCTGGTGCAGCACGCCTTTAGGAGAGAGCCCACAGAAAAATGAGAACAGAAATAAGGCAAGAAGTCTGCTTCCATCAGGGAGAAGGCAAGATGTAAGCTGTTAGGAGGGTGAGAGGAATGATCGATGGGCTATGTGATCCCTCAAGTGAAATGATGGAAAGACTGAGTTGGATGTGAGTGAAAAGTAAGGTCTACTCCAGGGTAGTAAAGTTCCATCCACATAGCATCATAAATGGTGCTCTGACTAGCCAGCCACCAATTATTTATTTCCTCTGTGATGAGCGGACTGGTCCTTCTGATGTCATGTGCTTTGACGTACAGGGACAAAGGTTTTACATACTATAATTTCAGATATAGAGCAGGTAGAGGCAAAGAAATTCAACTACTACTGTAGAATATTTTCTCATGGGGCATTAACTGATTATTCAAGTATAAGCTTAATGAAAAATAATGGCCACATGAGGTTAGAGTTAGGTCAAAAAGCAAACAGCCCTGGGGGGCCCAGTGTATGCTGGGAGTCCCACCAACGCCATGTGCTGGCCTCAAGGACCAGGTGGCCCAGCTCTTACACCAGGAGACCATGGTGATTTGGGGAGGGACAGATTCAGTTCCAAGTAAACATGATGGGCTGTCTGTGCAAAATGCTACTCTTCAAGACGACTTCCTCCAATGTACTTCATGGAACAACTTGTTTCCCCAAGCACAGGAAAGTTCCTGAATCAAGGAATGGCGCTGCCACTAAATCTGCATGTTTTGTTTTTGCAGCATGATTAAGGAGGCCATTAAGGTCTACAGTTTAAAACTGTCAATTAAAGAAGGCTCTTAGAAAAAAAATCATTACTATCTCAGGACTGCCCATTAATTGGCAGATAGAACTTGGCACTTCAAGTCCTGTTTTTCTGTTTGTGGAAAGCTACCCAGAATTCTGTTCGTTGCAATTACGCAGTGTTTTGATGAGACACTGGGCATTGTACAGATCTAAAAATGAACTTGCAACAAATTAAAATTTTTTGGTTGTTAAATTGTTAGTCATCACGGATTTAATTTCACTGTCTACTGTTCATATATTCTAATCTTACCATCTAAAGATGGAAGGTTTGAAATTCTTTTTTTTATTGAAGTTCTGAATTCTTTTGTTTTGAAGCCAAAAATATTTGAGCATATTTATAATTGATTATACTCTGGAAGGAAAGAACACAGATATTAGTTATTTCTGATGGTACAGACCATCAAATTAAACTTGATCTATGCTGCTGGAAGTCCTTCTAGATTCAGAAAGTAAATCATTTTCTTATGAGCTACGAGAATCCTGAAGGACAAACTGAGAAAGATGATGGCTCCTGGTTCTAGTTATTCACTTTTCTCATTATGTCTAATGAGACTCCAGCACAACAGGTCTCTCACTTATCATTCTCTTAGATGGAAAAACGGAGGCTCCTGAAAAATGTAATACCCTTCTAATATTTTTTAGACTTTCATTTGCACATAAAACAGGACAAATGCCCTAGAATTCCATTAACATTTCTTGCAAATCGGATAATCAAATTGCCTGGTTTTCTATTACTGGAAGTCAGGACAAGCAACTCTGCTGTCAAAAGGAATTTGCAGAAGCTGTTTCTTGAAGTCCTGGGCTGAACCCCAGTGCCACCTCTTTCTCTAAAACTATGCAGTGTTCTGCTGATCTCCTAGCTAATTTTTCTTGATTGAAAAAAATCATATAGTACCACAGAATATCCTAAACACTACCTTGGAGCATTAAAAGGAAACTCTTATTGATGAGCCAAGCTGCTTGAAGGCAGGTAGTTATATGGTTAAAGCTTGGTTCTTGAAGGTACATTCCATTTCTCCCTTTAAGAAAGATGAGGAGGTAGAGTGTCTCTTGAACAGTAAACAGAAACTGTGTTTGCTCTTCCTTTTCAAATAAATTAAAATGAGAAAGGTTTTTACTCGCCCACATCACAGGATACTCAGGCTAGAGCTGAGAGGAGGGCCAGTCTGTGCATGCAGGCTGCAGGAGTGGGTTCCGATGTTGTGAAGCCAAGCGCACAGCAGGTATCAGAGTGAAGGGCCTCTCTGGAAGGGGAGGGAAGGATGCTGCCATTACTCACACAGGCTTGTGTGGAGATATGGGTGTTTGGGGGCTCTGTTATATATAAATCTAAATCACATACTGTGTGCCCATGGCTTGTACTCTGAGGGCCCAGGAATCACTTTCTTGGTGTGCTCTGGAAGGAGTGAAAAAGCACTAAGGAGGATTTATATAACCCCTTGCATAATTCACTCTAGAATATAAAAAGATGTATATATGATGAACAAGTGCTCTTGGAGCTTGGGAGACTGACATGCCAATTAGCGCTGTGTAGTCTGAATCTAACCTGTCTATTTAAATACAGTGTCATAAAAAAAGACATTCGGGCTTGATGGTTCCAGGAAAGCCCTGGAGTGATTGCCTACAGGACATTTTCATGGCTGTAGCTCCTGGTGTCTTAGAAGGCCTCCTAAACTATTTTTCGAGTTGAGAAAAGAAATAGAGCTAAGCCTTAAAGAGAAGTTCCGAAATAAAATGTGGTTTTTCTTTCATTTCTCGTATTTGAAAAACCAAGACAATAGCAAAGATCAGGAAGGGCACTGGCCTACTTAAAGGGGAAGATAAGTCCTGCGTGGGTGTCCAGAAAAATGACAGAGGAGGCAGGTACTTCAGATGCCACTGTCAGTGGAGAAGGGTGCACATGATTTCCAAAGGGATAAAGCTTTGTGCCAGAACTTTGCCTGGGGGTGGGTGAGGGTGGGGGTGGGCTGCCAAGCAGGTGACCAAGATCTCCTGGGAGCCAGCAGGGCTTGCAGGAGGTACTTCTTCCCAATCACTTCTTACAGAGTTTAACATGAAGGACACTTAATCATACTCTTACTTTATATTCTTTTAATCACCAAATGATAGTTAATTAGTTATTACAGAATCAGAAAAACACTTATGTAAAAGGAGAGATCTAGAGACCAATGGTTTCTAGGATTGGACACCTGCAAAGAGCTTATTTCAATTTCTCAGAAAGGAATCAATATTCACTTTCAGCTAATTAATGATTTTTCTTTTCTGTTCAGTCCTGAAAGTTTTAAAAAATGGTCCTGCGTCATAAGGAAACCAAACGATTTTTATGGATGGGGTTTGTCTCATTTCCTTGGGAGTCTAGCCTTTTCTCATTAAGCATTAAGAAAGAAAATACAAAATTGATATTAGAGATCATTACTTAGGTTCGTGCAAAATGTATTCAAAGCAAAGCACTGCTCCTCACTTAAATATGTGCCTTTGTATTTCATGGAGTTTGGGTTATGGGTCTGAAATAGGTATCTACTGTGGTAGGCCAAAGGAAATGTGGAAGAAGAGAAGAGGTCCAAGAAATGCAGGAGCACAGTGCCTTGTCACCTGTCCTATGGGCAGAAGTGTGAGAAACAAGCCAGACACCAGCTGTCAGGACCTGATGGAGTGGCCCACAGGGCTCAATGCAGTGCAACATCACAGTGGCATTAGAGGCACTGGCGTGAGATTCCCAAGACCCTGCTTACCTGGGCACCAAGAAGCAACTTGATCACCTGCATCTATTGACAAAGGTTATGGAGTTGTGTCATTTTTTGGTGAAATAGGACAGACTCTTTCCCCTGCAACCAATGTTGCTTTGTCTATAATGAGTCAAGCAGCCCCCCCATTCTTAATTTTGTTGTTGTGGAGAAAAGAGGACCAGCAATAAGAATGCTGGCATATACTAGGGCAGCGGCTGGATGCCCTGGGGCTGTGAAGGTATATAAAATCAAATCAAGTCACCTTCAGGTGGGTATAAGGAGCGCAGTGGGAATATTTTCCAGATGTTTACTGTTTGAATGCTGGGTTAGAAGCAAGATGCTAGGAAGACTGAAGTCTGCATGAATTTCACACAAAACATTGTTAGAATTTTTACTAACTGTATTCTGTCTATATGGTTTCAATATGAATAAAATAATTTCAGGTGCTACATATATACAATCGGGAAAGAGGTCTTCAAACTCAATTGCAGTTATAATTTCTTCATTAAAAAAAATCTATCCATTTCAAGTAGGGGCTGCAAAAAAATAACATTGATTTCTAAAAGTTTGGACTGTTCAGTCAAGGATAGCTCTGAAAACACAATTTAGTTTGAAATTCAAGCTGCTTCATTTCCTATTTAATCTTGTAAATTTCCTTCCCTTACAATACGCAGGTTGGAAGGGTGCCAAATTAGACCAGGAACAAATTTTCACCAACCTCTCTTCAGTGCTTTATTTTTAGATTATATTAAAAACCTCATTAGGCTCCCTGAGGGAAAAGAGTGTTAACCACTAACAGAGGCAGGGGAAAATAAAGGAAACGAAAGACAAGCTAAATTGTTAACAAGGAGAGCACTCTTAAAACAGTTGGGCTGAGGTCTCTGTAAAAGCCCAGAGGCTCAGCACCAGGACCAGGACCAGGCTTGGAGTTTATTCTTTCCCCTCCGGCTAGGAAGGACTAGTCAGGCTTGTCAAAGTGGCATATGTCTTCATTAACATTTCCAGATGGGATGTGCAGGGAAGGAGATGGGGGAGAGGCAGGGAAGGCTAGAAAGATAAGCTAAGTGCTCCATGCCTCTGAACTACATAAATGTGTTTCAGGGTCTCCTGTGGACAGGCTGAAAGATGGGCGGGCATACGCAAGACTGGGTGCAAGATTAAATGGAGTGTTGAATGAAATGTAGAATTTATTAATGTATTTACATAATTTATCATCTTTAAGCAATGGTCTCATAAATACAGACTACAACTTTACATATGCTAAGCAACAGATACTTGCTTTCCCTCCAAAATACTTACTTGGGTTAAACAGGAAACTGACAGCATTTACACTATGTTCTTTTCTCATTCTCCCTTTTAAACCACTGCTAGGCAGCTTAGCATAGCTCAATGTACTCCAGGCCGCTTCTCTACCACCAGCACCTTGATCATGAGTTTCTTTTAGAAGGTGCCAATAATATGTATGGTGACACATACATGACAGGGTCAGCACAAACCCAGGGTGAGGTGGGCAAGGCTGCTCTGGCTGCTGACCCACTGGGTAGAACCACAACCCAAGTGCTTCCTGATGTGGTGGGTAAGAAGCTGTTCCCATTGGTCCTGTAAATAATCCATTTCAGCTTCAAATAGCAATAGCCACTCCCCCACCTGTACTGTCCTATCACATTTTAAATGACACAACTTCCTCTAACAGTGGCAATGGAAACGAAGGAAATTACAATCTTCACAAAGGCTTGTTCCCCAACAAGAACCACAAAAGTGCTAATTTTCCCTTTACAAATGTTACATAATATCTTGATTACAAAACTACCCAGCAATTGAATCCTGTCATCCGTACAACCAGATGTCCCTTCACCAAGGTCAAAAGCCAAGGACGCCAGGGTCCCTTTGCACATCAGAGGGTCTTATCATACTATAAGTCACATGTGGAAACTCCACCACACCTGTCTTCAAAGGGAGAAGGGAACGGTCAATCTCGAAGTCCTTTTGCATAAAGACGACTCAAGAGTGCCAGGTGGACATGGGCAGCGAGGCCCAGCCCTCCTGCGAACACTCACCACCACCTACTGTGTGGCTGGCTCGTCAGCAGCAGCTTCGCTTTGGCTCCGACGTTTGTCTTCGGAGTTTGAAGCCTTTGCCGCCAGAAGGTGGGTTGGCATCAGTGGACGGAATTCTTCGACCTACACCAACCAGGATGAGAGAGGGGAAAGAATGAGTGCCAACTTCTTACACCTGCTCACTTTCAGAAACAATAATTTTGCTGATAACAACTGACAGGTTTTATCACAGCAGGGCAGTTTAACGAGCACTCGACTATAATGGAAAGGAAAACTGCAAAGATGACTGGTACAGAGTGCCCACCTACCCTCCTCCAACTTCCCCTCAAGTTGGCATCCTACACTGTCCAAGATCATCAGCCAGCAGGAACACCAGACTCTTTTTAGGTGTCAGTTTTTCCACTCATGTCTTTTTTCTCTCTTTCCTTTTCCTCCCTTAGGTTTCACCAGTTTATCTACTCATGTCTTCTCTCTTTCTCTTTCTCTCTGTCCTTCCCTGTCATTCTTTCTTCTAATTTGCTCAGGGGCCATGTTAATCTCCTCTGTATCGGTCCGGTTTTAGTGCATGTGTGCAAGGCAGCCAGTGCACTAATGTCCTATTTGTTTTAGGATCCAAACAAGGGATACCACACAGCAATTAGCAAGCACTTTTAATTCAAACAATTACATATTGAAGACACTTGGTTTTATGTAGCAAACACATTCCCTTTAAAGGATCACATCAGTACACGCACACCCGTCTCACAGCTGAAGCTACTCACCAGACCTAGCACATGTCTTCCTGATGCACCCTCACAATACATCCAGCCACCCAAGCTCAATCTTGGGCTGCACAGGTAGAAGCAAACAGATGCCCTGCTCCCTTGCTGCCACCGGGCTCCCACCTGATACACTATGGGGATTCTTCTACCAGTGAGGAGCTGCTGCTGCTCTGCCAGCTTCACAATGCGCGCCAGCATTTGTCTACCTGTCCGTCTCCTGAAGAATACTGAGTTTATGCACAAAGCTGCCATGCTATTCACAATGATGAGGGTGTAGGAGAGGTGAAGAGAGTAGAGGTGAGGAGAGAGGAGGTGAAGAGAGAGGAGGTGCCAGGCCACACTATTCGGCCCCCAGGCATCTGTCTAACACATTCTGTACTCCTGGTGTCTACCTAGCACAAATGCAAGAGGGATGTGCAATTTAAATTTTTACAGATGCTGCCAAATTGCTCTCTGAAGAGAGTGTGTCACCAACAATGCATGAGAATGAGCAGGCTTCACTTTACTGCTCTGTGAAGCATGATGTCAATTTTGAGAGAAATCTTCAATCACCCATCCACCTTCCTGGTTAATAACTCCAGGGTCACGTCTTGTACAAAGGCTTCCGATGCCCCTCTCCACTTCCCAACTCTAACACCTCACACTAAGATCCATCAGGACTCTAGAAGGACACTATCACACATTTGTTTTGGGGCCAGTACTGGGGCTTGAACTCAGGGCTTTGTGCTCTTACTTCGCTTTTTTTTTTTTCTCAACGTGGTACACTACCACTGAATCATGCCTCTACTTCCAGCTTTTTGCTGGTTAACTGGAGGTAAGAGTCTCAGATTTATATGCTCAGGCCAGTTTCAAACTGTAATTCTCAGATCTCAGCCTACTGAGTAGCTAGGATTACAGATGTGAGCCACTGACATCTGGCTCATGTTAAAACGTATTTGTATCAGGGTTGGGAAATCTTTTTACTACCAAAGCCCATATAGATATTTATAAAATCATTAGTGGGCCATATAAATTTATCAACATAGGCAGACAAGCACAGGTGTCTAACAAGAACCATACAGGAAGCACACGTGCCTGGGCCTTGTAAGGGCCAGGACCTACTCAGCACAGTAGCTGGCGCAGTAGCTGTAAACATGGAAAGAATGGATATGTTTCCTAACAGTTTTCAGCTCCTTGGCTGCCAAGTCTTGAACGTCCACTGTTTTGGGAAGTCTGTGACCTGGGAGGCTATTGTGCACACGTGCACGTGTGTGCTGGTCTTGGGGAACTGTCTTTGAGCTTTTGTGCTCAAGGCAAGCACTCTACTATTTAAGCCACAACTCCACTTCTGACTTTTTGGCAGTTAATTGGAGATAATCTTGTGGACTTTACTGCCTGGTAGATCTGAACTGTGATCCTTAGATCTTATACTCCTGAGTAGCTACAACTGCAGATGTAAGCCACTGGTGAGTGGTTATAGTATGGTTTCCATACCAACTAGAAAGTGTTCTACAACTTTTCAAATGCTCTTAAGACACTGGTGTGAATAAATTACAAACATACTGAAGCCTTATTGAAGCTTCTTGTCATGTTTTCTCCCTAAATGGAAACTGGAAAACAGCTGGCATCACAGAGACAACTGTGAAATGTGACATAATTTTTTTAGAACTAATATTTTCAGAAAAAGGTAACATCTTTGAAATGTTTCTTAAGCATTTATGTTGACCATAAAGGATAATAAGGACAAACTGTATTCAATTAGCGCTAAGAAATTCAGTTCAGGGCTGGGAAGGTGGCTTAGTGGTAGGGTGCTTGCCTAGCATGCATGAAGCCCTGGGTTCGATTTCTTAGTACCACATACACAGAAAGGCTGGAAGTGGTGCTGTGACTCAAGTGGTAGAGTGCTAGCCTTAAGCAAAAGCGGCTCAGGGACAGTGCCCAGGCCCTGAGATCAAGTACTTGCACCACAAAAATAAATAAATAAATTCAGTTCATCCAAGGATTGACTAAATTATGAAAGTCAAACTATCAAGAAATATTTGCAATATACAGTTAAACAAAAACATATCTAAAATAAAGTACAAATAACACAAAAAAACACAGGTAGCCCAATAGAAAAATAGGCCAAAGACTTAACAGTACCTTCCTAAAGAGAATCAGACATTACACAGGTGTATGTAAGTCTCTGGGCAGGTGCTCAATTTATCACTGTCATGGAAACACAGACAGAGAGGGATGGAATCTTATCCAGTGCTGTGGTGTCAGGTATACAACCTGCAGTTTGCAAACAGGCTGTTAAGCCATGCTGAACACATGCAAATCCAATGCCCAGGCAATTCTTCTCTTGGGTATAAAGATATTTAACCAAACGGTGCACAGATGTTCACCAAAGGATATGCCTAGAATGTTTAGAACAGTTCCATTTGTAATAGCTCCAAATTGGAAATAACTATCCCAATGCCGCCCATAGCAGAATGATAATCACACTATGGGTAACCCTTGCTTTTGCCTCCCCAGCCCTGAGCTTGGCATTAACACATATCAGCCATGAAAAAGCACATTTTACAGCTAGTGCAATGATACAGATGATCTAAAGGTGGAATATAAAATGAAGTAAGAAGCCAGGTATTGGTGGCTCACGCCTGTAAACCTGGTTACTCAGGAGGCTGAGATCTGAGGATTGTGGTTTGAAGACAGCCAAGGCAGGAGACCATGAAACTTATTTGCAATTAATCACCAAAAAACTAGAAATGGATCTGTGGCTCAAGTGATAGAATAGTAGGCTCAAGGAAAAAAAACTCATGGACAGCACCCAATCCCTGAGATCAAGCCCCAGTATCCCCCCCCCACACATTCTCTCTCTCTGTGTCTCTGTCTCAAAAGAAGCCAGATACAAGAGTATGCTTAAAAAAAATATCAAATATTGGGCTGGGAAGGTGGCTCAGTGGTAGAGCGCTTGCCTTGCATACCCGAGGCCCTGGGTTCGATTCCTCAGCACCACATAAGCAGAAAAACCCGGAAGTGGCACTGTGGCTCAAGTGATAGAGTGCTAGCCTTGAGCTGAAGAGCTGAGGGACAGCGCTCAGGCCCAGAGTTCAGGCCCCATGACCGTCGGGTCCCCACCCCCCAAAAAAGATACCAAATACAAAATATATGTAAACTAAATCTGAATAGTCAGCACATAGAACAGGGCTACCCTAGGGTAGGAGTAGCTATGTTTCACCCTGGGGGCCAACACAGGTTCTATTTTGTGACGACTTGCTGAAGACTACACACTTTTCTGTGTGTATATTATACTTCCACAGTCAGTGTCACAGGTACTGTGCTTACACTATATGACAACACCTGGGGGATAAGCAAAACTCCCATGCTGATTTTTAAAGACTATGGACATATACTTAGTTTGTGCAGTTAAAACTAGCTCCTTGAGCAGGGCAGCCAGGCGCTCTAACACTGACCTGCACTGCTTGTCATACTAATTTTTTTTTGTCGGTCATGTGACTTGAACTCTGGGCCTGGGCGCTGCCCCTCAGCTCTTCAGCTCAAAGCAAGCACCCTACCACTTAAGCCACAGTACCACTTCCAGTACTCTGGTGGTTCATTGGAGATAAGAGTCTCACGGACTTTCCAGTCCGGGCTGACTTTGAACCGTGATCCTCACATCTCAGCCTTCTGAGTAGCTAGGATTACAGGCATGAGCCACTGGCACCTGGGTGTAACACTAGTTTTTACATAAGCATTTTCCTGGGGAAGGGAAAGCAGGAGAAAATGAGGGAGAGGATACATTTCTATTCAGTGTTATCCTCTCCCTCAAAATGTACTCATTACCGTACTTCTGTAACTGTAACCCCTCTGTACATCACCTTTACAAAAAAAAAAAAATTCCTGCTGAAGCTGGGCAGGGGGCTCATCTGTACTAATAGCTATTTGAAGGTAGAGATTGAGGAATCCTGGCTTGAGATTAGTCTTAGCATAAACATTCCCCAGACTTGGGGCACAACAAACAGATTTGACAAATAGGAACACATCAGAATAAGTTACTATACAGTGAAAGACAGAGTTACTAAACTAGAAAGACAGACGACAGACTGGGAGAAAATCTTTACCAGCAAAACATCTAACAAAACATACTATCCAAAATATACAAGGAGCCCCCCAAATTAACACCCTCCCAAAACTAATAAATCAATCAATAAATGGGCAAAGGAGCTTAAGAGAGACATCTTAGAAGAATGGCAAATAAACACATGAGGACATGCTCAATATCCCTGGCTATAAAGAAAAATGCAAATCAAAGCAACTTTGAGATTCCATCTCGCCCAAGTTAGACTGGTCAACATCAAGAACTGGACAACAATACTGACAGGGATATGGGGTGGTAATGTAAACTAGTACAACCACTTTGGAAAGGAGATTTGAAGGTTCTTCAAAAACTAAACATAGATCTTCCACTCTTGGGTATCTACCCAGAATGTTACAAGTCAGGATACCATAAAGACACCTGCATGTTCATGTTCACTGCTGCACTATTCACAATATCCAAATTATAGAAACAGCCCAGATGCTGTTTACATAAATGTATACAGACACACAGACACACACACCCACACACAGGAATTTTACTCATCCATTAGGAAGAATAAGATTATGTCATTTGCAGGGAAATGGATGGACCTAGAACAAATCATGTTAAGTGAGATAAGCTAAGCTCAAAGAAAGAAATAGTGTACATTTTCTCTCCTATGTGGACACTGGATCTAAAATATTAACAGGATGTAATTTATATAGGACTCTAGACAATCAGACACAAAGAATCAGACCAAAGGAGGATACCAAGAGGGGAGGAACCTAAAGGTGTCATTTCCATACTATTTATCAAAATGAATTCCAGGAAATGAAAACATGGGTTACTTATGTTGGTGGTGGTGCAGTTTGTGTGTTTTTTTCCTTTTTCTTTTGTCTGTCATGGGGCTTGAACTCAGGGCCTGGGTGCTGTCTCTGAGTACTTCTGCTCAAGGCTAGTACTCTACCATTTTGAGCCACAGCATCACTTCTGATTTTTGAATGATTAATTGGAGATAAGAGTCTCACCAGGACTTTTCTGCCTGGGCTGCCTTCAAATCAAGATCCTCAGATTTTTTTTTTTCCTTTTTGGCTTTTTAGGGAGCATAGGAAGGGAGAAGGGAGGGTGAACAAATGTAGTCATGATAGTCAATATACACTGTATGGAAAATAAACTGCAACTTGTGGGCAGGGAAAGGAGAGGCAAACGGGGGTGGGGGGGGGGTGGGGGGAGACAGTGAAGGAAGGTGTGACAGTGTCCAAAAAATAATTCTCATTACCTAATTTATGAAATGATAACCCCTCTGTACAATTTTAATAATGACAAAATTGTATTTTTTAAGTAAAAAAAATAAGTTAAAAAATTCCTAAGTGCCGGTGGCTCATGCCTTTAATCCTAGCTACTCAGGAGGCTGAGATCTGAGGATCATGGTTCAAAGCCAGCCCAAGCAGGAAAGTCTGTGAGACTCTGATCTCCAAAAAAACACTAGAAAACCAGAAGTGGCACTGTGGCTCAAATGGTAGAGTGCTTGCTTTGAGCTGAAGAGCTGAGGGGCAGTGCCCAGGCCCAGCGTTCAAGCCCCACAATTGCCAGAAAGAAAAAAAAAAATCCTGAGACTCCACTTTAATGAACAGTGAAGTAGCAGGCGCTAAAGTGAGACTATCTAAAAAATAACCAACATATAAAAGACTACCTCAAGTGGAAGAGCTCTTGTCTAACAAGTTTGGGGCCCTGAATTCACCCCCGTAGGACCACCAGAAGAGGGAAAAATTCAAAGGACAATTTTCATTATTGGCATAGTCCTCTATCTTTATATTTAAAAAACAGCAGTAGTTTTAGCATCCAACACCACACATGCAGATACTAGCCAGAACGTTAAAAACTCCCAAGTCATCCTATGCAGCTTTTTAAGGACATACCTACTATTTACATCTAGGGCAGCAATGAACATTATGTTTTCCAGCCTTCTAGCCAAGGGGCCTCTTTGAAAGTGTCACCAGCAGACCACTGATCACCAAATGTGCCTGCAAAGAACTCTTGAAAAAGATTAATAGCTAAATCATAATGGCAACATGGAATCTAGACCTAAGCCAGGTGCTGGTGGCTCATACCTATAACCTTACTTGGGAGGTTGAAATCAGGGAGGGTCACAGGGTAAAGGCAGCCTGGGCATACACAAGAGTACTTTACAAACAGCTAGGCTCACTGGGGTATACTTGTCCTGTCTGCTGTATTGGAGGCTAAGGTTGGGCAGATCATATTCCAGGACAGTCTGAGCAGGGAAAGTCCTTGAGACTCCCTGTCAATGGAAACAAATTGGACTTAGTGTCGTAAGGAAGGAGAGAAAACTAGCAATCCCCTGGACAAGGTAGAAGAGACTGCTGGTTAAGACACTGCCCCTGCTGCATGCTATCCAACCAGGCTTTCAAATAATGGAATCAGTTGAGGAGCCCGACAACAGATGAGTGGATAGAGGTGGTACACACATGTTTACAAACAAAAACTAGAAACAACCTCAGCAACAGGGCAACTAGAAGCCTACACTCTATCAGCATCCCAGCTGCTGAAGATGATCCCAACTTCCAGGGCTTGAAAAGCCAGGCCTACTCCACTGGGGCAGTCTTTGCTTGGCTCTGGTGGGCACTGAAGTTCATGATCATTCCTCTTTACAAAGATGAATAGACCTTTCTGCTTCAGCTATCTTAGATCTCAATCACAGTGGGGTGTATGTGTGTGTCTGTCCGTCTTGAACTCAAGGCCTGGGCACTGTCCCTGAGCCTTTTTGCTAAAAGCTAGTGCTCTATCAATTGAGCCACACTGCCACTTCCAGCTTTTTGGAGTTTAATTGACGATCAGAGTCTCACAGATGTTCCCTGGACTGACTTCAAACCATAAACAACCATAAACATCAGATTCGGCCTCCTGAGTAGTTATGATTACAGGCATGAGCCATGGTGCCCAGCTCAAAGGATGTGTCTTAATGGAACCCCCAATCCCAGCCTACCTCTGTAGGGTCTGCCTCAAGGGCCTCAGTTCCAATCCTGCTTCTTCAGAGGACTTCCCTGACTACTTGAAGGCCG
Source organism: Dipodomys spectabilis (assembly GCF_019054845.1). Lineage (NCBI taxonomy): Eukaryota > Metazoa > Chordata > Mammalia > Rodentia > Heteromyidae > Dipodomys > Dipodomys spectabilis. The sequence goes on along the minus strand of NW_024870917.1, from coordinate 4,391,094 downwards.
GCTCTCATTCCACCCACTGTCACTATGTTCTTTGCATCTCTTGTTATTATCTGAAATGATCCTTCTTATTTGATGTTTACGCCTGTCTCCCCTGTGTGTTCCGAGAGAGCAAGGGCTGTGTCTATCTTCTTCATGCTATCTCTCCGCCCCCCCCCCCCCCCCCCCCCGCCTCGAGTCTGGAACAGTTCCCAATAAATATTTTGATGAATTTGAATGAAACAAATAAACACAGATATAATCTGTAAGAGGATCCAAAGGCCTGCAGTGCCTCTCTCATCCACCGTCATCATACTAACACATTACAAAGGGCTGGCAGTTGGGAGAGAGGCCCTCCAACCTTTTCTCTTGCTTGGTACTAATTTTTGAAGGTGTCCCACATTGAAATTACACCAGCATTTCATTTCCCTTTATTTATTTTGTTTGTTTTTGATGACTTTGGTTGGTTAATTGAAACTCATTTAAGTAGAGAGGATGAGAGATGCCAGCTTCTCTGACCTCAGTGCCCTGTGAGTTATTTATTCCACAGGGACATTCTTTACAGAAGAGCGACAGTCATCAGGCGGCAGTGACAGCAATGACAGGGAAGCCAGCCATTCCTCTTTGAAGTCTCACTTCACCGAGGATGGCGTCAGAGACTGGGAGATTGAAGGAAAGGAAAGAGTCTACAAAGGAAGAGAATTCTGTCTGGAATTGCTCTACACAGACGAAACCCAAGAGGCACAGAGATACTCACTAATTTCTATAAAGAGTTCATTTATGTTTATCGCATTTTTTGCGCTGGTCTCTACAAAAATTGCATGAATGGAATCAGCGTAGTCCTTGGCATCTCTCTCCATGACTTCTCTGGAAGGCAACAAGTGCAAATCAGAAATTCTGAACATTAAGATCTCAATGTCATCCCCTTCTGCCCAGAGGTTAGCCAGTGGATGTCAAAGGACGTCCTTTGGGGGATGAGCCCGGACACATGGTTTTTCTTCCAATTAGGCCACTTCTGTTGTTAAAACAACAAAGAATGCAATGGGATGTTGGGGAATGGCAAGACTCCTAACCTCTACCTCATTCCTCCAAAAGCCCTTGTTTGGGAACGATCAATAACCTCCTTTCTGTGTGCTGTAACTCAGTATCACAGGAGCTTGGGGGGTGGTGGTGGTGGTGCTGATCTTAGACAATGTCAAGTGTGAGGTGACCCATGTGTAAGTAAATTACATACCTGTCTCTTTACATAATATAATTAGTTTCAAATGCCTGAAGTCTTAATTTTAGTTAGAAACTTCAGGACTCCAACCACATAACAAAAGGAATTTTTCAATGTCACAGATAAAACAGAAGCCAGATTCATACACTGGATATTGCTCATTAAGAGAAGGAACACATAATCGGCATGGTAATCTTGCTGTAATAACTCACCTGACATCGATAAGATCACACTTATTTCCTGCAATGGCAACTACAATATTAGGTGGGCCATGCTGTCGGAGCTCTTTCACCCAGTTCTTTAATGTTGAAAATGTCTCCTGTAATAAAAAGGGAGAATGAGTGGAGACCTGATCGACTAAGAGTGTCCAAAGGCATCTAAGCAAAACGGAGCTAAAATCTTACTTCTTTTGTGATGTCGTAAACGATAACAGCCGCAGCTGACCCTCGGTAGTACATTGGTGCCAAGGCTCGGAACTGCAGAGGGAAAATAAACAACAGAATTGGGGATATTAGTTAAACATGTTCTTTGACTAGACTTTTAAGCCCATTATCCCCACACAAAAGGTAATCTTTCTCTTAAGCCACAGAAGATGACATAATGCTTTAAAGAAAATGAACCCTTAATTACAAGAGGCAAAAACTTCTAATGCAACACCAAAATGTCTCTCAGAAGATAGTTTAGAGTACAGTTTTATAGGAGTTAAGTATGGTGCTATAAGCAATTGTTTCAGCTAAAAGGCTTTTTAATTGAACTTAGTGCTGTAATTCCCAAATTCATTTGTTCAATAGTCCTTTAAACTCTGGGTTCTCAAACTATGAGGGAGATAAAAATAATGTGGTAGACAGTTCTCTAGAGAAGTGGCTGCATTGGGGTGTCAGAGGTCATCCTGCAATCCAGATGACAGCTGTCCTTGGCCTAAGTACACAGTTAAATTCACTGTTTGAATGAGTGTAGCTTGATTTTTGGATATCTCCATGAAGTTCCTAAGGTGAGGTCTCATTTTGCTCCATGAGCTTGTGCAGCTTCTGTAACCCTCCTCTTCACATGCAATGATGGAATAGCAAAGAAAAATCTTGGTTCCTGGGCATATGTCACACAGAATGGCTTGTCAACATTTAAAGCCAAGTTTACCCATTAACAGAGCCTCTCCATGGGTAGTAGCTCACCCCATATAAAGGCAGGAGCCATCTTTAAAAAGGAGCGTGTGATACATGCGCAGAATCCACATATACAGTTTGGCCTTGTAACTTCTTATCAATGGCTTACCAGTCTATAAACTTTTGGCCCTTAAACTTTCATGCTAAATAGGAGGGAGACAGCAGGTGTGCACAGCAAGTGATCAAGAACTGGTGAATGAATGAATGAGAACGTATGCGTGAGGCCAGGCTGAATGTCAGACCCAGGTATCCATGTTCAGAAATTTAGTCATCTCTGTGAGAGAAACATCTGTCCCTGGGCAAAAGCCTGCTAAATTCCAATATCAAGTTTGGAGAGAAAATAAACAAACAAACAAAGAACTTCAAGCACTACAAACATGTGCTGATAACATTAAGTTAAAAAGTTGGGCTGGGAAGGTGGCTCAGTGGTAGAGCGCTTGCCTTGCATGCATGAAGCCCTGGGTTCGATTCCTCAGCACCACATACACAGAAAAAGCCAGAAGTGGCACTGTGGCTCACGTGGTAGAGTGCTAGCCTTCACCAAAAGCTCAGGGACAGTGCCCAGGCCCTGAGTTTAAGTACCAGGACTGGCAAAAAAAGAAAAAAGAAAAAGACGGTAAGATGTTGGCTTGGCTTCCACAGCCTACAAGGAATGGGGCAGGAGCACAGAGTGGGACGACACCAAGGTAAGCCACTGCCTCCATCTTTGATTTACTTCTGATAACAATGTCTTTTATAGGATTGTGCAGTTTTTGCTTTTTTTCTAAAGTAAAAGTTCCATTAAGAAAAGCAGAGATCTTAAGCTGTACAGTCTGATAAATCGACAAATATTCTCCAGAGGATTAGGGCATTCCCATTAGCACAGGTTCTCCAACATCCTGTTTTCTGTGTCACTCTTTAACCTTGATTATAACTTGTCTTCAAGTCTTTTTATTGAGATGAACATGACCACTACAGCATTTTTTGCTTATGATCTGCACAGAATACTCATTTCCATGCTCTTACTTTCAACTATCTTGTGTGTGTGTATGTGTGTGTGTGCCCATACACAAACTTAAACTCAAGGCCTTGTGCTCTCAGCATTTTTCCCTTACAGCTGGCATCCTACAACTTCAGCCATACCTCATCCACATCTGGCTTTTTGCTAGTTAATTGGAGATTAGAGTCTCAAGGTTTATCTGCCCAGGCTGGCTTCAAACTGCAACCCTCAGATCTCTGCCTCCTGAGATCTAGCTATTGCTAAGATTACAAGAGCGAGCCATCAGCTTCTTTGAATGGTTAGAGATCATGTGGCTGGGTCCTACAATCTGGTACAACCTGACCACCTCTGCCCTTTAAATCTCAGTTCCTTTACATTTTATGTTCTTATCTGATGTGTCTGGGTGTAGGTGACCATTTACTTTTAACATTTCTATTCGTCTTCTCTTTTCCATTGATTGGATATTTTTTAGCACTCAATTTTAATACATTAATTCTTTTATTAGCTTTTTAAGCTATGCTTTCTTGTATTCTTCTTCTTCTTTTTTTGGGGTTGGTAGTGGGGCTTGAATTCTGGGTGTGGGGTTGTCCCTGAGCTCTTCAGTTCAAGGCTAGCGAGTGCTCTACCACTTGATCCACAGTGCCACTTCCGGTTTTCTGGTGGTTTACTGGAGATAAGTATCACAGCGGACTTTGCTGCCCAGGCTGGCTTTGAACCATGATCCTCAGACCTCAGCTTCCTGAGTAGCTAGAAGTATAGGTATGAGCTACCAGCACTTGCCTCTTGTATTACTTTTAAGAGTCTTCATGTAAAATGTCAGAATCAAGTAAAAGTCAAATTCCTTTTATCCTAGTCTCTGCTGTTGTTATGAAATATTTAAAATGTACATCTATCTACTCTACCGTACAGTTCAATGTTGTAATATTTGCACTAAATGTCCAGCTGCTTTTAAAGGTGACAAGAAAAAGAAATGATGGATTTTTAGTGCTTGTTTCTTCTTCCCGGGGCTCCGAGTGTCACTGCTGTCACTTCCCTTCAGTCTGAAAAACTTTCTGGGACTGCTGCTGCTCAATTCTTCCTATTTGTTTTTCTGAAAATGGCTTTGTTTTGATAGATATCTCTGGCAGGCTGACAGCTGTTGCGTTTTCCTTTGCTTTTAGCTTCAACATGTTAAAGATACTGTGCCAGTGGCTTCAGTTCTCCAATGTTTCTGTGGGTAGTCAGCCATTATTTACATTATTCTCCTGAATATGATGTTATCTTTTATCTCTAGTTGTTTTTAAGATTTTTCTCCTCACCTTTGTCTTTCAGTAGTCTGACTATGATTTATCTAGATGGATTTTCGTAGCACTCATGTTTGTTTATGTTCTGAACTGCTTGGATTTATGAGCTGATGTCTGACCACATGTGGCAAGATTTCAGCCATTATTTACTGAAATATATATATTTTTTCTCTATCTCCATTTCTCTCTTCACTCCTCTTGAGCCTCCAATTTCACACATATTAAACTTTGTCTCTATGGTACTGAGTGTTTGTCTTTCCCTGTTTGTCTGACTTGTCTTATTGCTCATCCTGTGAACTTTTCATCTTAGTTGAGTATTTGTATTTGATTCTCTATATTAAGTGTCCATTCTGGGTGAGATTTTAAATCTGTGATTAAGACTATTACTACTTAAAAAAACTTTTTTTCAATTTACTTTAATTGAATACCTTTATTCTGTATCCACAAATTCCAGTAAGAAGCCACTTTGGGGATTGCATTTACTTGCTGCAGTTCCTTTTCCCATTTCTTCCGAGTATGGCAATTCTGCTTATGTACTCAACAGTGTGAGTGACACACTGTAGACCTGGTTTCTGTCACTTCTCTAACGAAGGTTAATTTACTGGCTAATCATGCTGAAATCCGTTTTGCATAGTTAGGGTGTGTCTACTTGATGTGTGTCCTTAGTCCCAGGTCCTGGTTTTTCCCGTAAGGCCTGGACCTCCTGAAGTTTCAATGGACCGCACTCAACTGCAGCTCTGCTGGGCTGGGCAGCATGTGAAATCTCCGTGCAGTCTTATTACTGCTCTGGTGGTTGGTGTCTATGAGGTTTGGTGATGTCTTCTTCCTGTCTTGGGACCAACTAAACACTTGAAAGAATTTATAAAGAGATTTTCTGGTTGCTGTCCTTGCTGGATTCATCTTTTTCTGGTATTTGCCTCCTCTTCTTCCAACTGCTCTAGCAGCCCCAAACTCTGCTCAAATACCACAAGCTAGAAGAATCGGCACTCAGCTTGAATCCTAGCTACCTAGTGTCCCACAGACTGAGGTATGTTGACGTGGGACAGTATATATAAAAAGGCGCATGGCGCCCAGAACTACACACTTTTCGATCCCTGGCTATTTGGTTGCTGTGTAAGGCCTTCAAGTGGTCATTTAAAAATATTTTATATATAGCTGTGGTTTGTGTGATAAAACTCTCCGTTACTAACACCGAAACTCTTCCCTTCTTTTGGTGTAAAGGGAGAAGACAGAAACATTTGAAGAGACAAAAAAGATGGCAGGACATCTGTGTTCCAAAGCCAGGCAGATCAGGGGATAGCCAAGTTTCCTGGCAGGGGCCAGCAAGTAAAAAGCTTCAACAGCTGTGGGCTATGTGGTATCTATACTTATACTTATGTAAATAAGGTAAACAAATACTTACGTAAATAAAGTAAAACCCAGACAAAAGCCTGGGTTTGGTCCACAGATCACAGTCTGTTGGCCCCAGCTCTAGGTGGCCCTGAGCTCCTATACTCATCCCTGATTTTAAACATGCAAATAGTTTCTTCCATAACTGCTGTCAAAATAAATGAAAGTGTTTCCTCAGAGATCAGGCCACTAGGAAGAACCACGGGACAACACAGGGGTATAAATCTTTTTTTTTTTTTTTTGGTCAGTCATGGGGCTTGACTCTGGGCCCGAGCACTGTCCCTCAGCTCTTCAGCTCAAGGCTAGCACTCTACCACTTGAGCCACAGCGCCACTTCTGGCTTTTTTTTCTGCTTATGTGGTGCTGAGGAGTCGAACCCAGGGCCTCATGCATGCAAGGCAAGCACTCCACCACTGAGCCACCTTCCCAGCCCCAGGAATATAAATCTTTAAGTTTGACTGTAGTGTCTACAAGACGAGGTTAAAATGTTTTACTCTATATTGTCACATACAGACAGTAAGCATCTGACGTGTTTCTCCACATGTACAGTATATTTATGGCATGTATTCAACAGTGCTCATTCATGCAGTGTTATACCATCTCAACACTTGCACCATTAGGAAAGGATAACTGGTAAGAAAAGGTGACTAAATGAACTCATTCAGAACTGCGAATAATAGGGGCAAAAAAGACTTGCAAAGGCTGTCTTGAGAAAATAAATGTAAAATCATGAAAACAAGCTTCATTTTACCTGGCAGCTGAAAAAAAGCCTGGGCTCATTTTTATAGCCAGTATCTAATTTTTTAGATGAGCACTGAAGCAAGTTAATTGATAACCTGGCTATGAATCTTCTGATAAACATCTGATATGCTGGCACAATACAAAATACTTCATTGCACAATAGATTCTCACAGTCCTAGTATAATGTAAAAATGACAATTTTCATCAGAAATGATTGAAGGCTCTGGTCAGCTTTGCTGAGGCTCTTCTTAACCCTTTGATATACACAGGACTACTTTCTAAGCTTGTACATCAACATCCCAATCAGTATTTCTCTCTTCATAGAATTTAAGGAGATCTCCACTGACCAAGGAGTAATATAACATCGGATAAGCTTTCAAAACTGCTGTCAACCCCTAAACACATCACTTTACAATCAGTTATAACTTGACTAGAACAATAACTTGTGTCAAAGCTATGAGTGACAACAGATGCTAGGGCAAAATGAGGAGGATGTCAGCTCATGGAAAAGGGGTTTCATTCTATAACAGTGCTGGGCTCCATTATGAATCTCTTTGCTGTATTGAACTAAATAAACATATTAAGTGCTGGAAAATTCTACTTGGAGGCACTCCTCACATGGTAAATGTAAGTAGAGAGGCTGTCCTTACCTGTGTCTAAACAGGGTAAAGCCATCAGATGACCTAAGTTTATTGATATCAACACCATGTGCTAGGGCCTGAGAGTAGAGATATGAAGACAGTGTCCCCTCCCTACAAGGAGTTCAGTCTGATGGAAGGCAGATTAAGTAGGAGAACAGGTGATGATAACACAGATAAGGACAAAGACTGCTGAGAATACACAGAGTTAATTTGCTGATTTGTCCACCTAATCACTATCTGGACATTAGCTATCCATCAGGTAGGCGAGGGATGGCTTTAGTAGAGAACAAGACATGGTAGTCTTAGCTCCCAATTTACAAAGAGATGCTCAGTAAAGGTTAAGTAGAAAGACATCTAGTTATATCTCATGAGTATCTTGAGGAAAATGAATAAAGGCAGTGTGAGAGAATTGGTACCCCTGGTTAGGTTCAGAGGGTTAGAGAAAACTCCAAAGTGTGACATTTAACCTGGGACCAAAACGTGGTAAGGTGCCTGTGAGTGGAGAGCAGAGCAAGTTCCAGTGAGAAGGACTGACGCATGCGGGGGCCTGAGGACAACTGTGTCAGGACCTGTGGGCTAGAGGCCGATGGCTGGACAGAAGTGGAACGGGGCATGTGGGCTGCGCAGGCCCCTTCCGAACAAGGCCAGAGGACAAAGGCAGTCACTAAAGAGTGTTAGGAGGAGCAGAGCAGGGTTTCTAAAAGGACTCTGAGTCTTGTGAGTGGAAGTGACAGGGCAGGGCTGGGTAGAGGGAAAAGTATAGAGACCAGTGAAAAAGCTGCCAGACAGCTGAGTGGCGGTGAAAGGTGGCTGAGAGAGCAAGACGCCAGCGGTGGTGGCGGAAACAGATACATCTGAGATACACGTAAGACAACGGAGTCACCAGGACACATGAGGGAGCAGTGTGGAGGAACCCAAGAAAACCTTTGCACTTAAGCTGGAGCAACATGGGTATACGGCAGCCATCTCATCTGAGAGTCACAGACTCTTCCCGAGGCCCCAGAGGTGGGGTCTGCAGGCTTAAAGGGTAGAAGGGTTTGGAGGGTTAAAGTAGGAGGCACACGGAGAGCCATGGGCAAGCTGCAACTAGAGGGCAGAGTGGTAGACGAGTTAAAAAAGTTGTGACTGGCACACTGAGGGCCTTGAAGGCCCTGTCCAGGACAAGAGCACAATCCTTGAACCAGAACAGGCCTACATGTAGAGCATCTTGTGTGATGATTCTTGCATTTCAAACAATCTGTGATGCGCTATCAGATGCCTACTTCTTCTTAAGTCCTGCAATCTGGCAAGCCTGGATATATGACGCCCAGCACCAACAGGCTAAAATCAGTGCTTGTTAAGTGGGGCTCTTTTCTTGATGCTCCCTAATGAAGGGGCTCCTAATCAGGGCCCACCCCCAGCCTGGCCCCCATGGTATCGCCTGCCTAGCTGATGCTGCATGGGGCCACCTCCTTGAGGGGAGGCACATTCCTATCTCAGAACAACTTTTCCTGCTGAAGAAGCAATTCAAAGCAGGAAGACACAAAAGGCAGGCAAGCCAGCTAGTTCTATACCGCCATGGATGACCAGGAAGGAGAAGCGTACATCCTGGGTATTTCTTTCTTCATGTTCCAGTAAAAAGATTATATATTGCTGTGTACCATGGGACAGGCTCTGGTGGCAAGCATAATGTCTGCATTCCAGAATGATTCTTTTTTTTTTGGGGGGGGGTTCGGTTGTGGGGCCTGAACTCTGGGCCTGGGTGCTGTCCCTCAGCTCTTCAGCTCAAGGCTAGCGCTCTACCACTTGAGCCACAGCACCACTTCCAGCTTTTTCTTCTTTTTTTTTTTGCTATGTGGTGCTGAGGAATCGAACCCAGGGCCTCAGGCATGCAAAGCAAGAGCTCTACCACTGAGCCACCTTCCCAGCCCCTCCAGAATGATTATGATGAGGGTTTTGCTGCACCATCAAGTGGTGTAATTGAGACCTGGGATTTTGAGGAAGGACACATATACTGCTAGAAGGGAAAAGACCACCAGTTCATGGCTAACAGATCAGACCCAGGTTGTATGTAGATAAACGTGAGCGGACCCTGTGGTTAGTGGTATTTGTGTGGGAGGGTAATGGTTAGCAGAGGCCCAACTGCCCTAGGAGCCCCATCCTAGAGGACCACATCAGCATGGGAGGGGAGTGGAGAATGGAGGGCCGTAATAGCTCAGATGAGTAACTACATGGGAGCATGACATCCAGCATCAAAAAAATGGAAGAAACTAAAAAGAACAAACTTAAGACATTAAATCTGTACAAATGTAGTGTCTACATCTAGGACACTAGTAATGGCTTGTTTTGTTTCCTCCATTTGTCTGTGATGATTCTTGTCAGGTTTTATACCATACACAGTATCTATGTTGTCTTAGATAAGACCCTGATGACAGACTATTTTTCCTGATTACTTCTGGTATACTTTTAAGAGCTTAAGATAGCACTGTGCATCCATCAGATGTTCTGTTTTGATAGTCTGTTTGAAAACAAAATTAAACAGCAGCTGAATGATGGGGTAGCTGCCACAGGAGCCTTGGCAGGGACTTGGTGCCTAGCGGTGAGGGGAAACAGCAGATATGACTTTGCTTCTTCCCCTTTGCCTTCATATTTGGGTGGGCTTCCTCAAATCCCAGCAGGCCTGGGCTGCTGCAGCTGGTCCCACCCTGGACTAGCTCTTTCTTAGGCAAATAACCCTTCTGGTCAATTTTAGCACCAGGCATTTATTAAGTACTTACGGCAAGGCACTGGTGTTAGTTAGCTCATCCATTTCACTTAAATCTCAAACTTTATATGCTGTAAAGTTCCCTCTTTAGCTTTTAAAAGGCAGTTATAAATGACTTGTGCTTAACTCTCCCTTCCTACCACTAATTCCTTTATATCTTTACTAGAGGATGGAGCCTCAAATTATATACAATGCTCGAGTGGGATTTGATCAGGCCTGTTAGTCAGCATTTACTTGAAGACACTAAAAAGTATAAAAATGCCCTCAGTGCCCATTATCACTTTCTCCATCAGAGGACGTTGTGTCTCTAATTGAAAAGAAAAAGGCTGGCTTACGCAAATGGAAATAAATGTGTCTCTGGCGCACAGGAAAGAAGTGAGGAACATGAAATGACAGGAACGTTGACAGTTTAGTTGGAGCTTTAATTTGGTTTGGGCCTCAGAAACACATATAGTAAATTAAAGAGTGACTTACTCGTTCTTGTCCAGCTGTATCCCAGATTAGGAATTTATGTAGCTCATTTTGGTACTGGACAGTCTTGGTCATAAAAGATGCCCTATAAAGAGAGACCTAAATGATCAGAATACAATTATTTAAAGCACGTTTCCAGCCCCAGTTGGAAACATCACTTAGACTTAACATTCAAACTCCCAGCTCTGCACTATATCCTAACCGTGTTTTTCTCTGGAGTATTTATGAGATACTTAGATGCTGGCTGCAAAGTCTCTGTCAAAATAAAGCATTGGGCACAGCTGCCCAGCACAAAGAAAGAAGACTTTTGCCTATGTAAAATCAAAAGAACTGAGGCATGGTTTGTATCCAGATGTTAGCCTCCTTAGTAAAGCATTAAGAAAGAAGCTGTCACTAAAAAGATGTTATCAAGAGAAAATTTCCTAAAAATCAGGGTATTCAGGGAATCTGTGCACTAGTAAAAAATATTAAGCTGTTTTGGGGTTGACTTTCCCAATTCCCAGGCCACATGCCCATATAAACATCTGAGTAAGAACCAGGGTAACAACGAAGCTAATAAAATTAAGACATTCAACAAGAATCAAGTAGATGATGAAGTGAGAACTGTGAAGTACCCCAACTTGCAGAGCACCCTGGAAACCATGTGGGTCTTGATTATAAAACAGCCTTGCTGGTGGCTCATGCCTATAATTCTAGCTCCTCAGAAGGCTCAGATCTGAGGATCAAGGTTTGAGGCAAGCCCTGGCAGATAAGTCTTATCTCCAGTTGGGGGTGGGAGGGGGGAAGAAGAGGAGGAGAGCAGAGGTGGGTGTGTTTCTGGTAGGTGTGGCTCTGTGGCTGCCAGTCATGAGCCAAAAAGCTGAGAGGACCTGAGTTCAAGCCGCCACCATGCACAGGGACCTCCTCAGCCCTGACCGGGGAACAGCAGTCCTCAGGACACTGCCCTCACTCTCAGACAGGCACTCTAACCAAAGGGCTTTGAAGCAGAGCTTCCTTCCTCTGTAAGCCTCTGTGTTTCCTGAGACCCGTAGGCAGAGAGCATGAGTGGATGGTCCTTTTCAGTGCAGGTCCTTGGGCTTGAAGTCAGGGCCTGGGTGCTGTCCCTAAGCTTTTCTTGCTGAAGGCTAGCACTCTATCACTCGAGTCCCAGTTCTACTTCTGGCTTTTTTGGTAGTTTAGCGGAGATAAGAATTTCATCGACTTTCCTCCCTGGGCTAGCTTTGAGTTACAATTCTTAGATCTCAGGCTCCAGAGTAGCTAGGATTACAGGTCTGAGCCACCCATGCCCAGCCCAGGAAGTCCTTTGTCTCCAAGTCTTCTTATAGCATCCCAGCTTGGTTCAGAGTCTAGAGATGGCCCTGTCTTCTTTTCTACTGGGTAATGAGCTGGCTGGAGTTGAGTGCTACGTTGTTCTCTTGAATCATCATAATGTAATCACTCTAAACAAGACACTGAACGCAATGCTACACATTTTCAGATAAGCTTCAGCTTTGATACAATGAATATTTGTCAATATTTATATAAACTTACAGAACAGCAAGTAGCCTCCAAAATAGTGATCGTGATGATGGGAAAGTGAACAGGAAGCAAGATAGCCTTTATTTCATTCAATAAATGATTTTTATCAAGAACTTTGTGACTGATTAAGATGTGACACAGAATTTCTCACTTCAGAATGACCTAACCATTAAAAAAATATGGTTTATAGAGACAATTAATTGGGATGATGTATGTGCAAGTGCTTTGCAAATGTAATGTGCTACATGCATGCACAGTTGCATTAGTAGTAGTATTAGTGGCATTTAAACGCAGCCCTAGGAAATGTTTGAGTTTCCTTTGCAATTAGTCCTAAAAGCATGCAATACAACCTCTATCAATTATGGCTGTGGGATCACATACAGTGACAACAGTACCCCCCCAGGCTGTTGATGGAGTCAGCCACGCAATGTGTATACAATGATTACTGAAAGGATTGGAAGTATGCTTCACCTAACCAAAGGCTGACAAAGGAAATGTTTCATTACAGGATCAGCAAAGACTGAAGTCCAACCCATGTGCCACCCATTAACCTTTAATGAAAACAGACTTCCACCTTCATAGAAAACAGTGGTGAGGTATTGAGAGTTCTGAAGGACTGAAGCCACATGATCAGCACTCCTCACACCTTTCAGTCCACCCTTAGGTCTTCTCGTGCCCAAAGCACTCTCAGGTGTGTGGCTTGTCTCTTAGTGGCAACTTCACCAGACAATGATACCGGTTCTTCAGCAATCTTGTCTGTCTTGCCTCAAAAACCAAGAAAGGCAGCAATGACATCTCTGCCTGCTTCCTGTACCCAGCAGGAGGCAGCTTCCTTGCTAGAGGAAAATCACAGGTGAGTGGATTAGCACAAAGCTCCTACTCTGGGTTGGCTGGGCTGCCTCTCCAACCGTCGTTCATTCCACCCAACAGTATGCTGCGTTCTGACACCAGCACTCCAGCTCTGTGTTATACCACTGCCCTGCTTTCAGGGGACCCAGTTCCTTAGCCTTCTCTGGAAAACAACAACAAACCCCAAAGAGCCAGGGATTGTAAGTCCTGTGGCTCCCAACCTAAAATGGATAACTCTTTCCATACTGGCTATGATTTCCACTTTCAACTCTTGTACCCACCACCACTGCCTTGTTGATGCTTGAGCTCTCATGGCATCTTATGGGGCATTTCTGCTGCTCAAGCATGGGTTGAATCAGAGACTCCTTTGCTGCAAGTCCCAGCTTGTGTGCCTGAGATGATCATATCCCTACTCTACTGGGCCCACAGCAACAGGCATAGCTGCTAGACTGAAAGCTTGACCTAGCCTATCTGTAAGAAATACTTCCTCCACCGTAGCATTTAGATTTGGTTCCTCTCTTGAGGGGCAGGCCAAACTGGGGAGAGGATAATGCTTTTTGTTTCTCTCAAATGTTCTCCAATGAGCTCTGGGCTAGCCCCAGGACAGAAGCACCTGATTGGCCCAATAATGGATTTCTTGCCATATCTCTTGCATTCCCTGCTGAGGACAGCAGTTTTCCAAATCTACATAATGTAGATAATCCATTACTCTTAATATGGTGAAGATGTCCTACCCATAACATCCCAAATACAAGGTTCCCAGATATAGCATCTGCCTTTCACAGGATAGAACAAGTGTGCAACTATTCTTTGTCCTTTGTTACTTATGTCCAATTTTGTAATAACGCTGCTGGTTCTTCAGTTTATATTTAATCTATACTTGAACCTCAATCCCTGAAATGAATTTACAAATTGAACCCTAATCTTTGGGTGGGACTACTATAATTCCCTTCTCGTCATGGCTTGAACTCCAGGATCACTCCTGTAACGTTCAAGTTAAATCATGTGGAGGGTACGATAACTTCAATATCTTCTTGCCTTTTGAAAAACAGGCAGTGGCTCCCTGCCATTCAAATGATACATTTTTATTTTCCAGCCTGCCATTTACTTGTCTGATAACCTTATTTTTCACTGCTAAACCGTCTCTCTTCAGTCTGCCTAGGCAGATCTTATTACCTCTTTAATCTAAAATCCCTACCAGCATTATTTCCTAAAGCTAGAATGCCTTTCATATGCTCCTCCATTTTTCATGACATTCTAAAAATATGACTTTCATGCACACCAAGTAGTCACGATCTTCAGTCAGAGTACGTGTTCCCAATGAAAATACTTGCTACGAGATGCTTTAAAAATTTCTTTTCTTAATGGCAGGAACTTGTTTAACTCTCTCAGAACCCAGGTATGAGTGACGTTATACTGCAGACCCTCTATTTTCCTTGACTAGCACATGGATACTGTGTTCTGAGGAGGAACAACACAGTATATCCTAAAATTAACAACAGAACCAACTCCTAAACACTTAACAGCATATACGTTGTACATAATGATAAAGCACCATCAGACACCATCAAATCAAATTAGAGCAAATTGTGTGATTTGTGTTCCACAGTTGCACATCTTTAATCCTTTCAGTAAACTCTCCCATCTGAGACTAGTCAGATCCACTGTACCTACTCTGCACAGTACTTTCTTCTCAACAGTCACTACCCACAGGGGTGCACAATAAATTGTTCATCAGGTTCAGTCATCCCAAGTATTATTTTCCACATTTCAGTCACACAGAACCTTTGGTACATTATTTAAACATAAAGCCACCTAAATAAAGAGTTCAGCCTTCCTAAACAGGGTGTGTTGGGGTTGGTGGGAGTGCAATGGGCTGCAAGGGTGAAGATGAATATGATCGATGTGACTGTTTGCACCTATGAAAACAGAACAATGAAACCAGCTAAGACTGTTGTGGGTCAGGAGATGGGAGTCATGAGTAATATACAATAAACATATGTGGAAATGTAACAACTGACAGCCCCCGTAACTAATGCAAACTAATGAAAGTATTCAGCTTCCCTTCCTCTCTCCCTGTCACGCATCTTACAGGCATAATCCTTCTGCATCATAAACACAATCAAGAAAACCAGCTGTCTGTACTCAAGGCCCATTGTTGTAGGGTTCTCAGAGTGAGGCTCAACTCTCCACCATCACTGTACAACAAGAACCAGGCAGTAAGCAGAGAAGTAAGCAGAGATGCTTGCATCCAAGGGCAGGAAGTTGGGCCCAGCCATTCTCTAAACAGTATTCTCCTTGGAACATTTGCCCTTTCATTGTCTGGCAGGAATACTGGGCAAGACAAGCTGAGAATCAAGACCCTACTGCCGCTCTTCAGAGGCTGGCACTGGGGGACTGGCCATGTGAACACATGATTATAAGGCACATACTCTGGGAGATAGCAGGAATTCAGGGAGGTTGTAAGGGTCAGAGGTAGAGTCAAGTCTAAGTATACAGGAGAGGGTGATGCCAGGCATAGGAGGCAGGCCACTCCCTCCATGGCCACATCCTGACCACAACCTGTGAACAGGTGGCCTCGCGTGGCAAAAAAGACTTGTCAGATATGATTATGTAAGAATTTTGTGTTGGAAGAGCATTCTGGATCACATAGGTGAGCCTAAAAGTAATTATGTAACAGTTTTGTTAAGAGAACATTCTGGATCACATAAGGGAAGCCTGATATAATCATAAGGCTCTTTACACTGGGATAAGGAAGAGCCAGAGACAGAAAAGGTAATTAGAAGATGGAAGGAGAGTATAGAGTGATGAGCTGTGAAGATGGAGGAAGAGGCCACAAGCCAAGTCAGCCAGCTGAAGCTGAGAGGCAAGGAAACAAATTCTCTCCTCAGAGCCTCTGGAAGAAACCAGACTGAACTGAAGCTAGTGAATCTGATTTGAGACCTCTCATCTGCTGAACAGTAGAGGAGTAAATTCATGTCCGCCCATGACTGTTGGGATCTGTCATAGTAGCTAGAGGAAATGAATATTCTGTAACTTCAGAGAAGAGGTGAACTGTGAGCTGTACCTGGAAGTGGAGGAAGGACAGTTCAACAGATGAGGCAAGGAGTCACAATCTACAAAGAGCAAAATCAGGAACCAAAGCAGAGAAGTGTGGATGTGTTAGAAGCCACCTGGCCATGAGGCAGGGCTGGGACAGGTGGAGTGGTAAATGTGGTCAGGAGGCCACAGGCAGGTGGGGAACAGGTGGTTGTGAGTGTTCCTCGTGGTGAGCCAACACTTCATGGCTGCCCTTTCTGTTCTATCTGCTCCATTGTAATACTGTGAATTTTAACTAATCACTTCCTCTTTATAAAGTTCTAATATTAATAAAGTTAAAAACAAAACAAAACTAGCTTAGCCGGGTGCTGGTGGCTCATGCCTATAATCCTAGCTACTCAGGAGGCTGAGATCTGAGGATCGTGGTTCAAAGTCAGCCCTGGCAGGAAAGTCCGAGAGACTCATCTCCAGTAAACCACCAGAAAACCGGAAGAGGAGCTGTGGCTCAAGGCCCAGAGTTCAAGCCCCACAATAGACGAAACAAAAACAAAAACAAAAAAAACAAAAAAGACTAGTTTCGGGGGACGTGGGGGAGAACAAAGGAAGGGGTGATATTGACCAAGAAGCATTGAATTTATAAGCTGACTTACAAAACTATAACCCCTTAATAATTAAAAAACAAACTGAAAAAGACCCACCTAGTTCCATAGGTTTACTTTTCCCAACAGATACCTACATAATCAATATAAACTATGAAGTGCTTACCTGGGTACCACCCACATATGATGCTTTAGCAAAGACAATTAAGTGAGGGACCACTATGGGGGAAGGAGGTGAGGATGCTATCGGATTTGCTTCAGAAGGCAACTCCCCACTCTGCTACTATTACTGCCAGTACCTTACAGTGCAAAAGAGAGATAGGCAGGAATTGCTGGTGGGGAGAGGGGGGAGGAAGAGAGCACACTTGAGAGAACAACTAGATGGGAAAGGCTAGGAGGAAGGGAAGCAAGTAAAGTATCCCTAGGGAGATCTTGGCCAAAGATGAGGCAGCATTGGGGGGTAGGAAAGGACAAAAAGGCTTTGAGGCTGACTCAGGAAGCCACAGAGTATGGCCTGGGCAAGGGAAAGGAACACTCTTAGACAGGTGAGGTAGGTCTCTGTGAACGCAGGCAGTATGTGATGAGCCACTGCAGTCATTTCCATGCTGGAGTTAGAAACTACACACACTCACATGCTTCAATAGCCCAAATGCACGAGCCATGGAGATGCCAGTGATGTCTTCCCTTTCCATCCAGAAAGTTTCTCTCACTGCACACTTGATATTTTTAGCTATTTCCTTAGGAATACTTTAGGTTTAAAAAGTCCATGTACATGATTTCCCCTGAATCCTATTTTTTTTATTTTTTATTTTGCCAGTACTGGGGTTTGAACTCAGGGCCTGGGTGCTGTCCCTGATCCTCTTTGTGCTCGAGGTTAGTGCTCTACCACTTCAGCTACAGTGCCCCTTCCAGCTTTTTCTGAGTAGTTTATTGGAGATAAGAGTTTCATGGACTTTTCTGCTCGGGCTGGCTTCGAACTGTGATCCTCAGATCTCAGTCTACTGAGTAGTTAGGATTACAGGTATGAGCTACTGGTGGCCACTACTTTATTCTTTTTTCAACAAGATAGTAATACACATTCCACGC
The DNA here is from genome assembly GCF_019054845.1 of Dipodomys spectabilis. NCBI lineage: Eukaryota > Metazoa > Chordata > Mammalia > Rodentia > Heteromyidae > Dipodomys > Dipodomys spectabilis. Next base: position 4,373,401 of record NW_024870917.1, on the reverse strand, counting down.
ATTTCTTAGTTCTACATCTACTCATCGAGATAAACAGTTTCCTCAGGTGTTTCTCCTTTTACTAAATTACATTGAGTAAGTGCCCTGTAATTCAGATGGCCAGACCTTACTACGTGGCAATGCTGCAAGCATGAACCCCATGCAATTACTAACCTGTATCTGGGAACTCAGAGGCTCTTATCTGCAGGAGACAGTTCCACATACACAATGGTTGGGCCAGGCAGCAGGAGATAATAGCACATGAGCAAGAAGGAAGACCTCTCAGAACCTCCCCAGTCTTGGTTACTAGTTTTGTTACCAACTGTGCCACCAGGCACACAAGTCAATTAACCTCTCTGTATCTCAGTTTTCTTCTCTCAAGTATGGGAATAGCTTCATGAGTACCTTCCAAAGGTACATGTATGTACAGCCTAGGGCGCAGTTTAGCTCTATAGGGAAGTGCTAACAGGGTCCTCAGGCCATGGGAAATGCCCTCTGAGATGATTGTGGGATCTCAGGTCTTCTTGATTTATGTGAGGTGAGCAGCTTGTCGCTACTACATGCTCCCAAAACCAACAGCATATGCTCATTGTGGGTCAAAGGAACGGGCCAGAACATCCAAAACTATGGCCCAAAGTAAAACATCTCCCTTTGTGAGCCAATTGCCTTGTGTGTGTGTGTATGTATGTAGCTATATATACATATATATGTATATATACATATATATACGTATATGTACACACATACACATATATATATACACACACACACACCCATATATATGTTTACTTAAGTTTCTTGGTATGTTCAGCTGCCCAATGGACTTATTTTGATTATTTGGATAAGAATGTATGAATATACACATATATGTATTCATAGTCACACATACACTTTTATACGCGTATTTGCTTATTTATATATACGCATGTAAGTGTAGTCACACACATTTAATACTGCTACTGGGTTTGGACTCAGGGCCTCATGTTCTTCCTTAACCTCTACACTCAGGGCTGGTGCTCCATCACTTGAGCCACAACTCCATTTTTGGCTTTTTGCTGGTTAAGAGTCTCATGGACTATTTTTCCTAGGAACTGCCAGACTCTTAAAAAGCTGGGATTACAGGAATGAGCCAAGCCACCAGTACATTTTTTCATTATAGTGATAGAAAGCTGAGTAATACAATGGTTGGTCGCGGGGCCTGAACTCTGGGCCTGGGCACTGTCCCTCAGCTCTTCAGCTCAAGGCTAGCACTCTACCACTTGAGCCACAGCCCCACTTCCCGCTTTTTCTGCTTATGTGGTGCTGAGGAATCAAACCCAGGGCCTCATGTATGCGAGGCAAGCACTCTACCACTAAGCCATCTTCCCAGCCCTATACATACATTTTTAATTTAGGTATAATAGTATAATTAGATAACTTCTGTACAATTTTAGATATAACTGTACAATAAATGCAAAATAAAATGGAGTGTGTAGGTCTACAGTCCAATGAGTTTTGAAATTTCACACTCTCATATAACCATGAACCAAAGTAAGATAAACATTTCCATGTGCCTAGAAGTTCCCTTGTCCTCATTTCCAGTTAATTCCTGTCTCTACCCTGGACATGTTAGTGTCTATTAAAAAAAACACAAATGTTAGAAATTAGAGGACAGTCCATGTAATTTTGTATATGGCAGGTATTTTTTAATAGGATATGGCTATGTAGCCCTCTATGGCCTCAAACTGCAATACTCATGCCTTAGCCTCCTGAATTCTGGGAATGGAGGCCATCATCTCATGTTCAGCTTTGACTGCTTTTGAGATTTGTTCCTTATTTTTGGTTTTTAGCAGTCTGACTCTATTAACACTCCTGGGCTATGGTTTATTTTATGTTTATTCTGACTGGAGTTTGCAGATATACCTGGATTTGTACCCTGATCACTTTATCAGTTCTGGAAAGTTTTTGCTATCAATTCTTTTTCTTGAAGTCCATTATGTGTAAGACTCGACAGTATCCAACAGCTCTTGGATTTAAAAAAAAAACAACAACAAAATTTTTCCTTCTCTTTGTGTTGTGTTTCAGTTTGGATATCTTCCACTGACCTGACTTTAAAGTGGATGCTTACAGCAGACAGTCAGAGGAAAGGAGGCAGGAGTGAGGGTCTAAGGGACCCTCTTCACGGCTCAGCCCACCCCTGTTTCTGTGTCTTGGCTGAGTCACCCTACGTCCAATGAAAGCAGTGACTAGTGTGGAGAGGGTATAAGACCCTCTGTCCTTCCTGAAGTCTCCACCTAGGAGCCTGAATGTTCCCATCTATGGCAAATGTCTCCATCCTCCATTTCAGTGGAAGAAAGCAGCAAGGGATCTCTGCTGAACGGCCTGACACCTTCTGAAGTTTTCTTCATTTAGGTTTCTTTGTATGCTCAGTGTCTAATGGACTTAGAAAAACATACCTTGCTTGTTTGGGTTATTTGGATGTGAATGACAATCTTTGAGACTTTAATATCTGACCTAGAAAACACAAAGGCTTGATTCAAAGACTGAATCATTACATTTAAAGAACATAATAAGCACATTATTATTACTGCTACTTATATTTTGATGCATTTTGCCAAGTGGTCCTCATAGCGACAGTACCTACACTCAGGGTGCACCTGTTAACTCTCCCCAGGTCTCTGGGTCATGGGGGTGGAAAGAGAAGGAAGGTCAGTAGTAAACAGGTCGGTGATATACCTACATTAAAAACAAACAAACAAAAAACATTTGGAGTCACTGGAGGCGGCCCTGGCAGCTGTGGAAGTGCATTAAATCACCTACAGAGGCACATAATTATGCACCACTTCAACATTTTAGGGCTGCACACTGAGGCCAGGGAACAGGAGGAAGAAGACTTCCCCGAAAGGCACAAAGACCAGAGCTGAATCCCAGGTAACAAGAGGGGAAAAAGAAAGAATACTAAGAAGGTATCAGGAAAACATAGGATGCTTTTTGAAATAACAAATACATTAAAAACCATCTGTATTCCAAGTTGATGCTGACCTCTCCAGCAATGGTTTCAGTGTGATGAGAACAGAAGCAGGTAAAAGGAGGGTTAAAAGTAGGTCAGAGCCTGAGCACCCGTGGCTCACACCTGTAATCTTAGCTACACAGGAGGCTGAGATCTGAGGATCATGGTTCAAGCCAGCCCAGGCAGGAAAGTCCCTGAGACTCTATCTCCAATTTATCACCAAAAAAGCTAAAGTGGAGCAATGGCTCAAGTGATAGAATGCTAGCCTTGAGCACAAAAGCTCAGAGACAATGTCCAGGCTCTGAGTTGAAGCCGCAGGACTGGTATATGTGCACATGCACATGTACACACATACACACACAGTAGATGAGAGATTAGGAAACAGACTATGATGTATATACAATTATGTAAAGCCTAAACACCACATATTTTTAATTGGGCATCTATGGTGGGCTGCGGATCATTTCCATAAGACTTCTCCTCTAAAAGAGTGAACACTGGGAGGCCTGGAAACAGGTAACAAGCAAGTAAACAAGTTGATTGTGATGCTTACTATGAAAAAAAAAAACCCAACCACCCAGAACTGCTGTGTGGTAATAATGACTGGAAAGTTGAGATAGAGAAAATCTTTGGAATGAATCCTGTTTTAAGTTGAACAGTTTTAAGTAAAAAGTAAGTTCAAGGCTGACCTGGGAGAGAATATCAGTTGTCTGGTAAGATGATGCCTGTGGCTGAAATGTAAGAAGAAGATATAAAAGTCCAGGTGGCTGGACGATGAGGTCTAGGTAACCAGTGTGGTTGGAAACTGAGAGGGCATATACATTAGGCAGCAAGGAGCTCCAGAAGAGGGGCTGCAAATCTATACACAGACTCCTGAAATTCACAGCTACTTCCTAAACAGTACATACAACCGGGGTACTCCAGGGAGTCTAACAGAGAGCAACTGCTGGAAGGCTGACAAATATAGGGGACAAGGGTTAGAAATCTGACTTGACTCCAGCCAAGTTGCAGAGGCTCATGGTAGACCATGAATGAAAATCCAGGTAGGTATACTTCAGAAGTAAAGACAAAGTCCCAGAAAGAAGGCCTTGCCACAAGGATAAAGACAACACTCCAATGCAACCACCCTGGGAAAAAACAAAGCCAAACTTCTACAAACTGTAGATGATTAGTCCTAAAACAAAACTGTATTCTTCAAAGAGAATCTAAAATCTCTATGAACTTATCTCCTGCAGTATCCTGTATACAAAGTAGATCTGCAAAGAAACTGTGACTCTATGTCCAAAGTGAAAACAGTAGAGAGGGGCTATAGAGGTAAGCTCAGAGGGGCGCAGAGGTAAAGCACCTGCCCAGCAAGTGTGAAACCTGAGTTCAAGCCCAAGTACTGCCAACAAACACATACATAATTTGGTTACTAAAGGCTGAATATTTAATTTAAAAACAAAGTAAAACAGCAGACAGTAACTCAGACAACCCAGTGTTGGAAATAATGGGAATGAAAAAAGTTACATAAATATAATCAAGACCTAAAGAAGAGGAGTCACATGGAAAGAGCAAAAGCTGAATCTAAGCATATAAAATACAAGAACCAAATCAAGAACCAAATGAAAATTCTAGATAAAAGAAATGAAAAACAAAACAACAAAAGCCTCATCTAGATACTGAACAGAACACTGGATAAATCTGAAAGATCAATTGGATTTAAAGCTAAATGGATAGAAGTTTTATGATCCTAACAGAGTGCAAATAATGGGAAAAGAAATGCAGAACATCAGTGGCCCACCTAACCCTCAAACGTGTGTCCAACCAGAATCACCTAAGTGCAGCAGGAGAATGGAGCAGAAATCAGTGCTGCAAATGTCCTCAATTTTGTAAAAAATCAAGAAGCCCAACGAACCTGGGTTTATTACACTCAGCATATTACAGTAAGCTGAAAACAAAAGATAAAGAGCAGATCAAAAGTGTAGCCAGAGAAGAAAAAAATGTGTGTCACTTATGGCACTGTTACAGATGATAGCCAGTCCACAGAAACAATGGAGACCAGGAAAGAACAGAATACATGTATAAAGTGCTAAAGAAAAGAAAACAAACCAAAGAAAAAAGCTAACACCCAGAAATCAACTAGCAAAGATATCCTTCTGAAGTGAGGGTAGAAAGAGCTGCCACTGTGCTGTAGGGATGTGCGGCGGCATCCATTAGAGTTAAAAGTATCCTGTGATTTTCACTTGGAACAACTTCAAGGGGCAAAAAAGAGTTGGTGATGGTAGGATTAGCTTGACGATGATGAAAATATCACTTACAAGATGGATAGGCATGATTATTATGCCACCAAAGGAAAAAGATTAGGAAGAGAACTGTAAATAGCTGAAAATAGCAAAAGGACCTAAACACACAGATACTCTTCCACTAATTTGTACAAAAATTAATATAGTAATCATTACTTCTGGAAGGATGGTAGATGCATGGACTGTGTGCCAATGCCAACATGATGACGTGATTCATACAGCAATTAAAGTCATACTTCAAGTATCAAAAAGTCTGAAGCTTCAGTTACTAGCAGGAAGGGTGAACATGATACAGGCAAATCTCAAATCTGTCTTAAATCAAGTCTTTTTTCATATAGTGTCTTGACTAAAAACAACAAAAATGCCTGCATTTAAATTCAACAGTTAGGGGCTGGGGGTTTAGCCCAGTGGAAGGGCGCCTGCCTGGCGCGCGCAAGGCCCTGGGTTCGGTTCTCAGCCCTGGGGAAACAAAAAAAAAAATTCAACAGTTACAGCCGATAACATGAGCTAAACATTGGTAAGACTACTTCACAGCCTTATGGCTCTCTGAACAACACCATGGTGGTCAGCAAGAACAAGCGCCTTACAAAAAGGTCGCTAAAAGGGAGCCAAGAAGAAAGTGGTTGATGTATCTTCTAAGAAAGACTGGTATGGTGTGAAATCATCAGCCATGTCCAATATGAGAAATAGTCGAAAAATACTAGTCACATGGACTCAAGGAAAGGAATCAAACTGCATCTGATGGCCTCAGGGGTCGGGGTCTGGAGCAAACCCTGATGATCTGTAACATGATGAATTTGCATTTAGAAAATTCAAGTTTACAACTAAGAATGTTTGGGCAAAAACTGCCTGACTTCCATAGCACCGATCTTATTTATCCATGACAAAATGAGTTCCATGGTCAAAAAGTGGCAGACCATGATTGAGGCTCTGATGTCAAGACTACAAAACAACCAGATTATCAAGACCTCTTCCTATGTTTGCACCAACAGGTCCAACAAATCCAAAAGATGGAAATCATGATGCAGACAATGACTGGAAAGTAGTTAATAAATTGAATCCAGACAGCATTGGGAAAAACATAGACAAGGCTTGCCATCCATTTATCCATTTCATGATGTCTTTGTTAGAAAAGTAAAATCACTAAAGAAGCCCAAGTTTGAGTTGGGAAACCTCATGAAGCTTCATAGTGAAGGTGGTTGTTCTGGAAAAGCTACTGGGGATAAGATTGGTGCTAAAGTTGAATGAGCTAATGGATTCAAACCATTAATCTAAGAATTCATTTAAAATTCATATTTTAATAGTGACAAAAGGCTTATTTGTGAACAAAAATATAATACATATATTCTCATGTACCATAATTTTTCTTTCTCTTTTGTTAAGGCACTGCCATTCAAGCTTAAAGCTAGTGTTCTTGAAATAGAGTATAAGTTTACAAGACGAAAATGACAAAGTATTAGATGGCAGTGGAAACACTTCTGAAAAGTAAAATTTCAAGGGCTGGGAAGGTGTCTCAGTGGTAGAGTGCTTGCCTTGCATGCATGAGGCCCTGGGTTCGATTCCTCAGCACCATATAAGCAGAAAAGGCCAGAGGGACAGTGCCTAGGTCCAGAGTTCAGGCCCCAGACTGACCCACCCCCCCAAAAAAAGTAAAAATTTCAAGAAGGAAAAGCCAGAAAGGATCCTTTATCTATCTTATTTAGTGAAAGGGCAGAGGTTGACGTTTAAAGTAGCAGGTACAATGAACACTGCCACAGTGTTAATTGAAAGCAGTGTGGGTTCTGACTACTGTAGTGTCAAAAACATATTCAGGATTTTCTTTTCTTTCCTCCTCCTCTTCCTCCTCCTCCTCCTCCCCCCCTCTTCCTCTTCCCCTTCCCGCTCCTCCTCCTCCTCCTTTTTTTTTTTTTTTTGGTAGCATAAGGGTTTGAACTGAGCCTCACTTTTGCTAGCCAGGTCTCTACTACCAAGCCACATCTAGAGCCCTTCAGGATTGTCTTGGTATCTGTATTTATAATAAAATGCTGGGAGGGACTAATAAATTTCTGCTAAAAGCTGTTCCTATGTGTTACATGCAACAGACAACTAAATATCTATTTACCATCTTTGTTGAACAAACCATGCATTTACGTTTCAGAAAACAACAAAAAGAATCAAGATGTATTGATATGTACATTTTGAGCATGGAATTATTGTTATTAGTATTTTGTTGTGCTGGAGATCAAATTGAGGTCCTGCCCATGTTAGTCAAGTACTTTACCACTAAGCAACATTCCCCCAGCACTATAGTAAGTCTTAAAATGTAAGTAAAATATGGAACATGTCCAGGGAGCAGGACTGGAGGAATAGAGCTGCAATGCAGAAGATACCAGATAAATATTGAGAAAAATCTGTCACCAGTATTTCTGGATACATGAAAAGCTGAGTTCTTCAGACAGACATTAAAAGAAAACTCAATTTTGTAGGAAGAAATGAAAAGCAATAGAAATGGTAATATATGTGTAAAATAGTTATTTTTCTTCTTTTCTTCCCCCTGTTCTGAATAAGTATTTAGTTCAAAAGGCCCCATTAGAGAGGTAATTCTTCATGGTGGGGGATGGACAGAGCTACAGTGGCCCCAAGAGGGGCATTAAAGCCTGCACAGAGTAAACATTACCATCCAGGCAGACTAAGCCAGTTGGTCTGGATTGACTAACAGAGCTTGGTCTATGATGATGGACTCAACAATTAACTTCCATCCATCCATCCATCCATCCATCCATCCATCCATCCATCCATCCATCCATCCATCCATCGAGTGCCAGGATCAAAGCACCAGCCTCAGCAGGCTGGAAAAGCACTCTACCACTGAGCTGCATTCCGAGCCCTAATTTTATATCAAATAGCCAGTTGTTCTTCATGATACTGAAATGGGGTAGAAGAATACAGTGAAACAAGCATCTTTAAAAAAAAAAAAAATCCAGAGGGCTGAAAAGATGGCTCAGTGGTAGAGTGCTTGCCTTGCATGCATGAGGCTCTGGGTTCAATTCCACATAAGCAGAAAAAGTGGGAAGTGGTGCTATGGCTCAAGTAGTAGAGCGCTAGGTGCTGTGGCTCAAGTGGTAGACAGCTAGCCTTGAGCTAAAGAGCTGAGGGACAGCGCCCAGGACCAGAGTTCAAGCCCCATGACAAAAAAACAAAACAAAACAAAAACTAAAACCATGTCCAATTTACAGAAAAGTTTCCAGTAAAATACAAACATTTTTCTGCTTTCAACTCATTAAGGAGTTTCAAGTATATGCATATTATTCTGAACCATTTTACAGAATTTATTTGCCTTACTTCCTTAGAAGTCCTACAAGTAATGCTACTTTACTATATACACAGAATAAGACCAAAATCATGGAATGAATGAATACCAACTTATCAGCCGAGGTTCTCAACTGTCCCCGCTGCCTGTGGCTGCCAGAATTCCTCAGTCTTTGCTCTGGAATAGCTAAACTGTGACTTCAGATTTCAGACTTCTGAAGGTTTACAAACCAGTTGTTTTGTCAAATGTTTCTCACTTCGAGTTTGTCTGATGTTTACAATAAGAAGTAGGTTATGCTGCTTTTCACCCAGAATATAGCATTAGCTGCTGGAATGGCTCTGATCTACTCTGAATTTCATGAATTTTTTAAACTATAATTTTGAATAATATTTTATTCCATGGCTTCTTTTTAATGGGCTAAGGTTCTGTATGAAATCAAAGGTTCATTTCTTCTTAAAATTAAAGGTAAAAAAAGAGTTTAAAAAAAAGAAGTGGGTTATGCTGCAAAAAAGATGAACATTTGAAATTCAATTTGGGGTGTGTGTGTGTGTGTGTGTGTGTGTGTGTGTGTGTGTGTTGTTCTTCCCGCCTAGAGTGGAGTTCATTCTCAACCCTTGGGTTTAGGATGGCGTGGCAATTCTCTCGATGAAGGGAAGCCACAGCAGGTGACTCATGAAAGACAGTAAAGACACCTCCCAGTGTCTCCTAGGAAAGTTAATTGCCTTTTGAGGACACTCACGCAATGGGAAGGAGGGAGAGGCTCAGAACAGATACTTTTGGTCCAGCTTCCCTTCAGGTACCTGGAGCACTGGTGCTCATCATCAAAGACAGCACCAGGACAGACCCTGAGCCAAACCATACCCTCCAGGTTACTTGGGTTCAGATCCACAGAAAACCAAAGATAACAAATGTTCATTGTTCCAAGCTGCTAAGTATTGGAATAACCTGTTACAAATAGTATAAAATACAGTCACATTATATAAACAGAAAAAAGAAGGAAAGACAGTACTGTCATCTAAGATGCAATAGAGTACTAAGACAAAATTTGTGACTGATTCTTGATTAAAAAAAAACAAAACAAAAAACAACCAACATTATACTCTATACGGTTGGAAATATTCAGTATTACCGTACTAAATGTTTTCCATGGAAGGCTTTTTGAGAAAAGATAAAGAGTTTGGTTCTTAGAACTTTTTCAAAATAATACTGCTAGTCCTAGCCAGTGGACCAAGGAATTGGGGAAAAAAAAAAAAAAAAACACAAAAAAGAGAAAAGCAGCCAGGTGTTGGTGGCTCATACCTGTAATTGTAGTTACCCTGGAGGCTAAGATCTAAGGATCGAAGGATCGTGGTTCAAAGCCAGCCAAGGCAGAGTCCATGAAACTTTTTTTTTTTTTGGTCAGTCATGGGTCTTGAACTCTGAGTCTGCTGCTATCCCTCAGCTCTTCAGCTCAAGGCTATGCGCACTACCATGTGAGCCACAGTGCCACTTCTGACTTTTTCTGTTTATGTGGTGCTGAGGAATTGAATCCAGGGCCTCATGCATGTGAGGCAAGCACTCTACTACTGAGCCACCTTCCCAGACCCATGAGACTCTTATCTCCAATTAACCAAAAGAAAACTGGAAGTGGAGCTGTGCCTCAAGTGGTAGAGCGAGCCTTGAGCTGAAGAGCTCAGGGACAGCACCTAGGCCCAGAGTGCAAGCCCTACTATCGACAGGAGAGAGAGGGGGCGGGACCAAATAAATAAAAACATTAAAAAAACTAAGACAAAAAACAAAAAGATCATATTTTTAGATAATATGATTATATAATGAAGAATTCTAAGGACTCTGCAGGACAGCTCCTAACACACAAATTTAACAAGATTAAAAATACCTACAAGGGCTGGGAGCCGGTGGCTCATGCCTGTAATCCTGGCTACTCAGAGGCTGAGGTTGGAGGACCATGGTTCAAAGCTAGCCTAGGCAGGGAAGTCCGTGAGACTATTATCTCCAATTACCACCAAAAAACTGGAAGCGGTGCTGTGGCTCAAGTGGTAGAGCGCTCACCTTGAGCTGAAGAGCTCAGAACAGCACCCAAGCCAAGAATTCAAGCCCCACAGCCAACAAAAAAAAGTATACAAGGTCAAAAAAAAAAAAAAGTGGTATTCTATAGATGGGTAACAAATGATTACACATAAAAAAGAAAAAAACGCAATTCAGTTTATAGTAGCTAAAATATTTAAATATTTATGACATTTTCAACAAACTTCCAGACTACTTTGAAATAATGTAGACAGAAAATAAAGAACATCTAAATAAATGGATAAGAATCAAGACATGGGGCTGGGAAGGTGGCTCAGTGGTGGAGCGCTTGCCTTGCATGCATGAGGCCCTGGGTTCGATTCCTCAGTACCACATGAACAGAAAAAGCAGGAAGTGGCACTGTGGCTCAAGCGGTAGAGTGCTAGCCTTGAGCTGAAGAGCTGAGGGACAGTGCCCAGGCCCAGAGTTCAGGCCCCATGACTGACAAAAAAATAAAAAATAAAGAAGAGATTCAGTGTTGTAATTTTACTCAAGCACAGTCAATGGGAAAGGGAAGTTTTTTGAGCAAGTGAGGTACAACAACTGGAGATACCACGGAAAAGAACCAACCTGACCTCCATCTTACACAAGGAAAACGAATTGGAGATGGACCAACGAACTAAACACAAAGTTAACTAAGAAGATTCTAGAAGAAAATATAGTATAATATCCTTGAGATATTCAGGCTGAGATTACGTAGGGAATGACCCAAAGGCCAGGAAGCAAAGATACAACTGACAACATGAACTTGATCAACATTAAGACACAATTCCATTGGAAGACATGTTATGAAAATTTAAAAAGCAAGCTACTAAATGGAAGAAAAGTCATATCTTGCAGAAATGTTATATCTGGAAAATACAAAAACTTCTACACATTAGTAAGAAATAAGACCAAAACACTCTACCAAGACTTGAAGAATAACTCATATATATGAATGATCAACATATTCAAAGATGCCTGACATTATTCATCTAGGAAAGGCAAATTAAAATCACAATGGGATACCATTGTGTGTGTGTATACAACAATTGTGGGTACCAAAGCATTGTGTTAGGATGTGCTATGTCCTCACTAAATACTGGTGAGCACATCCTCAACACAATACATTTCCAGTGCAAGACTGGTAATGTCCTCAGTTACACGGGCATCTGCCCTAAAACTAGCAAGTCTACCTCTACTTATTTACATAAAGGAAATTAAAATATATACCCACAGAAAGAGGCTTAAAATAGGTGTTTACAACACCTGTATTCATAATAGCAGAAAGCTGAAAACAGTTTAGATGTCCACAATCAGAAAAAAGGACAAGGAAATGATGGTCTTATTTATGTAAGAGAATAATTGCGCCCCAATTTTTAAAAAGAGGACTGACTAGGACTCTGATACCTGCAACAAAGCTTCATCTGGAAAATATTACTTCCCCATTCATGGAGAAGAATCAGATGCCAATGACCATATTTTGTATTATTTCACATATGTGAAATACATAATAGGTAATTATATGATGGAAATCACAATGGTGATACAGGGATGGGACTCACAAGGAACTTTCTGAGGCAGTGGAAAATTTCTGCATTTTGATTAGGGTGGTAGTTACATAGAGTCTACTTATCAAAATCAAATCTTAGTCACTTATAAGACCCACCTTAAATAAAAACATACAAAGAATAAAAACAAATAGCAAAAAGATGCACCACACAAATACTGACCAAAGGACATAGTGTTGTTACCTCAATAATAGGTAAATTACACTGTAATGCAAAACATCTTCCCACTGCTGAAGAGTACATTTCATAATGCTGGTGTTGACAGTAGCATGTAAAGCTCTAAGTTTTGTTATTTCCTAATGTGGCTGTAAAACAGATAAAACTGACCTTATGATGAAAAGGAATAGAAAAACCCACAACTACAGTGGTATATTTTATCCCATTTCTCTATCAATAACTGACAAAATCAGATAAGCAAAAACTTAACAAGGATAATATAAAAACATAATTAATAATTGCGACCTAATTTTACTCATGTGACATAGCACTTAACAGTCGAAGAAAATGTAGCATTTTCAAATAAACACATGGTCAAAAATGACCACAAGCTAGATCATATAACCGACTGTCAGGTCTCAAATGATTTAGTTATATTATCTTAGAACAATTATTATGCCAGTAATCATTAGGAAAAAGTTATTCCTGCATTTGGATTTGAGAAATGCACACCTACTTAAATAACACTTGGGTCAAAGATGAAATCATAATAGAAACTAGAACATATTTTGAATTGAATAATAAATGACAAAACATATAACTTGCTAGATCCAATAAAAGCCACTATTAGGGTTAAAAAATATAAGGAATACAAAACTGGGTGCATGATTCAAATGGTAGAGCACCTGCCTAACAAGCAGGTACACTCTTGAGTTCAACCCTCACTAACACCAAATGAATGAATGAATATAAACAAAAGAAATACAACTGAGAAAGACCAAAAAAATCAGTAATCAAAACTCCTATTTCAAAAAGTTAGAAGTGGAGCAGTACACTGACAGAACAGAAATCATAAAGATGGGAGCAGATTAATAAATTAACAAAATAGAGAACAGACATACTATAGGGCTGATTAAAAGCAAAAATATTACCAGAAATGAAAAAGGAGTATTAATATATAATTCTTTTTTTTTGGGGGGGGGGGTCTGGTTGTGGGGCCTGAACTCTGGGCCTTGGCACAGTCCCTCAGCTCTTCAGCTCAAGGCTAGTGCTCTACTACTTGAGCCACAGCGCCACTTGCAGCTTTTTTCTTTTGCTTATGTGGTGCTGAGGAATCGAACCCAGGGCCTCAAGCATGCAAGGCAAGCGCTCTACCACTGAGCCACCTTCCCAACTCCTTAATATATAATTCTGACTTTTTATTTCTTATACTGGTACTGGGACTTGATCTCAGGGCCTTGAGCTCTTGCTTAGCTTTGTTGTTCAGACTGGTGCTCTACCACTCGAGCCACAGTTCCACTTCTAGAATTTTGTTTATATCATCAAGTTGGAAGGAAATCTATAGTCAAAATCCAAAGAGAGACAGAGATAGAAACAGTGACAGAGATACAGAGAGAAAAGAGAGAGAGAGAGACACCCACGAGAGAAAGAGAGAGAGAGAGGGAGAGAGAGAGAGAGAGAAAGGAGACACCCACCGACCGACCAACCCTAGCTGGGCACTGGTAGCTTATGCTTCTTCAGAAAATGAGATGATCATGGTCCCTTGCCTATTTTCTTTCAGAAGTAGAACTGAGAGGGAGGATAAACACTTGACTCTAGACACTTGACTCTAGACAGAGAGTATCATAGAAGAAAAGGAGATCAGCAAGGACAAATGGGGTGGGCATCATCAAACAGGTCATGTACATGTGGGAAATGGTCCTAGTGAAACCCACAGCTCTATGATTAATATTCAGTAATACATAAAAACTTTTAGCTAGAAAACCAATAAAACTGATAGCTGGACAGACTGGAAAAAGACCTAAATTACTGCTATTGAGAATGGAGGAGGAGCTATCCCTACAAGATCTTAAAGATATTAAAATGACAACAGGAGTATATATGAGCTTTATAAATAGTCTATGAATAGTAACTCTTCAAAGAAGGTGATACAACAGAGAATTCCTTGAAAGACACAAACTATCTAAACTTTCTTAAGAAGAAATAGATGCCTGAATAGATTTCTATTAACATGATCAAATCAGTAGATACATGATGGTGTATCTACAAACATCCCAAGGAATCCAAAATAATAACTGCCTGAATAATTTACTTAGTACAGCTAAAGAAACAAGTTTACTAAGTACAAACCAAGTTTATGTCTATACATTATTCACAAACAATTAAGACTGAAATAAAAATATCATTTATAGTAATATCAATAATCATGTAAGTGTGCTAGGTGCTGGTAGCACACATCTATAATCCTAGCTATTCAGAAAGCTAAAAATCTAAGAATCGTGGTTCAAAGCCAGCTTGGGCAGATAAATCTGTAACTCTTACCTTCAAATAACCAGCAAAAAGCCACAAGTAGAAGTATGGTTCAAGTTGTAGAGTGCCACTCGTGGACCAAAAAGCTGATAGTGTGAGGCCTTGAGTTCAAGCTCCAGTACCAGCACGGAAAAAACCAAAAACCAAACCAAAACAAAAAAACAGATGAGTGCTGGGAGGATGCCTCAAACAGTAGACTCTCCAGTAATGCCCCCCAAAAGCCAACTCTACCAACAGCAAACCAACAAAACAACAACAAGGAAAAAAAAAAACACAAAATACTTTGGGACACATTTACGTACAAAGCCTGTACAGTGACAAAAAATTTTGATAAAAATAAAGGAAGACTTAAAAATACAAGGTAATAGACTAAGCTTATAGCTCACCTTGCTAGCATGCCAATCCTCCCCAAATTAATCAATAGTCCGTTTTCCCAACCAAGCTCTCAGTAGACGCTAGAGGAATTGATTATAGTGAACCTAAAACTTACACAGAAAAAACAAAGAACCTAGAGGTACTAAGCAAATTTGAAATGATTAAAATACAATGAGATAGATGCCCACCAGATTTTAAGACTTTTTAAAATTGCAAGTTTACAGCAATCAAGAAAGGCCCGCACTAGACAAGCAGATCAATGGACAAGAATTGAAAATTCAGAAATACATAACACATTAATAAAATAAACGCTGAATTCAACATTAACAAATATTGTTAGAATAACTAGATTAACATGTGGAACAAAGTGATCCTTGACCATATACAGTAAACAAAAGCTAGCAGAAATAGACTGGCCTGAATTTAAGACAAAGCTATAATAGAACAATTCAAGAACAAAGGAGAAAAGCTTTCTGACTTTGATATATAGGCCACAAAAAGCAGGAGGGACAAAAAGAATCAACATCTATGTTCTTTCAAATATACCTAAGAAAAGGAAAACCTATAGACTAGGAAGAATAAAACAACTCTACTGGAAACAAAGGTTTGAGTAGATACAAGTATGTGCAAGAAAAAATGAGTAACATCAGGAGTCATGAGGAAAATGAGTTGCACTAGTGAGACATAATTGTACACCTAATAGAATGGCTAAAATTAAAAAGCCTGATAATACAGAAAGTTGAAAAGGATACAGATCAATTGGAAATGATACAGTTCAACTGCAACTTTGACACATTGTCGGATGGAACATAAAATGGCATAAATGCTTTGGAAAATAGTTTCAGTTTCTTACAAAATTAAATACAAACTTAGCTCATAAAAACTGTACTCCTAGATAGCGGGAAGAAAATATATGCTCATGAATATTCATAGTTGCTTTATTCATAATAGCAAAAAACTATAAACAACTCAAATGTTTATCACCTGGTGAATAACCAACTTTTGATATACCATACAACGGACTAAGACTCAGCAGTAAAAAGGAGTTAACTACTTAAAGTATATATATAATATCTGCATTTAGATGAATATCTAGAGAAGAAAAATCTAAAGTGACAGAAAACTGTTCAGTGCTTGCCTGGAGTCAGAGCCAAGAGTGGAATCGAAGAGAATCAACTTTGAGAGTAAAGTGATAAAAATGAATATGGCCATGATCTGTGTCATAAAATTAGATAAAAATTCACTGCAATATCAACTTAAAACTGTTGTATTTTACTGTATGTAATTTATACATTAGGTGAAGTAAACTAGAAACTCTGACCAAAGACACAGAATAAAAGATGCAAAAACAGCTATAATATATGGATGTTCAATTTAGGACAATGACTGAGTAATGGTTATGAATGGTCATTAAAAAAAGAAAATGGCTGGAACTCAATACAACCTAAGTTATACCTTATATTTTATTCACAAATCATTTTCAGGTGAATTTTAGGTCTAAATCTGGGTGTGTGCTCTGGTACTGAGGCTTGGACTCAGGGCCTCTTGCTTTTGCTTGGCTTTTTTTCACTCAAGGTTGGTGCTCTTCCATTTGAGTCATGCTTCCACTTCTAGCTTTTGGTTAGTTAACCTATGAGAAGAGTCTTCCAGATAGGTCTGCCTACGCTAGTTTTGCATGAGCCTCAGATCTCAGCCTCTTGAATAGTTAAGATTATAGATCCAAATCTTAACAGCAAAAAGAGTGCCAATCTTGAGTTAAAAAGCACAAGGACTGAGTTCAAGTACCAATGTGAGTACCAAAAATCAAAACAAATAAACATGCCCACTGCCTTTGATGAAAAGGAAAAAAAAAATTAAGGAAAGACTTAAATTTTTTCTTTTGGAAAAAAAAAATCTACCATTTATTGAGCTCCAGTGTTCCTAGCTTATTGTTACGCATTTAAAAGTGCTATTTTAAAGAATTCTCGGCTGGGAAGGTGGCTCAGTGGTAGAGTGCTTGGCTTGCATGCATGAGGCCCTGGGTTCGATTCCTCAGCACCACATAAGAAAAAAGAAAAAAGCCGGAAGTGGCGCTGTGGCTCAAGTGGTAGAGCGCTAGCCTTGAGCTGAAGAGCTGAGGGACAGCGCCCAGGCCCAGAGTTCAGGCCCCATGACTGGACCCCCCCCAAAAAAAAAAATTAAAAAAAAAAAAAAAAAAAAAGAATTCTCCTGACAACATGGAGTCAGTCCACTCATGAACCTTCCTTTGCCAGGCACTCAAATGACCAGCAAGGGGCTAGACTCCAGGTCTGCATCCTACTCCAAGAAGAGAAGATGAAGGCCTCCATGTTATATAACACCTGGGGTAGAGGGGTTTTGGAAATGGACAAGGCAGGAGATAGTGACTTGCTATTGGCTAGTGGGAGAAGAGACTTAGGAAGAACTTGAGAAGGATGCCCTCATTGTTGACTTTTTTTTTTTGGGGGGGGGGGGGGTCCTGAAATCTGGGCCTGGGCACTGTCCCTCAGCTCTTCTGCTCAAGGCTAGCGCTCTACCACTTGAGCCACAGCACCACTTCCGGATTTTTTCTTTTTGCTTATGTGGTGCTGAGGAATCGAACCCAGGGCCTCAGGCATGCAAGGCAAGCGCTCTACCACTGAGCCACCTTCCCAGCCCCTCATTGTTGACTTGACTGAAAGACAGCAGAGTCTTCAGAGAGAGGTCTGAGCCTCCCACTTTTTCACTAGCTTACTCACAACCTAAGACACCAAGAGAGTGTGGGCACAGGCCCTATGATGAGTGTAATCTACAGGACAGATCTTAGGACAGAATTTGGTGCTCCAGGTATGTGACTCCGCCACATGCAGACTGAATCATTCTTTTATCCAGCACACTTGAGGAAGAGGTGGAGCCTGGGCCATGTATTCTTAGTGTCTCAAGAGGAATGGAATCAAAGCATGTAGTTAAAGTTCTAATAACAACCAGACATTTACCACAAACTTCCTGTATGCATTCTCTACCAAGTCAATGAATTCTCCCAATATCAGGCCATAGGCCTGATGGATGCTACCTCACTGTCCCCCACAGAGCAGCTAAGCTGCTTTCATGGGAGCTTTCTCAGCTATCTGAGGGCTGAGGCCTGATTTTAGCTGTGGACGCTTCCTGTGCTCAGGCTCTTCTCCATTGTACAACATACTGGGACACTAGGAAAGAAGATGTATTGAGGAGCGAGGTATTTAGGAGCCAAGAAATCACTGACATGAAATTCTGCAGGAAATTAGATAAAAATCATGGGTTGGAAATATAAGCTAGGACTCCAGGAGAAGGGCTGGAGAAGCTAATTTTGAGTCATGGGCCTGCCGGTAAAGGTAAGCTTCACAGGTAAAAGCTGTGGGAGGAGAGATCATTTGAGGGACACAACTAGGGACACAGCTTAAAGACGAACATTTACTCATTAGCAGGAAAAGGCTGGAAGTTAACAAGGAGGCAGCACAGCCACGGGAATAGAGAAACTAGGAAGACAAAGGAGCTTCACTCTAAGCAGAAGATGCACCGGTGAAGTTAGATCTTCTCTTGTTTCTGCTGTTTCAGCAGTCTTCTTTGCCACCCTCCAGTCCTGCTGTCTGTCCTCTGTCCTCTGTCCACTTCACCCTCTGACCTCGTCCTGCCTTGCCTTTCCATAGCACGGTCTCCTGGCACTCCCAGGCTTGTTCCAGGTCTCTTCTCACCTTCATACAATCACCAACCTGCACACTTCTGCTCTTCAAATATTTGTGTCCTAGGGGCTGGGAAGGTGGCTCAGTGGTAGAGCACTTGCCTTGCATGCCTGAGGCTCTGGGTTCGATTCCCAGCACCACATAAGCAAAAAGAAAAAAAAGCCGGAAGTGGCACTGTGGCTCAAGTGGTAGAGCGCTAGCCTTGAGCTGAAGAGCTGAGGGACAGCGCCCAGGCCCAGAGTTCAGGCCCCACGACCGGACCCAAAAAAAAAAAAAAAAAAAAAAAACCAAATATTTGTGTCCTTAACTATTTTATGGAAGTATAAATGGCTGACTTTCAATATTCAAACACCAGGGCTTCTATGCTTCACTCTTTCCCTGGTCCCTACAGGAATCAGTTATTTCCAGAATGAGGACAGTCCGTGCTTTGCACTTGATAGCCCTCCTATGCTTCTCTTTTGTAGCACAGAAAATGGCCAAATAGCCATTTATTGCACACTAGTTATACAACATGACTCTCTCCTTGTCTACAAGTGCCAAGTAGACCAAAGTATCTTAATCATAACTATTCAAATTGGTTACATAGCCTAAACACAACAAAGACAACTTGTAAACAAACATGTATCTTCCAATGGAGCTTATTTACAAACCTAAGAGGTAGAATAGGATAAAGGGCTATCATTTGCTGTCACCTGGCCTAAATCACCAGCACTCAAAGAATGAATAAACCTTAAGAGAAAAATGCTGTGGGGCTTGATCATGAGATGGTAACCATACCCAAGATCCATTCTGAGGCATCAAGGGTGGAAATGAGAAAGAAAATTATTTCTTCCAAGATTTTTAGTAATAGGGCTAGGGAATAGTCTGCTTGTAGTTTAGCAGGGTGGGAGCAAGTTTGAAGGGTAAGAAAAGTGATAAAATGGGGAGGGGGGAGGGAGGAGGGCAGGGCATTCTGCCAGGCAATGGTGGCTCACATCTATAATAGCTTTTCAGGAGGCTGAGATTTGAGGATTGTGGTTCAAAGCCACCCTGCGCAGGAAAGTCCATGAGACTCTTTTCTCCACTTACCCACCAGAAAACCAGAAGTGGTGCTGTGGCTCAAAGTGGTAGAGAGATAGATAGCCTTGAGAAAGCATCCAGGACATGAGCTTGAGCCCCATGACTGACAAAAAAAAAAAAAAAAAAAAAGGAAGGGGAGACTTCAGAGTCTGGAGACAAGTGTGGATCTGGTCATGAGGGAGGAGGCCACATTATAAGTCAAAGTAAAAGAGAGAGAGAAAAGGGGAAAGATAGGCTTGATGCTGGTGGCTCATGCTTATAATCGAGCTATTCTGGAGGCTGAGATCCAGGGAGTCATGGTTGGAAAAGTCTTAGGCAGAAAAGACCACTAGACTCCATCTCCAATATAACCACCAACTTTGGTTGATAGTATAGTTCAAGTGGTAAAGTGCAAGTTGAGAGCAAATCTAAGGAGTGTTAACACCCTGAGATCAAATCTCATTATTGCCAAAAACAAACACCCAAGTGTAAGGACCTGAGATCAAATCTCACTGCTGCCAAAAACAAAAACAAAAAAACAACAAAATGAAAAACCAAGGATAGGTAGAAGGAAAAAAGAAAGACTTGCACTCGTCTTTCTTGTACAACTTGAGCCAAAACACATTGGGGTAGAGCAGTCAGAGCTGGCCAGCTCAGGACCACAACCCCATGGCATGTTGGGAGCCACTGACAACAGTGGGATGAGAGTCCACAAGCCTTGCGGGGACCCAAGATGCTGTCCCCGCCATTTTCCTCTCTCTTCCCTCAAGACTATCCACGGTGGCATCGGGGGTTTCAGCTCTGACTCAGTGTGAGTGTCTCACTCACGGAATCACTATCACTACTGTATGCTGTCATTTCCTATCACTTTACTTTCCTGGGCAGGTAGACAGGTAGGCCAAAGCAGAGTGAGGTCATGACTTAAACATGTGGGCCACCCAGTTTCTGCTGGAAGGATATTAAAAGGCACTTTTTGTTGTTGTTGTTGTTGGTCCTGGAGCTTGAACTCAGGGCCTGGGCGCTGTCTCTGAGTTTTTTTACTCAAGGTTAGCTCTCTACCACTCGGAGCCACAGCGACACTTGGGGTTTCCTAGTGGTTAACTGGAGATAAAAGTCTCACGGAACCCTACTACATTGTTGGTGGGAGTGTAAACTTGTTCAACCATCTGGCAAGTTGTATGGAGGTTCCTCAAAAGACTCCACATAGAGCTCCCCTATGACCCAGCAATCCCACTTTTGAGCATTCCCTAGGACCCAGCAATCCCACTTTTGGGCATTTACCTGAATGATCACAAATAAGACCATACTAAAGCTACAAGCACAACTATGTTTATTGCAGCATTATTTACCATAGCTGAGATATGGAACCAACCCAGATGCCCCTCAGTAGATGAATGAATCAAGAAAATGTGGCATATTTACGCAATAGAATTCTATGCTTCCATCAGAAAGAATGACATTGCCTCATCGGAAAAAATTATATTAAGTGAAGTAAGCCAGGCCCAAAGAAACCAGGTCCCATGGTTTCCCTTATTTGCAATAACTAGTATATGTCTGAGATAAGCAGAGGTCAGATAAAATGATGTTAGGCAAAATGAACCCCAAGATAAGGACACAAGTGGTTTTTTTCTTTCTTGCTAATGTTTCTAACATTTTATAAGGTGATTTTTTTTGTTGCTTTGTATGTCCCTCCCCCACAGTATAGCCCCTGTTTTCACTGTATTTGATGTTGGTAAAATTTGGGGAGGAGAAGGGAAAAAACAAATTGTTTAAATAGGGATAGAGGTGGACCCATTGCAACAAGATGTTATATTGAAAAATGAACCTCGCAACTTTGGCAGTGGCGGGGAAGTGGGAGGTAGAGTGTAGTTGTGGAGATGGGAGGGCAGGGATGGTAGGGGAAAAACAAAGGAGGAGGCAACAATGCTTGATAAGAAATGTACTTATTATTTTGCTCATGTTATTGTAACCCCTCTGTATAGTATTTTCACAATAAAAAACTTATTAAAAAAAAAAAAGTCTCACGGACTTTCCTGCCTGGGCTGGCTTTGAACAGCAATCCCCAGAATCTCAGTCTCCTGAGTAGCTAGGATTACAGACACCAGCCATTGACGCTCAGCTTAACAAAGGCATCTTAATTGTAGCAGTAGTTGTGGATTTCATCCCCAAGCCCTCAAATACATAGGAAACTCACAGTATCAAAAAAAAAAAATAAGCACATGCTAACAACTTGTAATTTCTCAGTAGACTATATTATAGAATTCCCTTTCAGGCTGCAAAGTAGTTCTCAATGTGATGAAAAGTATTTAGAGCACAAGCCTTACTTTTTCTTTTCTTTTGTCGGTCGTGGGGCTTGAACTCTGGGCCTGGGCGCTGTCCCTCAGCTCTTCAGCTCAAGGCAAGCGCTCTACCACTTGAGCTACAGCGCCACTTCCAGTTTTCTGGTGGTTTATTGGAGATAGGAGTCTCACGGTCTCTCCTGCCCGGGCTGGCTTTGAACCGCGATCCTCAGATCTCAGCCTCCTGAGTAGCTAGGATTACAGGCGTGAGCCACCAGCGCCTGGCTTACTTTTTCTTAATGATGGACAGATTCCCCCTATAAATGAAGGAATTCAGCCATGTGGCATTGGCTCAACATTTGTAAAGCTGCTCAGAAGGCTGAGATTTGAGGATAGAGTTCAAAGTCAGCTTAGGCAGCAAAGTCTGTAAAATTCCATCTTCAATTAACCAGTTAAAAAAAAAATACAAGTGAGCTGTGGCTTAAGTGGCAGCCTTGAGCAGAAAAGGCCGAGATTGGTACACAGGACCTGAATTCAAGCTTCATTAGTACACGTACGTACGTGTACGTACACACGTACACACACACACACACACAAACACACGAACAAAAACAAGGAAATCATTTGATTGGGGTTTCAGAATAACAACTGAGCATAAATGTTTCTTAGTGTTTACCAGCTTACTGTGCTTCAGCCTTGAAAACTCAACTTACTAATTTACACTAGAGCCATATTTCATATAAACATGCAAATCCTCTGAAAAACACTTTAGAGAATGGGGGAAAAAAACCCTATAGATGGCCAACTTCAATTATGCCAAGGACCAGAAAAAAACCTTCACATTTCAACATAAAAACGTAAATTTATTATTACCACTAATGTGGGTGTGAGAAGGGTTTGGACTTCATTCTATTTCTTTTTAGGAAGGATTAAAACCATCCGAATATGAATATCTTTTGATTGACACACGTGAAAAACAGTACCAGGATCTGTATTCATCTGCCTCTCTTTATGTTGTAACTGGAATTATAAATGTATAAATGAAGTTTCTGTATCTAGCCTATTATTAAGCTGTAATTCATAGTTTTTGTTTTGAAGTTTTCATTTCCTGAAATCTGAAGAGAATTTTCTTAAAATACACCAAACCTCACTGTATTTGTTCATCTTTCTGGGGATGCCAAACACCAGCAATTCTGAAGGCAGAGTGCAAGATTGCACAGGCTACACCTGTAACACTTTTGCTTGGAAAGACTTTCAGTGTAACTTGGAGGAATGGCAAATAAATGTCATTTCTTACCCTATTGTTGGGTTGATGTTCGGATCAAAACTGTCTTCCACAAACCGCCACACGATGCTTGATTTACCTACACCTGTATCCTGAAAAAGAATGAGATGGGTGACCGAGGAAAAGCTACTGTGTTTACAGACAACCAAAAAGTATTTTGTGACCTAAGCTTGAGATTTCAGAAGTCATCCTCATGTGTGAAGAGGGCAAAGGTGGATTCTGTAAACTTTCAGAGGAGAAATCAGATTTCAACCCGTAGTGAAGGGGATGGGTCCTGCAGTTTTTAAAATAAAGAGACCTTTTGAAAGACCCAAAGTTTTTGCTTCCTGTGAAAAGTAACAAAAGCACTCAACTAGGAACTCCAGTCCTGATGAGCTCTAGCCACACTCTCTTTGGGAGGTCAAAAGGTCCACTTACTGGAGTTCCAATCTTTAAAACAGAAACTCGGGAAGAACATGGACCACAGAAGGTTCAGAGCTGGCCAAACTGCCCTGGACAGACAGGAAGCCAAAGCTTCAAACTCGCCTGGGGGCTTGCTGACTCGACCGTCACCTCCTTCACCTCCACTTTCCAAAGTAAGGCAAACAGTTGTCAGGGACGCCCCTAAAGTTTAGCGACGTCCCCCTCGACCGCCAAGGAGGCCAGGGCTGCTCCGAACCCCCAAAGCCCGGATCGGGGCTTCACTTTAGGCGACTTGGGCAACTCCCAAACTAAAGAGTACCTGGAGGAGTGGGGCGGAAGCTACCGGCCCGGGGTTCTCACCCGGCCCCGGTGGAGGGGCGGGGAGAGCGCCCGGCTCGGGGCGCCCAGCAGGGTCCCCCGCCGCGGGGCCGGCCGCGGGCCGGGGCGGGGCGGCGGGACCCGGGACGGCCCGCGGGTCCCGGACCGAAGTGTGGAACTGCGGGGCGCCAGGGTCCCGGCCCGGCCGTCCGGCCGACCTCCCGCGGCCTCCGGCCCCTGCTCGCCCCCACTCACCCCCAGCAGACAAACTTTGAGCTCTCTCAAGGCCATGGCGGGGAGTCCGGGGCGCGGGCCCGCCGCCGCCCTAAGTTGAGGAGGGAGAGGCCCGGCCCAGCAGGACCATCCCCCGGCGCCGCCGCACGGCCCAGCCTCGGCCGCGCGGGCCGTGAAAGGGCGGCGGCCGCTCGCCCGCCGGCTCTCGGTCCGGCCTGTTCGCCGCCAGCCACGCGGAGCCCCCTCAGCAGCCGGGAAGCCACCAAGGCCTCCGGGACGCTACCGCCGCCGCCATCTTGGGACGCCGGCCGGGTCAGCTGACCTCCCCGCCCACTTCGGCAGCCACCTTCGCTGCGAGGGCGGGGCGGCCGGCGAGAGGCGGGTTGGGGGCGTGGCCTCGAGCGGCCACGCCCACCACACGCCCCCAGGCCCAGGCCCAGGCCCATCCCAAGATGGCGGGTGAGCGGGGCCGGGCTCCGGGGCGGGGGGCGGCGGCCGCGTCGGGCTGGCCCCTCCCCGGGGTCCCCGCCAGGCGGGAGCCCCGGCCCGCGCAGGCCCGCGCCACCCCGGTATGTCTTGGTTTTCAGAGGTCCCTGTGCCGTGTGGACTTGCGGGATGACTTGGACGACTGTAAGTAAGAGTTGGGGCGCCCCGCCCCTCCGGGTCCCTGGACGCGGACCGGGGCGCGCGGAGGCGGGGCGCGCCGCCCCGGGCCGGGGGCCGCGGGAGACCGATCGGGGCCGTCCTCGCTCGCTGGGCGCGGGCGGCTGAGATGGGGACCCTGTCCCCCGGGGGCCCGGGACTTGGGCTTGGTTGGAAACTTTGCCTTCCCGTCGGTCCCTGTCCGGTCCTCCACCCCGAGGACGGGGTGGGGGGTGCATGGTGACCCCAGGACCCCGGCTTCTCCCCCTGGGACTTCGGGACGTCGAGGCGTGCGCCCGTTGGCCGGCCTCTGGTGTCCTGGGTTAGGCTGCCCTCACCCCCCCCCCCCCCCCCCCGTCCCTTCCCGCCTCTCCACTTTGGGCGGAGAGCAGGGCAGGTGCCCTCCTGGAAAGGCCAGTTCTAGTTTGTGGCAGATGAAGCGGTTCCTTTCCACTCAACATGCCTTTCTTGAGCACCTACTGGTTACTGCCCAGGCCACCGTGTGTTGAGTTCTAGGTTTACCAAGATGAACAAGAAAGAGCTCCCGTGTGCAGGATCTGGCAGGCCTCGAGATCGAGCCTGCCCAGAGAAGTACCCAACACTGGGACGCTTCCTGGGGGAGGGAGGCCTGTACAGAACACCTGGATGGCTGAGGGGAGTTGGGGTTTGGTTTCTGGGTCCCAGTCATACTTGGTACTACCTCTTGTCTTCCTTTCCCCATCTGAAAGTTTCCTGATGATAATCGTCGGTGTTGACTGAAAACGTGGCCATAGACTGTGTCCAGTGTTAAATGCTTTCTACACTTTTTCTCCTTTTTTGGGTGTGTGTGTGTGTACTTAAGCCTCATGAGTGGAGGAGCAGGAAGAGTCAATGCTGAGAGATCAGCCTGGAGTCCAATGGCAGGCCAGTGAAATCCTGTGCCACCATTGATTAGAGGTGTGGTTCTGGACCAGTCATTGGTACCACACTAAGCCCCAGTGACCCAGTGATACCCACTTCAAAACACTTTTTGTGAGAATTAAATGAATAAAGTGTGTAATAGGAAGCATCCTCTAGTACTGGAGGCTATTATTATTGATAGGATGGTTATTAATATGTATTTGAAATTGTGTGTGTTGGGGATATGTGTTGAATCTGGGGCTTGAACTCAGAGCCTCTGGGCCTAGACACTGTACTTTAGCTTTCTTTGTTTAAGGCAGGTGCTTTGCCACTTAAGCTACAGCTCTTCTGGGTTTTTGGTAGTTAATTGATGATAAGAATCTTACAGACTTCTGCCTGCACTGGCTTCAAACCTTGATCTTTAATCTCAGCCTCCTGAGTACTTAGGATTACAGGTGTGAGCCACTCTGTGCCTGGCATATTTGATATTCTTTTTTTTTTTTTGGTCATGGGGCTTGAACTCTGGGCCTGAGCGCTGTCCCTCAGCTCTTCAGCTCAAGGCTAGTGCTCCCACTTGAGCCAGAGTGTCACTTCTGTTTTTCTAGTCTCAAGGACTTTCCTGCCCAGGTTGGCTTTGAACCAGGATCCTCAGATCTCAGCCTCTTGAGTAGCTAGCATTACAGGCATGAGCCATCGGCGCCTGGATCATATTTGATATTCGTAAGCCACATAACATATAACCAAATTCATGGAGCTGAATCTTTTGGTCAGTGCACATCTTCCAGTCATTGATAACTGTGATCCACCACTAAGGTGCCTGTCTTTGTGGACTTACTCTTTGGCCTCTGTGGAAAAGCTATTTCTAGGCTATCTATTGTTTGGTTATCTAACCTAAGCTCAGTGGCTTAAACCAGCAGCACTTCATTGTTTCTTACAGATCTGTGGGTTATTAGGCAGTTCTCCTGCTTCCTACCTGTTCTGCTGGGCGATGGGAGGTGGAAGGTCCCTGGTACCTCTTCACGGGTGGTGCGGGTTCTGGCTGTTTGCCAGGACATCTGCTGGGGCTGCTGGCCAGGGCCCCAGCTCTCCGCTTCAGCTCTTGGCTTGTCAGCCTTCTCACATCATGGTGGCCACAGAGGAGTTGAACCTCCTTACTAGAAGCTAGCTCTGTCAGTCTTTTGGGGAATATGTACCAAACACAAGGAAGAGGTTGCACCAGGGAAAGTTAAGGCTTTAATTTTGGACAAGAAATGTACTTATTATCTTATTTGTGTAACTGTCACCCCTCTGTATGTCACTCCTTGACGATAAAAAATATAAAAAGAAAAGATTTTAGTTTTGGTTCCAGTTGTACAAATGTTGCATGTTTGAGACTTGTAATAAAACACAGCTTGCTTTTTAGTGGCTAGCCGAAGGCTTGCCCAGTAAGAAAGGAGACCACCATTATAGCTATGAATGCAATCATGCCTTGGGGCTTCTTGTTTGGACAAAAGTGGAAGGAACAGGATGCTGTGTTTTACAGGGATACATATGTGGTTGAAGGAGGAGCCATAAGAGAGTGGCTCCCTCTCTCCTTAATTTACGCTGCCCTAGTTCTTATGCATCACCCTAGTGATATTTGGGCGGGAATACCACCCCATCATTAACATCACAACCTCCGAAGTTCTGACCCCTATGCCTTGGCTCTATTATTGTGCTGGCTGTGTTAAGGTGAGTGGGGGGAGGGGGCATCACTCATTGGCAGTTCAGTTTCTTGGCTTACAAACTGGCCTAACAATAGGAGCTACATCATAGGACTGGTATGGAGATTAGGTGAGAAAGTATAAGAAAAACATTTTAGTTCAGTGCCTGCACAGTATTATATCCAGTGATTTCATCTGACTCATTATCATTGCTGAATTTTTATAGAAAATCTTCTAATTCAGTGTTAACAGCTGCTACTCTGTGGGGTAGATTGGATTATTGCATGTCACAAATGATAAGACTTCAATCAGGTCAGACTGACAGTCAAAATCCATTTCTCTGACTGGTGTGTTTTTTATCTCAC
Organism: Dipodomys spectabilis; assembly: GCF_019054845.1. Taxonomy (NCBI): domain Eukaryota; kingdom Metazoa; phylum Chordata; class Mammalia; order Rodentia; family Heteromyidae; genus Dipodomys; species Dipodomys spectabilis. The sequence continues at coordinate 4,345,585 of NW_024870917.1, read as the reverse complement.
CACTCAGATTGACCTCAGTACTCTCAACCCAGTGCTGGGGCACAGCCGTTCGCTTTTGTCTCTGTGGGCAATTTCATCCAAATAATTCAGTGTTTCTTGGTTTAGACTCTAAGTTTCTTGGGCAGGGACTCAGGTCATTTTTTTTTCTTTTTTTTTTTATTGTGAAAATACCGTACAGAGGGGTTACAATTACATGGGCAAGGTAATGAGTACATTTCTTATCAAGCCTCCTCCTTTGTTTCCCTTTCCCATCCCTTCCCATCTTCCCCCCTCCCACCCCCCTTCCCCCCCTCATTTTTTTTTATATATAACTCAATGTCATACACAATCTAGGTGCTCAACAAATGTCATTACTGTTAACCATAACAGATTCCGAGGCTTGTCTGATTTACTTGGTGATTTTTTGATTAAGTGTGGTTAATTTCAAAAAGAAGCCATAACAAATGCCTTGTTTTTAAATCTCAGAGTCTTCAGGACATCACAATACAGAAATGATTTAATTTTACAGAATTGGCTGGCTGGCTGAAGCAATCTAAATTCCTTCTCTTGAGAGCAGAGAGTATGGGGGTGGGGGTGGCCTGGCTATTGGTTTTCATGTGGGACTATATGTAGAAGGGCAGGGCTTGCTTACAGTGTGTAGAGGCAGAGGAGGTATTTACTGCCAGGAAGATTTGCTTGGTCAATTAGAATCTAATGGATGCTAGTGATGGGTGAACAAAAAATGAGAGGCATCTCTGTGCTGCTATAATGAGACCAAAGAGACTGTCAGCAAAATATAATGGTATCTGGAGCCGTGGTTGAGTATAACAACTGAAAAAAGACATTGCAACAGTTGGAAATAATGAACTGAGCATTAAATAATTAAGATGACTTGTTCTTCTTTTTCTTCTTCTTCTTCTTCTTATTTTGTCCGTTGTAGAGCTTGAACTCTGGGCCTGGGTGCTGTCCCTGCACTCTTCAGCTCAAGGTGAGTGCTCTACCACTTGGGCCAGAACACCTCTTTTGGTTTTCTGGTGCTTAATTGGAAATAAGAGTCTCATGGACTTTCCTGGCAGGAATTATTAATTTTATTGGATGTGATAATGGTGTCTCAGTTGTGACTAATAGAAACCCTGCACCTATGGCTCATAGCCGTAATCCTAGCTACTCAGGAAGCTGAGATCTGAGGACTGAGATTCAAAGTCAGCCCAGGCAGAGAAATCTATGAGACTCTATCTCAAGTTAACCAGCAAAGTGCCCAAAATGGAGCTGTGGCTCAAGTGGTGGAGCACCAGCCTTGAGCAAGAAAGCTGAGCCAGAATCAGTGTGTAAGGCCTTGATACTGACATCAAAAAAAAAAAAAAAAAAAAGGACTAATAGAAACAAGCATTCATGAGTGAAATGACTTGAGATGCAGAGTGTATTTTCAAATGCTCCAACAAATAAGAAACAGAAAGTTTCAAGGAAAGGCCTGTGGGGAAAATGCAGCAGAATGCTGACCCTGGTAGAACCTGGTTGCTGGGGACCGTTCTATTTTAGCCTGCTTGAAAATTCCAGTACTAAAAGGTTTTAAAGAAGTGTCATATACGATGAAACATTTGGAAGAGGAGTTGGAAAGCTGGATTTCAATTCTGAATTAGGTGCAGAGTTATTGTAAGATACATTTAGCTTCAAAAGACTGACTCCTGGAACACATTAGTTTTTTTGGGGGGGCAGTGTTTCTCTCAAATGCTTAGTTTTCAAGAGGTATCTATGAAAAAAATTGGAAGAGGGCATGCTTCCATTTATGAGAAAAGCAAGGTGCTATCAAATGATGTCTGGATGTTTGGTGAAAACAGGATGAGCTCAGCCAGTGAATATAGATAGACTCTTCTCATCTTAGCGCTCAGACTGTCAACCTTGAGCGAAAGACATCTTCCACAGCAAAGGCCTTCCATCTCATCTGCCTGCTTTGTTCCATGTTTATAAAAAAAAAGAACAAAAGCGTTCTTTTAAAGGGCTACAATCAAGTTCTGTACTCCCAAAGCAGAAAGCCCTAAACCAAAACGTTGAATTTTTTTTTTCTTTTTGGTCTGTGTTGGACTCAGGGTTTTTTTTTTTTTTTTTTTGTCGGTTGTGGGGCTTGAACTCTGGGCCTGGGCACTGTCCCTCAGCTCTTCAGCTCAAGGCGAGCGCTCTACCACTTGAGCTACAGCGCCACTCCCGGTTTTCTGGTGGTTTATTGGAGATAGGAGTCTCATGGTCTCTCCTGCCCGGGCTGGCTTTGAACTGCGATTCTCAGATCTCAGCCTCCTGAGTAGCTAGGATTACAGGCGTGAGCCACCAGCGCCCGGCTGGACTCAGGGTCTTGTACTTGCTAGACGGTACTCTACTATTTGAGCCATGCCCCTGGCTCATTGCACTTTTCTCTGAATTATAGCCGTTTGAATCCAAGAGTGTCAATTACATTTTTTTTTTTTTTTTTGGTCGTGGGGCTTGAACTCTGGACCTGGGCGCTGTCCCTCAGCTCTTCAGCTCAAGGCTAGTGCTCTACCACTTGAACTATGGTGCCACTTCTGGTTTTCTGAATGGTTTATTGGAGGTAAAAGTCTCAGGGACTTTCCTGCCCAGGCTAGCTTTGAACCATGATCCTTAGATCTCAGCCTCCTGAGTAGCTAGGATTACAGGTGTGAACCACCGGCGCCCAGTGTCAATTACATTTTTATAAACATTTGCCTGTTTAAGTGAAATAATCTTGAGTAGCAACAAGAATTAGTTGAGGGTTCTAACACTAGAGAAATAGGCTGAAGACATTGATAGGAAATTCCTCTAAATAAGAAATGGGCAAATTGGAAAGGATGAGATAGTTACAGTGATATGAAGGTCTCTGATACAGTTGTTCTCTCTACAGCCATAGTCTGGGAGCTGCACACAAAGGAATGGGCATGGGGGTGTCCTGGCAAAACTTTATTTACAAACATAAGCGGTACATAGAACATGGTCACAGGCCACAGTAAGGCATCTTTCACTAGTTTAGTGAGCGGAGCTTAGTGCTGTACAGGGACTGCCCCTGCTTTGTTTAATGACCCTTGACAAACTGCTCACACTTGATGGCTCATCTTTCCTATGGTTACTAGGGACCAAAATCATGTACCTGTTTCCTCCTGACAGAATGATGCGGGCAGAGAACCAGACCCGGAGTGGCAGAAGCAGACAGTCTTTTTTCTCCCTCCCTCCCTCTTGCTTTTTCTCTCTTCTGCTCTCTCCCTCTCCCCCCTCTCTCCCCTCTTCCCTCCCTCCCTCCCTCCCTCCCTCCCTCCCTCCCTCCCTCCCTCCCTCCCTTCCTTCTTTCCTTCCTTCCTTCTGATACTGGGACTTGAATTCAGGGTCTGGGTGCTGTGTCTGAGCTTTTGTGCTCAAGGCTAGCACTCTAGCACTTGAGTCATGGCTCCACTTCCAGCTTTTTGGTGGTAGCTGGAGATAAGAATTTCAGGGACTTTTCTGCCCTGGCTGGCTTCAAGTCTCAATCTGTAATCGTGGCCTCCTGCATTGCTAGGATTACTGGCAAGCATCAGCTCCTGGCCCAATCAGTTTTACTGTCTTCCCACAGTAAACCTTTTAACTTTTAATTCTAGTTGCCCAATATTGTCCATTCCCGAGAGCCCAACAGATGAGCCTCAGAAATTCCCTGATATTGTCTCTGGTGTAAACGCTGTAATTGGCTTTCCTCATCACTAAGTAAAATCACATAAAATTGGCCAAAAAAACCAAACCCCCAAACCAAAAGCATCCTTTAAACAGAGTATTTGCAACTAAACATAGCCAATCAAAGAGAAAGTGTTTTGACCATCAAAATACCAGTTAGTCTATTAACAGATGAGGAGACTCGGGGCTGAAGCACACAGCCTCTCAAGCCAAGGCTTCACTGCTGATCACAGTGGAAGCCACAGCATTTGGCAACAACATCTTCCATGAAGTCAGTAAGCAGTGGCTCAGTGCAGCAGAGGCCAGACAGGACCTAGCTGGGAAGGCACCGGAAGTCGAGGTGATGTAGCCCTCATCCAGTTGCTCAAGGGGTCTTTACTAACCAGGCACTGGCTGGGCACTGGGCACTTTGGGGGCCTCACAGCCTAGCAGGAGAAAGCATATTCTTTACAAGAAGGAGGAGAAGCAGGGTTAGAAGCTTCCCTTCAGGGATGGAAGATTCTAGAACACATTTGTATTCTCTACATTTATTCTGAAAACCTCTAGAAAACAAAAATGAAACAACCAACAGCAACAAAAAAAGCATCTAGAATTCAAATGGCCCAGCAGGCCCGCTTGAACTTCCATCACTAACAAAATGAGAACATACATTCTCAAAATGAGACGTGTATGGTAGCGCCTTTCTTAGAGTCAGAAAATGGAGCATTCTCAAACATCCTAGGTGTAATTACATCAGAAAACCATGCGGCTATAAGAACGAGAGGTCTACAGTTCTACTCGGCAAGATGAATGGCTCTCCCCATCCTGGAGAAAGCCAGATTGAATAAAGACACACAGTGTGGTTCTGTCCATACCCAGCACATAGCCGGCAGAGCTGGCCACTGCTGTGGCAGGGGGTGGGAGGAGCTTCCGCATGGGCAGCAGGGCGCCTCAGGTCCTGTGAGAGGAACTGGGCAAATGTTTTCTTCCTCTGAGCACAGCTTTTGCAGAAAGGTTCAGCTTGTATACATTTATCAGGTTGTGTTCGTACCTGTACTCATTCTGTGTGTTACGCTTTAATAGAAAAAAAGAATTATTTTAAAGTCAAGGCAAAGAATAGGGCATAAGTGTAGATGAGGGTGGGAGTCAAACAGGGAAAAAATGACAGCAGGAAAGAGGAGAGGGGGATGGTTGTGGGGTGGCCGCAGAAACCACCAAGGGGCCCTGTGGTCCATGTGAGGGTTCCCTCCTTCTAGAGAGGAATGTGAATGTCCAAGTAGTGTGGCCAAGGTGGTCAGCCGACAAACAACATGGTTGGTCAACTCTGCTTGATTATTTCAGATGTTTTGAACAATAGGAAAATAGAAATTCCTTTCTCCCTCCCAAAGGTAGCTGGCTTTCTCTTACATCATTTAATTTTTTTTTAATCTGCTTCTTCCCTGACTAGGAAACTCATTGCATGTTTAATAATTGTCTTCTCCATCAGTGCTGTTCTAAGTCCCTCTCAGCTTCTCCTGGCCCAGTAGGTTGGGGGATGGAGCTATGTGAACTGCTTTGACATGCACAGCTCTTGCCTATCAGGTATCTTGAGTAAATGTTTCCCATTGACCAGCAGTGTAAAAGTCAGAGTCATAAATAATGACAGGTTTTGGAAGCTGTGATTAAAGCCACAAATCAAAGGAGAATTTCCATGTATGCATGCATAGAAAGGACAGCCGCTCATGAATTAAGCTGGTCTTTCCAGCCAGCCCCTTGCGTGCGGTAGTAATAACCATCAGTAGCCCTCAAAGATTTGCAATATAAAGCATTATGCATTGGAAGGACCTGCTCATATGAGAGCTCATAAATCAGTGTGGGCCTTGTTAGAGAATGACATTTATATAGAGGAAGTTTGCCTGTACAACTTGCTGTTGAAATTGAGTTAAGTCAACAAGGGCCTGTGTGGGGGCCAATTCCCTTATAAGAATCAGCCATGCTCTGTCTTTCAGAGGGGCTGGAATTCGTCGGGTCTAGCTAGGAGAAATAGTTCTGGTTTGGACATTTGTGTGTTAGTCCTTGTAACTTGTTTCGGAGAAACAAAACCACTCTCAATAACACCGTAAAAATGGTTTACTCAAGTTGTTCCTCAAATCATTTAAGGCCTCTTTTGTTGTTGTTGTTGTGTTTGTTTTTGGCTTCTAAGACTCTCTTAAAAAGTGATTATTATTTGTATGAGTTCTACATTAATACAGTCTTTTTTTTTTTTTAAAGTACACATTTTGCAGGCAAGATTGACTTTCCTGCCTGCCATCAGCCATTCTGCCATTTTGAGTCAGACATAGACCTATGTCTGTCGTGTCCCCGTCTAGTGTCCCTGGTGCTGTGTCAGAGACAGAATATTGGATCGTGTGGATAATTGGTCTGGCCCTGGGTGTCATATGTCACACAGAGTTATAGTGACAGGATGACATGTTGAATGGAAAGTCGTAAATATTGGGGATGCCCGGAGAACGGATTCTTAATGAAAATGCTTGCTAGGATGGACGTGCCGCAACGTTCTGCCTCCAGTTCTAGCTCTGCTCTTGTCTGGGCAATAAAGGGACCTCATTGGGTATGTTTTATTGTGTTTGTTTTTTCTCACCTTTCCACTTAAAACCAATTACAGCATGGCTTTTTGGTTGCCGCCTGGTGGCTTCCTGTGAGATCTCTTCAGCCCAGCATCAATGAAGGTGGCAGAGGGGGTTCTGCTCTTGGGCTTGGGCCATATCTAGAATGTGCTCCCTTCTCCAGAACCACCCTCTGGTCCCAGTGTCAGACTCATACTTCATCTTCAAGGTTCAGCTCCTCTGTCACTTGGCTTTAGGAAAGCCATCGCTGTGTCCTCCGCTGTCTGCCCAGCAGAGCCGCCCTCTGTCCCTCCTGTCCGTGTCACCTGTGTGTTCCAGGGCCCCTGCTCTCATGGCAGTGTGGTTGGTGGGTGTGTGATGACCTGGGTTCGGTTCCCTTGGAAGTTCTTGGAGTCTGGGGACCCTGTCTGCTCACCTCTCAAACCTCAGGACTCTGTTAATTGTGGATTACTGTTAGCATCAGTCATTAGCAAACATGCTCCTGGGCGGGTTTGACGTTCTTAGGCCTTGGGTTTTCATACTCATCTTTTGGTTCTTTTCTTTCTGCAAAAAAAGTTTCTTTTCTCTCTTTTTACTAAATTGTATGTCTGCTGTGCTTTGAACCTGTGAAGCATGTTTGTGTATCATCACACTTGGGTATTGGTTCATGCTTAACCTGCCTTAAGGTGGGTGGTGTCCAGCACTGACACGGGTTGGAGCTGGAGGGCTCACAGTGGCTGCGCCTTCGGTGGCACCTCCCTTACACTAGCCTGTTTTCAGTGTTGAAGATGCTGACACAAGCGCTAGTCTGGGTAGATGCCCTCTGAATGACTCGCTAGAATAGAGAAGGGTAAATCCTTCTGCTGAGTGGTGGGCTCCAGAAACATGCTTTCCTGTGCATCTTCTATTGAGAACAGAGTTCCCTTTCTCAGTCTCTCTCTCTCTTCCTCTCTCTGTCTTTCTCATTTTTTGTTTTGTTTTTGTTTTGGTGGTACTGGAGTTTGAAGACAGGGCTTGTGCTTGCTAGGCATGTGCTCTACCACTTGAACCAGGCTCCAGCCTCTATTCTTGTCTTTTTTTTTTTTTTTTTTTGCCAGTCCTGGCACCTGAACTCAGAACCTGGGCACTGTCCCTGAGCTTCTTTTGCTCAAGGCTAGCCCTCTACCACTTGAGCCACAGCGCCACTTCTGGCTTTTTCTATTTATGTGCTACTGAGGAATTGAACCCAGGGTTTCATGAATGTTAAGCAAGCCCTCTACCACTGAGCCTCCTTCCCAGCCCCATCTTTTCTTTTTTAAAAGCATAGTCACCTGGCATCAGGGTCAAAGGATGATAAATCCCATTATTCTTTGCCAGGTGGGCAGGACTTACTGCGGAGGGGTGGGTCCACCCAGCGTGTACTCAGAGCCACTCTGGTTTGGTTGCGTGGTAGAGATAAGTGGTCAGCTACTGATGTGGAACTCGGGCCTTCCCCTTGGAGGCAGGTGGCAGCCACACAGCTATGGAGGAGGGGCCTGGAGCCCAGTTCAAGCATGCTGGGTGGTCAGCGTGTGTCCCCAGCACACAGCACTGGAGGGGTCCAGATCTGGCAATCACGAGCACTTCTTTCCAGCCCTTCCCCGGTCTCCTCGGATCAGCCCTTTTGGTAAAGGCTTCCTTGTGCTCTTACCCATGAACCTAGCCTGTGGGCAGTATTGGCTCTCTGGGCTAAGAAACTGTGAAGTTATTATTACGAATTATTTTCTCTAGGAAACTCTGCTTTTCTGCCTTATATTAAGCTTTCATAAATGGAGCTGGTAACATATCCTCCCAGATGTAAAATATATAACAAAAACAATTTGAACAAGGAATTATTTATCTGCTACTTCATATTTCACTCCTGCCTTGCATGTATACTTCGGATTCCTGATGGTTATGTGCGGCCTAGACTTGTCAGGGCTCAGGATAATTGACTGCTCATGATAGCCTGATGTAGGCCTCACCCCTGTTCCTGTCCCAGTTGCCTGACAACACGCCATCTTATCAGTGGGCAGAAATATAAATTCTAGAAAAGCCTTTTGAGAGCTGCTGACGGTGTCAGGGGATGCCGCACACCAGCTCCACAGATGTCTGCCATTGGTTCATTCATTCAGCAACTTTTATTGAGTGCCTCTGCACAGCAGGCATATCAATGAGCTAATCAGAGATTCTGGCCCTGGGGGCTGGGGAGGGGGCTAGGATGCCACTGATAAACAGTAAACGGAGCAAGTGGATTTTGCTTTAGAAGATGAAGACTTTTTCAGGAAAAATAGAAAAGCAGATCCAGGCAAGGGGGGGGTGTAGATGAGGGACTTGAAATCTCTGTAAAGTCCCGAGAGCAGACCTCCCTGTGTGGGTGAGGCCGGCAATAGAGTTTAAAGAGAAGAAAGACTCTTACCTTCGAGGATTGAGTGTGTGGAGGCCGCCGCGCCTCGTGGCAGGCTGGAGGTGATGCCCAAAACAGAGCGAAGGAATGGGGGTTCCCAGGTGCCCAATGCCTCTCAGGTGGCCATGCCTGAGATTTCTCCTTTTCAGCTCCCCTCAGCCTTGCACTGGAATCTTGGTGTGGAGGCAGTTCTCATTGGCAAGGAGGGGCTGGGGGAGGTTGTGCCTGGCTTGTGGTGGCTGGAGCCCCAGGATGCTGGGGGTGTAGGGGGGGGGTACCCTCCTTTAGAGAGGACTCAAGCAGAGCTGAGGACCTATTCCTACTTCATCAGCTACTGACTGATTTGGCTTATCTTTGAAGATATTATAATAAAAGCTATTTGAACCTCTGAAGAGGTTATCAATCAGAGGTCCAGATGCCTTCGCAGTTGACATTGAAGCTAGTGCTGGGGGCTTTCACTCACTCAGGATGAGGAAAGGGGTCTCGGTGTGTGTGTGAGTGTGTGTGTGTGTTTCTGAGGATGGTTTAAAAATCTGAGATACCGTTCACTAGCATAGGGATAGTTTCGCTGATCATGTCATTAATTTGTGTGTGGGTAGGATCTCATTGTGGAAGGGTCTAGGAAATGGATCCACAAGAAAGCAAATGTCCACTTAGGTATGAATGCAGGTTTCTCTAGGTTGCACTAGTCTCCATGCTTCAGATGCCATCAGCTGGTCCTGGGGCTTAGACTCAGGGCCTGGGTGCTGTCCCTCAACTTTGCCACTTAAGGTCAAGACCCTACCACTTGAGCTATAGCACCATTTCTGGCTCGTGGACTTTCCTGCTTTGAAATTCCATCCTCAGATCTCAGCCTCCTGCATAGTTAGGATTACAGGCCTGAGCCATCAAGTAATCTACTTAATTCATTTTAGGAAACATACTGGTTTTTCTAAATGGAACTTAATCAGACTATCATGAGACAGAAATGACATGACATTAAGTTCTGGGTAGACACTGTGGCCTGCTGGTCTTAGGGGAGTGGTAGAGACATACCAGCACCAAAAGGAAAATTCCTTTGATTTAGTTAGAGAATTAAGAAGGGAATAACTTCCCCCTGGTGTGATTTAATGACATCTAATGTATCTTCTGTATGTCACAGATGGGGCCATGCTTTCCCAAGCCGTCATACTGTGAGGCCAGTGACAGGCAGAGCCGGGGCAGCAAGCTGGCAGGGCAGGGCTGCGGTCTAGGGGGTAGGACCGATGCGTAGCAGCAGAGGCCTCTGCTGTGTAGCTGCATTTGGCCACCAGCAGACTCGAGTGTACAGCTCTCCCAGGAGCTGGGGTAGGCACACCAGTTCTAAATGATCACTCCATTAAAAAAATACAAAAAAATCCCTGCAATTTCAGATTTCAGTGCCTTCAGGTCTTTTATTTCCTGTGCTCCTCATTATGTACCAAAATGTAATTTCATTGTCTTCATTGCTAGGAAGATAGGACGCACGCACATCACATCAAATGCTTGCATCCATTAATTTTGTTTTAGCGCTTATCTGATAGTTTCGACCTCTCTCTCTTCTGAGATCGAAATGCCTCGGTTTTATAAGCTGAAGTGAATTAATTCAGGTCTTTGGTTACTCTGTAACTCACATTTGAGCGTTGCTCCAGGTGGTTTGAGGCTGGATCTTGCACCTCCTGCCTGTCTGAGAAGTTAGATTTCCGCAGCCTTCTCCGGGGCTGCTGGGCTGTGGTGAATTGAATGCTGGTAATCAGAGTCTCACGAGACTGATTTCGATAGAAATGGGTATTTATTAAGTGTCTGCTGCGTTTCAGGCATTGTATGACACGGTCCAGGGGTTTAAAGAAATAGAGGCAGCCTCTTTGCAGTGACACTGCACCAATGTAGGTAAAATGTTGAAATCTGGCAATTGTTTATTTCTTTTTTTAGGGGGAGGAGAGGTAGTTACTGGGGGTTTGAATTCAGGGTCTCATGTTTGTGCATGTTGCTTGTTCAGCTGGTGCTCTGTCACTTGAGCCACACCTCCAGCTGGGGTTTTTGCTGGTTGTTTTGGAAATAGACTCTCATGGACTTTGCTCCCTAGGATGACTTCCAACCTCCAGTCTCCTGTATGGCTAGGATTACGGGGGTCATTTGCTAGCCTGTGTCTAGCACAGCTCCATTTATTGCCCCATTTTATGTCACACTTTTCAGTAGATGCTCCCTATCCATATGTTACAAATTCCATTGCACAAGGTTGAAACTATTAAATGCGTTTTAAATAAAGGGGCAAGTTTACCATTTCCAATGCTTTATGTCCATTTTGCATATAAAGCTTTCCACAGGGTAGCATCTCACTTGGGCCTGCAGGCGTTTTCACATTCTTCTATCCCTGGTTGGCTATGTTAAAAAAGATGTGTTAGAGCTAGGTGAACTGGCCCAGGACTGGATCCTCACTGTTCAGCAGGTTCACATCTGAGGATTGGGGTTCAAAGGCAGACTAGCAGACAACTCCAAGAGACCCTGATCTCCAGTTAACCAGCAAAAAGCCAAAAGTAGAGGTGTAGCTCAGTTGGTAGAGTACCAGCTGTGAGAGAGCTTGAGGCCTTGAGTTCAAGCCCCTGTACTGGCAAAAAAAAAAAAAAAAAAAAAAAAAAAGCAAGCTTAGTGGGCATGTTGGCTCATCTTACTGCTATTTCAATGGACATTCCCCTAATTACTAATGATGTTGTGCTTCTGTTTCTATGTACGAATGTATCATCTTTGTTGAGATGTCTATTCAAATATTGGGCCTCTTTTTTGGATTTTGTTTGTATAAACTGGATGTAAAGCCTTTGACAAAAATGTATTTCAAAAGTACTTCCTTCCCAGTCTGTAGCTCATTGTTCCATTTTCTTCTTCTGAGCTATTCATTCTGGTGAAACTTCAGCTCATTAGTTCGTTGTTAGGGCATGTGGCTTTTTTGCCCACTCCAGGAAACCTTTGCCTTTCCCAAGAGCACACCAGTTTTTCTCCTCTGTTTTCTTCTAGAACTTTTTATTGTCATTACTTGAATTTATGTCTGTGTACGATTTTGAGTTAATTACATTGTGTTATAACAGGATCACAGTTCCTTTTCTCCCCTTGTAGATCCAGTTATTCTGGTCCTGTTTACTGAAAAGATTGTCCTTTTCCTACAGAATTACCTTGGCATTGTGGAAAGTAAATGGACTTGTGATTTGTGTCTTACTCTGTGGACTTTCTTTTCCCTTGATCTACAGGTTTTTATCCTTCAGCTACAGTCACAGTGCCAGGTTTTTTGGTTTGTCTTTTCAAAATTGTTTTAGCTGTTCTTGGCTCTTTGAATTTTTATATAAAATTAGAATCAGCCTATTGAGTTCTATAAAATTAATTGGTGAGCTTTGTTTGATTGGGATAACACTTATGAGTGAATTTAGGAAAAGTTGGCTTCGTACCAGTACTAAGTCTCCAGTTGTATAAAAGTGGTTTAACTATTTAAATGCTTTTTTTTTTTTTTTCCCTAACATTTTTTTTTTTTGGTCGGTCATGGGGCTTGAACTCTGGGCTTGGGTGCTGTCCCTCAGCTCTTCAGCTCAAGGTGAGCGCCACAGCGCCACTTCCGGTTTTCTAGTGGTTTATTGGAAGTAAGAGTCTCACGGACTTTCCTGCTCAGGCTGGCTTTGAACCATGATCCTCAGATCTCAGCCTCCTGAGTAGCTAGGATTATAAGCGTGAGCCACTGGTGCCCAGCTTCTAAGATTTCTCTTATAGGATTCGTACATATTTTGTTAAGTTTCCTCCCTGCAAATTTTATGTTTTTGATGCCTTCATAAATGATCTTTTTAAAATGTCCATGCCCTGTGGTGTGGTACTGACAAACAGTTGCTTTTTGTGAATTTCCTGGTGTCTTGTGTTTTGTTTCTTTGTAATTTCATTGAGACCATGGGGTTGTTTATGAATAGAGGCAGTTCTGCTTTTGCTTTTCTAGTTTATATGTTTTTCATCTTGTTTTCTTGCCTTACTGCAATTTTACTGACACATAGACTATAATCCCCATAACTCATTATTTGCTTAAGTAGTCAGTTATCTTTTAAAGGGAGTTTTAAAAACAGAAAAGTTGTGCTTCTGTTTACCCATTTTTCTCATTTGAATAGCTTCCAATTTCTATCTAGTCTTCTGAATGTTTTATTTATATATATATTTTTTACTATTACTCATAGTGTATGTCTTGTCTGTCAGCAGTGAGTTCTTTGAGCTTTTACTTCTTTTAAACATCTGTATTTCCCTAGAATTTCCAAAAATATTTCTGTAGGGATAGTTTGTTTTTCTTTTATGTTATAGACATATATGTATATATACATATACACATGTCCATATATGTATGTATATATATATATATATATATAATGACAGATGTCTTTTTACCTTTTTCCTCCCTTTTGTGGCACTGGAGTTGGGCTTAAGAGCTTCTACTTGCTTACCTGGCAAATGCTCTTCTACTTGAGCCATGTCCCTGGCATTTTTTTTATTTTGCTTTGGTTTGTTTTGAAATAGAGTCTCATGCTTTTTATCTTCACCTTAGGAGTAGCTAGGATCACAGGAATGTATCACCACACCCACCTGCCTTGTTTTATTCATTGTATGGTGTGTGTGTGTGTGTGTGTGTGTGTGTGTGTGTGTAGTATGGGACCCCAACACAGGATCTCTTTTTCATTTTTTCCTCACAGCTGGCACTTTATCACTTTTGAGCCATGTCTCCAGTTCTGGTTTTTGCTGGTTAGTTGGACAGACTCTTGTCTCTCAAATTTGTCTGCCCACACTGGCCTGGAATTTTGATCCTCAGATCTCAGCATCTAGGATTACAGGTGTGAGCCATTGGCACCTGACTCTTGTTGGATGGAAAGCTTGCTTTGTGGTCCTCATTTATGTTTTGTTGTTGTTTTTTGTTTTTGTCTTGAACTCTGGGCTTGGGCTCTGTCCCCTCTGCCATTTGAGCTACAGCCCCACTTCCAGTTTTCTGGTGGTTTATTGGAGATAAGAGTTTCACGGACTTTCCTGCCAGGGCTGTCTTTGAACCACGATCCTCAGATCTCAGCCTCCTGAGTAGGTAGGATTACAGGTGTGAGCCACCGGCGCTCAGCCTCATTTATGTTTTTGAAAAAATAATTATATATACAATGTATAATATGTAATATATGTCTTTTCCCCCTCAAATTACATGTACGATTCTTTATATATGCAGTTCCACTTTTCAATTAAAAGCACAGTCAACCTTTAACTAGACTCTTTTCTTCCTCACTGGCTTTTAGAGGTCAGTTGACATTTCGTTATGTATTTTCTGCTTGGGATTTGAAGAGTTCTAGAATGTGTGGTGCTATGGTGTTTATCAAAATAAGAATTGAGCCATTTTTTTTTCTTATTTCCTAGCTTCTGTCTTCTCTTCTCCCCACTTACACGTATATATTCCCTGAGTCTGTCTCAGGAACTGGTCCTCGGCTCTTTTTTCTTTCTGTCTTTATTTTGTTTGTTTCTGTTATGTGTTTTGATTTCTCTGTTTTTCAATTGTATAATCTACTAGTAACTTTTTCCAGCTTTTGATTACTGTGGTTCTCATCACTCAAAGGTATAATTGGGTCACATTTCTCTTTCTCTTTTTTGACATATTTTCTTGCCACAGATGGGAAATTCTTTTAAATATTCTTTTAACCAGGTACTGGTGGCTCATGCCAATAATCCTAGCTACTCAGGAGGTTGAGATCTAAGGATCGTGGTTCAAAGCCAGCCCAGGCAAAAAAGTCCACGAGACACTTATCTACAATTAGTTACCAGAAAGCTGGAAGTAGTGTTGTGGCTCTAACTGGTAGAGTGCTAGACTTGAGCAAGGTGCTCTAGGACAGGCTCTGAGTTAAAGCCCCATGACTAACAACAAACAAACATTCTTTTAGGTAATGTTTAAAGAGAATGCTTTATTAATTCTATCATCTCTGACCTGCTGGGACTTCCTTTTTACTGTTTTTTTTTTTTTTGCTTCTGTTCTTTAGCTTCTTCCCAAGCTGGGAGGAATGCTCTTGAATGCCAGAAATGAAGAATTTTGTGTGGTTTGTGTTAGATTTTGCTTACTAAATTGTGTAAGTCCAATTCTGTCGGGTTTTATTACGATGCATAGTTAACGTTGGCTGGATTCAGATGGGTTCCCTTATGACTTGCTTTACAGCCCTGTGGGGCGCATGGAGAGAAGGCTTCAGTCTAGCCTGAGTTAGGCCTACTTCTTAGATGGAGCGCCTTCTGCACATTCAGTTCCACGTGCCATCATTACAAGGCTTGTCTCTGGCTGGTGGGAACAGACTCATTGCCCACTGCACACAGTATCTAGAATTATTCCACTGGCCCCTTTGTGGGCCTGGCGTGCTTTTCTGTCCTGTGTAGGTAGAGTGCTCCTCAACGCTCTGAGGGAACTGCTCTGCCTTCAGTGCTGCTGCCGCCGCCTCTGCTCTGCACCCCCTGCCTGGCCTTTCCTCTGGCCTTAGCCTGGGTTCTGGAGTGAACACCACTTCAAGGCAGAAGCTGTTGCAGACCTGCCACTGGGATTGGATCTCCGCTGCGCGATTGCCTGGAGCTCAAAACCCGCTTCCCTGCTTTGTTTCTGGTTTGCTAGTTTAGCGCACTGTGAAGGCCAGGACTGTCCCCTGGGTCACGGAGGCTGAAAGCAGACACAAACACACACACACACACACACACACACACACACACACATGCACGCGCACACACACGCACACGCACACACGCACACCGCTCTTGCCTTTTAGTGGTGCTTCCCTTTTAGTGGTGCCTTCAGTTGTCAGCGCATTGGGTTTTAAGAAACTGCTGGAAGGCAGAACATGGGGGTCTACTAATCCTGCCTGTAGATGAGTTCGCCAAGGCAGGCCGTGGCTTTCTTCCCACAATTCATTTCTTTATTGCTTGCATACAGTCATGTTTCTTTTTGTGCCATTGCTCCCTCATCTTGTTTTTGTGGATCCCCCCCTCATGCCTGCAGAACAGCTGGCACAGATGTGCCTGGACCGGAGCTCCTGTGGAAGGAGGGAGACTAGCGTGGAGACTCCGGAGTTCGGACACTGCTCTGCCAGCTGGGCGTAAGATGGGAGACTGTCCTAGGTTGTGTCATAGGCATAGGAGTCTTCAAGATAAAAGATGTTAGTGCAGTAGAACCATGAGCAGGGAAAGTACCCAAGATCTAGAAAATCAAAATTAGACTAAGTTTTCTCTCTGGTAGTAGAGCATATCATAGTATCTGGAGCCTAGCAGTGTGAGTTCAAACTCACTCTGCAACGTTTTAGCTGTGTGACTTTTGACAACTTTCTTAACCTCACTGAGCTTCAGTATTCCTTTTAGAAACATGAATAATATGGTTGATATCAAGATTTAACCAAAAACACTGGGCATTGTTTTTTAGTTCTTAGTTAACCAATAAGGGTTGACTACCAGCATTTTATGGCTTACAGTTTTTATTTCCTTGATTCATAAAGGTACGATAGTAGGATCATTAATATTCTGTAATAACTGCTATTCTTATGTGGAACTTATTGCCAAGGTCTTTAGTTCTGTGATTAAACAGAGTGTCTCACCAAGTGGGCTTAAACCAGCTAGTTAGTTTCTCCTCTGGGAATCGCACCAGGGGCCCAGGACCCTAAGAAGCCCCTGTTCTTATGGAAGGAAGGATGTGCTATGCCTCCTCATGGGCCTCTGCTGTTCCCTAGCCGCTCAGGAGCTCGGGAGCTGGTTGTTTTCAGGTTGGCTGCAGGCTGGGTCTGGGGCCAGGTCTGTTGAGGAGCTGGCACCGGCTGGCTGTGTCTTGCCTGCGATCCAGTGTGGAACACAGGACCTCCATGGTCCTGCGGAGAAACCACAGCGTCCGATTATGCCACACATACCTTTTTTTTTTTTAAAGTATACTTCTTTATTACAATTCTCTAATTACACATATAAAATTTTATTAATTTTTATCTTATTACCATGAAGTAGTTGTGTGAAGGGTGCCAACTCCACACGTCAGGAAGAACAGTGCACCCTGCATCATTTTCTATCTCTCCAACCCTACCCATCCCCTCAAGTTACCCAGTTCCATTTTCACTTATGTACCAGTGTAAAATTTTAATAAGCTCTTATTACTAGCTTCAAATAATGAGTAGAGGAAAATGTGGTCAGCATTTCAGAAAAAAGCAAGCACCAGAGTCCTTAAACCCTCATCAGTCGCTGCCTAAATTGGCCTTGGTCTCCCGTCTGCCGGGAGGGACCCTGGGCCTTTTCGCACCAGTCGTGTTACTGGCATAGCTGTCCAATTTTTGGTGCGAGAACCAGCAGGCTGCATCGACACCTGCATGCGGGCGAGCATCGATCTTCCCGGAAGCAGGCAGGAGGCCGGCTCTTGCTGAACCTGGCCTGGAGAAGGCCTGGGCTACTTGTTTATCTTCGCTCTTTCTGGGCAAAATCACACAGCGTGGGCGCGGCAGGAGGGGGAGGCCGGCCCCCGCTTTACCTTCCTCTCTTGCTTGTGCACCAACTCCACCAGGCGGCCGCTGGGAGCGTCTTCTTGCCTCGACCCAGAGCCCAGACGATCCCCTACTTGCCCTATCCTTTCTCGGCACCCTCCCTCCATCAGGAGCGGAGCAAGGACATGGCTGCTGGAAAGAAGATGCTGGTCAAGGCAGAGCTCTTCTGGAGAGCTACCCCCGTCTAGCCCTGGCCTCGGTCTGGCCGCTGCCACTCCGGGCAAACTGTGTCCAGAAGGCTCATCCACAGTGCCAGCCCCATTTGGGGATGAGACAGGTTTGCAGAGTCCATGGACCGAAGTCCATAGGCCCACACGGCATGCAGCCCTGTGCTTGTTTTACTCACGCCTGACCCCACAGCTGTGTCTTGATGATTCTCCATTGTTGACTCTTCCTGAATGTTCCAGAATACAACTCTGTTTTGACAGTCCAGGGTCATTGATTCTCACAGGATGCCTCTGGGTTATTTGATCAGAGCTCTGAGAGCAGGTGTAGAGCCCAGACCCCCCCCCCCCCCCCCCGCTTCCGGCGAGCAGCCATCTTCTGGTCAGGACCAGCTCAGTGGCTGGCCAGGGAAGTCGCCCCCCTGGCCCCCCTCCCCCGCCCCCGCCCAGGTGTTGCTCTGTTCACCTGAAAGAAGAGTCTTCGCTTGGTGAGCTCTCATGGGTATGGTTATACCTGCCAAGCACTCAACAGACGGAGCCGCGAATCCTTTTTCTGACCACCCTAAAGCTGCCTCTCAGCACCCCCATTGCTAAAGCCGTCTCTGGGTGACGAGTGCGCAGTGTGCCCTGCGACCAGCCAGCGTGGTCACAGAGGGCACACGCGCTGCTAATTCACCTGTGGGCTAAAAGCTCTCTTGGTGAAATACATGGCTTTAAGATGAATTTATTCACTTAGTGTTTAATGAGCATCTGCTGTGTGCCAGGCATCACGCTCGGCTGGGAGAAGCCACCGGTGACCAGATGCAGTCACTCTCCAGAGGCGCCCCAGGGGGCTGTGCTCTGCCTGGCAGGGCTCAGCCAGCCCTCTTTGGGGCACCTGAGATGGGAGGAGGGCAGCAGGGGAAGCGTCCTGGTGATGCATCCTAGCCGAGACCTACAGCCGGAAGGAGAAGGAAGATGGAGACCCTCTGTAGAAGGCTCCAGAGGCCGGAGCGGAGTGCAGGAAGGTGTGATGAGCCGTCAGGGCTGGCCGGGTCACGGGGCCTGGGGGACAGACCCCACATGGGCCTTCACCTGTGGGAGCCCGGCTGGGGAAGACAGACAAATGAAACAAAAACCAGGCGGGCTGGAGGGAGGGGCTGGCTGATGCTGGTGCCAGGCCAGTGGTGTGACCAGGTGGGAGTTGGTGGAGAAGCATGAAGCTGTTAGTCCTGAGGGCAGATGTCCGTCAGGTCCTTGCCCACAGGCCAAGGCTTTATTTCTCTCTGTCTGTGCCCACCCAAGGGCTGGTACCTGTGCATAGGGCGGTGGCGGGGGCAGTGGCACGCGTTCATGCAGAGCCCCTTTGTTCCCTGCTGCTGAGTCTCCAGAAGAGGGGTCCTGCCTGCACCGGGCAGAGGTGACTCCTCACAAGGGAGTGGCCAGCGGCCCCAGCAGCTTGGGGCTACACAGCTGTGTCCCTCACTCCAGATGACTTAAGAAGGCGACGGTTCTAGAGGCTTCCAGCTGCATAGGGCCACCGAGGCAGCAAGCGTGGCCTGCTATGGCTGGAACGTGTCTTAATGTGTCTGCTCTTCCTCTAGATGGATCTGAAGACTGCCCCCTCCTCACCGCCCCAACTGCCATGGCAGGGGGTGACGGCCTTCTTGGATGATCCGGCCAGGACCCTCTGTCCCCGCTCGCCCGCCTGGAGAAGTACGCCATCAGCAACCACGTCTTCAGCTGGTGAGCGCCGCCTTCTCAGCTGACCTGTGCTGGGGGTTTGCCCTGTGCAGGAGCTGCGGTTCTGTCTGCCTGCCAGCAGTTCCTGGGGCTTTCTGTTATTTTTATTATTGTTTTGCTGACCACCTGGTGAGCCAGGGAGGAAGCAGTGATGAAATTTGATGGTGGCTGACTGATTAGGCCTGCTGAGCCTGTTTCTGGAACATACCATATGCTCCAAAAGGCTCCTAAGCCACTCGCTTGTGCTCCAGGTCTCGCTGCCCTGGGCTTCGGGGCCTTCTGGAGCAGGGGTGACACGCAGGACTCTGTCCTGGCCTTCCACGCCAAAGTGACCTTCCACGCCACATGTAGGTTAATCACAGAATGGTCTCAACACAGCCGTGTCTCTGGTTGATTCCAGTTGTCCCCCCATTTTACAGATGGCAGAAGGTGGTATTCGACAGTTTATCAACTTGTAGTTAGGATTTGGCTTTAAGATTTTTTTTTCATATTTTGTCTAAACAAAAAAATGTTTTTTTCATCCTCAGATGGCTGTAGACGAGAGTTCTAACTGTGCATGTCTGTGTCATTCAGATGGCTGTAGAAGGGAGTTGTAATGGTGTGTGTCTGTGCAGCTTTGACATGGCTGTAGAGGGGAGTTCTGATCTCACATGGCTGTGCTTCTTGATCAGGCCACTGGTCCCATCGTTCTCCCTCACCCTTCCCTGTGTTTCTCTTTGTGAGGTGCTGTGGAGACCTTTGCTGGAGGTCTGGGAGAGGACATACGCCAGAATTAACGGTAGGGTTTCCGCACATTCTGCTTGTGTATGGTCAGCATCTCCCTTCGGTCTGTAGCTGGTATCTTAACTCTGCCATGCTCTTTTGGTGACCAGGAGCTGTTCCTTTTGGTGTGGTTATTATCAGCAGTCTCCTCTATGCTTAGTGCATTGTGAGTAACTTCGCCGCTGGTTTGGTCTGCTTGTCTGCTGTGTGTGAGTAACTTCGCCGCTGGTTTGGTCTGCTTGTCTGCTGTGTGTGAGTAACTTCGCTGCTGGTTTGGTCTGCTTGTCTGCTGTGTGTGAGTAACTTCGCTGCTGGTTTGGCCTGCTTGTCTGCTGTATGAGGTGACCGAGCAGGGCGGGGGAGGCTCGCATACTGAATAGCTCTTTGCTATTCTTTTATTGTGTTAAAGGTTTTCATTTTCTTCATTCACATTTAGTTCCCTTATCTGTCTGAAAATGATGGGTTTGCTGTGTGAAAGATGAGCCCTGCTTCCTTTTCCTGATTGTCTCCATGCTGTCTGCAGTCCACCCTTTCCTTAGTTCCGGAGTGCTGCGGTGTGGGGATCCAGCTCTGCCTGTGAACTGCCACTAGATTCTTCTCTTCCCCCTCAGCCAGCACCACCCAGTCTTGACTGCTGTGTATTGACAGTAAGTCTTGAAGTGTGATAGAACAAGGGTTCCCATCTCGTTTTTCTTGTGGTCATAAGCATCTCCATATAGTGTTTACTCCAGCTCATCTGATTCTCACAAAATAGAACAAAGCAGAATACCTATTTTGATTGCGTTTGCCCTGAACCCATCAGTCCATTTGGAGAACATAGCCCTCTTCACAGTATTTAGACTTGCCGTCTATAAATGTAGTGTATCTTTCTATTCACTTAAACCTTCTTTAACTGATCATTTTTTCTATAGAGATTGTGGTCTTTTCTGGCCGGTGTATTTAAGGAAGTCTACAATGTGTTTGTTCTCTGGTCGGACTGCAGGATCATTACCACACTCAGCGCCACCAACGGCAATGCCTCCGAGTCTCCCAAGCTTCGTCCAGTTCCCCTGACTTCTCAGAACGCCCTTTTATGGTTGGCTTGTTTAAATCATCATCCAACTAACATCCACACATTTCATTAGGTAGATGTGTCTCTTAAGTCTCTTTTGTTTACTGTTTTTCCCCTATTGATCTGAGATCTCTTTCACTTTTCCCCACATCATTTATTTAGGCTTTTGTATACTTTGCCACAGTCTAGATTTGTTGTTGGTCATTCTCCTCAGGGTACAGTTTGTTCTCAGTTTTCTGCAAAATGTAAATTAGACTAGATACTTGACTAGGTTCTGCTTCAGTTGTTTCTTTAAAAAAAAATACTACTTTTTTGTGTACTTATTACAAAGCATCAGGAAACAATGTCTGGTTGTCTGCTTTTAGAGGGCTCATACGCTTATGGGAGAAAATGCTTCAACCGCCTTTCTTCTAATGATTTTAGTCATTACAAATCTTTGCTTTGGTCTGTTATTTCATGATGGGCTAGAAAGTGGCAATTTTCTCTTTGTTGCCTGTGAGATCTGTAGTATGGCCCCATTTCTCATCTCATCGTTACTGTGCCCTTTCTCTCTGTTCTATTCTGTAGACAATTCGTCGCATCCAAGAAACACGTTTTGGCTTTGATTCTCTCTATTGTATTCTCAGCTATGTTCTTCCTTGGGGTGGTTTTGAATTTAACTGCTATTCTCTTTCTCATTTCCTGTGCAGGGTACTTAGTTCTCTGATTTCTGTACTTAGTTCTTAGAGTGCTTAGTTCTTTCATTATTTTTCTCCCTTCCTTTTTCTTTTGTAACATCTACATTTTACACTATGTGATTGCCTCTTGTGTCTGTGACAAAATAATGGAGAATTGTCAACTTCAAAAGAAGGAAGGTTGATTTCGGGTCATGAATTCAGAGGTTTTACTCTATTGCTTTGGGCCTGAGAACTTATAATGCAGCAAAGATGCTCACCCCAGGGGCCAGGAAGTAGAGATAGGAAGAGACTGCCATTCTTGTTTCTCAGGTAAGGGCATGGACTAACTTCTTTCTGATGGGCCCCACCTGTACAAGTTCCACCATCTGCCAGTAAGCACCCCACGCTGGAGTCCAAACTCTCCAATACACAAGCCCTGGTGGGACATTCCAAATCCAAACCATGGCATCTCCTAACTACTGTGTCCTAATACTGCTGTTTTGTCAAGTTCTGATGTGTGATATTTTCATCAAAACTGATTTTAATGCCCACAATCATTTCTCCTTTGATCAACCAGTTAGTTAGAAGTGTGCTACACTTTTTTCCAGTATTTGAGGATTTTTTCGGGTATCTTTCTGTTGTTGATTTCTATTTTAATTATTATTATTATTATTTTTTTTTTGGTTCGAGAACGTGCTTCATGGTTGTTTTCCTTTGAGATTTGTTTTATGGCTCAGGGTTTGTTCTTCCTTGAACTATGTACATGTGATAAGAATATGCATTTCCATGCTAACATTGTTAGTTGAAAACATTGTTCTGGTCTTCTATATTCTGATTGATTGATTGATCGATCGATCGATCGATTTTGTTGGTTGTGGGGCTTGAACTGAGGTCCTGGACTGTCCCTGAGCTCTTCAGCTCAAGGCTAGTGCTCTACCACTTTGAGCCACAGTGCCACTTCTGGTTTTTGAGTGGTTAATTGGAGATAAGAGTCTCACAAGAACTTTCTGCCCAGGCTGGCTTTGAACTGCAGTCCTCAGATCTCAGCCTCCTGAGTGGCTAGGATTACAGGTGTGAGCCACCAGCACCTGGTTAGTTTGAAGTTTTGATGTTAGGTATATATGTAGTTAGTATTCTCTTTGCGTGAATAAATTGTTCTTTTAATTATTATGTAATACCTTTGTTTACCACTAGTAATATTTCTTCTTCTGAAGCTTACTGGGTCTAATATTACTATATTTGTGCATACTATTAACCTATATATCTCTTCAACTTTTAAGTGTGCTTATTGTGAAAATTACATTTAACCATTTCTCGTCCCTAATTAGAAAGTTTAGGCTATTTACATTTGATGTTACTCTTTAAATATATCATCAAGGATTTTCTAGTTATCTCAACCATTCTTGTCTCCCACTTTTCTTGCCTTTAAAAATGTTTTAAAATAATTCTATTTCATCTTAGTGTCAGATTATTACTTGTACCTCTTTCTAGGGATTCTGCTGTACTTCTTTTACCTATCACAAAATGTATAGAAACAACCTTCTCTCACTTTGCATGTAGTGACAGGCAGAGTGTAAGAACCTTACAGTGAAACTGGGATTTAGACTCACACCTAAACGTCCGTCTTTAGGTTCGCCACTCCCCTCGTATGCCAAATAAAGATTCCATGGTAGCCTGGGGAGACAGCACTTCAGCACATCTGCAGCCATCCTCAGGAATACAGACGTTAGTTTCTGGTTAAACAGGGTGAACTGGGGGCAGAGGGTAAGGAAGGGAAAGCATAATTAAACCAGTCCTGGGTGATTATTTTGGTCTTTGTCTCTGCGGGAGTGCTGGAGAATCTGTTTTCCCTGGGAATCGAACCAGAACCAGCTGCCTGGTGGTGGTCTGTTGGGCTTTTAGGTTGTTCCCTAAGACGATGGCTTTGTTTGTTTGAGGGGAACTTTGCCCTCTGACACAAGACATCCTCTCGGAGTCTAAGCTGACTAAAGAGTGGTTGCAGCAGGAATGGCTCAGATGCAAAGTGGGGAGGGCTGGGCACCCAACTTTTAGTTGCTTTGCAGGCCCAGTAAAAGCACCTTTCTGGTTGCCTCTTATACCTCCGAAATAAGTACGCTGAACCCCACCTCATCTCCTCATTACACCCTGGGAGCTCCTTCCCCTCCCTAACACCTCCCACAGCCGCTCTTCTTTGGGGACAATTAACGGTCAGTTTGTGCTGAGATCTTCTCTGTAGGGGCAGAGGAACTCTGGACCAGTTCTAACCAAATCAAGGCACCTGTACAGTGGGACCTCATTCATCTTGCCTAACCTTTGCCCAACGAACTCCTACTTGAGGTTTCATGCATATGAATTGCATCCCATGCACATTCGTACAGCTGTGGGACAGTAACTATGGATGTGTGCACCTCTCTCCCCAGAAGTCTGCTGGGTCGCAATCCCTCATTTCTCTGAGATTAGCCCACTGT
Source organism: Dipodomys spectabilis (assembly GCF_019054845.1). Classification (NCBI taxonomy): domain Eukaryota; kingdom Metazoa; phylum Chordata; class Mammalia; order Rodentia; family Heteromyidae; genus Dipodomys; species Dipodomys spectabilis. Next base: position 4,321,603 of record NW_024870917.1, on the reverse strand, counting down.
CATTACCGTGAACTCCTCCCATACACCTGAATTCTAGAAAACTGACATTTTTAATCATGTGCCTGCACTTGAACTGTCTAACAGGTGGTTTAACCATCTACTCTTTCCATTCAACACCTTGCTTTGCCACTTTACTTTGCTAAAATGTTTTCATTTGCTTCTTCATTGGACATGCTGAGAATCCTAGATTTTCACCTCTGAGACCACACACCAATAACATACCTGTGTACTTGTCTTACACATCTGTATAGGAACATCATTTGTGCTAAGGAATGGGCTCATCCTGTAGGTAAAATTTCCCACCTTGGTTTTTAATTTATGTTAGCATGGATATTTTTCTAACTTCATGTCCATCTGGAGGTACTTTCGTTTGTGCTAGTAGAGAGGCTTGAACTCACGGTCAAGGTGTTGTCCGTCAGCATTTTTGCTCAGAGTTAGTGCTCTACCGCTTGAACCACATCTCCATTTCCAGCTTTTTGATAGTTAATTGGAGGTGAGAGTCTAATGGACTTTTCTACCCAGACTGACTTTGACCTATGATCCACAAAACTCAGCCTCTCCTAAGTAGCTTGGATTACAGGAGTGAGTGAGTGAGTCGCTGGCAGGTGGCTAGAGGTGTATTTTCAAATGGATGCTTAGAGTGCCAAGGTATAGATATTAAACACGGATAATTTTGTTTAAGCTTCCCTCTGTTGTCAGACAGTAAGGTTATTGGCAATCTCAGGTCTTTGCTAGTACTGTACCGTCATGACTGGCGGTCTGAAAGGCTTTCAGGGTACCAAGAACTCTGCTACTGCTGGCTTTGTATCCTGTCACTAGATCTTGATGGCAGACACAGGCACAGACAGGCAGTCTTCCCAGAGGTTTCTCTCTTCTTCCATCTCATTAACGCAGCTGACCATGGGAGTCACTGAGGCTGACTTTGGGACTCTGCCCATCTGAATGGTCTAAATACCTGTTTGTTTGCCTTGAGCTCTAGCCATCCGGTCACAGCAGTGGCTTATCTCTGCTTTGGGGCCCTCTCTTTTTCCTTTCCTCTCTTTCCTTAAGAGGGCAGATCCCTCGGGGCCACTTGAGGCCGGGCGCAGATTTGTCTATCCATTCTGTGGCCCTAGAAGCAGATTAGGGATCTTGGTGGCTTGATTTCCCAGACGAGGCTGACATACGTGTGGTCCAGTGAAATGTAGCCAGCAACTTTCTCTTCAGCGTCTGTTTTGACTTTCCCACGTCTGTCGGCTGCCAGATCTCGACCTTCCATCCCCAGGGTGGAATAAGTCTTACCCTGGAAGGGCCAAGTTGATGGATTCCTTCCCGCAGTATGCGGCGCCAAAGGCCTGCCTCTGTGAATTCCATATTTCTGGTCATCTTTTCCTGCACATCAAGGTTGGTTTCTGACATCAGCTAATTCTCCTGATGCACATGGACCCAGAAATCGTGTGCATGGCTTCTGGGGTTATCTGTTGCTCCAGAGAGAGGGGAGAAGCACACAGGCAGGGGGGACAAACAAACTTTGCCCTTGTTGGAAGGGGCCGAGGTTCCACGGTGGCCACACTTGGTCATCGTGACTCGCCCCTCGCCATCGTCTCTGTAGAATGGCTTAATGAGGCTTATGTCACAAGCAGTCTTCCCCTACTGGAGGTGTCTGTCTGGATGACTTTGGGGAAGGTGTGTGAGTATGAAGTCATCACCAGCACTGAGGTGAGCGTGTCTTCACCCAGCAGGTGTCCTTGTTTGCAGACCCTCCTCCTCCACTGCCCTAGTTTCTGATGTAAGTTTTGCTTGTCTCGAATTTCATGTAAGTGGAATCATACAGTATGTAGTCATACTTGTCTGGCTGCTTTTCCTGAGCAAAGTGATGGCATTAGAAATCCATGCCTCCTGCTCTCAGTGGTCTTTCTTTTTATTCAGCGTGCTATTCCATGAGTCGGTGTCCTGGCGCCCCCCTTCCCCCCTCCCCGCCCCCCCCACCCCCGTGTCTGTGCGCACCAGTGGGTGGACACCAGGCTTCCACATGTTGAGGCTGTGATAGGTAAAGCTGCACACACACTTCATGCTCTGCGTGGGTATGTTTTCATCTCATCTGGTGAAAGTGAATGGTAAGTGCGTATTTGTGAGAAGAGCGATGAGAGGAGTGGCACCGTTAGGTGCATTGTGCACATAAACTGGCATATTGGATGGCGGCCCCTTTGTACAACTACTTAAAGATGAAAGAGAAAATAAAGAAGAAAAGTGTATGTTGAACAAATATACAAACATACATTTATATTTATTTGCAATGCTGTCATTTTAATTCAGTGGTTTGTGCTTGCTAGACAGGCATTTCACCACTGGAACCAGACCCCTGGCCCTTTGTGCTTTAGTTATTTTTTGAATAAGGCCTTGTTTTTTGCCTTCGTCAGGCTAGCCAACAATTTTCCTTTTTATCCATGCCATACAATTGGGATGGCAGGGGTATACCACTGTGCCCAGCTTTTTATTATTTGAAATGGGGTCTTGTGAACTTTTTGCTTGGGCTGGCCTCTTAATTTCAGCTTTTTTTTTTTTTTGAATTGTGAAAATACCATACAGAGGGGTTACAAATACATGGGCAAGGTAATGAGTACATTTCTTATCAAGCATTGTTGCCTCCTCCTTTTTTCCCCTTCCCATCCCCGCTCCCCAGCCAAAGTTGTAAAGTTCGTTTTTCAACATAACGACTTGTACATCTCATTGTTGCAATGACCTGTATCCCTATTTAAACAGTTTGTTTTTGCCCTTCCCCTCCACAAATTATACCAACATCAACTACAGGGAGAGCAGGGTACTGTGGGGGAGGGGTCAGCTTCTTGAGTGGTTAGGATTACAGGTGTGAGCCACCTCACCCTTTCACTTGCTGAGAAACTGCTGAGCTGTTTTCCAAATCATCTGTGCCCTTTTATGTCCCCTAGTAATGTCTGCGGTTCCTTTTGTTCCATATCATGGCAAGTACTCGGTGATGTTGTTAGCTTCATTCTAGCGGTTGAAGCTGTCCTTCCTACTCCTTTGCTTTTGTTTTGTGTTTCGTTTTTATCTGTCATTTTTCTTTGTATTTTGAGATGCGAGTGGGTTTGTAAGAGTTGCACAGGTAGCCTGGGGCCACCCCCGCAACCACTGGGCTACTGCTAATGCAGTCCCTCCCACCCACGACTGATTTTGCCCTCCAGGAGCCTTTGACTCTGTCCAGAGATATTTCTGCTTGTCTTGTCTTGTGGTGCCGGGGATGCTTCTGGCACCTAGCGAGTAGGCCAGCGATACTAATGACACCTTATAATGCACAAACAGCCCCCGCAGCAAAGGATCATCCACTCCAAAATGTCAGTAGGGCTAAGGGCAGGAAACCTTGCCCTTTGTGTTTATGTCAGGTATAAACATGCTGCATTTGTCAAAGCTAAGACACTGGCACTGGCGTTGCTCCAAAGCTATTAACCAGACAACAGATTTGACTTGGATTTCGTGTCTTTCCATTGATGATTTCTTTTTTTTCTGTTCCAGTATCTCATACTTGGTACCACATCACATTTATTTGTTAAAATCTGTGATGAGTTCTTGGCCTATCTTTGTCTTTCATGACCTGGACAGTTTCAAAGAATAATGATCAGGTGTATTGTAGAATATCTTTCAAGATGTGTTTATCTGATATTTTCTCATACTTAGTCTGAGGTTGTAGAATTTTAGAATGCGTTCCTCAGAGGTGATAGGCCATTCTGGTGGCATGATATCAAGAGTTTCATGATGTCGATATCACTTGTTGGTGATGCTAACCTTCATCACATGGTTCAGGCCTAGCTCAACCCATGTTTTCCTGAAGACTTGTAATGTAGAAAGTTTATTCTTGTGATTCTTGGAAACACAAGTGTGTGCACAAATACACATGTGCATTTGTGTGTGAAGTTAAAATCTTCTATACTTACTAAAATATAGGAATTCTATGAAATTTAGCTTCTGTATTATACAATCTACCACCTTAAAGTATACAATTTGATTGTCTTTAATGCATTCACAGAATTGCATAACAGCTCCACAGTGATTTTTAAATTTTTTTTTACCTCAATGAATTTTACTTTTTATTTTTTTTTTTTGCCGGTCCTGGGGCCTGAACTCAGGGCCTGGGCGCTGTCCCTGAGTTTCCTTTGCTCAAGGCTAGCGCTCTTATCACTCTATCACTTGAGCCACAGTGCTCCTTCTGGCTTTTGCTGTTTATTTGGTACTGAGGAATCGAACAGGGCTTTATACATGCTAGGCAAGCACTTTACCACTACACCACATTCCCAGCCCTACCTCAGTGAATTTTAAAACACTTTTGTCACCTCAAAAAGAAATCTTGATTTCATTAGCAGTCACTGCCCATTTGTCCTCAGCATCGGGAGACCACAAAACTACTTTCTGTCTCCATTTCTTTTCCTTTTCTAATAATCATGTGGTGGGTGGTCTTCTGTGGCTTTTAGTCCGCGTGCTGACTCGCGTGTCATCCCTGGTGTGGAATGTTCCAGTACCTCATTCTCTTACTGAGGAATAAATTCCCGTAGGTACATATATTCTGTTTGTTTACCATTCACCATGGATACATATTTAGGTTATGTGAAACTTTTGTCTGTTATGAATGATGCTACTGGGGCCATTTGTGAACATTTTCAAAGATTATGCTGTTTGTCTCATTTCTGAGTATATGAGTTACTTATATATTACATATATGAGGTATGTGCCATATGTAATTTATGGCTTGTCTTTTGGTTTTCTTATTGGTGTGATTTGAGGAGCAAAATTTTTAATTTTGATGAAGTCTAATTTAGTTACCTTTTTAATGTTTTATGTATTTTGGAGCCTCAGAAAAATTTCTAATATAAGGTCACAGTTTTTAAAATTTCTTCCTTTATTGTTTTCAGAAAGCTTTATGTTTTAGCTCTTCAATTTTTAGTATATTTTGGGTTAATGTGTGTGGTATGAGATAAGAGTTAAGAGTTGGGCGTCAATGGTTCACACCTGTAATGCTAGCTACTCTGGAAGCTAAGATCTGAAGATTGTGGTTCAAAGCCAGCCTGGGCAGAAAAGTCTTATCTCTTATCTCCAATAAACTATTCAAAAAAGCCAGAAGTGGTGCTGTGGCTCAAGTAGTAGAGCACTAGCTTTGAGCCCAAAGAGGCTCAGGGACAATACCTAGGCCCCAAGTTCAAGCCCTAGGTCTAGCCAAAAAAAAAAAAAAAAGAGGTAAGGCAGATGAATATATTTGTTTGTTGATCGTGGGGCTTGAACTATGGGCCCTGGGCGCTGTCCCTCAGCTCTTCAGCTAAAGGCAAGTGCTCTACCACTTGAGCCATAGCGCCACTTCCAGTTTTCTGAGTGGTTTATTGGAGATCAGAGTCTCACAGAGTTTCCAGCCCAGGCTGGCTTTGAACCTTGATCCTCAGATCTTAGCCTCCTGAGTAGCTAGGATGACATGCATGAGCCACCAATGTCTGGCTTGTTTTTTGTTTTTTTGGGTTTTTTTAGCTCCATTTTTTGGAAAGCTTAACCTTTCCTCTTTTACCTTTATTTAAAAAAAAAAAAAAAAAAACACTTGGTGATATACATGAATCTGTTTCTGGACTCCTACTGTGATTTAGGCATGCTTCTCTTTAGCTTCGTGGTTTTGCTCTGTGTAGTTTTGAAGCTCTCTTATTTGTTGCATAGACCCTAGGATTATTGTGTCTTCTTTATGAATTTATCCCTTTACCATTATGAAGCAACTCTATCCTGGTGATACTCTCGTCTAAAATCTATTTTGTTGGATGCTAATATAGCTACTCGAGCGTTCCTTTAGCTGTTTTAAGCTTGAAGTATCTTCTGTCACCATTTGCACCTTTATGTTGAAAGCATGTTTTCGTTTCAGCAGCATATAGTTGGGTGCTGCTTTGTATCCACTCTGCTAGTCCTTGTCTCTAAGCTAGGGGGCTTAGGGCAGCTGTACTTACCGTGATTATTGGTGTGGCTAGCTTTAAATCTCCATGCATGCTTTCTGTTTAGCACATGGTTTGCCTCTCGTAATTTACCTGCCTTCTCTTGGATCAGTTAAGTATTTTTTCTGTTTTCATTTTGTCTCTTTAAAATAGCTGATCAGCTGTAATTAGTTGTTTTTTGTTGTAGTGATTGCCTTAGTGTTTTGTAGTGTGTATGTTTAACCCATCACAGTCTGCCTTCTAGTGATAGTCTACCACTTCATGTAGAAGAAAGAATCTTACAAAAGAATGCTTCCATTTCCAGCTCCTAAGATTATGCTGTTTTGGTTCCCATTTTACTCCATATGTTATAAATCTACAATGCATAATTATTGTTACTTAACACAATTCTTAAAGAGATTAAAATAATAAGATACACATCTACCCATGTATTTCCCATCCTGACAGCTCAATATTCCTTTCTGTAAGTTCATGTTTTTGTATCATTTTCTTCCTGTCTGTAGGATTTCCTTTGTCATTTCCAGTAGTTCAGATCTGCTTGTGTTGGTTCTTTGTTAAATGAGTATTTTTTATTCCGTAGACCCATCCTGGGGCTTGAACTCAGGCCCTGGGCACTGTCCCTGAGCCTCTTTGTGTTCAAGGCTGGCTCTCTATCACTTGAGCCGCAGTGCCACTTTTGGCTATTTCTGAGTGGTTTATTGGAGATAAGAGTCTCATGGACTTTCCTGCCCAGGCTGGCTTCAAACCACAATCCTCAGGTCTCAGCCTTCTGAGTAGCTAGGGTTCTAGGTATGAGCCACTGGTGCCCAGCTACTCCCTCTTATTTTCATGTGGTCTCTGCCATCTAGCCTGGCAGGCCAGCTCCTTTGGAGACCTGCCTCTTCCAAGGGTCCTTCACCTTTGCCCTCTGGGATAGCAGACAAGGTCTTAGCTGTCCTCATCAGTAGACCCCAGCACTCCGAGCTTGTGAGCGGCTGCGGCCTGTGTGACTTGGTCCTGAAGTGACAGTCATATGTTCACTCTCGATGGTTCAAGATGGCACCTTAATGCACATCATCCCTTGTTGCCAGCCTCCGTGTCAGGGCTTGGATCCTCAGATACCCACTGTTCTTCCTCAAGTCCCTGTCACTTGGCCTTAACAAACACTGCCCATATCTTCTCTGACTCACTCAAAACTAGCGTGGTGTTTATGGGGGTTCGTAAACATCTAATAGGAAAGGGAAAATGCTCAAGTTAAACAATAAAATCAAGCTGGGCACTGGTGGCTCACGCCTGTAATCCTAGCTACTCAGGAGTCTGAGATCTGAGGATCACCGTTCAAAGCCAGCCCAGGTAGGAAAGTCCATGAGACTCTTATCTTCAATAAACCACTAGAAAACTGGAAGTGGCACTGTGGCTCAAGCGGTAGAGCACTCGCCTTGAGCTGAAGAGCTGAGGGATAGTGCCCAAACCCAGAGTTCAAGCCCCACAACCGCCTTAAATAGATAAATAAATAAATAATCATGTAGGCTCTTATAATCTTTAGTTCCTCATTTCCCAGCCATTGAGTAGACCCAACAGTCTCCCTCTTCTTTTTGTTTTACTGGTTGTTTAATGTCTAAGCCTGAGGAATTGGCCAGCAAAGCAGTGGGCACTTGAATCCCTGATGTCTGCCAAGTTGGAAGATATGGTCCCCATTCTGGTGGGGACTTGATTCACACCGGAGCATCCCCCCCGCCCACCCTCTGGACAGAGTGGCTTTCTTTCCTGCATTCCATGGTTAGTTACGTTGATGCTGTAGCAGAGCGCCTGCAACTCGGCATCTGTCAGCATCTCCAATAACCACGTGGACTGCTTCTTTCTCCATAGTCAGATAAATGCCAGAGGACTGCTCGATATCTTCAGGGACTTCAGCAGCAACGAACAGGACTTACGAACAGTAATGGAGACCATGGTCAGGTTGTCAGAAGATGCAGGTTTATATAATTACTAAAAAATTTTAGTTTTTGCTTGTGCATTTCTTTGGTCTTGAAGTAGGGGTTACTGGAGCTTAAACTCAGGGCTTGATCACTGATCTTTAGCTTTTTTTGCTCAAGGCTGGGTCTCTACCACTTGAGTCATAGCTCCACTTCCCACTTTTTGGTGGTTCATTGGAGGTAAGTGTCTCCTTGACTTTCCTGCCTGGGCTGGCTTTGAACTATGATCCTTAGATCTCAGCCTCTTCAGTAGCTAGGATGACAGCTATGAGCCACCAGCACTTTGTGTATTTCTAAAAAATTATATACCACTGGTGCTTGCTCAATTTTCAAAACCTGTCTATTAATCACCTTTAAGCATTGTCTTGCCATGAATGGTCTTTGTCATGAAGAATGGGCATCTTATTTGAAAGTGACTCAAATTGTACTTATTTTTGGAAAATTAGAATGACTAATGGCTACGAATGCCATTTGCTCTGGCAGTTAGGCCTTTTGTGTTTCTTGAGTTTTGCCAGACTCTTGGTTGCTAAGAAATCCCTAATCAGACATTAGTTTTCTCTCACCTATGATCTCTGTGTGCTAATCTTGATTTTGCCTTTTCTCCTTCTACCTCTTCATGATTGCTGTTCTAGATGGGAAGCACATTGGTGCATGGCAGACACGAGGATATTGTGTGCCTCCCTGCCCCCTCCCTCCCCCTTCCCCTACACAGTGGAGACAAGTAAGATGAATGCGTGGTGGGCTTGCCAGTGCTGACAGCTGCCCTGCTGCCCCCCTTCCCTGGACTCTTAATGAGTGGAGAGCAGCTTTAGAAAGTTCTGGAAATCTTAGGCCTTCGAATTTGATGATTCTAACTGAAAATAGAAAAATAAGCCTTCCATATAGCTCCCATATTAGTTTAAAATATTCATGTGACTATGACACGACGCTTTTAAAAAGGCCCAAGTGGATGTTTCGAGTCTTTAAATGGATTCTCTTTGTGAATGAATCTCCATTTACAGTGCTGCGGCAATTATATATTTGTGTTAAACTTAATGTGGTATATTGGAGCTAGAGCCACTCTTTTGTTTAATGCTTTGCCTGAGAAATAATTGGGATGCATGGATTGTGGGGGAGTGCATTTATGAAAGAATTATTTATAATGTATACATTCTGGCTGGAATTTAAATAAGCGCAACCCATAGGTCTGGCACATAAGCCATTAGTTGTAATGGCTTTTGGACGCTGGCCCAGCGTGCAGACTTCTTGCTCCTTCTCCGATTTATATATGGCTTCTTATAATAGAGTTGTCATTCTCTCTTCTTTTTATGTTTTTATATTGCTGAATAGCTTATTAGCTTTTTAAGCCTGTCTGTAGCATAAATACTCTAAATGGGAAATGATTTTTAAACTGCATTTGTCTAATTTTCTTGATGAAGTATTTTAGTAAGCAAAGCTAGAAACTATCAGTGTGTACTATATAAGATGCTTCACTTACTCTTAAAGTAATTCTTTCTCTATTTTTCATTGCTGTAGAGCCCACAGTGAGGACCGAGCTGCTGGAGCAGATTCCTCCCATCACCGTTTTCCTACAAGAAAACAGATTGGCTTTCCCGGCCATGCTCTCCGACTACCTCATACCTGTCATTGTGGGGGAACTCACAGATTCCAGCAATGGGTGTGAACATGGTTGCCTAAGACCCTTCGTAAATTCTCTCTCGTCATATTTTAGCTGGTCATCTTGATTCAGAATGCACTCTCTTTAGAGCCACTTGGCTGGGGTGAAGTTCCTCCGGGGCCATGGGAAGATAAGCAACTTTCATTCTTTCTCTTTCTGCTCAGGAGATTTCTCTTCTAAGTTTTCCTCATGGAAACACTCAAATGCCTTAGACAGTCGTAGAGTGAGAGCAGTACCCTCGCCCTTTCACCGCTGACATCTGACTGGTCGGCTTCTACTCCTCCCCGCCCATCACTTCAACTGTAAATACGTGAGCATGGCGCTCACAGAAACAAAGACTCCTTTGGGAAAATAGAGCAATATCATTATTCAATTGCAAAAAATATCAGCAGTTACTTACTGTTATGTTATCTCAGCAAGAACAAACAAACAAGCCACACTTATGGGAAAAGTGGGATCGTGACGAGGTGTTACCTAATAGTCTCTCTTTCTCCCCCAGGCTGTCCCTCCTGTCTCGTCATGACTGCCAGGATTCTAGGTGTGGACTCTCCACCCAGCTGACAATGTGGTTTTTGTAGATGGTCTGTCCACATGTTGACTTTGCTTGATTCAATTCTTCAATCTCTTAAGCTGTCATGGTTGCCCTCATACATAGTTATGTTCGTGTGTGTGTGTGTGTGTGTGTGTGTGTGTGTGTGTGTGTGTGTGTGTGTGTGTGTAGGGACAAGGGCTTTGGGGGCTCTGTATCTCTTGAGGAAACCAGGCTATTAGTCCTATAGTATTTTTCCCACCTCTAGTGTTCAGATGTTCCTTTCTTCTAGGTATTTTCTAGAAGCTAGTAGGTAAGTCTAGAGGCTTGATAAGATGCAGACTCTTTCCATATGGGCTCAATCAGGAACACAGAGCTCCAGCATTTCCAGTGTAGAGCTTGGTGATTGTGCAGGTGTTATCAGTCTGGCCCATTGCCCTGCAGATCTATGACTTTTCACCTGTGAGTAACCTTAGCAAGTCTTGCCCAGGCCTTGTGTGGTCCTACACTCCTGACAGTTTAATCCTGTCTGTATTACTTCTTGGTATAGTGGCTGGAACTCTTCTGTAAAGAACTTCCCCTAGTCAGGCACCAGTAGGTCACACCTGTAATCCTAGATACTCAGGAGGCTGAGACCTAAGGATCGCAGTTCAAAGCCAGCCCTGGCAGGAAAGTCCATGAGACTCTTATCTCCAATGAACCACCATAAAACCAGAAATTAAGCTATGGCTCAACGTGTAGAGCACTGGCCTTGAGCAAAAGCGCTCAAGGATAGCTCCCAGACCCTGAGTTCAAGCCCCAGGACCACGAAAGGGAAAAAGAAAATTCCTATTAATTATTTGGTAACCTGAAATGTCTATACAGAAATTTACTCTCTCTGCCTGTAAGTTTGCAGACTAATTAGCAGATGTCCTAATCTACAAAGGTTTTAAAATTTGTTGATTTTAACATTACTATGAAATCCTGAATTTCAACATACATAAGTATACCTCCGTCCACTGCAGACACTGCTCCTTTGGGGGGTAAGTGGTTCGGCCAATAGAGCCCTTCAAGGAGGCCCCAGACTGTTTCTGATGAGATCCAGCAGAGCTGGCCACTCCTCCAAAGCCCAGGTTCCTTCGAGGCTTCGAGGAGGAGACAGCTGTGAGCCGCCCTGGGGCCACAGGCTCCTGGCTGTGAAGCCCATCCTGGCTTCTACTGGCAGAGCTAGTTCCCTTTGGACAAGGTCCTTCCTAAATTCATGCTCATAGTTAGAAGTGTACTTGTATTTTTCTAATCGCACACAGTACAAATCTTACTTCCTAATGACATTAACACGTGCTTATTCAAAACCTCCATAATATTGCTACAGGATAATAGGCTTACCAATGCAGTCTAAGACGGCTTGAAATCCTTACTGCTAGCCCCCATCAATTGAGACACAGTCACACTTAAAATCTCTTAAATTAATTCTTCTTTTGTGGTTACGCCCCCAACTTCATACATAGTTCTGTGCGTGTGCGTGCGTGCGTGCGTGAGTGTGTGTGCGTGAGTGCGTGAGTGTGTGTGTGTGTGTGTGTGTGTGTGTGTGTGTGTGTGTGTAGGGGTAAGGATTGAACCCAAGGTCTGCATATGTGAGTCAAGTTTTCCCCACCACATTATATTCCCAGCCATTTTCCTTGCTGAGTTGCCCATGCTGGTCTTGAATTTTTGGTCCTTCTACCTTTGCCCTGCCTTCTGAGTAGCCAGCATTACAGGAGTGAAGCACCATGTCTGGCTCTTGTTCTCCAAACTGCCTTAAACTCTTGGGCTCAAGTGATCCTCTTGCCTTAGCCTCATGAATAGCTACAGCTGTATGCTACTGTACCAATGAGGTTTTCTTTTTCTTCCTTTTATTTTTTTTTTGGCTGGATGTGGGGCTTGAACTCAGGGCTTGGGTGTTTTCCCTGACTTTTTTTTGACCAAGGCTAGCGCTGTATCACTTTGAGCCACAGCACCACTTCCGTTTTTCTGGTGCTTAATTGTAGATAAGAGTCTCTCCAGGATTTTCCTACCTGGGCTGTCTTTGAGCTGTGATCTTCAGATTTCAGCCTCCCAAGTAGCTGGGATTACAGGTATAGGCCACTAGCACCCAGCTACATTTGTTTATATTTAAGAATAGCTCTAGTTTTTACATTTTGGTTTCAAATATATACTAAATTTCAAAGTTAAAATGCTTTTTAGCGGGTTGGGAAGGTGGCTCAGTGGTAGAGCACTTGCCTTGCATGCTCGAGACCCTGGGTTCAATTCCTCAGCACCACATAAGAAAAAAGCCGGAAGTGGCTCTGTGGCTCAAGTGGTAGAGCATTAGCCTTGAGCTGAAGAGCTGAGGGACAGCGCCCAGGCCCAGAGTTCAGGCCCCACGACCGGACCCCCCCCCCCAAAAAAAAAAGCTTTTTAGCATATATTCATGGAAGACTGACATTTCTCCTCCCTCCACCACACCCGTGGCCCCTCAATCTGTTCTCCCCCTCTCTTCTAGCTACCATATCTTTTAGGCTTTGACTACTCTTCTATTTCAGCGTGTTCCTGTGTTCCATGGCTGGCCCATCCTTCTCTGCATGGCAAGTGCCCTGCTGCCCCGCTCTGCTCCTCCCTGCCCTGTCCCCTGCTCTTCCCTGTCTCCTTCCTGCTTGCTGCTCCTCCCTGTTCTCCCTTGGGCACATCTGTGGGCCTTTCTCCTCTCCCCATGGTGTACTGGACTTGTGGTTCTTTCTAATCTTTTGTCACTTTAAAATGGCATAATAGTCTTACATCATTTCTGTTCATGCCAAGGTGTTAATTTTTAATAACTGGCCATGTTTTCATTATCATTATTTTCAAGACATTCTAAAATTTCAGGCTGTGCGTTTCTCTGATCCAGTGTGTGTGGAAGAGCAGACGCTCATTTGTAACTGTTAAACAGTGTGACAGGACTCAATGGAGTTTTTCAAATAAGGAAAAAGTCGTCCTGTTTCTCCTCTCCTAACGTGGGCGTTTTGATTGTTTTTGCATTTTCCTCTCTGGATGCTTGCTTCCCCCCCATGTGGGTCTCATCATAATAGCATGTCATTTCTTCCGTTGGATCATTTATTTTGACAGTTTCTGAGTGCCCGCCGGGAGCAGAGCCCAGAGCGCTGTGCCTGTGGCTGGAGCTGAGCAGGACTCCTCCGACCCCACAGCCCCTCTGCGGGCCCCAGACGTCTTCCTGGGCTTCTTCGTAACCGTCAGGACTTCAGTTTGGTGCTTGCGAACGTTCTTAGCGTTTCTTGGCTCTGTTTTGTGCAAAGGATGTCCTTTCATCATCCCACTCACTCTTTCTCCTTTGATACACTCTTGAAAATGAGATCATATTGGGTCCAGGGCTTTGACATTTTCTCCATCTGCGTTATCTCTTGTTGTCATTTATTTTGAAAGTGCTGTGGTCTCGCTCGCAGGCCCCGTGCGGCATGGAGCACAGCTCTGTGCGTGCGTACTGAGGAGGCGTGTCTACAGCTTGCCCTCCACGTCAGCCCGGGCGGCCTCCGTGTGGACCTGCAGCCCACCCACCCCTGTGCTCACCCTCGTGGGCTCCCTGCCACCCGCCGTGTCCGGAGCTGCTTGGTCTCTGAGCCCCTGCAGCTGGCCTTCCTCCCTGACCACTGCTTTCTCTCTTGTCCTCATCTGCTCTGGCCTTCTTGCCCCCAGAGGCCTTTGACTCCTCAGCCCCATTGCAGGCCTGCATTGGCTTCCTCTTCTGCCTCCTGTGTAGCACCATTCCTCCCATGCCTGTGCTTGCCAGTGCTGCCCTGGCCCGGCCTGGCCCGGCCCATCCTCCACTCCGGGATGGGGAGAGAGTCCCATCGCACATTGATTGGTGCCATCGCAAATTTATGGGTTCCAATCGTGGCTGGACTTGCAGCTCCGCTGGCAATCCTTTTCCTTGTCCTCATCAGCGGCGTTCCCCATTATCCTCGGCGGCTCCCGCAGACCGTTGCCACTTCCATCAGGCCCCTCACCTCACCCTGCCTCGCGCTGAGCAGGTGACCTTGGCTTTTACATCGCAGAGGAAATAAAGGCCTTCAATCTTCATCCCCTTCCGCAGTGCACAGGACCACCGTTGGTTTTATTCCATTTCCTCCAGCTGCAACCTGGGAACCATTGGCATTCTTCCCTTCCACCTCCTTTGTGCAGTTCCACCCAGGCCACGGCTCCCATGTCTATCTTAAACGCCCCAGAGGCCCCCTCTCATCACTCCCTCCACCACTGCTCCCAGAGAAAGTCCGTCCTAGTGCGCCCCAGAGACCCAGCTGAGTCCTGTGGCTGTCCTGTCGCACCGAGTCCACCGTGGGCCCTGCTGGACCCCCCCCCCCCCCGAACCTGCTCTTAGTGCCTCCCCCACCATGCCTGTCATCAGCACCACCTGCCAACCCTCGGGCATGCGCAGTACACGCCGGCTGTACAGAAGTCTTGAAGTGTGGGGATTGTAGCTCAGTGGAGATTGCTTTGGCTTTGATGGGAGGTCTGGCACGCGCTCCCGGGCATCAGCAGGCTGGAGGGAGACTTCATGAGCACTGGCGTGCAGGTTGGGCACATGTCCTCTGAGATGGAGGTGATACTGGATTCTTACGGAGCTGCTGCCACCACTCACAAGCACCTTCCTAGAGCTGCTGTTAGACAGTGGGTTCCATGCTCTAGGCCTAGTGGGGGTGTCATTTTGCCTGCCAGCCCAGGAAGCAGGGAGGCTGCTCATTCATTTGTTCTTGTCTCTGAGGTCAGGAGACTCAGATGCAGGACGTGGCTTGTGTCTAGATGTGGGACTGGGTCCTGAGCCGTCCCCGATGTCTGTGTGTGATCATCGTGCCCTTCCTCCATTCCAGTCCCCTGACTGAGGAGTGAGTCGTTCTTGCTTCCCTGTGTGGCCTGGCGTGGGGCTGATACCTGGTGATGTGTTGCTGAAGATTGACGCGGATGTGAGGTCTCAGCCTCTTGCTTACCTCCTCAGTGGTCCTGAGCTCCGGTGCTCCGCCTCTGCCCACCAGCTTCTAAGGCAAGGCTCTCCCTTTGCTCTCTGGCCCTGTCTTCCTCGTGTGGTTTCCCTTTCCCACTGGCCCATGCTTCAGTCTGGAGATCTCGGGGCTCTCCCCTGTGTCTCTGCTCTTTGTCCTTGACCCAGAGTGCCTTGCCCTTTGCTCCCCAGGGCCAAGCTCCTTGCAGGAGGAACTGGGACAGTGATCTGGGACCTGACCACATTGGCTTATTATAAATTCCATGCTTTTATTGTCACAGAGTTTCAATTTTAGCAGTATCTTAAAATGTTTACACAAGAGAGGACTGTGTAATAAGCACCCATATATACACAAGAGAGGACTGTGTAATAAGCACCCATATACACACAAGAGAGGACTGTGTAATAAGCACCCATATACACACAAGAGAGGACTGTGTAATAAGCACCCACTTGTGCTTGCCACTGCCCCATTTGCAATTTTGCCTGGTACCTTTCTGCTTCTGCCTTATATTAGAGCGGTGATTGTAAGTGCTCAGGGCTCTCCCCTGGGGGAGGAACTGCCCCTTTCATGTCAGCCCACTTGTGGAAGTACTGCGAAGTCAGGCCCACCTCCTTCAGGGGATTTCCCCTCACGGCGGTGTCCGCGCTGGTGCTGGCGCTGGCGCCTCCCCAGTGAAGCTGGCGGTTGCCTGGGCAGTCAAACTCACTTTTGGTTCCTGTGGTCTTCCTGAGTGATGGCCATCTGCTCTCTTTGGCACCATCTCAGCCCACTTCTGTGTCTGCCCACGCCAGGAGCTTCTTGTCTGCGCTTGGCCTGGGGACCAGCTAAGGTTTCACACTGTCCCTCGCTGAGACAGCGTGACTCTGTCCCTCCTCTGACTTCTTAGCCTTTGATGGCTCCTACAGGGGCCTTGAGAACCTTCCCAGCCTGAATCAGGCCCCCCCCCCCCGGGTCCTCACCCTCTCCCTCTGCCCACCGCCCTCCTCTCCTCCCCACACCTCTGCCCCCCCCGGGTCCTCACCCTCTCCCTCTGCCCACCGCCCTCCCCTCCTCCCCACACCTCTGCCCCCCCCCCGGGTCCTCACCCTCTCCCTCTGCCCACCGCCCTCCCCTCCTCCCCACACCTCTGCCCCCCCCCCCCGGGTCCTCACCCTCTCCCTCTGCCCACCGCCCTCCCCTCCTCCCCACACCTCTGCCCCCCCCCCCGGGTCCTCACCCTCTCCCTCTGCCCACCGCCCTCCCCTCCTCCCCACACCTCTGCCCCCCCCCTGGGTCCTCACCCTCTCCCTCTGCCCACCGCCCTCCCCTCCTCCCCACACCTCTGCCCCCCCCCCCGGGTCCTCACCCTCTTCCTCTGCCCACTGCCCTCCCCTCCTCCCCACACCTCTGCCCCCCCCCGGGTCCTCACCCTCTCCCTCTGCCCACCGCCCTCCCCTCCTCCCCACACCTCTGCCCCCCCCCGGGTCCTCACCCTCTCCCTCTGCCCACCGCCCTCCCCTCCTCCCCACACCTCTGCCCTCCTTGGCACTTTCTTCTCTGCCCAAGCTCCCCCTTGCTCCTGTCATCTGGAACACCTCATGCATCCCCAGTGCTGATCCACTGTCCCTTTGAAAGCAGGCTGCTTCTAGGCCTATTAAGCCCTGCAATTCCTCTTTCCCTTCCTGGGGCGGCCACAACCGACATCACAAACCATGTGTCTGAAAACAACAGACAGGTGTTGTCTCGCAACTCTGGGGCTGAAGTATGGAACTGAGTGGCGCCGGGGCTGGACTCTGCCTGGAGGCACTAGCAGAGGGTCTTTCCTCATCTCTTCTGGCCTCTGCGGCCATGGCCACACCAGTGGACTCTTGCAGCTTTCACCCACAGTCGGCATCTTCTCTCCGTCACGTTCTCCTTTGTCTTCCTCATGTTGGGGCACTTGTGCTCACCCTGTTCCTCTGGCACCCTCACCATCCTCAGTCACACCTGTGAAGACCCTTTTCCAAAGACCTCTGCTGTGTGACTCAGCTTTCTGTCCCTGTGTCAAAACACCCAAGGGGCAGAATCACCTTTTAAGGAGGAAAGGTGGTGTGGTGGTGTGCTTGACTCGTGGTTTTGGCTCCTGGTTGGCTGGCTGTATTGCGAGGGCCTGTGGTGAGGCACACCGTGACAGCAGCGACTATGTGCAGAGCAGAGCTGGTGGCCAGAAAGTCACCCCTAGGTCCCTTCAAAGGCACACTCCCAAAGACCTCACTTCTGCTTCTTCCTGTCTACCAGAGGTTCTTCCGTCTTCCACAGAACCACAGACTGGGGGTTCTTCCGTCTTCCACAGAACCACAGACAAGAGGTTCTGCCGTCTTCCACAGAACCACAGACCAGAGGTTCTGCTGTTTTCCACAAACCACAGACCAGAGGTTCTGCCGTCTTCCGCAGAACCACAGACTGGGGGTTCTTCCGTCTTCCGTCTTCCACAGATCCCCAGATAGGGACCAAGCCATCCACATGTGGACCTGTGGGTCCCTCCACGAGCGTCCGTCTTCTCAGATTCTCAGGCTGAGGTGTGAGGGCACCTCCCTGGGAGCCCACTCAGCCCACTGCCCCTGGCAGGCCCAGTCTGTGGACATCTGGCTGGACCAGTGTGACCTGTCCCACACCCCTCTGCCCTCTGCATAGGTACATCACCTGGGTGTGCTGTGGCCCCCTTCCCCGGGAAACAGTCACGCAGCGTGGCAGCTTGGGTTTGTATCGCCACGACTCTGCTCGTCTGGTGTCCTCACTTCTGATACTTGCAGATCCTTAGTGGGAGTGTGACACCTGCCATCATCGTAGACATTGGCTTCTTCAGGCTTGGCCCGGACCTGTCACCCACGCTGGGTAATATTGCCAGAGGATCAGAGACAGCTAGAGGCCTCTTCCTTGTAGGCTGGGCTGTTGCAATTATTCCCTTGCTGACCTCCCTGCCTCCCATCGCCTGCCGTTCACTCAGAATCCTGCTGGCAGAAACATCTTTCTGACACACTTTTCCTGATCCTCCATCAGGTTAGAAGCCCAGGTGTCGCTCACGGTTCAGTATGGCCACTGCCACACAGGCACCTCCTACACCCTGCTGCCGACTGGCCATGGGCGTCTGTCTGCTGACCTCTGGACCCACTTCTGTGTTCCCATCCCAGAGATGAGCTACATATTCCATTATGTTTGCTGCACGGCAGAATGTTGTATCCTCCATTTCCCTAAAGTATCCCTAGCTCCTTGTGACCCAGCGGAGGTGCAGCACTGACTCACTCGATTGCAGACAGCAAAGGCCACGCGCATCTCCTCGCCTGGTCAGCCGAGGCGCTGTCCTCACCATGTCGGGCCCTGCCGAGGCACGGCTTTCTTGGCCCCTTCCTGTGGCCTTCGATTGCACCAGGCGTGGTGCACAGGGGAGGCATAGGAAACCTTGGCCGTGCCGGGTAACGGGACGAGACGCTGGGCTTCCGGGGCATGCCCGCGGCATTCGTCCACTCAGCAGATCTCAGTAGATGAAAAGTTGCGTGTCACACGCTCTGCGGCCCTGAGAAGGTGGGCTGGAAGAGGGACAGACCAGGCCCAGTTTCTGTCCTCCAAGTCTCCCCTCTGCAGTGGGGGGTAGATGGCAGTTGTAAAGTGTACATAGATATACATACTTACATAAATACACATAAATCCGTATGTGCAGATGTCCGGGTAAGAGCCGAGGAACGGTTCAGGGCACTAAGTGGAGATCACAGAGCTGCCTAAGTGGAGTCTGGGGAGGAGGGGATTGGAGCTGGAGGGGAGGAAAGTTAGCAGTATGAGTTAGGATGTGAGACCTCAGGAAGGGGGCCACTGAGGCAGGACAGAAGCCACGCGGGCCCAGGAGAGAGAGAACCTGCCCAGAAGAGCACTTGCGTTTGTTTTGTGATTAATCTTTTGCCTTTTCTTCTCCAGGTTAGAAAATCCAGTCAAGAAGCGCTCTTGATTCTTCTGGAACAAGATCTCATTCTCCAGCATGATCTGGAAAACAAAGTGTGTCAGATTCTGTTGGAGCTGTTGGCCCCAGACAGTGATGAGGAATACAGCGCCGAAGCCGTGAGTGTCAGTCTGCCCGCAAACTCCTGCCGGTATGTGGGATTGAATTACCCCAAGGTTCAATTTGGGCCCACACTGTTCCCGTGAGCAAGGTATTGGTGGCTCCACAAACCACCCTGAGCCTGTGTGGAAGCAGCCATCCTTAGAGAGCATTGCTTCGAGGCGGCAAAGCTCGAGGAGTCAGAGGGCTGTGGGCAGCTGGGTTAGGTCTCTGCCAGGTGGAAGGCTGACTCCCGGGATGCCAGGCTCGTGACCCTCCTCAGAGAGAAGCATGGGATGTGCAGTGCAGTCACTTTATGTGGCACTTGGACGGACTGTTGAAAATTAAGTAGGCCTGTGGGTCTCTTCTATAAATTAGGCGTGCAGTCTGTGCTGAGTGCAGCCACGACCATGCTGACAGCCATTTGGGGAAGCTTCCTAGTGAGTGCATGTGTGCTTCTGTACATAGTACAGGAAGGGCTGTCAGTGGTCAGCAGCCATTACCCGTAGCCTTGGGGTGTGTGGATCCATACTCTCTGTTACCAGATGGATGGAGCCCGACTTAGTCCTCATGCCTGGAACCTAGGTTGCAGCAACCTATGAGCCTATGCCAGTTTGAACTGCCCTTCCCAGATACCCTGGCCTGCCCTTCCACCTCCTCTGATCTCAGGCAAAGGCACAGGCCATCATGTCTTTATCTACTGCTTCTGCATTGAACCACACGAATGCCGCTCGGTCCTTTCTGTTTGTGCTGCTCTGAGGCTACCCAGCGGCTGAGGAAATACTTGTATATAACTTACTTAGGAGTACACTAAAAGGTAGAAGATAATCTTTTTTTCTTGTTTAGAAAAGAATAATGTTAGAGAAAGAACTATTTTCTTTTCCAAAGTGTAAACCCATTACACACCACGAAGCTAAACAATTATATTACAGTATGAGAACATTTGGCAATTATTCTTCATTTATGTAAAAGTTTTCTTCAACTATGCATTAAAGGTCTGGCTTTTTAAGCTAATTTAATTTTTGCATATTCCATATGTTTATAAGATGAATCAGGGTGAAGAATAATTGATTATTAAAATTCAAATTCTCCAGGGTTCTTTTATGAATTTCAAGTTTCTCTACATGAAATTAAATTTATTTTGCAAAATGAACCTGGATAATAGCATTTAGTTGGGGCATTTGGCAGTTGAGCAGTGAACTTTGCTAAGTAGATCTTTTTCATTTAGAAGTTGGTTAGCTAAATTTCCAAGGTTACAACTGACAACCCAGTACACTGTCCCCGAAGAGTAAGCGCTCGGTGGGAATTACACCGAAGGCGCGTTGCACCATTTCTTTGTTTTGTTTCCGAACTCTGTTCTTATGAACAATATCCTTTTTTCTGTTTCTTGCTGCTGCTGGTGGTGATGGTGGAAATACTTGGAGAATATAACAAGCATTCCAAATCCAATCTTGACAAACCACTTGCAAAACGTTAGTTCACATGAATTGCTTTTTTTAACTCACTGTCAGTTGCTGGCTCCTGGCTGAATACACACTTCCCCCTGGCCCCAGGGCCCGGGATGGTCCGGAGCAACCTCAGCCAGGTGCAGGCCTTCCTCCTCACGCGTGTTTCTGTGGGACTGCTGTATCTTTTCCCCTGCAGCCCTCGTGGGAGCAGAGTGTAGGCTCAGAGCTGGAGGTCCTGAGGCCCTGGGCACCAGAGATTGGAGAACCAGCAGAGCTGACCTCTTCCCAGCTGGGAAGTGGAAAGAAGCGTGGGTTCCGTTTTCTTGACAAAGAGGAGGCCATGTGTTTGCTTCAGGAGAGTGTGTTCTACCTGGGTCTGTGAGTGGCCCTCACACCGCAGCCCCAAGATGTTGATTGGAGGGAGATTTGGTATTTGGGACCCGTTGGCCCAAAGTGCTGGATGAGGAAGGCAGCGGCTTGAGCTGGGCAGTGCCCTGGGTGCTCAGGTTTTCTCTGAAGCACCCTGGCATGAGCCCTGCTCCATCTGTGTGCCCGTCACCCCACACCCGGCCTCCGGAGTCACGACAACTGTCACATGGATGGAGGTATGGCGGTGTCTTCATTAGAGTCAGAACTGAGCTCGGGCTCTCGCGCAGGCACGGTGGGGACAGTCATGGCAGCTGTAGCAGTGCTTACATGCGTCCCTGCCGGCCCGGGGATCCGCCCTGCTTTTCCACACATGCGCGCACTGTCCTCGCGAGGTCTCTCTGGATAGTCCAAGCCACGTGAGTGATTCCCACTCTTGGACATTCTCCTCCGGCATCATCTTTCACGGGCAGTCGAGGAGAGAAGCTGTTTATTTCCTGCCCGCAGGATGGCAAGCTCCTTGACCACAGCCATGGCGTCTGCTCCGTTAGCAACCAGCACAGTGCCAGGCCCAGAGTTGGTACTGAGTAAATGTTAGTTGTTGGCTGAATGGATTGGTAAAAATGGCAAGAGCTGGATCTTGTAATTATATCTAGACAGGATAAACAGGCCACTGGAGACCAATTATAATTCCTCTTGCTTGCAGGGAGGCCATTAGCATTCTGAGATTATAACTAATTGTCAGAAGCCCATTTTTCTCTCTCAACACATTTTCACATTAAGGCTTCCTCATTTTTTGTCGTCATTCCCATTTTTAAGCTCATTTTTATTTGTGCATTTATTTTAAAAGAACGTGATGGCTGTGTACTGTAAAGAATAGTTCCTTCCAGGCAACTGAGTGCGGCCCTCCCTCCCTCCGTCCCCGCGTTCCCAGGGTCACAGGACGTCATTCCCTGCCATCCGTGGGCTGACTTTTAATGATTCCGGGCTTGTTTTATACTGGGTGGTAATAAGGTCATGTGGGTGTGGCAGATGGGGCAGGGCGGGTCCCAGTGCCAGGAGCTCTGTAGTTGCCTGTTACCCTGGATACAGAAGGCTTGCACCCTCATTTACTATGGCTGGCACTTTGTACAACTCGACCAGTAGCAGATCAGAAATACGTGCTTTTAAATCTGAAGATAAGGCTTTTCCTTACGTGTGTTATGGGGCTGGTACCCTTCCCCTCACCCCAATTAGTTTTTCTCATCTTGTCTGTTCATGGGCAGATTCCAGACACAGGGATGGGGGGTCCCTACCAAGGGTCATTTCCTTCTCTAGCACAGCAGCGCTGTGGACACACTGAGCTACAGGCATCCAAGACAGGAAGTCCATCGCCTGTCACCTTCCTAACCTCCTTTCGCTCTTGTTTTGGGGAGGGATATTTTGTTTTGTTTTGTGCTGGTCCTGAGCTTGAACTCGTCTGTGCACTTGTCCCTGAGCTTTTTTTTCTCAAGGCAGTGCTTTCCATTAGAGCCACAGCTCTGCTTCTGGCTTTTTTGGTAGTTAATTGGAGATAAGAGTCTCACAGACTTTCTTACCTGGGCTGGCTTCATATTGCAAGCCTCAGATCTCAGCCTCCTGAGTAGCTAGGATTATAGGCATGAGCCACCAATGCCTGGAGCAGGGGGCGTGGGTACTTAAATTTGTGTGTGTGGAGACAGCTCTTCATTCTGTATGAAATTTGTGTGTGTGTGGAGACAGCTGTTCATTTTGTATTAGTTTCGAACTTGTAGAGAAGTTACCAGAATCGCAATGTGTACTTTCTGTGTACCCTTTATTCAGCTTCTCAGGACTTGGTGTTCCACATCCTTTCTTCTTATTCTTCCTTTCTCCTCCTCTCTACCCCTCCCCCCCATTTCTGAGCCACTTGTGAATACATTGGAAACATTGTGCCCCCTTTACATCTAAATACTTCAATGTGCATATCCTAAAAATAAGGAAATTCTCTTGTATGCAACCATATAGCATAAAGATCAAAATCAGGAAATTTAATACTGATGCAGCCAGATGCCAGCAGCTCATGTCTATAATCCTAGCTACTCAAGAGGCTAAGACCTGAAAATCCGGGTTCGGAGACAGCCCGGGAAGACAAACCCATGAGACTCCTTGCTCTGATTAAGCATCATAAAGCAGGAGCTGTAAGTGTTGCTCAAGTATAGAGTGCCAGCTGTAAGCAAAAAAAAAGCTGAGCAACATAGGGAGCCCTGAATTCAAACATGGGTACTGGCAAAAACAGAATTAAAACACTGATACGGATATGGTTCATCCACAGTGACAGCATTCTGACCTGTTGTCCTTTGTCACAAGGATTCAGGCTGGAATTCTACTGCATCCCATTGTGTATCTCTGGTCCCTGGGGCCATTCAAAGTCTGAATTTGCTAACACTATCTTCGTAGAGTTTCATCTAATTTGACTGCTGGTTTCTTGGATTTGGGTACCAGGGATATCATAGAAATGTTCTCAGTGCGTTATGGTGGAAGGCATGCGACTTCCTGACCAGCAGTGTTAGGTGGTGATGTAGGACACGGATCTGTGGCTGCCTCTGCTGCAGCTTCTAGAAGGCTTTCTCCTTGGAACCAGAAGGGGCGTTACCTGAGACTGGGGGAGAAGGTTTCTACAACCTTCCCCCACGATGTTTGTGCCTCTTGATGATTCCAGCCGGCATTCTCCTGCCAAGTGTCCTTTCTCCATTATTAGCCAACAGTTCGTTGAAGATTTTTCACATCTGTATTCAAGAGGGCTGTGACAGCAATTTTCTTTTCCTATTACATCTTTGTCAGGTTTTAGAATCAGGGTTATCCTGGCTTCAAAAAATGAGTTGGGAAGTATTTCCTCCTTTTCTATTTTCTGAAAGATTTTGTTTTAGATTGGATTTATTTTTCTTCCCCCTGAAATATTTGTTAGAATTCACCAGTGGAACCTCTGGCTCTAGAGTTTTCTTTGTGATACGGTTCAGATATAGGGCTTTATTTTTCTTTTTTCATCTGTGTCATTGAGTAAGATATTTTAGCGAATTTGCTAATTTCGTGTAAGTTGTCAGATGTATTAGGTTCGAGTTGCTTACTGCATTCCTTTATCCTTTTAAAGTCAGCCCTTTTATCTCCTTCCTCTGTGTTTTCTCTCTTCTCTTTTCCTTCTTAATCTTGCTAGGAATTTATCAATTTTTATTAGTGTTTTTGTCGCAAATTTGGCCTTACTGACTTTTAAGGTTGCTGCTTATTTTCTGTGTCTTAGATTTTTACTACTAATTTTTTCTTCCCCTCTGCTCTCTGGAGTTCAGTTTGCCTTTATTTTTCTAGCTCCATGAAGAGGAAACAATAGTTTTAAACCTACCTTTTTTTTTTTCCATGTTAGGAACCAAGATGCATGCTTAATGTGTGTGCCTTAGTGATTTATTGATCCTTTTATCATTAGGAGACATTTCTGACAGTCTTGCATATATTGTATCTGCCATGATGTTAATATAACCACTCTGGCATTTTTAGCTTAATGTTTATTCTAATGTATTAGTTTATATTCTTTTACTCTCATCCTATATGTATTTATGTTGAAAGTGTTTCTGGTTTTCTCAGCATATGGTTGAATCTTGCTCTTGTTTCTAGTCGGATAGTTCCTACCTTTTAAGTGGAGAATTTAGTCCATTTGACATATTGAAATTGTTGATATGTTTGTATTAATTTCTGGCATTTTGCTATTTTCCCTTTTTTTCATTTGTTTATATTTCTCTGTTGTTTCCTTCTTCTGGGTTAGCGGAATAATTTTGTAAGATATTTAGTTCCTCTAAATAGGTCTTTTATTAATAGATACCAGATATTTTAAAATAGATATTGTAGATATTTCTAATAATATCTTAGGTAATAACAGATATTAGATATTTAATTCCTCTAGGTGGTGAATTTTCAAAGCAATTTGTGCTTTTGGAAGGTGGGGACAGTACTAGGGTTTGAGCTCAGGGCCTGATGCTTGCTCAGCAGGCCCTTGACAGCAGAGCGATGCCGCCAGCCCCAGGTAATGGTTCTTTCATTTCTTCATCTTTTGTGTTGTGCTTTCATATATATTGTATTATGAATCTTCAAGTTGTTTCTTTTGATGAAATTGATAACCTTTAAAGTACCCTCCCTTCATTTTGGAGTGATAGCTTCCCTGGCTCCGGGATTGGGGACTGACAGGTTTGTGGGAGCCTCTGTGGCCTTCTGGCCACTTCTCTTCTCCTAGAAGTTAGCATTCAATGAATTATGCTCTTACAGACAGAGTATCCTGTTTTCCTCTGGCCACTCTTGAGATTTCTCTTTTATCTTCAATTTAGCGAAGGGTTGATTCTTGGATTCGTGTTTTGCTGCCTGACACTGTCTGGGGAGTCTCTGGCTATGGTCCCTTCCAATGTTTTTCCTTTGCCGTTCTTCCTTTCTCCTTCCAGTCTAGGGCTATTGTGCACTTCTGATCCTTTATATTGTCCAACAGGTTTTTGGGGCTCTGTTTTTTCTTCAGTCATTTGTATTTATCTTAAGCTTAGTAACTGGTTCTGTCATTGGCAGTCTGCTGTTACGCCCGTCCAGTAAATTTTCCATTTCAGTTAATGTACTTTTCAGCTTTTGAACTTCCATTTTGATAGAATCTTTACAGTTTTTCTTTTTTTTTCAAGAATTCATTCTTTCAGACTGAAGGTATGACTCAAAAGGTAGATTGCCTATCTACGAAGTGTAAAGCCCTGAGTTCAAACCCCAATAACACTAAAACAATCTTTGTATTGGCACAAATTGACTGTACCAAGGAGTTTCATTGTGATAGTTTCCTACATGCATATAATGTACTTTGATCAGACTCACCTTTCTTAACTTCCCTCTCCTGTTCCTTTAAAGAGATTTGTGGGTTACATTATGCTCTTTCCATGTACTTCCCAGTGCCTCCCACCCTACTCCTTTTGTAACTCGGTGGAGCATCTGCAGATGTTTTCTTTAACTCTGAATTGTTTGTAACAGCTTCTGTACAGCCTTTGTCTAGTTGATGCCACATTTGGATCATCCTGGTATTGGTTTCCTTTGGTTACTTCTATCAGGGGCCACTTTTTCCTGTGCACAGGAGTAGCCATTTCTGATTGGATGCTGCAGAGGCCCTGGCTTCCATTGTGTTTCTCTGGAGTGATTTTTGTCCTAGAGGGTGGTGATGGTGACCATCTCAACTCCAGTGGTCTCCCTTTCAGTGGACCACTACTAAAATCTCTACTCAGTCTTTAAACTTTCTGGCCTTTGGGTACCCTGGGATCTTCTACACATACATGTAGTTTAATTTCAGCCTACAACTGGAGCAGATTTTATAGACAGATGTTGAGTTCTGCTCACAAATAGCTCCGGTTACAGTTCATCTTTTAAGTGTATCATCTGCATTTTGGCAGCTTTTTGCTGCTTTCCAGTGGCTATTTTTTGTTTGTAAGAGTCTGTAATCAGTTGTCTGTAGAAAGGTTAGTCCTAAGTTTGTGCTAGCCAGCTTTCCTGTTGTGTTGACAGAATGCCTGCCATAGATAGGCAACTTTAAAGGTGTGTTTGGGGCTGGGAAGGTAGCTCAGTGGTAGAGTGCTTGCCTTGCATGCATGAGGCCCTGGGTTCGATTCCTCAGCACCACATAAGCAAAAAGAAAAAAAGCCGGAAGTGGCGCTGTGGCTCAAGTGGTACAGTGCTAGCCTTGAGCTGAAGAGCTGAGGGACAGCGCCCAGGTCCAGAGTTCAGGCCCCACGACTGGACAAAAAAAAAAAAAAAGGTGTGTTTGGCTCCCACGTTTGGCCATTTAGGCCATTATATGGTGATTGAGTGCCGCACATCATGGCAAACAGGCAGCAGAACCTGACAGAAACAGAAAGGACAGGCTGGCCAGAGCCAGCCCCCGGCAGGTGCCTCCAGTGGCCCGCTTCCTCCAGCTGGCCCTTGGCCCACAGATCCCCCACCTTAGAGTTGTCTCTTCAGATTTCGAATCCACTGATAGATCAACAGCCCCCCGATGTAACCTTCTGTGGACAATCACGATTAATTATCACAAAGCTACTATGACATTACCAGATTGTCTTTTAGCGTTTCCATTTCTTGGTAAGATTTCTAGTCTTTTTATTCATTATAACTTTCTTTCCCTTGTAGTCCTCAAGTGTATTTATAATAGCTGTTTATAATAGCAAATTCCAAAGCTTGGAGTTTTGTACTGACTGATACTTTTCTGGAATATGGGTCCTATTTTCCTAATTCTTACTATATGCATTCTTTTTAGTAGTGCTGGTAGTAGGCTTTTGCTTTGTTTTAGTTTTCTGTTGTCTTGTGGATGAAACACTGTAGAAACCCTGGGTTCTCTTTCTTATTTTCTTCTTGTTTGTTCCGGTGGTGGCTCTGATTCTGTGTTCTCTGCAGTAGGCCAAAGCTGGAAATGCTCAGTTCTTTCAGGCCTTCAACTGCCACATTCCCCACACACATTCCCCTCTAGCTCCAGCTGTATACGTGGTTCGGGTCTACTGAGGGTTTGGTAGGATTTGATTCTGGATGTTGGGGGTCCCTTTGTCTCCCTCCTTCCATCTCTCCCTCCGTCCCTCCATCCTTCCTTCTGTCCTCCTCTCTCTACTAGGATTTCTGCACTCACAGATGCTTTTGTGGGTGCACCGTGTTCTCTGTTAAAGCGAAGGCTGTTCTAGAGCTCCAGGAGCCACGCACAACCAGAGGTGCTGTTCTCACCGGGGCGACTCTTGCCCTCCTGTCTGGGGCTCTGCAGGGGCTGAGGCTCTGCGGGGGTCCCATCCTTCCCGGTGCCTGCATGCCATCTCGCAGACTGTGTCCTGCTGTGGCTTGCCCCTGTGTCACTTACCACTCGTTTTTCAGTGTACCTCTCTGGATCTGGAGAACGTGCTCCTGGGAATGTGGAAGGAGCTGTGCACAGCAGCCATCTGCCATGCTTGGCTGTGTGGCAGGCGCCTGGCGAAGGGCACCAGAGGCTGCCGTGAGCCCTTATTTGAATAAATCTGGCCTCTTACTGATCATACTGCAGAACTCAAAAGACATTCTTCATTTTTCCTTGGGTACTTTTGGCATTATTTTGAATTTTGCCTTTGGAGTATATCTTTTTTTTCAGCAGTACTGTCAACTGGAGTATGTTTTATTAGTGATACATGTGCAGTAGATGCTTTGGTACTTCTAGTGACTCTTCATTTTCTTATTATTCACAGGGAATTTGCAAAATGGCTTCAGTGCTAACAAGAGCACAGTTGAGAACCTGCTACTCCCTCGGTTCTGTGAATTGTGCAGCGGTGGGAAACTCTTTCAAGTTCAGTGAGTGGGAACGTAAGAGTCTCAAAATTATTGAGGTTACAAAATTCAGAATCAGGCACCGGTGGCTCACACCTGTAATCAGCTACTCAGGAGGCTGAGCTCAGAGGATGGCAGTTCAGAGCCAGTCTAAGCAGACAGATATCCCAGAGACCCTTATCTCCGGCTAACCAGAAAAAAGCTAGAAGTGGAAGTGTGGCTCAGTGGTACCAACTGGAAGTGAAGAAGTCGAGCAAGAGCCCAAAAGTTCAAGATCTCTCTTCCTGTAAAGCTGTTGTCTACTTCTTCCGTGGACAGGTTAGAGGAGGACGTGGGCAGCGAGAGCTGGGACCATGAGCAGCGATCCCAGTCTGCACTGATGTTAGGAAACAGCGACCTAGAGTCCCTGAGGGGGTGTCAGTAAGCCTGCTGCCTGGATGCCACCAGCAGAGTCTTGATGACCTAAGATACTATATTCTAGAATCTTCTTACCTTTGCTGTTCAGTCCAGTCCCAACCCTCGCTTCATTTGGTGGAGGTGGGACTGGCCTACCTGACCCGCCTCTGCCTGGCCGCTCCTGGTGTGGCACATGGCTGGGAATGGGGTGTTCACTGCCTGACCAGAGGGGCCAGTTAGCCCAGAGGCTCCTGCCTGTTACTTCTTACAGCTCATTAGGGTGAAAGGAAAGAAGAACAGGGTTTGCCTTTTGCCTTTTTAAGGTGTGCGCTACCAGTTTTGGTGGTATTTGTCATGCCACTGGATGGGAAGCTACCAAGAAGAATTTGGTACGTGAAGTCCGTTTTCAGGTGGCGTGCTTCGCAGTTGTTGCTTTGTAGCAGCTCAGCTGCTCAGACGTCTGAACTTCTGAGAAGACAGCTCCCTTCTTGCAGCCCTCACACATCACACGCCCTCTTTCCACCCACATCTGGGCCTCTGCCCCTCTTCACAGCTCTTTCTAGGACACTGCCTCCTTACCCCGAGCCTCAGAACCATGGGGGCTTTGTCTTGCTTTCTAGGTAAAAGCCACTTGCCTTTGCCAAGGTGCCTTCCCAGGTTCCCTTTCCACCTCATCTCCAGTCATCCTGTCCAGGCTGCGCCCCTCAGTCCTGGTAGCTGGTGCCGAGGAACCTGTGTTTTTACAGCCCAGCAGTTGGCCAGGGGGCTTTGTCCTGTTCTTTCTCCCTGTGGAGCTCTGCTTGTCCTGACTGCTCTCCTCTGAGATGCACCCTACCAGTGGAGCCTCTGGCCTGAGGGTACCCGGGCATTCTTGTTGCTCATGCAACAAGAGGGGTGTTTTCTTCTCCCCCTCAGCCCAAGAGCCCGTTGTTAGGAGTCAGGACCTTGTGAGAAAGTCGTAGATGGAGTGACCTTCAGGGCTGGGGCCCCTGTCACGTGATCTTTCTTTGCCCAGTGCTCATTTGTCATTTTTATTTTGATAGAACGTATTATTTGTGTAGTTGGAATTTATCCTGAAAAATTAGAATCTTCAAATTGATGTTTAACTTTAAGTACAGATGCTCGTTTTGTTTTATTTAAGGTATAAACCATGTCAGCACCAGTGTAACCAAAGAACTGCATGGAAGACACAGCGAGTGTTATCTGGTCGGTAGTGTGTGCGAATGCAGGGCAGCTGTGGCCAGCGGACTGAGCTTTCTGTGGGTGGATGTTTCCACCACCATATCAGATTCCCATTTGTGAAGCATTTTAGGCTAATTATTTTACATTAGGATAGTAAAGCCAGAGCCTTTTAAAAGGATAAATTTTAAAAGAAGATACAGTTATCACCTCCATGTAGACATAAGTGAATATTTGTCAGTGATTATATTTAACCCATTTGTTAATAAGGGAAATTGAGTAGGTGACTGCGGCTCGCATGGTGAGGACTGCTAGCGGGCCACAGTTTACAATCAGGAAACTTTCAGGGAATGCAAGCCTGGCCAGTAGCCAAAGTGGTGACTGATTGCATACTCTGGAGCCTCGTTGCACTTCTGGGGACAGGAATTGCTGTATTCCTGTCCATTTAAATGACTTACTCTCTGTCAGGACAGTTGTCCCATGCCCTGGTCAGACACAGACACCTGCGCACAACGTAAATAGGGATGGATAGCCACTGCGTTTCTGTCCTTTACGGTCTTCCTCAGTCGTTCTTCCTTATGAGTTATTCAACTATTCTGGAATTTTTCTCTGTCATCCTGTTAATTTAACCAAGTCACTCAGCATAAAGTTAGGAGGTGAAGGAAATATCTCTTTTGTTACACCTTGTGTTTGTTTCAGATGAACCCTTTTCTTTATGACTTCCTCTCCGGGGCATCAAGATGGGTTCAGCCCGTGCTGAACACAGTCTAATTGAAATGCCCTTTGCGGTGTTTGCTTTGATAGATACCAAAGTTCTCTGAGCTCTGCTCGGATCACGTGTGGGGGATGAGGAAAGCCTGTGCAGAGTGCTTCATTGCTGCATCGTACAACACCTCCCCTGAGGCCCGCAGGACCCAGCTCTTGCCTCTCTCTTCATTGGGCTTGTCAGCGACCCCTGCCGATGGGTGAGTGCCAGCGTGCTGGCGGCCGCAGTGGCCCCCGGCTTGGCCAGCTGGCCTTTCAATGTCCAGGACTTGCCTCTGCTTCTGTCTGTGTCCTTTCAATAAGAGAGGGACGTAATCAGATTTAGACCTTGTGAGGCCCGGGGGAGGCAAATACAATCTGAAAACTTGACATCTGCAACATTTGCAGCACACACACATCATAGAAATCAGAATTGAAAAGCCGAGTTTCCCTTTTCATTAACATGGTGATTGCTGTCTTCTGTTTCAGTACTTTGCAAGTTCTGGTGTTGTTCCTGTGTAGTGGTACTGATTTTCTTATTTTCTGTTGGAAAAAGTTAATTTGGGTTGATCTGAGACCTCAGTAAACTTGGGTGGATTCAGTTTGGGAACTGAAGGATAAGGGGCCGTCTATCTTGTCTCAGGGTCACACCGCCAGGCGGAGGCTGAGCTCACTCTCTGTTCTCTGGCTCAAGGTACACAAGGCCATGTTCCAGTCACTCGGCCCCTTTACCTTCATTTTTGCCAGCCCCTCCAAGGCCACCTGAACGTTGGAGAGGATGGCACCCTCAGCATCTGCCCACCAAGCCGTGATATGGATGCACATTTTGCCCCTGACCCACCCAGGCCTAGTAGTTGTGGTAATGGCTTCCCAGCCAGGTAACTACCAGAAGCCCAGGTTTCACCTTGAGCATCCACAGAGAATTTCAGCAATTATCTTGTCTCAAGTTTTAGTAATAGTGACCTTCTGGGCAAGCTGGAATATTAGAGGTTTAATTATGTAAAGAAGCAAAAAGTAATTGCAATAATGATTTTGAAACATGGCTACTGGGTTATAAATAATGAAGCTGCCGTGTCTCCTAAATTTAGATAAAATATTCATCGAGAGGAGTGATTAAATAACCTATAAAGAAAATTTTCTCGTTCTTTTTTGATTAATGAAATTCTTTGGATAATTTACATAGAGAAAAATGCAAAGCCTCATGAATGTGCTTTTGCAACATAGACTATTCTCTGACCCCTATCCGTGGGCCCTG
Source organism: Dipodomys spectabilis (assembly GCF_019054845.1). Taxonomy (NCBI): domain Eukaryota; kingdom Metazoa; phylum Chordata; class Mammalia; order Rodentia; family Heteromyidae; genus Dipodomys; species Dipodomys spectabilis. Next base: position 4,289,773 of record NW_024870917.1, on the reverse strand, counting down.
TAATGTTTTTCTAGAGTAGTGGCTGGTCTTGGGATTTTCATGTCTTTCCTCTGAGGATGATAGGTATATACCAGCCAGGCAATTGGAGGTCACTTGTAAGCGTCTCTCCATGTTCGTATTACGCAGGAGTGTGACAGTGGACAGTTTATGATACAGATAGTTTGATCATGTAGATTCTCTTAAAATTGTGGGTTCCTTGAGCTCCTGTTCGAGGGCGGGCGCCCGGGGGGCTCTCAGTGGTGAGCTCTTCATTCTGCACGCGGGCCCCAGTGAGGGGCTCTGCTGAGCAGACAGCAGGAGAGGTCTCACCACTAGGGGTGTCTGTGTAGCAGCCAGGACATTCACCACTTGGTACTAGAGAAGGATTAGCTCAGTGGTCCTGGTTAAAGGGGGGCTGATTGGAAGGTCTATTTGGTCCATGAGGCTTTGATCTGGCACTGGGGGACACAGGAGATGGCATCTGGCTGCAGGGGAGGACCCGGCAGGTGCCAGCCTTGCTGGTTACTTCTAGTTTGCTACAGGGTCTGTCCCTCTCTTTCCCCTAGCTCCATGAGCCAGGTCTACCCATGGAACGGACCTCAGCCGGAAGCAGCCCCTCCTGTGGGTCAGTCACTCTCCAAAAGACCCAGCAGAAAACCCGGGGGAAAGCCCTGCTTCAGCGGAATCTGGTTGGCCAGAAAGCTCCCGGATCTCTGGGTCAATGGCCCCGCCGGACCAGATCCCCAGGCCGGCCCAGGGAGTTCAGCGCATGTGTTCAGTAACGCCCTATAGTGGGGAACCCCTCCGCCTGACGTCAGTGAGGACATGGAGCTGCTTCTGAGGGAGGCTGGACCTCAGGAAGAAGTCTGCGGCAGACCTGAGGTTGTGAGGAATGAGATTCAGAAAGTTCTTGATAGTCTGCAGGAACATATGAGTGACCCCGACGTTCGAGGTAACTTCCTTGCCGTTCAGGAGGAAAAGGGATGTTTCTGTCCCATTTTCCTCAGGCCCAAGTATCGATGTTTGCACACATGCCTTGTTTGTTTATGTGGCACACACAGAGAGGAAGACTGGTTTGGTCTCACCAGGCCAGGGCAGTCGTGCCCTCCAGGCAGGACCTGTGCAGGGGGGGGGGGGGGGGGGGATCGTGACTCCTTGTTTTGTAGATAGACACGCGCGCGCAGCCTGAGGTCGGTCCTAACGGAACAGGGGACCGGGCCGGGCATGTCCACGTCGGCTGGAGATTGATTAGCTCCAGGGACACTGACGTCATTTCCCACATCTAATGCCCTTTCTGGCTCCGAGCAGCCAAGGCTGGTGCTCCTTTTGGAGCCTATTAACTCAGCCCTTAGCTAAGCTCTGAGGGCCTCACAGAGCCAGGAAAAGTACAAGCTCTCCTTTGGGGTGTTTTTCATTTGATGACTAGCGCTCCCACTGAGTGTCTGATCTGGGAGCCAGACCCTGCAATCCATATCCATTATCACAACCCTTCTCTCTTTAAACAGCACTACATTTGTATCCTTCCTTGTGTTAGAGAAATTGGAAGAAAAAAAATCACTTGCTTGCTGTTGCTGGGCAAAGATTTGGGAAGGGAAATGTGAAGATACAGTTAGCCCTACACTTTTTCTTTGTCCTTAAGTTTATGAGTATAAGGAAATGAACCCAAGGAATGAGCACATGTAACCTATCACTTCTACTAGCTGCAGACAGAGGTGTGTTTGGGGAGAATGTGCCAGGTCCTGAGCCGTGGACCAGCCTGGCAGCAGTGACAGACTCTCTAGGTCCTTGGGGTCTGGTTGAAGGGGTCGCAGCCCTCTCCAGGGTTGGCAGAGTGGAGGACTGATGGCTGCCCAGGTGTTTGGGCCTGGGGATACAGAGAATGTGGGGAGAAGACCCTGAAGATGCTTCTTTCGGCTCCTCGGACCCAGGGCCCTAGACACACTAAATGTCCTTGTGAGGAAGGATGAGTGTCTGTTAGAGATCCTGAAGGATCTGTAACCCCTGGAAGATTGAAACAGATCTCACTTATTCTTGGTGAAGGCCCAGAGGGCTGATGAGAGCCTGGTTTGCTGCCCATGGGACAGCATGGGGAACCAGCTCTAGGTCTTCCATGTGTGAGGGAGTTGTAGATGCAGGACATGGGAGGTCATGTGTGTTTAAGGAGGTTGGAGATGTCAGAGCTGCAGTTTTATGTGTATAGAGCGATCAGCGAGCCATGTTGCCTTTATGGGAGGAGATCTTATTCTGGGGACCCACGGGTGGGCTTGGCCTGTGAGATCCTTCCTTGCCCGTGTGTGCACTGATTCGCTGTGTGCGGGGTGTGTGGGAGGCAGTGGCCTCTCTGTGCTGCGAATGGGGAGCAGGACCTCCCAGACCCCGGTCCTGTAACAACACAGGGGCTTTCTGTGAAAAACGATGGCATCAAACTCTTAATTTGTTCTGGAGGCTTCGGGAGTTCAGCTGTGCTGTTCGCTGCGTGGCTGGCGCTGGGTTGAAATGGTTACCGTTAATGGCCCAGCATCCCACCTCGCTGAGAACTCATTTTGAGACTCCAGAACCAGTTACCGTGTCCTCTTCAACTTGCAGGGAGCAGGTGTGTGTGTCTGTGCAGGGCTCTGGCCTAGGACACATGCAGCGCACACCTCTGCAGCGAGCCTCTACCAGCCACATAAAGTGATTACAATTCTGGAAATTTCTCTTCCTGCAGCTCCGGTTCAGGTATTATCTGCAGCACTGAAAGCTGCACAGCTGGACTCCGTGAATGAGCCTGCGAGCAAGCCCACAGAAGGTCTAAATGAAGCGTCCATGGCAGCTCCCGGCTCTGCTCCGACAGCCAGGGCCCTGTGCTGGCCCCCTCACCTCCGAGTGTGCTCTCAGCAACCAGGATGCTCCAGAGCGCAGTGAGTGTTTGCCCTGCCCTTGGCGATCACGGGGCTGCGTTGTCTCTTATTAGTATATCCCTGCAGAGAAGAGAATGGCAAATTTCATTTTATCCTTAAGGTCATGTTTTGGATAACTAGACAACCAATCAATCAGTTGATTGATAACCCTGATTCTCCTCCTTGGAAACAGGGTGGGGACCAGAAAGCCCCTTCCCCTTCCTTGAAAATGACAAGAGCTCATTCTTGGGGGTTGGGAGGGGACCATAACGACATAAATGTTCTCTGTCTCTGCTAATAGGCATTTACATCTTTTAATAACCATGGTGCATGAATCGGAAGTAGACTGAGGCCCTGGCCAGTGATCCTTTCTCCCACCAGGAGACACATAGCCCACCACAGCCGCAGGACTGCTGTGTGTGCTGCTTCCTGGGGTAGATTCTGAAAACCCAGTTGTGCCCACTGTTCTCCTGTGGTCTGCAGCCAGCCGCTCCAAGGCCCGGCCTCGAAGCTGAGTTGGGGGCCTAGGCTTCATCTGTCTGATGCGCTCTAGATGCTTTCTAACCTTTGTTTCTGGGGTCTCTTGTGACCCCCCCCACAATTCGATTACAGGTGGGTGGTCATGAAGGTGAAGATCCCAGATTCTTGGTGTCTCCAACTAAGAATTGAATGAAGACACCCACAAAAATGTAAATGCCAGAGCAAGGAGAGAAAAAGAGAGAGGCCATACTGTTAAGAGAAATGGGCTCAGCTAGGTGGCCGGAGAGCCACGGGTGCACTTCCCACTCCTGTCCAGGAAACGGGAGTTACAGACTCCAGAAAGGGCAACTGGCACCTTCTGCTTTCATTCTTTCTAAGCTAGGAGAGTATATGCGGTCATCTAGCAATCTCCACAACCTCACACAGTGCTTACGGCTAGTCAGGATAGGTGTAGCTTAGTATTCTAAAATCCGGAGATGTCTCTAGGCCTACCCTAAATGTAGCATGTGAGTTTTAGGGCTTCCCTTCTTCATATACCCCTCTTGCCCATTCACAGGGAGTTGCCAGGTTTTTCCAATTCAGAGGGGAGGGTGTTTTTCGATAGCCAGCTGCCCTTAGTTCTTGATCTTGTAACTGCACGTTTAAACGAGGGAAGCTGGGCTGCTTTATTAGTTACTTCAACGTCTGACTCTTTCTATATTAAAAAGCATGTAATTGCCCTCTTTCCTCATCTATCTCTCTTGCCCTCCCTAAAAGATTTTGGTCCCTTTTAATCTTAAAATGGGGTACTGAGGCGGGGGGAGGGAATTCCTGGGCGTCTCCTAGGGCGGGATGGGGAGAGGGTTTTGTTTAGCCTTTCTCCTGAGGCCAACCTGCCTCCTGCCCCGCCTCCTGCCCCCCCTCCTGCCCTGCTGCTCATGTACCACTTGGGGTTGGAGTCTCCCACAGGTCGGACCACAACAGGGGATCCACATTAGGAGGACTTTGAGTGTGAACACCTTCCTTATTCGCGTGACCTATGAGGGCAGGCTCTCCACACACAGCTTTCCGGACGAGTCATCAGTTGTTCATTAGCATATATTAATTGTGCTTCATTGCAATATTTCCATGCATGCAAGCCGTGTGCCCCGATCACACTCGCCGTAGTAACAGTGTACATGCCTTACCACGGGCCCACATAAAGCAAAAATTAGAAATACTCAGTGTGTAGGAGTTACTTTAGGTTCTCTCTGGTTGGTGAGAAATGCTCTCCCGTTTCACGTTTCTGGTACAGGAATCAGGTGTGTAATGTGCGGAGGTGTGGCTCCTTGACCTCGGCTGGAGAGGGTGATAGAATTTGGGCTGCTTTATCAGACCTAAGTGCAAACAAAGCAGCACCAGCAGCAGCATCCTCCAGACTGGGTTTGTTGGTTGGGACTAGAAAGGTCGTGTGTGCCTGCGCTTTATTCAGACCTTGCAGATTGCAGTTTGGCCACAAGGTTCTAGCGGGGTCAGCCAGGGACTTCCCGTTGTAAAAGCAGGAGGAGAAAGCAGAAACTCAAAAGTGTGGTAATGAGGCAAAAGCTCCCTTGAGCCGATGCTGGGAAGCAGTGCTGCTTGGGGCCCTGTACCTCCATCCCTCACCCCTGCTGCTCCCTTCAGGTGCTGGGTCAGCCCAGGTGCTCAGAGTGAAGAGCTCCTTTGAAGGAGCCAGGGAAGCTCTTTGGCTTTTGGATGTGCTACCTGGGGTTGCTGGGCTGTAGGTCCAGGCAGCCTCTGGCTTGCACCCAGGGGAGTTAGAAAGGAACGTAGACGTTGATGTGGGCAGTCAGCTTCAAGCTTGACCTGGCCCCTAAAGGAGGGGCCGGGCAAACAGCTGCGCTGAAGACTTGGAATAAAGTCAGTTTCTAAAATGATAATACGATTCCAGTCACACATCTTCGTAGCATATATACCAGAATTTATTAACTTGGAGAAAGTGAGGTTATCATACTTCACTCTAAAATAGTTGTGTTCTGTCATCCATTCGATTAAAGCAAACAGTGCACTGCGGCAAAAACCTTGGGCGTGAAGGTTCTGGTAGCGTGCTCAGAGCCAAGGCATCAGCTCTTGGTGTATGAATCGACTTTTCCCGGACCCTATATTGAGCTGATTTGTCAGAATCCATTACGCTGGTAGACAGTATGACATTTCAGGTGCAAGTTGGAAATCCATGTTATGGTTGAAGGAGAAGGTCAGGTCCATCTCAGTTAATGTTAATCAATGATCAGAGACCAATATGTCACCAGTGAATGTTCTTGCTCATTTTAATTGTTAACCTAATGTAAAGGTTCATCATCAAACATTAGGAGTGTTTGTACCTGTGAAAATCGAGGACAGTTTACCAAGTAAGCACCCTCCAGTGGGCCTCTTTCGCGGGCCACCATGCTCTGGCCTCTGCATCCCCAGAAGGCCTGTGCCGGGGCGATGGCGGGCTTCCCGGCGGGGAGGCGAGGGCCACGTTTCCATTTCTTAGTAACTTTCACATGAGCCTTGCTTTTTTTTTGTTGATCTGTTTATTATAAAGACCTCAACAGTCTAGGAATGAGAATGCACAAAATCTGTTTTCCCTGGCACACAGGCAGGTGCTTCGGGTGATCTCACACAGGACTGCTGATGTATTTGCCACATGGGCAGATGCCTGGCCTGCTTGGCGGGATCTCCACGCACGACGGTAACGTATCTGATCAACTCTGTAACAGGACCCAGATAACCTTGGAGCGGAGCCAGCGACCAGGAGGCTGAGCAGAGACGTGAACCCACCACCCTGGAGAAGAATAAATCTAAACTACAGGTTAGATCCTTGAACAAAAGGAGAGAAAAGCACCTCACACCTTTATATGTTTTTTTTTTAAGTTTTAAGTTCAAGAATGGCCAAGTGTTTTTCTTCCGTCGACAGTAATTACCGCTTAGTTCAGACCCCAGGTGCCGAGTATTTCCTGTCTAGCTCCACGGTATTGCTTAAAGTCTTCTAAACGATCAAGAATTATTTATTTTTGGTGGTGCTAGAGATTGAACTCAGGGTCTCATGCTGGCTAGATAGGTGCTTTACCACTTGAGCCGTGCCTCCAGTCCTTTTGTTTTTAGTTTTTCCAGAAAAATTCCTTAGCTAAACTCAAAGTTCCTCAGCTAGACTCAAGCTCACCTCCTCTTACGTCTGCCTCCTGCATAATGGATGTGAGCTGCCAGCTGCCGTGTGAGATTTGTTTTTGAGGTAGCTCTCACTGACTCTGGGGCTGCCTTGGGGTTGTGATTCCCCTGAGCAGCTGGATACAAAGCATGTCACCACCACACTGGGGCCTTAGAATTGCTGCTCGTTTTTTGTTTTGATTTTTAGTAATCAGAATAAGAAAAAAATTGATATCTCACATTAATGTTTAATATCTATTAAAGTCTGAGTCATTTTACCTTTTTGTGTATGACAGGCTTCCTTCTTTCTTTTTCTTTTTTTTTTTTTTGTCAGTTGTGGGGCTTGAACTCTGGGCCTGGGCGCTGTCCCTTAGCTCTTCAGCTCAAGGCGAGCGCTCTACCACTTGAGCCACAGTGCCACTTCTGGTTTTCTGGTGGTTTATTGGAGATAGGCGGCTCATGCTCTTTCCTGCCTCCTGAGTAGCTAGGATTACAGGCGTGAGCCACCGGCGCCCGGCTTGACAGGTTTATTTCTGAAGGCATGTTTTATTTGTTTATCTTGTGGATCGGCCTCTTGTGCACGTAGTCTCTTTTAAGTGTTTGCAGTCGCTGTGACACACCACACTTGAGAAAAACCTACCCTGGTGATGTCTCCTGGCAGACCTTCCATCAGGTGGAAAATGATTTTTTTGGTGCATGTATGTCAGTACTGGAGCTTGAATTCAGGTCCTAGGCACTGTCCCTTAGCTCTTTCATTCAAGGCTGGTGCTCTACTGCTTGAGCCACCGACCGTTCCACTTCCAGCTTTTTTTTATGGCTCGTTGGAGATAAGCAGTCTCAGGGACTTCCCTGCCTGGGCTGGCTTTGAACCGCAATTTTCCGATCTCACCTTCCTGAGTAGCTAGGATTATAGGCGTGAGCCACTGGCACCTGGCTTGTAAGTGATTTTTTTTTTAATCTAGACTCTTGAGATGACAGTGTTTGCTGTCGGCAGCCAGGCTGCTCGCCTGCATTCACAGCGCTGCCCGCTCCACTCCCCAAGGTCCAGATGTGCCATCTGACAGAGAGGTCCCGTGGGCAGGCCGTTCACCAATTCTGTCAGCATTGAAACCTCTCACCCTGGAGAAAGCCAGGCCACCAGTCCCAAGCCCTTTGTTCTCAGATTTCTGCCGTTGCCATTTTCCCCTTTCAGTTCCCCAAGTCTGCCCTGCAAGCGTAATGGCCTCCTTTTCCCATCCCCAGAACATCCTCCCTCAGCCTCTGCTCAACTAGTTCCTGTCCATGACTGACCCGGCTCGTGCCCAGTCCGTGGATACGGACATAGCCAAGCACTGTTCCTACAGCGCCCCCCCTTCCCCCCCCCCCCCCCCCCCGGTGGCCCTCACCCTTGGCAGGCAGAATTGGCACTGCCTGAAAGATACATATGAAACACTGGCTTCCGACATCCAGGTAAAGGAAGCCTTCTCGGTGGGGGCTGTGGGGAGGGAGAAGCTACAGCGAGGCCTGGGGACCCGCGCTTCATGCGTGCGGTGTGAACTGAAGCACTTAAGCTCCCGGCTCAAATGAGGCTGTGAGTGGCTGACGCCTGGAAGCATTTGTTCTGCTTCACAAATGCCACTTAAGACCCTGGGGCCCTTGAGTGGCCTTGCTCGAGGTGACTGGTGTGTCTGTTCTGTACCCCCAGTGGGAGGTCTGCTGGACCCTCGCCGCCTCCATCCACGAGCTGGCTGTGATTCCTGGGGACCAGCTGACAGCCGCGGACGTGGGCCAGTCTTCAGTGCACATCTCTAAAGGGTCTGGATGAAGTGTGCATAGGCGTTCCCAGGCATCTGTATGATTTCCTAAAGGTAGGGAAGGGTTAAACACAAGCGCCACACTCCCGCCGAGTCAGCCACAGCAGCGCGGGCCTCGGGGTCTTTCCTCAGCCCACTGCAGTCTGAAAGTGGGGTCGCATTGACAGGAAACGTTTCCCTGTGCTGCAGAGCTGTGGTGGGGTGAGGAGGGAGGCCGGGCAAGACACCAGCCTGGCCTACCCTGTGCAGAAAAGGAAACTGAGACCCCAGCGAGTGCCTCAGTGTCCCGGAAGTCACCCAGAGGAAGTCTCGGCTGAAATCCAGTCTCAGTTCCACGTGAAGGGCTTTTTTTTTTTTTTTTTTCCAAGGAGTTGTTTTTGTCAATTTTCACCTCCCCCCCCCCCAAGAAAAAAGACAAGTGCAAAACTAAGAGTCTCTCGCACCTAGAGAAGCGAGGTGCTGGTGTGTTCTTAACCCGGGCTGCCCTTGAGGTGCAGTGCCGGCTACATAGTGCTACATCGTGCAGTTCCACCTCCTGCTGCAGAGCAGGCTCGCCCGGAGCTCGGCCATGTTGTCTTCTGAGGTGGGAAATTATACAAGGAAGAAGTCCCAGGGCCCCTCCAGGAGTACACCAGTAACACCAGTATGCACACATATGTGTATGTGCGCACACACACACACACACATGCACACACCAGAGAAAGGCAGCCATATGGAAGCCACAGACTAGACCCCCAAGGCTTGAGCCAGCACAGTCTGGCAGGAAACACAGACAACCCGAAACAAAATGAAACCGGGGAGCTGGGACCTGGTGAGACGGTGTGTTTTTGTTTGTATATACATCCCCCCCCCCCCCCAGTAGTTGCTGCATGAAGACAAGACAAGGGAATATCTTTACCGGCTTCAGGAATTCAGTGACTGACAATAGCAGGAATTGGAGGTTTTTCAGTAGGAACTAGCCGAGGAAGTACCACCCATCCAAGGTGTGAGAAGGCAGATCAGAAGGAGTCATCCTTCATTTTCCTACCTATAATTGATTCCTAAGCCAGCAGTAATAGTGTTCTTTTGGATAAAGAGAGTGTGTTTTTATTAAGGTATAAAGTGAATTCTAAAGCTCTAGGTTACAAATGCCGCGGCCTCTGGGGAGACATTCGTCTCCGCAGGAAGACTGCGGCTGGAGTGCTCGCCGCTCTATTCGGCAATTTATTTGAACCAAATAAAAGATGAATCACCCACTCTTCAATATTTTCCTATTAATCGGAGCAGGCTTTCAGAGGCTTTCTCGAACATTCTGAGTGCAGTTCCTTCTGTAAGGTCCATCCTGCCTGAGAGTACTTCAGCTTCTAGAGGAAGCCAGGTGTCGGGGGAGATCTGAAAAGGTCTCGGCCCGACGAGACAATATTAGTGAGCCTGTTCCCCAAGGCTCACGTCTGTTCATCACCGTGTGCGAAGGTGTCCTTCGGCTCCATTTTGTGCCGGCAGAAGCGATGCCGGGGTTTAGTGGCTCCCGGCGCGTTCCCCACGCGCGCGCGTCGGGGCCGTGTGTCCAGGTTTTGTCTCCACCGGGTTGAGTATCCCCAAGACGCCCTGGGCGGCCGCGGGCCTCCGGGTCCGGTCGGCCGGGTTGGGGCCCGCGCCTCCGGGGTGGGCTTCGGTCCCCGCCGGCCGCAGCCCACCCCTGCGGGCCGAGAGGACCGGCCCGGCCGCCGTTCCGCAACCGCCTCGCGCCCTCTGTCGGCGGCGCGCGGAGCGGCGGGCGGCTCGGCGCCTGGACCGGGCTTCGCGCTTCGCGCTTGCCGGGCCGGGCCGGGCCGGGCCGGGGCCGTCCGATCCGATCCCACCTCCGCCCGGCGCGCGATAAGAATCTCGGGCCGGGCGGAGGCCACCGTCCTCCCGCCCCATCTCTTTTTCATTTCCTCCTGCCCGCCCGCCCCGGGACACGCGCTCCGTGATTTATCCCACCCGCCCGCCGCCCCGCGGGCCGCGGCCTCGCTCGTCTCCGCATCCCCGAGAGCGCGCCGCTTCTCCGCAAGCGGGCGCCGGGCGGCGCCTGGCGGCGGAGCCGGCACGAGGCCGGGCTGAGCCGGGCGGAGCGGCCCGGCGCCCTGGCGGCGCCTGGCGGCGGAGCCGGGGCAGAGCCGGGCTCGGCCGGGCACCGTCGCGCGGGCGCAGGGAACGCCGCCGCCGCCGCCCCTCTTCGGGCGACCGCGCGCTCCTGCGCTCGGCGGATTTCATTTCGCGCGGCCGGTGGAGTTGCGTGTGCTCCGCCGCACGCGGGGCGCGGGGCGCCTGCGAGGACCGTGCCGCGCGCCCAGTCCTCGGCGGGGCTCGGTCCTCCCCGCCGGCGGCCGGCGCGTTTCCTTTGTGCTTCCCGGCCGCCGACTCTGCTTCGGGCGCTGCACAACCCGGCCGCGCCGCGGCTACCTGATGCGCTTAGCCGGGCTGTGCGCCGACAAAGTTTACCAAGTGCGCTGATCGTCGATCGTGGATCGTCGATCGCCGCCAGCCCGTGAGCCCGCCGGCCGCGCCGGCCCCGACCCCGGCCCTGGCCCGGCCCCCCGCACCTGCCCAAACAGCCCCGGCATTCTGAAATTAGGAAACACATTAGCCCTAGCCGCTTGCGGGAGAGCGTTGTTGCTCACTCAGGTACTTCACAGATGGGAACTGCGGACAAGCCGTTTCATATAGGAAAGCCTTCAATAGCTTAGGGTGGTTTTTTTTTTGTTTTTTTTTTAAATCTTGCACAGCTTTTGCTTTTGGAGAAAAGTGTTCACCGAGAAAAACTGCAGTGCCGAAAACCCGAGTATTGACAAAGCAATAATCTCATATGAAAAATGTGTTTAAGATCTCCAACAGATATATATATATATATAATTTATATATAATTTTATTTTTATATTTTATTTATATAAAATGACATGCTCTGAAAGAAAATCATTTACTTATGCAGAAGGACATGTTCTAAAATTTGGAACCCTACGTTTAACAATACATTTTTTTTATTTGGCCAGCTCCCCTTTTTTCTTTTTTTTTCTTCTTTCTTTTTTTTTTCTTTTTCTTTTTCATTTTCTCTTTTTTTCTTTCTTTTTCTTTTCTTTTTTTTTCATTTTCTCTTTCTTTTCTTTTCTTTTTGTGCCAGCCCTGGGCCGTGTGTGTAAGAGCACAGGCCTTCTACCTGGACTTTCTCATTTCCCTCAAGGCTAGCACTCTACCACTGGAGCTGCAGCCCCAATTTTGGCCCTTTTTTGGGGGGGGGTTAATTTCAGATAAGATTCTCATAGACTTTCCTGCTCCCACTGGCTTAAAACCATGATCCTCGGGTATCAGCCTCCTGAGTAGCTGGAATTATAGGCGTAAACCACTGGTGCCTGGCTTTAATTTCATTTTTAATGAAGAGCATTATGTTGTTTATGTGTGTCCGTGTCTCCATAAATTGGAACATCTTTTTTCTCTGCGCACTGAGATTACTGTGACCAGGATGGCTTTCTCTTGGAAAGTGGTAGGGAGCACGAGCATGTCTAGCTGGCTGGCAGTCTCGGCAGGGCTGGCGGTGGGGTGAGCGATGCCCTGCTGTCTCCTCAGGTGGTGGCCATCCTACACAAGTTCCGCTCGCACAGGGAAGCCGCGCTGGGCTTGCACTTCATCCAGAAGCTGGTGCCGCGCTTCCCACACTGCCCAGGTGGGTGCGGAGGCAGGCCTCGCTTTCACCTGCCAGGTTATTGAGACGGGGAGAACAGTGCCTGCCCTGCCCTTCCAGTTCTGTCCCCCCACTCCCCCCACCCCCCACAATCATTTATTCAGACCATGCCTAACTTCCTCCTGGGCCATCTTCTACCAGCTACCTAGACCTCAGCCTGCTCCACAGCCCTGTCCACAGCTGTGCCCCGCCCCCCCCCACACTTTTAAGTATCACAGAGGTAAAAAAGGGGTGGCTAATGCACCCCAGGAGCTTATCCCTGCTGCGTGATAGCAGACCAAAGCCAGGGGACCCTACCCCATCCCCCTCCACAGGCACTTTTTCTGTCCTCTATAAACATCACAGCCATAGGGCTCACGAGCGCCCCCTATTGGGACTAGGAGGTATGATGACACAGCAGAACAGCCCTTTTTGAGGAAGCATGCATCAAGAAAGCAGAAGCAAATTATTTCTTTTTTTTTCCCCTTTTTTCTTTCTTTTTTTTGGGGGGGGGGATCCGGTCGTGGGCCTGAACTCTGGGCTGGGCGCTATCCCTCAGCTCTTCAGCTCAAGGCTAGCGCTCTACCACTTGAGCCACAGCACCACTTCCAGCTTTTTTTTTCCTGCTTATGTGGTGCTGAGGAATCGAACCCAGGGCCTCATGTATGCAAGGCAAGTGCTCTACCACTGAGCCACCTTCCCAGCCCCGAAGCAAATTATTTCTGCGCTTAGCTTTCAACGCTTTAAGATTTGGAAAATTAGTGTTTGTTCTCACTAGCTATTAAAGGTGCAGAAAACTCAGAAAAACACAAACCAGAGGAAGAGAGACATAGTCACCATGCACTGTTGCCCCCTCCCCCCACCAGGCCTGTCACCACTGTTCACACATGGCCTGGGCAGGAACCTGGAGTGGCCAGGGCCAACTTGCGGTCCACCATCTGGGTGAGGGCCAAGTCCACGTCCACTTGTCAGCGTTCCTGCTAGCGTGGCCATTGGCGCCTTTCCCCTTGCTGTGGGCACATGTGGGTGCCAGCTGCCCAGGGCCACACACGCGTGGCACACACCCAGCACCTGTCCTGCAGTAGGAACACCGACAGGACACGGAATGCACACCGCCACTGTCCTCGCCGCACCACTGAATGATGGAATGGATGTAACTCCTCTAAGTGGAGAAATAGCTGGCCGGGTTACCTGCAGCCGCGCTCCTTGCTGCAGTGCCCAGGGCCTGCAGTGCGCACTGCTCACAGTGCTTACAGGACACCCTCAGCCCTTACCACCTGCGTGCTGACCTGAGGCGGCTGCCTGAAGACAGGAAGCTGCTCCATGACTATGTTTAGTCTTGAGTTTCAGTCTGTCTGGCTCCAAACCCCCATGCTCCCCTCCAGATCTCACACCTCTGTACCTCATTCTATTGGAATGAATCCGTTTGCAAGCCAGCCAAGCCCAGAGCCTAGGGTTCACAATCTAGCATCCCTCAGATGTGCAGATTCCAAAATTGCTTCTTTGGGATTTCAGAAGAGAGACAGAGTGTATGTGTGTGTGTGTGGACTTGCAAGTCACTTTTTGGCCATGGCCCTTTGTTGCCATAGGCCGTGGTGCGTGAGGAATGTGTCCCCGTGGACCACTTTGTGGAACACTTGCTTCCCAGCCTTCTGAGCCTCGCATTGGACCCTGCGGGACCTGCTTGGGACACTGCTGGAGAAGGGTCTGTGGCACCCGGCACCCTCCTCACTTCGAAGAACAGCCACCAAAGATCGTCTGGCTCACTGTGGCAGGCTACAAGGCAGTGCATTTGGCCATTGGTCTGTGAATCAACATAGCAGCTTCAACCCACAATGTTTTTTATGTATGAAATGACAAAGGAATCGGATGTAACTCGGTCTGTATGTAATAAAAGTGTAAAATGTTTCATGGCTTTCTAGCAAGAAGGTAAGCGCCTTAACTTTTGAGTTAGGACGTGAAGGATTATGAAAAAGCAGACTTTGTCTCAGCTGCTATTGAATTGAAAATGATACTATTTTGTAGTCAGCAAACCCGGCCTAGCTAGTTATTATAAACTGGGATGAGGGAAGAGGCTTTATAGAAGCTGCACCACTCTTGGATGGCTCCATGTAGAAACAACTTCAGTTCTTCCACGTTTCTCAGTCCCCTCCACCAGCAGCTTGCCCAGCTCATTGTAATGTTTTAAGTAGGCCTATTAAGTATCTTTTGATGACATTTTATACTTGAAAGGATGATGTAGGGCTGTTCCATGAGAAGCAGTCTGCTGCCATGTGATGGCTGACACGGTCAGTCAGCAAGACTGCAGGGTGTTTGGGAACACAGTTCATGGCACATGGGATTCAAACTCTTGTCTTCTTTTCTTAGCTTATTTTAGAAATGCCGGAAACCCTCATCTTCAACGATGAAGAGACTGTCTTGACTTTGCAGTCTGATCGGGACCAAGATGTTTCCTTCTTTGCCACCCTGGAACCAAAGCGGCAGAATATTCTAGACTCTCCTGCAGTAGGCAAGCAGAGCTAGCTCCTCTTTGGTGCACTGACGGCGGTGTGGACAGTGGCTTGTCGAGGGAAGGAGGACTGGCTGTACATGTCAGTGGACAGGGAAGGCCTGCGCTTTCCTGCAGCCGCTCAGAGAGCCGGCCTCTTGTGACACACAGCCTGCATGCCCGAACCCCAGGGGCTTATTCCAAACAGTTGGCTGGCACCCCACTCCTCCACCCCTGTAGATTTGGTCTGCCAAAGGGCGGGGGCTCCATGCCAACAGACTGCGGCCAGCAATTTGCTTCTTTTGGACAGACTGTTATTTAACATCCCTTCCCGCCAGTAAAGTCACAGATTCATTAGAAGCTTATGTAAGTCTTCCAGAGACATACATATTTTCTTGTGCTTTCCTATAAAATATAGTTTATGGTGTTTTACTTTTAACTGAAATACTGTACATATGTAAATAACGCTTGACAGGAAGAAAATCTATGAATGGGCTGTTAGCTTCCCACAAGCAAGCTGAACAAATACATCATTTGAATTTATGTTCCACTTGAGTTACTGCAAGTATAGCTCCATTTGTTTACCTTTGAAAACCGTGGTAGTTCAAAGAGAACTAGAATGATTTATGGCAGCCTGTCTGATACTGTGCTTCTGGAACTTTCCCTCCGGTCCTTGGGCTTTCCCTTCTTGCAGAAATCTGTCCCAAGAAGTGTGCTGGTCTTCGATAAGGCAGAAGGCTGCTGGATTTCTCGTTCTGATGAGGAGTTTTGCCCCGTGTTAACACCTGGAGAGGAAGGCTGATAGTGAATGGCGGGCGGGGGTGCTGGCTTTCTCACACTTTGGCCTCCTCACAGAATTACGAAAGTGCAGCTGTGCTTAGAACTTGTCTGCAAATACAGAGATCTGGGGGCCAAATGAAGGGCTCTTCAGATCAACTCAAGTACACAGAACTTAAGATTTCACGCTCTTGAGTTGTGGACTAAAAGATGCTCTAGCCTTGAAAGCGAATTTTCACCAGGAATCCAAGGTTCTCTTAGCAGGTAGTTCTAAACAGGTGACTCATGCTTCTCATTCTGCTCTTACGTATGACAGTGAACAGGGAGGCAGGAAGAGCAGCCTCTTCACCACTCCCCTCTGCTCCTGCCTTTGTACGGATTTTCTTTCATTAAAAAATAAACTTCTTGAAGCTACATATTGAATTTCCTGCTTCAGGATACCGCTCCCAAGCCCCTGATTCCATTGAATTCATATTTTATAAAGAAAGGAAGGGGCCGATGCTGTGCCAAAGCAAACAAGGTGTATGTGTGTTTCAAATTGTAACACAGCATGTGGGTAACTTGGAGAGGTCAACACCATTAAAGTAGAGGCTGTGTAATTTTTTTAGGTCCATTGTGTTTAGTATGGGCCTAAATATTTATTTGCTCTCACAGTATCATTTTTTAATTGGTTACAAAGTGAGATTATCCTGTTAAAATCTGTTTTGAAACAACAACTAAGACTACTCAGCTGAAATTGTGTGTTTTACGCAGAGCTTCGTTTTCCATTAGGGACAAGGTGGGCCTCAGCTTGCGTTGTGAGGTGTGGAGTTTGCTTGTGGAATCACAGGCTCTGGTAAAGATGGCGAGACAGGTAAACTACCCAACCTTCGCGATTTGTTTAAATGGTCAAATTGTCTAACAATATGAATCCTCTCCATTGGAAAGTGGTTTTCTTTTTTAATGATTGATTTCTCTGCAAAGTCTTTTTCAAACCTACATTTTACTCTTCATGGCTGCCACCCAGGGTTTTTCTCAGGTGGTTGGCACCATGCCCTGCGCTCTGCCTGGCCACAGCCCCGGCCTGGCCAGCCCCTGTGAGTGCAGGGTGGATCGGTAGGGGTGGGTTGGCTTCCTGGACTCCACCCTCGGCTGGGGGGGATAGGGGCAGAGCTGGCTTTCTCAGCTGGACAGACCCCTGGCTGGCGGGATGTGGCATGCACAACACGTGTGTGTGCAGTGTTCAGTGTGCACAGTCTCCACACTTGTACAGGCACTTCAAGTGGGTGGGTCTGAATCCTTCCCTGAAGGTCTGCCCCCCCCCCCATCACAAAGGCCCACTCGTGCCCATGGGAGTTTACAGTGCAGGATGGATGGCCCCTCAGCCCGCCCAGGGCTCTGGCCTGCCCTCGCCAACCTCAGTGGGTCCCTGCCTGACACGATGCACGGAGGACCGCATGTGCACGCGTGAAGAAAGGGGCTGCCAACGTTTTCTTCCTCTGACCCCCATCCCGGTTTGCCCGGTGGAAGAGCGGCTGTTCAGGGTGTGGGGAAAGCAGGGTGCAGGCAAGTATCGATCTCGATGAACCCCCCGATGGCCCACAGGCACCACATCACTTAGGGGCTGACCCTGTTCTTCGCCCCTGGGCAAGAAGTGGGGGCCCGCAGGGCTAAGGGGGCGCAGGCCCAGGTAGAGGAGCAGACCCCGGCGGGGTGCAGGGCTCAAGTGGGGGCGCAGGCTCAGGTGGGGGCACAGGGCTCAGGTAGGGGAAGCAGGCCCAGGCAGGGCGCAGGGGGCAGGCCCAGGCCAGGGGCAGGCCCTGGCGGGGCTCCGGCCTGGGCAGGGCGCAGGACCGGGCGGGGCGCAGGCCGGGGCGGGGCGCAGGCCCGGGCGGGGCGCAGGGCCCCGGTTGCCAGCATCACAGTCGGGCGGTGATGACGCGGCCGCCAGTCGGAGGGCGCCATGCAGCAGGTGCGGGCCGCGGACCGCGGGACGCTGCCCGGGGACACCCTGTGCGGGGCCCGCGAGGCCCAGCTGGGCAGGCCCTCCGGCCGGGGCCGGGGCCGCAGCCGCGGCAGGCCGCGGACGTTGGACCCGCAGGCGGTCCTCGCGTCGCTGGACACGACCCCGGCCGAGTTCTGCATGCGGGTGCGGCTGGAGGAGACCGGGGAGTTCTTCCGCCTCCCCAACTGCCGCAGCGACATGACAGTTCGGGAGCTCAAGGAGGAGCTGGACCTCATGGCGGGCGTCCCCTTCAACATGCAGTGCCTGCACTACCTGGACCAAGGTGGCCGCCGCCCTGCCCGCCCGCCCGCCCGCCCGCCGCACGCTCCTGGGACCCCGCCCCCCGGACCCCTCGGGACCCTGGGCCCCAGGACCCTGCACCACATGTCCCGGGACCCTGTCCCAGAGTGGGGCCCAGATCTCAAAACTATAGCAGAACGTTCCAGAAGCCCAGGCCCCTCTCCCTCAAGCCTTCATGTCCCCATCCCAGTGCCAAGCGTGTCCACACAACGCTGAACTTGGAGTGAAGCCTGTCCTTAGCAGGAGCTCCCCAAACCAAAGAACCCCACACTCAAAGCTGCTGGTGCCCTAGTCAGAAATTCTACTAAACCAGAACAAACCTGCCCAAGACTGGACCCCAGACCTCCAGGCCAAACCCTCAAACATCCATTGTATCCACACCAAGATGCTAAATCAACCCATTCCAGGTCCCCCAAACCCAGAACAACCAACTCAACAACCCTAAGTTTTTATGTGACCACCCATGAAGCAAAAAGAAAAAAGTGCACTGTAGGACCCCAACAAAAAAAAAACAAAACAACACAAACACAGCCAATGTGGCCAAATTTGAATTCCAAGCCCCTAGATTCTGACAACCTCAGAAGGCTGACCCCTCCCCAGTGGTGATGTCCACACTGAGCGCAAGGCTGAACAAACCTGTACCATCTTAAAAAATCATAGACCAAATCCCCAGTGACCACCACTGGGAACCCAGCTCCTCCAGCCACATTGTTCCCAAAAGATGCCAAAGAATAAAACCTGCTGCCCACCTCGGGACCAGCAAACCAAAGCCAAGCCCAGCCTAAGAGCTCAGTCAGGATTTAAAATGAGCCTTGCTGGCAGCTGGGCCCCCAAATTCACAGCAAACTGTATTTGAAACCCAGATTCTTTAGTTAAACCTGCCCACCAGAACCTAACATTCTAAACCAAACCCCACCTATGTCAGGGTCCCAAATCTTGAAGTAGACCCTATCAGCCTCAGGACCCCCAAATCTCAGGGCAGACTGGCCTGATTCCTGCCTGCCCCCCCCTTCCTCCCAGGGCTCCATTAGAACTGCAGTTCCCCAAACACAACCTGCACATACAAGGGCTTCCAGTCCCAGAACAGAACAGACCCTCCCTAAAGCCAGGACCCCTAAATGGACAGACCTGGCTCTCACCAGAACCCCAAACCTAGAGTAAATTCTGCCCTTACCAGGGACCTCCAAGAAAACCCTGTCCACCTTTGACCCCCCTCCCTGAATACTGGCACTAACCCAGTCTGTATCAGAACCCCACATTCCAATTTATGTCGTTGGCTACATCAGAAGCTCAAAGTTGGAGCCATCAGAATCAGAACCCTGTACCCAAAGCTCACTGTACCTCAGGACTCCAAGACCCCTCCGTCCCAACAGATCACACACAGGAGGTAACGAATGAAGCTGAGGGCCATGTGGCCTGGCTCTCCCTCCATCTGTCTCCTGCCCACCCTATCCTGAGCCTCCTACACTATTTAGGATATGGGTATAGGCTCTATTTGCTCAGACAAAATCAAGGCAAAAAAATAAAAACATAAGAAAACATTCTCTGTGCAACAGCCCAGAGATGGTGAAGTGCTGATCTTACAGAGATCACCATGGTGCTACAGGGCTGTGAGCCAGATCTGAGCATGGCTGCACCCACCAGCTCACTGCCCGCTCCCCTTCCTTGCCTTAGTCTCCGAGTTTGCTACAGCCCAGTTCCATAAAGTCTAGAGTTCTCGGTGCTCTTCCTCTGGACAGAAATGACTCCAATCTCCCAAAGCATAGGGAAGGCCTGAACTCCTGGCTCCGTGCTCTTTATGGTAGGTTAAATGGTTTTCATGACATACTTCTTTTCCTATAGGTGCATTTGAAAGATGCCGAGGTGGGGGTGAATTTGGAAGGCTTTATTTGGCTAGAAGCTGCCCTTGCCAGGCTTACGCCTATAATCCTCACTACCGTGGAGGCTGAGCTCTGAGGATCCCCACTTAAAGACTACTTAGTTAACCACCGAAAAGCTGGAAGGGGAGCTGTGGCTCAAGTGGTAGAGCAGGAGCCTTGAGCCAAAACAGCTCAGGGACAGCTCCCCAGGTCCTTGAGTTCAAGCCTCAGGACTGGCACCAAAACAGAGAAGTTGCCTCTTGAGTCTAGTCTGTACTGAACATGTTAACAAGGTGAGCCATTGAAGAAGAAAATTAGGTCCCCCGGTGCAAGCATCTGGAAACCTTCGGTCCATTTGCTTTCACTGACAAGCTATGCTGATAGTCAGCCCCAGGAGGGCTGGATGGGAAGGGGAGATGTGTGGGCACTGATGTCACAATCCAAGGTCTCCGTGGTCACTGAGCAAGCCCTCGGAACTTTGCAGCCCCTGTGCTTAGTCCTCGTGGCTTGTGCAGGAGGGACTTGGACCAGAGCCTGTAAATAATGGCTGACCTGGCTTCTGCCCACCTGAAAGGCTGACCAAGGTGATCCGATGAGGTCATGTGTATGGAAACTCAAAGCTGCACAAATCTAAAAGCAGTGAGCATGTGCACGGGTGGAGAGTCAACCTTCCACCTGGTAGTAATGGGTGTTTGAGCCAAGGCAGGGTCTGCCTATCTATCAAGGGATGAGCTGGGCAGCAAGAGCTGGGCAGTGTGTGGTGGTGGACTCTGCCTTTCTCGGGGATGAAGCTTTCCTCAACATCGTTAGGAGCTCAGATTGTCCCAGACGAATCGTTGGTTGACTGTGGTCAAACCACAGATAGGACCCTAACAGCACCCTTGGTGCATGGTGGTCTCCATCTAGAACCTCCTAGCTTTGTAGCTAGCAAATGGAGCAACTGAGCCCTGAGCACACCAAAGGAGGCATGGAGAGAGGAGGGGCTAGCCCCAGATTGCTCCCTGGTACACGAGGTCCACGTGCCTTAGAGAGTCGTTATGAGGCTTAGAGAATGGAGCGCTTAGCATAAGCACTTGGTAAGTGATCACTAAATACTTTGCACACAAGCCCACAGCACTTATGAATGTCACTCAAGATGATGATGATGATGGTGATGATGTTCTTCCTCCCGTTTGCTGCCAGTGTTGAGACTAATGCCAGCACTAGAACTTGAACTCAGGACCTCACACTCTTCCCTGATTTGGTGCTCTATCACTTGAGCCTTGCCTCCACTTTCGGCTTTTTGCTGACTCAGTGGGGATAAGAGTCTCAGATTTGGCTTCCCAGGCTGGCTTTGAACTGTCATCTTCAGATCTCAGCCTCCTGAGTAGTTAGGATGATAGGTGTGAGCTCCCAGCTCCCAGCTACTTTATGCTTCTTACTGCTTATGAGAACAAAGCAAACAACAGAGGTGGCCCGAGAGAAACCATGTGCATGTCACAGAGAAACCAAACGCCTGGAGACTGGACGTCGTGCTGAGTGATAGGCCCACAACAGCTCCGACACGTTCAGTCCAAGTACCCAGCTTCTTACACGGAGCCCAGGAGCCGTGGCACTGCGCACGGACTTCCTGAGTGGCACACGCCAGTGGTGGATGCCGCTGGAATTGGGGGTAGAGAGGCCAAGGAGGCATTTTCCGCATCCAACCGTCTGCCATGCCAGCGTGGAGAAGTCGTCTGAAAGATCCAACAATTTTGTTTGGGTCACATCGGTAGGCACGTCCTGCCACTTGCCAGCGCTGGTGTTTTGGTTGAACACAGATAACGCGCGAGAACACAGTGCTCCATCATTAACGGAACGTCAGGTTCCGGCCACTCCGTGTGTAGACTTTAGCTCATCAAATAACAGTCCTGACTCATGTGTTTTCCAGCAATGGGATAATTACAGAATTTTATAAATTGGTGCCATTGGTTTGTGTGCGTGTGTGTCCAGCTTCTATCTGAGCTGGGCCAAATTAATTTTCTAAAAAGCATTAACCACAACAGACAAAGAGACTCATGTGGAATCATCCAGTGAGATTTTTTGGTTCTAGATTCTCAAAGGATCTGAGTTTAAAATACCCAAGGTCAGATCATCTCTTAGAAAACGCAGCTGATGTTGTTTTTTCCTTTCAGACCCAACATTTTTCTTTCTCTTTTTTCTTTTGGTCGGTTGTGGGGCTTGAACTCTGGAAGAGCTGTCCCTCAGCTCTTCAGCTCAAGGCGAGTGCTCTACCACTTGAGCCACAGCGCCACTTCCGGGTTTCTCGTGGTTCATTGGAGATCAGAGTATCATGGACTTTCCTGCCTGGGCTGGCTTTGAACCATGATCCTCAGATCTCAGCCTCCTGAGTAGCTAGGATGACAGGCAAGAGCCACCGGCACCTGGCTCAACTTATTTTTCTTTTTAAAGGAAAACTTGTTCCCTGTAGGAATTTTGCTGGACAACACCACACTGAAGTTCCATGACATGGTCCCGGGCGGTATCATCTCGCTGGGCATCTGGAATCACGATGGCTGGGCAGATCTGTTCCTGGCGGCGGCAGAGGGAGACCCCAGCAAGGTGCTTTCATGATTGGCTGCGGGGGGGGGGGGGGGAGGCGCGGTTTCGAGCGGATGTCTCATGGGTGGGGGGCAGGGAGATGACCCCCTCAGCATGGCCTCCCACCGACCCCCTCCCGCCTTGTGCTGAGGGGAGGGGGACCCCACTGTCTCCCCACCCCTGAAGGTGTCCTGCTCAGGGCATTTTCTCCCCTTGACTTGACAAAGTTGACAAGCAGCCGAGATGTCAGCCCAGGGCTCTGGTGTGAAAATACACGCAAGGCCCTGCTGGGCGGGAGGGAAGCGGGATAAAGACCACCAGGGTGTTGACCCAGCGGGAGAGGACCGCTGGCAGCACAGGTGCGCGCTCCTTCCATAGGGGACCTGGGGGGGGGGGGCTCTGAGCTCCCCAGGAAGGGAAGAAGGGTCTGAGGGCCAGGCAGGGTCAGGACTCCAGCAGCCGTCCGTTCCCCCCACCCCCGCACCCTCAGACCTTGGCAGGGAGGGGGCGCCTAGTCCCCACTCTTCCACTCCCTCCCAGGTCCTTCCTGGCTTTTCCCCTTCTTGAAGGTACAGAGACGACAGCCGTCACACCATCCTCCTGCCCTGCCCCTTCTGCTCCCCCGGCCAGCTCCACCCCTGACCCTGGACCCCGGGACAGAATGCCTCCTTGTGGGGTGCTGGGGACAGCTGTTCCCATCCCCACAGCTCTGAGAGCTGAGCTGAGGGCTCCCAGAGCCAGTGGGGACACTGGGAGGAAAAGAGCGGAGGCCCAGAGCCTCTGCCGTGGCCCTCCCCTTGCTCCTTGGCCGGGCCGTGCTGGGGGGGACATTGGTGGGGACCCCCCGCCCGCCCGCCCCAGCTAACCACGGGCAGGGACAATGTCCCGCGCCGCCTCCACGTGCCCTGGCTTGGGTGGCGCAGCCTGCCTGGCCCGGGACAACTGAGACTAACCCGATGTGCCCCCCCCCCCGTGCGCTCCCCCCCACTCCCTCCCCAGCTGTCCTCCCTGGGCATCAGCGAGGACTCCTCCTTCCGCACCGCGCACGCCCAGGCCCTGCGGGGCGAGCAGTGGACGCAGTGGGTCTCCCAGCGGGCCTTCGTGGCCCTCTACATCACCTCCCACAGGGGCCACGTGGAGGCCGTGCAGTACCTGCTAGAACACGGTAACTGTGCTGCCTGAATGCCCAGGGGGTCACCTTAGAAAGGCGGAGGGCCCCAAGTCTCGACACCCTCCTCACACGGACCCCAGAGCCCCGTCACACGCGAGGCCTTCCCAGGGCCAGTTTTCTAGAAGATTCTGTTGCAAGGAGATGGAAATCGCAGGGTCTTTGTGGCTCACACGACAGTCACGTGCCAGGAAGCGCGTTCTGTCTCTCTGGGAACGCAGGCTAGCCCAGGGTGGCAAAGGCCCGGTGGTCAGCAGGCTAGCCCAGCTCTTCACCTTCTAACGTTTCCTCACTCCAGAGGTTCTGCTCACCCCACCTCTGCCCCAGGGCCGCTGTGCTGTCCGTGTGTCTGTCCATAAACAGAGGCTCTGGCCAGTATTGTCCCTGAGCCAAGGCCTTTGCTCTGCCCTGAATCCACGCACTCATGGAGGTGTAAGGCGTTCCTAAGGGCGCCTCCGTGCAGCGCTCCTCTCAGCACGGGGTGCTGGTGTCTGGGGTCTTTCACACGAGGGCCCCTTCCTTCCACCCTTTCCCAGCTCCTTCCTTGCCACCTGCCTGCTTCCTCTGGGCGGTGAGGAGAAACCTCCAAGCTTGGGGGGGCTGACGGGGCGGGGGCTCCTCTGTGGCCTGTCTGCCTCTTGCTCGGTGGTGATTTGAAAGAGGGCCTTGACCAGCCCGGTGGCCTTTTGAGTCATCCTCAGCCACCCTTGCCTGATGTAACTGATGTCATCGGAGGTTAGGAAATGACACCAACTTCGCACCGGCTTGTGTCCTGTGCCGGGCGGAGGCCGGCGTAGCTCGCACACCAGCCGTAGCTCTTCCAGGCCGGTGACAGAAAGGCCCATGGAATTTAATTGAATTGCCTTCAATTCCGCAAGTCCACTTTCAAGGCCTGGCACTGGCTTGTGCATCTGCAGGAGGCCAAGAGCAGCCACGGCCTTGTGCCAGTCGAGCTGGGCACCGGGGAGCAACAGCAGCTGCCCTTGGGGAGCTGAGGAGGGGAAGCCAGGACCTTAGACAAGTAATTGTCATGAACAGAATACTCTGGAAGACACAGGGTTGCTATGGAGCTCGTACAGGGAGGAGTGAAGGAAGGGGTTCTTGAGGAAATGGTTCTGAAATCCACAGACAGGTGTGAGCTCTGGGGGTGAGGATGTTGTTTGCAAGATGAGCAGCATGTGCAAAGGGCCTGCAGCAGGATGCAGAACGCAGTTCTGCAGACGAGAGAAGGCAGGTATAATTGGAGCCTTGGCTGGGTTTGATGGGAAGCGTATGAGTAGTTCTTCAGTAATACAGACGGAGTGGGGTGCAATAGAGCCACAGAGCTGTACATCCCCCCGCCACCCCCGGGTTGGGATGGGGTTTGTGGAGTCTGAGCAGGAGGCTGAGATGGGTGTGTGGAAAGGTCACTGGCTGGAGGCCAGGACTGGTGGGGTTGAGCGGGGGGGCAGGGGGGAGGTGGCAAGGCCCTTGGGGACGGTCACGCCCTCTCCCCAGCTCTGTGCCCCCCTGGCCTCGGGGTCCTGGCCCCGGGGCGGAGGCCTGCTCAGCCGGCTCTCCTCTGTCCATCACAGGAGCCAGCTGTGTCAGCAAGACCCCGGTGGGCAGGACGCCCCTGCATGCGGCGGCCGCCATGGGCCACACGGACTGCATCACCCAACTCATGCAGCATGGGGCATCTATCCACGAGAGGGACGCGCACGGGGAGTCGCCCATCAGCATGGCGCGCCGGCTGCACCGCAAGCAGAGCGAGCGCAGGATGTTCCTGCTCTACTGGATGTCCAAGAGCAGCGCCAAGGATGACGCCGGCCTGGGCGACCCGCTGCCAGACCCCAAGGCCCGCTGAGCCGCCCGCCACGCTGGGCAGGCCAGGCCCGGCCCGGAGTGGACCGGGCTGCCCTGCTTGCAGAGGGGCTTGGGGGGCGCGGGTGCACGTCCCGTGAGTGACCCCTTACACTCCTACCGGGACCACACCAGCCTTTCGTCGCAAGCTATTTGCACACAGCACACCGTGGCCTCCCCCCCCCCTGGGGAGACCGTGGAATGCCCTGGAATCCCAGGACAAGCAGGGGGACTGTGGCACAGGCGTCCAGAGGCCACGTGGGCTGTGGAACACGCCGAATCCTATGCTCCCGCTGTGTGGACATTTAGAAGCTACGTCAGACTGTCTGGAGGGCTGGGGAGCAGAAGGGAGGCGAAGCGGGGCTGTGCCTTCCCAAACATGGTCACCAAGTGGGACGTCTCGGTGCCCTGGTGGTGCGGTGCCGTGTGACCCGAGATGTGAACCAAGGTGCTGGCAGCACCTTCTGCCCTCCAACCCCTTCCCTTCTTCCCCGGGGGCCAGGCTGCCCCAGGACTCCTGCTCAGCCTTGAGCTGAGCATAGACTAGGAGGACGGTAAAGATGGGCCACAGTCTAAAAAGGGCACTGGGACCCAGCTGCAGCAAAATACCAGCCAGAGGTTTAGTCTGGAACCTTCTAGAACATTCCATAGTTTTCTGATTGGGTACCTCCTTTTTTAATGTCAGCTTGATGTTTGGAATGCTTGCTCTTGGAAGGATATTCCTCAGAAAACAGACTCCACTGAGGGGTGTAAGAAGATAGGAATTAGGTCCCCCCTAGAAAACTCTGTGCACCTGGGCTGCTCTGGGTGACTGCAGAGGTCACCCCGGAGCGTGCAGTGTGGGGGAACAAGGGGCCAGCTTCCGCCAGACACACACAGGGTGTGCTCACAGGGGAGAGGCGATCTGAGGCGCCCCATGCGTCTGCTGATGCTTAACTGATGTCACCAAGAAAGTGCTAGAAAGACCCTAAGTCTCCACTGGGGGCAATCCACAGCGCTGAGAACACAGTCAGAAAGCAACCAGAGGGCTTTTCTGTTCCCCAAAGCCTGGTACCCCAACACTACTTCTGGGCAAAGGCTCCCGCATGCAAGCTGGCTTTCGCATGGTGAGTGGTTCGGCTGCCATTGGCTTTCCTCCTGACCACTGGCTCTGGCTTTCAAACAGCTGACCCTGACCCTGACCCTGGGTGGCGGGCACCCAGCATGGCCTCACAGTGGCCTGCGTGGCCAGGCTGGGCCCAGGCATCTAGTTAACAGATGATAGTCAGGGAAAAATCGGTCCCCACCAGCCGCATCCAAATGGAGACCTTGTTTGGCAGACGCCTTCCAAAGTCAATAGGCAGATATTAAATGACTCAGCGGGGGACAGTTCATTAGCTAATGAGCTGCGGGGGCGGGGCACACTTTTAACTAAATAAGTGACATCCCTCCAAGCCCGGTGCTGGCCGGAGCTCTGCTAAGCTGTCTTGATTGTTAAGCGAACCACCTACCTGGCACTCAGACCCACGGTTTTGGGGTTTTGGGACCAAGCCCTCTGTTTTGCTGTGCCCCAATTCAATTAGACACTTGGCCACACATCCGGCAAGTTCTAAACTCTCCTGGGGACCTTTGCTAACGACAATCTAAGCACCTGCATTAGGGACAAGGGCAGGGGGCAGAGATCAACCACCATGTGCTGTCTGCGTGCCCAAGGCCCTGGGCTCCAGCCTGAGCACACACACATAGACACACACACGCACACACACACACATGCGCACATACACGTGTACACATTTGCACACACCACACATAATTCATTAACACATGCACATGCATGCGCGCAAACGTGTGTACACACACGCACATGTACCCCGATTACAATAAACCTGTGTCATGTACAAGTTGCTCATAACCAGGCTGACTTGAGTTATCAATGACATGTTCGGTTTGTAGCTGCTCCATACTTGGGGATTCACAGAATGAAAGAAACTGGTGGAGATGGACCTTATTTTTGTGGGGGTCATGGGGTGGCCTGGGGGGCCCCCTCCGTGTGGAGGGGATGCACATCGCCGGGGGCTTTGTGTACACGGGTGGGCCCTCGGGTTCCCGGGGCACGAGCTACTCCTGACGGTGGAGACCTGGGGGAGGGGCACGTCTGCATGGACCTCAGAGGGTGCTGGGCCCTGGGCGTGAGCCCACTGCAGCAAGCCGGGGTCTCCTGCGGAGGAAGGAGGGGGCTGCTCACGTCGGGGTGCAGCAGGAATGAAAAGGGCTGGGATGCACTGGGGCTTTAGAGGGGGCCTGGCCGATTCCCCTGGCCTGGTGCAGTAGACCAGGCTCCCGGGCCTCTGGCCTGTGCTGTGGCTGACCAGACGCAAGCGCTGCTCTGGGCGCCATCTGTTGGCCGCTCTGGGCGCGGCATCGGGGTCTCTGGCTGCACTGCGTGTCTTTGCAGTGTCTGCGGCAGTCGCCTCCCCCACCTAAATCCAGGGGTCCAGAAGGGCAGGGCCCCCTCCTCCCCCGCTGACCTGGGGACCTGTGGCCCGGCCCTCTCCTTCCCAGCCTCCCTGGCCGATGGGAGCCATCCGTAGGACCTGTGTCCTGGAGACCCCAGGGCGCACCAGGAAGGGCCTGAGCTTCCAGCCCGGCAGGTCTGGCCTTAGAAATGTCCTGTCGCCAGTTCCCCGGGCCAAGCAATGGCCCTTCTCTGTGCCTCAGTTTCCTCGTGTGAAATAGTTGGGTATGAAAACCTGCTCCCCCCGTGGGGACTGGTGTGCCGCCGCCTGGGAAATATTGGCTATGATTCTTATGCTTATTCCCACCGCGGAATTGGCTGGCCACGCTCGCTCCCTGGGAAGCAAGTGCCCTCTTTCAGGGGAGAAGCTCATAAATAAACGCTCAGCGAAACCCTACACAATAAGAGTCTCCTTCCAGAATTAATAATTCCCCAAGTGGGGGCTCAGTCATTGCCTTTCTGCTCTCGGGGTTGGGAGTTAAGGAGAGGAACGCCCCAGCTACTTGCAGAGGGAAAGAAAGAGAGAGAGAGAAAAGAAAGAAAGGAAGAAAGAGAGAAAGTAAGGAAGGAAAGAGAGAGGGAGGGAAGGAAAGAAAGAGGGAGGGAGGGAAGGCAAGAGAGAGAGAGATAGAGGGAGGGAAGGAAAGAGAGAAAGGAAAGGGGGAAGGAGGGAAGGAAAGAAAGAGACAGAAAAGAGGAAGGAAGGAAGGAAGAAGGAAGGAAGGGAGGAAGGAAGGGAGGGTGCGCTGGGAACTGGAGCCAGCTCTGCGGCAGAGGATGGAGAGAGGAAAATTCCAGCCGCCGGAGGCCTGGGCGGCGCGGGGCGGGGCGGAAGCTCAGCACACAGAAGGCCGTTAACATTTAGACAGACGCTGTGTTTGTGTCGCTGCAAATGTCATCGATGCTGCTGTCACCAGGCACGTGGAAGCAAGGCTGGGTCCCAGGGGACCCGGGGCTGGCCTTTCTGCCTGGACCCCTAGAACAGCCTGCAGCTAGGCAGAATGTTGGGGTACACACATGTCACCCTCATGGCACTCAAAGGGCTGCGCCCCTTCCTCAGCCCCGGGTTCCAGCATCCAGACCCTGAATAAGAAGCTCCGACTCCAGCCCCGGAGCAAGTCCGTGGGGTCCAAGTGCCGTGGCCTATGTGGTCTGTGCACAGCCTCAGTTTACCACGGGGAAGATGGTAAGCAGCAATGGCCTCTGGGCAGTGTGGGGGCCGGGGGAGGGTCTAGGGACGTGGGTACTCCCCGCCAGGCTGCAGCCCACAGACAGAAGAGGACCTGGCCAGCCCACAAGGGTTGTCGGGCACCATTTGCCGCTGTTCAGCGCTGACTTAGCTGGGCATGGGGCTTCACACGCAGAACCCCAGCTCCTCCCCAGGCAGAGGTCAGGATTGCTGCTAGAAGCCTGCCTGGAAATGCTCTCGAGACCCCATGTCAACAGACGAGAACGGGGCTGGGGGGCGGTGTGCCTGTCACCGCAGCTGTACATCTCAGGCTCACGTGAAAAGTAATAAAGCAAAAAAAAAAGCTGGTGTTTGGCTTAAGTGGTCAAGCACCCGCCTGACAAAGGTCCTGAGTTCAAACTCCGTTAGAGAAATGACTTGGGGCAGGGATGTTGCTTGGTGGTAGAGTGCCTGCCTAGCGTGCATGAGGCCCTGGGTTCGACTCCTTGATAGCACATACACAGAAAATAAAATAAAAAGGAAAAGTAACCATTAAAAAGGATCTTAAGGGGCTGGGAAGGTGGCTCAGTGGTAGAGCACTTGCCTTGCATGCCTGAGGCCCTGGGCTTGATTCCTCAGCACCACATAAGCAAAAAGAAAAAAGCCAGAAGTGGCACTGTGGCTCAAGTGGTAGAGCGCTAGCCTTGAGCTGAAGAGCTGAGGGACAGCGCCCAGGCCCAGAGTTCAGGCCCCACGACCGGACCCCCCCCCCCCCAAAAAAAAGATCTTAAGCCAGGCACTGGTGGCTCACACCTGTCATCCTAGCTTCCCAGGAGGCTGAGATCTGCCAGCCCAGGAAGAAAAGTCCCAGTGAGACTATGATCTTCAATTAACTACTCAAAAACTGGAAGTGGCGCTGTGGCTCAAAGTGGTAGAGCGCTAATCTTGAGCAAAAGAGCTCAATGACAGTGCCCAGACCCTGAGTTCAAGCCCTGCAACCACCACCACCAACAAAAAAGAAATGACTTGACCTGCAGGTATCAGCTAGAGGCTGCCACGGGGTGTCAGCTGTGTCACGAAGCAGCAGCAAACTGCCCAGGAGGTGGGGGTGCTCAGAGTCACTGTACAAGGAACCTCTGTTTACTTGACTATAAAGGCTGATATCAAAGGCCCCAAAACGCAGCTGACCCTGCTTTAGAGACGCATGTTGATTTATACACCTGAAAACATGGCAAAACTAGCTGCCCTCTTTTTCTAGTGTGAAAATACATATAAAAGCTGGGCACAGGTGGGTCATGCCAGTAATCCTAGCTATTAGGAGGCTGGGGTCTGGAGGATCACAGTTCCACGCTAGCCTGGGCAGAAAACATCCATGAGATGGTATGTCCAATTAACCAATAAAAAGCCAGACTGGAGGATGGTCTAGTGGGAGAGCACCAGCCACCAGTGAGCTGAGTGAGCACAAGGTCCTGAGTTCAAACCTCAGTACCAGCACCCCCCAAAAGGACGAGATCAAGACACATTAGGTTGATGGTGACATTAGAAATTCCATGTGGCGTGAGCCACCGGTGCACCTAACACACTCCGGGGGGTCGCGCGGGCGGGGTCACGCGTGGCAGGGCCGCGTGGGGCGGGGCCTCGCGGGGCGGGGCCGGGGTCGCGCGTGGCGGGGCGGGGTCGTGCGTGTGGCGGGGGTCGCGCGTGGCGGGGTCGGCGCGTGGCGGGGCCGCGCGTGGCGGGGTCGCGCGTGGCGGGGCCGGGGGTCGCGCGTGGCGGGGGCCGCGCGTGGCGGGGCGGGGGTCGTGCGTGGCGGGGTCGGCGCGTGGCGTGGCGGGGCCGCGCGTGGCGGGGTCGGCGCGTGGCGTGGCGGGGCCGCGCGTGGCGGGGGTCGCACGTGGCGGGGCCGGGGTCGCGCGTGGCGGGGCCGCGCGTGGCGGGGCGGGGTCGTGCGTGGCGGGGCCGGGGTCGCGCGTGGCGGGGTCGTGCGTGTGGCGGGGGTCGCGCGGGGCGGGGCCTCGCGGGGCGAGGCCGGGGTCGCGCGCGTGGCGGGGGCCGCGCGCGTGGCGGGGGCCGCGCGCGTGGCGGGGGCCGCGCGCGTGGCGGGGCCGCGCGCGTGGCGGGGCCCCGCGCGTGGCGGGGCCGGGGTCGCGTGGGGTCGCGCGTGGCAGGGCCGGGGTCGCGCGGGGCGGGGTCGCGCGTGGCGGGGCGGGGTCGTGCGTGTGGCGGGGGTCGCGCGTGGCGGGGTCGCGCGTGGCAGGGCCGGGGTCGCGCGTGGCGGGGTCGTGCGTGTGGCGGGGTCGCGCGGGGTCGTGCGCGGGGCGGGGTCCCGCAGCGCGGAGCCGGCTCCCGGCCGCGTCCACCCGTCCCGGGAAGCGGGTCGGAGCCGCGGGCGGCGGGCCGGGCACGCGGCGGGGGTGGGGGGCACGCGGCGGGGGTGGGGGGCACGCGGCGGGGGTGGGGGGCACGCGGCGGGGGTGGGGGACACGCCCCCTTGGGGGTATCGGGGGCGCTGAGCTCGGCCTGGCAGCCCGGCGGGGCCCGGGAGGAGCCGCGGCCCCGCCGGTCAGGGCTGGGCGGCCCGCCGGGCTGGGGCGGGAGGCAGAGCCCGCCCTCGGCCGCCCCGGGCCCGTCCGCGGGTCCTCGGAGAGCCGGAGCGTGCCCGAGTCGTCTCCCGCCAGGTGGCGCTGCGGCGCAGGCGCGCGGCCGCGGCGGCCACCAGGGGGCGCAGCGAGACCGCAAATAGGCCCTGGGGCCGAACTCTCGCGGGATCTCCGCGGGCCGGGAGCCAGGGGCCCCGCCCCCGCGCCGGCCTCTGACCCGGCGCCTTCCCTGGAGGACGCGGCCTCCCGCGGAGACACCCGCCTCTTTTCTAGGAAGTCCGCCCGGTGAGAGCTCGTTCTTCAGCAGGGCGCCCGAGTCTCTCCTGTCATCCAGGCCGCTCGGGAGGCTGCGATCTGAGGATCGCGGTTCAAAGCCAGCCCGGGCGGGAAAGTCCGTGAGACTCTTCTCTCCAGGAGACCACAGAAAACCGGAAGTGGCGCCGTGGCTCAGCGGGCAGGGAGCGAGCGCAGGGACAGCGCCCAGGCCCCGAGTTCGAGCCCCACCACCGACGAAAGCAACAACAACAAAAACTTGTGAACTCCTCTCACCGGCGCTTAAGTGATGAAACTATCAACATCTCTGTTTTATAAACAGCTTTCCTCCTAACTTCCTCCCTTCCTCCCTTCCTCCCCTTCCTCCCTTCCTCCCTTCCTCCCCTTCCTCCCTTTTTGTGCTGCTCATGGGCTTGCACTCAGGGCCTGGGTGTCATCCCTGAACGTTCTCACTCAGGGTTAGCGCTCAGCCACTTGTGCTACAGCTCCACTTCTGACTTTTGGCTGGATAGTTGGAGATGAGCATTCACAGGCTCTCCTGCCCAGGCTGGCTTCAAACCCTGATCCTCAGACCTCAGTCTCCTGAGTAGCTGGGATGGCAGGCATGAGCGCAGCGTGCAGCATCCTTTGACTCTTGAATTGACGGGGGAGGGATCATGGTTCTCACCCCACAGGGCCGAGGCCGGGAGGCTCCAGGTCTCCTGGGCGGGTGTGGGAGTGCCAGGGCTGGCCAGAGCGGTGGCGGCAAAGCCTGAACCGTGCCATGCGGACACCTGGCGGGGGGACGTGGCACAATTCCACCCTGTGTGGCCAGTTCTCAGACTTGTCACCATGGTGCAGCCTTGGGACACGTCCTTTCCACATGCTGACACGGACATGGGGTTTTTGGTTTTTTTCAGTTCATGTTTATCCCAAGGCAGAGAACGTTCCAGAAGCCCCTCAGAGGTGGGTGGCATTTGCCGGCTGCTGTGTGGACGCTGCCAGTGCTGCTTCGCACACTGGTTCTTCTGCAGCTGCGGCTGCAGGGCTCAGTCCCCTGGGAGGGAGGAGCCCCTTGTCCCTCCCCCCGCCCCCACCGTGAGCTCCCAGCGCCCCCACCACGAGAGCCAGCTCCGCTTCTGCTCCGACAAGCGTGCGAGGCCAGCGTGCGGGAGCCTGCACGCGGCAGGACCAGAGGCGGGCGATGCAGGCGTGCTCCGTGCCAGCCTCGCTCCTTTGCTGGTGGTGAGTGGGCGCCTCCCGTGGGACACGTGCACCGTCCCAGCATCCGTCCTGCTGAGGCCAAGGACCCCAGGGCTGGCTGTCCCCTGGAGGCCAGGAGGGCCTGGGTTGGAGCAGCAGCTTTGTGCAGACCCCGCTTGCCTCTCCCCCCAGCGACACCAACCCACGCGTGACCCGCCCCAGGGCACCCCCAGAACTGACCTCACCCGCTCTGAGGAGGGCAGAACCTGCCATTTGGGGGTGAAGAGCTGTTGCAGACCTCAGCCCCACCCGCTGGCGGGGGAGAGACGTGGGCTGGGAATGGGGGCAGGCACAGGGCACCCTGCGTGCCAGGCATTTAGGTTCAATGTCACTGGTGCCAGCCGCGGGGCAGGAGTGGGCCCGGGGAGCTCGGAATTTCCCCGGGGCGTAGACAGGCTGACGAGGGCTCAGGCGGCTCAGCCTCCTGTGTGGGGATGAGGTTGGGCCTGGACGTCACCAGCAGCTCCGGCCTTGTGTTCGTGTAGCGGTGCTCTGTGCCAGCCCTTCTCTCTCCCTGGTATCTCTCACCTCTCCCCGTCAGGCCGCTCCCCTCCTTGGCGCTAGACACATGCAATGGCTGGAGGCAGGGCAGCCATTTTGTAACCAAGAAGCCCATGCAAACTGCAGGATTCCAGCTCCGGTCTGTCAGCGGCGGGGCCTGGGCGACAGCTGTGAGGCGGCCACTGTGGTTTTCACGCTCTGCTTTCTGGAGACAGAGTTGCCCTGTGTCGCCCAGGCTGCCCTGGCCTCCCTCCCTAGGGCTAGGGTTCCACCATAGGCCCCCACACCGGCTCCATCTCCTTCTCTTCCTACTGTAGAAAGACACACACTGGAAGATTCTCTGGTTGTGTTCGGCCTGGAGCTAGCTAACCGGCACAGCGCGTGCTTCCAGCCTCTGTTCTTAGGACTATCTCCCTGCAAAATCCAGCTATGTGGCACATTGTTCAGTACCATGGGCATCTTCCAGCCTGAGTATGTCACCAAGGCTCCAGGAAGGGGGCTGGGTCGGAGCCGGTGACAGCTGTCCATCAGCCAGGCCTGGGGAGGGAGCCAGCTTCCACGATTTTATTTCATTTTTGTCGGTCGTGGGGCTTGAACTCTGGGACTGGGCGCTGTCCTTGAGCTCTTCAGCTCAAGGCGAGCGCTCTACCACTGGAGCAACAGCACCACTTCCAGTTTCCTGGTGGTTCATTGGAGATGAGTCTCATGGACTTTCCTGCCCAGACTGGCTTTGAACCGCGATTCTCAGATCTCAGCCTCCTGAGTTGATAGAATTACAGGTGTGAGCCACAGTGTCCAGCTTATTTTATTTTTTAATGCCAGTACTGGGGCTTGAACTCAGGGCCTGGGTGCTGCTGGCACTCTACCACTGAGCCACACCTCCACTTCTAGCTCTTTTGGTAGTTCATTGGAGATAAGAGTCTCACAGTGTTTCCTACCCAGATCTCGACCCTCAGATCTCAGCCTCCTGATTAACCAGGATTACAGGAGTACGCACCGGTGCCTGGCTCAGCTCCCACCCTCCACCCCTCCTTCAGATACCCATCTTCTGCCACCTGACGTGGCAGGTTTCTCCCGCGAAGGAGTGCTGTGGACTTTCCAGCCTCTTGACTTCGAGTTTCGCACTGTCATTTGCTTGGGCCTAGAATGAGGTGGAAAAGTTAACACACCTGTCCCGAGCCTGGACCCCACGCCTCCTCCCATGCCTCTTCCCTGTGCTCCATTTCCGTGGAGATCTCTGTAGACCTGGCACTATGTGAACAAATCCTTTCTGTGAGCCAGGACATTTGGGGTACGCGTGCAGAAAATCACTTGGGACTTGGAGACTGGATTGAGTTGGAGGCCAGCCCAGCTGAAAAGTTCGCAAGACCCCATGTCAATGAGTAAGATAGCTGGGCATGGCAGTGCACACCTGGCAGCTCAGCTCTATACCACATATACGTAAGAGGCCTGTATCGTTCAGGCTGGCTGGGGGGAAAGCAAGGCTCTCGTTGAAAAAATTACAACGTAAAGAGGGGTTGGAGGTGTGGCTCAATGGTAGAGTGCTAGCCAGAAGGAAGAAGAAAAGGAGGAGGAGAAAGAGGAGGAGGAGGAGGAAGATGAGGAGGAGGAGGAAGTGAGGGAGGGGAAGGGGAAGAGGGAAGGAGGATGAGGACAGAAGAAAAAGCGAGGAAGGAGGGAGGGAGGAAGGAGAGAAAGTCTTTATTTCCCTGGATGGCCTCCGTTTCTGAGGTCCAGCGATCCTCCTGCCTCAGCCTCCCGAATAGCCGGCTCTAGCCAGTGCCAGGTTTTGCTTGGCCTCTGGGTGGCTGCTGCTTGCAGGGCCTGTGGCTGCCCTTGGGCCACGCGTGTCCGTGACCACAGCAGACCCTGCAGTGCGTCTCCACCCCAGCCCCGGCCCGTGAGCGCTGCCCACCGGCTGCCGCAGAGGCCGGAGGCAGAGCTGACGGAGCACACGTCGCTCTGTGTGACAGACGGACACACGTGCGCAGGTGCACGCAGGGTGCCTGAATTAAACGGGCCAACATCCCCAGCGTTTGGGTGTGATCCACACGTGCGTGACCCTCCACAGCCAGCCAGGCCCCGTGCTCCTTTCCTTTACATGGATGATCTAGGCGATTTCTAGGCCCCCTCGGTGGCTGGGCTGGCTGCATCATTCGCAGTGATCATAAGGATCAGTCCAGGTCAGCCTCGTCCGTGGCTGCTGACCAGAGGCAGAGCTGGGCCTCCAGCTGGGGGACCACAGCCCCGGAGGCGCGGGCAGCCCTGCCGGCGCACACTTGTCACCAGGCGTGGCGCGGGGTGATGGCTGGCCAGGGTGAGTGCCACA
The DNA here is from genome assembly GCF_019054845.1 of Dipodomys spectabilis. Lineage (NCBI taxonomy): Eukaryota > Metazoa > Chordata > Mammalia > Rodentia > Heteromyidae > Dipodomys > Dipodomys spectabilis. The sequence continues at coordinate 4,254,235 of NW_024870917.1, read as the reverse complement.
CGGCACCTGTCCCGCAGGCCGCAGGAAGCTGATTCTCTGGGAGGGGAGGCCTGGGCCAGCCTCGTGAGGGACAGCCTTCCCCTGGGCACTGCGGGCACGGGCCTGGGGACAGAACCCTCCTGGGGGCCCAGCTGTCCACTGGGATCATTGGAATCAACCCTTCCCGCAAGCAAATGGGGGGCAGAGCCATCACCCCATTTCACAGGTCCAAGTGCCTGCCAGATGCAGTGTCCGCCCAGATGCCCGGTCCTACAGCCTCGACCAACAGTGTGAGTGTCAGTGACAGTGTCAGTCTGACGAGGCTGCAGGGTCCCGCTGGGGCTCCACGGTGCCTGAGGACTTTGGGGCCGGGGCCAGCCGGGCGGGGAAGCCGGGGCTCTACGGGAAGGGCCAGGGGCCTCTCAGCTGTCTGCTGTTACCGCTGAATTGGGCAACTGTCCCTCGACCATCCCAGAGCTTCTCTGCAGGTCATGCTGCCTGTGGATGGCTGGAAAATGCCGCCCCCCATGTCAGCTCCTCCCCTGGGGCCTTTAAGCTGACCTGACCGGGGAAGCGGAAGCGCGGGGATGATGGAGCCAGGGATTGGGAGGCAGGTGCGCGCTGAGAGAGGCGGATGGGAGCAGGAGGGAGAGGCTGCTGTGAGCCAGGGAAGTAGGGACAGGGGACCCTGGGACAGAGGAGCGTGGAGTCGCCAGGCTGGCAGAGGCCAGAAGGGGAGCAGCCGGGAGCAGCCGGAGCAGCGGGGAGCCCAGCTGGGAGCAGCCGGAGCAGCCGGGAGCAGCTCTGCCCACCCGGGGTCCAGGCTGGGGTCGAACCCAGCTGTGCTGTTCCAGCCACCAGGCGTGTGCTTGTGGGCACAGGTGCCGCCGCTGGCCGAGTGAGGTGAGTCTCCGTGAGTGTGAGGGGCGTGTGCCGCGCCTATTTCTTCCAGACATAGAGGGGTCCGGGGGTCCTCAACGAGGCTGAGCCCCGGCGTTAGCCCCCCAACCCCACGCAGTGGCAGATCCCTGACCAGGGACTCAGGTCTGCCTCACGGTTCGGGGTGGCCTGTTAGGGCTCCAGAGTCTAGACCCCAGCGGGGCAGGGCCGGTGTGTGTGTGTGTGTGCGCTCAAGTGAACCCCGCTTCTCACCTGTTCCATGTTCTGGACACTGAAGGAGAGAGCTCTCCCTGAGGAGTTGGGCCCAGAGCCCACAGAAGCTGCCATAAGGGCAGGAGTGGGGGGCCCAGGCACCCCCAAGACTCATGTGAAGGTGACACCCACACCACGTGTGTGTGGGGTGTCCTGGACTTGAACTCGGGGCCTGGGTGTGTCATTGAGCTTTTGTGCTCAAGGCGAGTGCTCTACCATCTGAGCCACAGCTCCACTTCTGGCGTTTGGTGGTTAATGGGAAGGCTGGTCTTGAACCGCCGTCCTCAGATCTCAGCCTCCTGAACGGCTAGGATGACACTGTGTGAGGCACTGGCTGTGGTGAGATACTCGATATTGTAATGCAATGTAAGATAATCAGAACTAACCTTTAAAACGTGGGGAGTCACCCTGCGGGGAGGAGGGCCCCATCCCCGCCCAATGCAGTCTGTCCTGGAGGAGGGAGGGCTGCCTTCGTCGGAATGGGGCATGCCTAGCTCCCTCTTGGATATCTGGCCTCAGAAGGCAGCGCAGCCTCCATGATGGGGTCCCGGGAGGGCCTCCCTGCGAAGCCAGCCTGCCTCTGCTCCTGGGCAGGTGGTCCTCAGCTGGGCCTGGACGGGGCCATCCCAGGGTCCGGCCGACCTTCCCTTCCGGGTAGGGCGGCCTGGGTCCCTGAGCCGCCCTCCGCCCCTGCAGTTCCCCCAGGGCCCAGGAGGGGTCGCCGCAGCTCCAAGTGTCCCAGTCTACTCAGGAGCCTGGAGCTGACCACCTCCTGCCACTGGGCTTGCACTGGGGTGGGGGTGGGGAGCCGGGGAGGAGGGGTAGGGAGCAGGGGAAAGGTAACTCCAAAGTCTGGTAAGGGTGAGCAGCATGGCTTACAGACCGAGAAGACACCATGTCTGACACTAACTGTCCCAAAGCTTTGAGGTTCTCCCACTTGGAGGAAGAAAGGAGGGAAGGGGTGGATTCTGGTTGCAGGGTCACCGGCCATGGCAGATGGGGGTCTGGGCAGAGGGGGACCGCGGCCGGCCACCTCCTTCCAGCAGATCTGCGGGGCAGACGGAGGTGGGGGGAGGTGGGGTAGAGAAGGACGGATGTCAGGAGCCGCAAGGCAGGTGACAGCAATGGCTGCTCTTCTGTGGGAGCCTGGGTGGTGACCTCTGGGAGGAATGGATCCAGGTGAGAGACACCAGAGGGGCCGCGCCTCCTCCTCAGTGAATGTCAGCCCCAGCGTCACAGCGTGGGAAGTGCAGCGCGGCGGGACACCTGCTGGGGACTGACACCTCCTGACGCGTTGGGCTGGTAAACAGTGGCTGAGTGTGCACGTTCATGGGTGTGGGTGTGTTTGTGTGTGCACAAGTGTATGCATGGGTGTGTAGATGTGTATGTACACGTGGGTTTTCCCCCTTTTCCAGAAGGCAGTAGGGCTTCTTTGTTGTGGTTCTGTGACATGCGCAGAAAACTGAATTGGTCTTTATTTTCGGCAAGGGGCTTCTTGGAGGGGGTGTGGTGGCCATGGTGAGGAATGCTTCAGAGCTGGGCCTAAGCGGCTCTCCGGGCCCAGCAGGCCGCCCTCGGGGCTCTCTTGGCTCCTCGCAGGCCGCCCTCGGGGCTCTCTTGGCTCCTCGCAGGCCGCCCTCGGGGCTCTCTTGGCTCCTCGCAGGCCGCCCTCGGGGCTCTCTTGGCTCCTTGCAGGCCGCCCTCGGTGCTCTCTTGGCTCCTTGCATGCAGCAGGGCTCGTCTGGAGTCCACGCTCCTGCACAGTGAACTGTCATCAACACCTTTGCCCAGCACAGGGCAACAGGTATGGCCATCACTCATACAGCCGTTTCACGCCTCTCTCGGGGCCTGGAGCTCTGAGTTCTGACCGGAGGCGGTGCTTGAGCTCCACGGAGCTCCGAGTCTTGACCCAAGGCGGTGCTTGAGCTCCACGGAGCCCTGAGTCCTGATCTGAGGCCGTGTTTGAGCTCCACGGAGGTGGGATTACAACCCCGTGTCTTGATCAGGTCTTGGATGAGGCTCCCATTGCTTCATTGTCTCGCTATTTGATGGGCTTTGGGTGCCCATCTCCAAGTCTCCTTTGTCCTGTGTCCCTGTGCATGGCGACCCACTCTGTGTTAGGGGTAGACTGGAGGCCTAAGCTGATTGGTGTGCTTCAACTTGGGGGCTCTGTGGATTGGCTCAAAGAATGGACTCAGCATCCAATCAGAGTCAGGGAGATGCAAGGAGACTTTAGATGGGAATCCTGGGAAGGAATCTACAAGCCCCTCTTCTACTCTGCTTGGCAATGAGAGTAAGGAAAACCAGGAGCTTCTACAGCCGTCTTGTGACCATGAGGCGTAGCTTTGAGAACAGTTATGGAAGGTGTTCTGCTCACACCCTGTTGGTTTCCTTTACCACAGTCACAGTGCAGACTGGGAAGGGGTTGGCTAGCAGACACAAAGGACGTCCAAGCAAGTGGTTGATTCAGAGACAGGGCTAGGACCCTCCCCAGGGAGGTTTGCAGAGATGAGCAGAAGGCTTTCTTTTCTACAGCTGAGGTGAACTGAAGCCAGTGTTCCTGACTGCCAAGGGCCACGAGGAGTTGCCCGGGACGGTGGGGGTGACGCTTAACGTTGGGCTCGGTTAGGAAGGAAAACACATCCAGGTGGGTGATGACATGATCGAGCTATGTCCTGGCCCAGGCAGCTGCTCTCCCCCTGTGAGCTAAGAAACCTGACCACCTCCAAGAACCCAACTTGCCATTACAATCTCAGAAATGTCTCCATTGTTCTAACCAAGCTGGCCAACCCAAGGAGGCAGGGGCCAGCATCCTGATGATGTTCTTTGAACCCCTGATCAAGCTGTGCCTGAAGCCAAATTGCTCTGAAGCTTTCCAGTTAAAAGTCAATCCGTCCTTCTGTCCTTGGGCTGATGTTGAGCCATTTTCTCTTACAACCAGGAAAGTCCAGATCCAAAGAATCAGGCCCCTCATGCACTCGATGATGATAACTTTCCATTTCCAGAAATCTCTCAACAGGTCCGAATTCCAAAATATACCAAACCCCAGAAATCGCGAGCATGTACCTGGGTCAAATGCACCCGTGGCTTTTCATTCCACGCTGAAGGTTTGCTAAGCCACCCATGGCTTTTGTGGGTCTGTCTGGACCCTGCCAGGAGGTCATAACATGGGGTAAGCTGCAAGCTAGAAAATGTACAGCGCTCTGAACTCACAATCTGCGCCCAGGCTTTGGACACCTGATGCCAAGAGTCCTGGGGGACGCTTGTCCTGGCTGCATTCAGATGTGTGATGCCAGTTTCTGGACACTTCTATTTTGTATTCATCTGTGCCATTTGCTTCTAACCCAACCCCTAGGACTCTAATTTGTCCTGAACTGAGATGTGCGTGCATGCATGCGTGCGTGCTTGTGTGAGAATCTGAGTTGAGAGCTGCGTCATGCACGTGCATCCATGTCCGTGGAGTAGACGCAGAGTCACAGGCTGCGTCTCAGTCTCAGCCACGCAGTGGCATTTTGCAGTGTATGATGACATTTGTGGCTCCATTTGGACATCCCCAGGAGGGTGATCTCCATAGATTAAATGTCAAGTTGAACCTCAGCCATGGGAATTGAATCCTCAAACCTTGTCCACTTCGACTGTCAACCAGGCGGTTGACTTAGAGGTCATGAGGACAGGTCAAGTTGCTCAGCTGGAAGCCCAGGAGCGGGCGCGGGGAGGAGGGGGAGAGGGGGGCATTACCAAGGCCCTAGATCCGATTCCTGCAGGACCTTCGCCATCTGTTCATTTTTCTTTAACTAAAGACACCTATCACATGTGGTTAGTTGGCGAATGAATTATTGAAGACAGACTTCCTTCCCCGCCAGCAGAGAGGTTTCTAGATGGCAGCTAGTTTAGAATAATCATCTGTACACCAAGCGCCGTGGGGAAGCTGGAGGCTGCTTCCTTCAGACCCAGGGGAGCCCGGTGTCATCCCCTCCACAGTTACCTTCATTTGCATGCGGACTGCCCAGAGCACCGGGCCCTGGGGCCGGGCCGGGCCCCCTGGGGGCCGTCTGGTCTTCCCGAGGCTCCGCTGCCCACGCAAAGGCGTGTCCTGTCCATCCACACCTGCTGATCCACGACCCACAACCCACAAGGCAGGGCTGCAGGTCCACAGAAAGCAGTCAGACAGAACCAGGACCAAAGAGAACCCACTGGAACATCCCGGAAGATCCGTATGGGCTTTCTGTGCAGGCGTGGGGTAGAGATGGATCCAGGATCCCGGTGGTATTTTCTGGGCATTTGGCCGCACAACTGTGGTGGGCACACAGAGGAGGGCAGCTCCCGGGGGGCGTGGACCAAGCCTCAGAGGCTGCGCCCGCCCCGGGGCCCACCTGGGACCCCTCGAGAGGCCGCAGCGAGAGCAGCCAGGCCCTGGCCCTTTCTGGCCACCCTGCTGGACAGCGGTGAGGACCTCGGCTCACAGGAAGGGCTGTGCACTTCTGCAAGGGCTCGTGCCTTGTCTACAGCCATGACTGAAATGCCAGAACATTCCGAGGGAGCAGGGGTGGCTTGGCCAAGCTCCTCATTGTTTGGTCTACGTTGGAAATCACGTGGTCCTGTGTCACCAGCGCGGTGGGGTCAGGGGAAGTGACACGCGGTGGGTGGAGAGGGGCAAGGTGGGGGGGTCAGCAGGGGTGGGGCCGTAGCGCTGGGCCCCACATAAGCAGTGTATGTGCGTGTGTGTATGTGTGCGTGTGTGTATGTGCATGTGTGTGTGTGTGCATGTGTGTGTGCGCGTGTGTGTATGTGTGCGTGTGTGTATGTGCATGTGTGTATGTGTGTGTGCGTGTGTGTATGTGCGTGTGTGTATGTGTGTGTATGTGCATGTGTGTATGTGCGTGTGTGTATGTGTGTGTATGTGTGTGTATGTGTGTGTGTATGTGTGTGTATGTGTGTGTATGTATGTGTGTGTGTACGTGTGTGTGTGCGTGCGTGTGTGTGTATGTGTGTGCGCGTGTGTGTATGTATGTGTGTGCGTGTATGTGCGCGTGTGTGTGTGCGTGTGTGTGTGTGTGTGTATGTGTGCACGCGTGTGTATGTGTGTGTGCGTGCGTGTGTGTGTGTATGTGCGTGTGTGTACGTGTGTGTGTGTGTATGTGTATGTGTGTGTGTATGTGCGTGTGTGTGTGTATGTGTGTGTGTGTATGTGCGTGTGTGTGTGCGTGTGTGTGTGTATGTGCGTGTGTGTATGTGTGTGCGCGTGTGTGTGTATGTGCATGTGTGTGTATGTGTGTGTGTGTGTGCGTGCGTGTGTGTGTATGTGAAATCTGCCCTCCTCCACTTGGGAGCCCCAGGTCAAGGCCAGCAGCTGGTGTTCCCACTGACTCCTGGGCGGGGGAGGGGGGCAGGGGGGGTCCTCTCTGGAGGGGCTGGCAACTTTGGCCTTCCTGGCTTCCGCGGCCAACTTCTGCCTGCACCGTTCCTGGGTGTTGCTCCCAGGACGCTGGGCTCGCTGCGCCCGAGTCCGCTATGACCTCGTCCTAATCTCATTCACCAAGTCACATCTACGAGGCGCTCAGTTCCAGGCCAGCTCCTGCGCAAAGGACCTGGGGCTGCCACGTCGTTTTGTTCTTTCCTTGTGCCATTTTCGAGGTGTGAGCTCAAGACCTGTTCCCCAAGCCCTCCCGCCCCAGCTTCTTTTACTCAAGGCTAGCACTCTACCACATTAGCCACAACTCCACTTCTGGCTTTTTGGTGGTTAATTGGCGATGAGAGTCTTGCAGACTTTCCCACCCAGGCTGGCTCTGAACCACGATCCTCAGCCCTCAGCCCTCAGCCGCAGGTGTGAGCCACAGCACTTGGCAGGACCCAGCAATTTTAACACTAATAGGAGAGTGAGAGACGCAAGGGAAAGTTATTTAAAAAGAAATCTCTTTCGTGTTTATGAAGTGGCAGCTATACAGTCGAGCATGAACACGCATGCAACCACCAGCAAAGAAAGCAGGGTATTTATTTTTGCCTTAGTCACTAGAGAAGACAAGAGGGGTATCCCCCAGGAACCTTCCAGAAGGAGGCAGGGATGAACTGAGAAGGCCTAAGGCAGGCTTTGTGCTGTGGCGGCAGCAGTGGGGGTCTCTTCCTGGGAGGCGCCGGGCCCTCGGGCCACGCCGCTCAGTGGATGCCCTGCTGGGGCCAGTGCAGCTCCCGGGCGTAGGTGCCTTTGCAGCTGCGGATCTCGCTGTCGAGCTCTAGGCTCGTGTTCAGGCCCGGCACCCCCGACCGCCAGCCGATGAAGCCCTGGGTGGTTTGGGGGACGGGGGGCGAAGGCAGCACCTGTGGGGGGGCAGGGCAGGGGTCACCGGGGGCCGTGGGGACCGGAGGGGCACCACCGAGGGGCCCGCGATGCGCCCGCGATGCGCACCGAGGCTGGGCCCGGAGGAGACGCAAAGCACAGCCAGCTCCACCGAGGCAGGCTGAGACCCGTGCCCTCCGCAGGACCGGGCGCCCGCAGCACCTGCAGACGGCAGGTACGCGCCCCGCACCCCGCGGCTCCGTGGAGGAAAATGCGACCTCTGAGAAAGTCACTTTTGTTTAGTAAGCTGCCAAGCGCGAGGGTCAAGCACGTGTATGGCATCGAGCTGGGTGCGGGGGCTCACGCCTGTCACTCTAGCTACTCAGGAGGCTGAGGTGTGAGGATCCTGGTTCAAAGCCAGCCCGGCAGGAAAGGCTGTGAGACTCTCTTATCTCTAATTAACCAACAAAAAGCTGCATGTAGAGCTGTGGCTCAAGTGGTAGAGGGCTAGCCTGGCGTGGAAAAGCTCAGGGACAGTGCCCAGGCCCTGACCAGCACAAGCAAACAATGAGAACAACACAAATGAAAACATTGCCAGATGGAATCTTGTTTGGCTTGCAAGGCCACAGGACACATAGACACACAGTCACACAGACACAGACACACAAACACACAGACACACACACAGACACACACACACATACACACACACATGCTGGCTGGGTCTGCCAGGAGAGCACAGCTTGGTTTGTCTATGTCTTGGGCAGATTGAGCTCTGGGGTGTGGTAAATGTTTAGGCAGCCCCCCCTCTGCCCCCCCCCCCCCCCCCGCCCGCAAGCGCTCATTCTGCTCTCAGGTGTGGAAGAGGAACGTTTGTTCTAAGAGGAGATATAAAGCGCTTTAGCATGCTCGGGGTCAGGAGTTCAGGCTTACTGAGGAGTCAGGGAGGCAGAGGGGAGGAGGAGGGAGGGGAGGAGGGAGGAGGGAGGAAGGGGGAAGGGGGAGGGGAGGGGAGGGGAGGCCTGGCTGCCTCCTGCAGAACCTGGGCCCAGGGGCCAGGCCTGGGAGGGGCACAGGAGGACCCCCTGTAATGGCCAGCTCAAGAGTCAGCAAATGGATGTGGCCAGCGTGAAGGAAGCCGCAGCCAAGGCCCCGGCCCAGCAGAGCCCCAGAGCCCCAGATCCCAGCCCTGTACCTGGCGGCCGTGCTGGGCTCTGTCCCTTTCCCCCGGAGCGCACAGCCAGCAGGGACAGACCTGGGAGGAGGCCCCTGCATAGATGACGCTCACTGTTTCTAGAAGCTTCTGTTCCTGTCCCCACCTAGACAGGAGTCCTTTGCTCTGGGGTGGCCTGGTCACTCCGGTCCCTGTCCATTCATGAAACCCTCCCGTCCTGACTCCTCTCAACCTTGGCGGTCTCCCCAGCCTGTGAGGATCCGGCCGGCGGCCTCCGGGCTTCGGCAGTGCTGCCGCTGCCCTGGTGTTCCTCCAGTCTCCCCAGCTTCCTGTCACCTCCAGGGGGCTTCCTGCTGGCCACCTTGCTTGGGTCCTGCCCTGAGCGTCCCCAGACTGGGTGGCCGCTGTCCCCGGTCCCATGGGGCCCCACAGGCCTGTGCTGGGACACTGGGCAGAGCCTCCCTGGGGCAGGTGGGGGGTGAGGGCTGTGCTGCTGTACAGCTGTGCCGGGTACCCCACCCCCAGCGGGTGGGACCCGCCCCGCCCCGCCCCGCCCCGCCCGGGGACGGCAGCTGGAGGACTGCGCCCTCCCCGGGGTGGAATACAGACCTTGATGTACTTGTGCACGTCGGTCATGGGCTGGATGCGGAAGCGTTCCGGAAGCTCGATCTTGGGCTTTGGGGTGGGGGGGGCTTCTCCACTGATCAACTGAAAGCAGAACCCCACGCAGGGCGCCGTCAGGCGCGCCTTCATCATCCCCCAGAGGCCGCGCAAAACAGCGGGCAGGAAAGGGTCCCACTCCTCAGTCAGAAAGCGGCAGCGTGCTGGACGCCCGTGCTCACGCCTGTCATCCCAGTTTCTCGGGAGGCTGAGATCTGAGGACTGTGGTTCAAAGCCAGCCTGGGCTGGGGGGGGGGTCAGTTGTGGGGCCTGAATTCAGGGACTGGGCGCTGTCCCTGAGCAATTTTGTTCAAGGCTAGTGCTCTACCACGTTGAGCCACAGATCCACTTCCAGTTTTTGTGAGGTTAATTGGAGATAAGAGTCTCACAGAGACTCTTCTGCCTGGGCTGGCTTTGAACCTTGATCCTCAGATCTCAGCCTCCTGAGTAGCTAGGATGACAGGTGTGAGCCCAGCTTGAGATTTAATTTCCAATTAACCAGCAAAAAGCTGGAAGTGGAGCTGTGGCTCAAGTGGCAGAACATCAGCCTTGAGTGAAAAAGTCAAGCAAGAGTATTAGGCCCTGAGTTCACATCCCAGTGTAAGCAGAGAGAGAGAGAGAGAGAGGGAAGGAAGGAAGGAAGGAAGGAAGGAAGGCAGGCAGGCAGGCCAGCCAGACTAGGAGTGGCTCGCAGGCTGCCTGGCCCAGCCCACCGTCAATGCCATCCACCTTCTGATCCCCGCCCACTAATTTCCATCCCCCGTGGAGTGACTTGAGAACATTTTCAGGTTATGGACAAAAATTTTAAAAATGCCAGCGAGCCCCAGAGCAAGCTTTCAAACCGTCCAGGAGAGCCTGCCCCCCCCCCCCCCCCTTTGGATTTTTAAAGCAACTTTGAGCTCTTTAAGATCCATTTAAATTACATATAAGGAATATTAACATGGACTCATCTCAATATATTGCATTAATCAGGCACACAACCTCAGTCCATGTCACTGTCTTAAGAGTTTCTTTTAAAAAACCTGGTGAACGGCATCTTTCTAGCCCGGTGTGGCCGGGCGAGCTCCGCTGCGGCTCCGCTGTGGCTCCGCTGCCTGAAATCAGTGTGGCTCTGCAGCAGGGGTGAATCAGCTGCGGCAGAGCTCACAGGAGCCTGGGTTCCAGGGCTTCCTAAACAGCCAGAGCACAGCCCGCTCTGCTCCCTCCTGGGCTCCGGCTCACGCTGGCGGCCGCTGTGCTCTCCACCGTCTCTAGGAATGGGTTTGACCCCTCCTGCCATTTCTGTCACCTCAGGGCCCTTGCAGACTTCTAGATTTGTGTCCCTGCGTTAGGGACACCAGGAGTCACAGATGGCTCCCGCCTGTCATCCCAGCTACTCGGGAGGATCCCAGTTTGCAGCCAGACCAGGCAGGAAAGTCTGTAAGACTCTTAACTCTGATGAGCCAGCAAAAAGCCAGAAGCGGAGGTGTGACTCATGTGGTGGAGCACTAGCCTGGAGTAAAAAAGCCCAGGGACAGTCTGGAGTTCTAGCGCCAGTGCTGGCCAAAACAAACACAAAATCAAAGATTGTCTTCCCAATTACCCCTCGTAGCCCTCAGCCCCCGGGCCTGAGGCGACCGGCTTCCTTCCCACCACTCTCTGCGTTGGGCGGCTGAGGGCCGGCTCCCACTTCCCAGATGGAAAGGGCCAGGCCAGGCCGTCAGCTGATGAGTCACGTGGCTGCTGGGTGGACTCCGAGATCCATCCCTGCCTGCCTCTCCCATAGACTGAGGGCTGCTGCCCACCACGCACTGGCCTGGAGCCCCTGGCGTGGGGCGAAGGGCTGGCACTTGACAGAGGAAACTTCTGGACTGAGTGAGTGACCTCTGCCGGCCCAGGCTCTTTAACCCAGTTTTTGAAAGTGGCAGACGGCAGCCTCCGGCTTCTTGAAGGACCGCCATGCCCGGGACTCAGCACTTCATTACCTCCTCGAAGGGCGTGGTCAGAAACCCCCACTTCTGGTTCCAATTCTGGCGCGCCTCCGACTCAGCCCGCAGACGGTATCTCCTGAGGAAGCAAACAGGGCTGGCGGACTTCCCCGGGCACGCGCATACCCTGCCACACATCCCACACCTCCCAGCCCTCCTGCTCACCCACTACACGGCGTCAGCCAGAGAGAGGGGTGGGGAGATGGGGAGGGAGGAGGGGAGAGGGAGAGCCCCGCTGCATGGGGCCCTGGGCGAAGCAGAGGAGGGACTGGCAGCGGGGTGTGGGGGGAGGACCACCAGGTCCCTTATTTTAGGGGCCCAGGATCCTCTAGCCACGTGCATCAGTTACATTTCCAGTGCTTAGTTGCCATATTGGACAACAGACATTACAGTCTACGCGGGCTTTTCACTCCGTTTGCAGAGGAAGGGTAGCCTGATTTGAGTCTTGAAGGATGAGTAGGAGTTTGCTGGATAAAGGAGGAAATGGAATCCCAGCAGAAGGAAGAGAGCCTGGGATGGTAACATTTCCTCCTGGGGCTATTTCTATGATGATACGGGTTAAAAAAAACAACAACTGTGTATTTTGTGCCAAGTGATACTGGTTTTCCACCTCTGAGTGATATAAAATTGCCAATAATATGGATTCATGAAGGGTAACAGCCAGCCAACACATAAACATGGAGCAGCCATTCATACAGGCGCCACAGGGCGAGGCAGGCATGGAGAGCCGGTCACGGGTAGCTGATGGCCTGGTTACGTCAGCCTGAGAGAACCAGACTCTGCGTCCTTATGACAACGTACCGGCTCTAAACGTTTTAAAACTTCCAGGACACGGGGTTCAGGAGCCCAGCAGCATGGTGATTAAAATACCCACTCAACCTCTGCTGAACATGCGTCCACAAGAAAACGGATCCATTTAAAAAGTAAGCTTTGCTCAGAGTTCAGGAGCCGGTGTGCCTGGCGGCTCACACCTGCCGTCCTAGCTATGGAAGGCCGAGTCTCGCCAGAGAAGACTCCCCTCGCCAAGTAACCAGCAAAAAGCCAGGCTGGAGGCGTGCCGGGATGAGCAAGCCTGCTGGAGAGTGTGAAGCCTGGGTTCGAACCCCAGGACTCAGGAACACAGGGGAGAGCGTCCGTGGGGCTCTCCTTCAGATGGAACAGATGTCAGCTCCGCTTTTCTTTCATGGGAAGAAGTCAGTAAGTCTTGAAGAACTCTTCCGCGCTGACCGGGGCCTCAGTGGTGGGCCAAAGGCCCGGGGTGTATGGGGCATGGGGCGTGGGGGATGGGGCGTGGGGGATGGGGGTGTGTGTGGCGTGTGGGGGGTGTGGTATGTGGGGAGTGGGGGGTGTAGGGGATGTGGGGGTATGGGGGGTTGAGGTGTGGGGGTATGGGAGTGGGGGCGGGAGGAGGGGGTGAGGGGGTAGGGGGTGTGGGGGCGTGGGTGTGGGGAGTGGGGTGTGTGGGGATGGGAGGGTTGGGGGTGGGGTGTGTGGGGTGTGTGGGGGGTGGTGTGTGGGGTGTGTGGGGTGTGTGGGGTGGGGTGTGTGGGGTGGGTGTGGGGGTGGGGTGTGTAGGGTGTGTGTGGGGTGGTGTGTGGGGGGTGTGTGTGTGGGGGGGGTGTGTGGGGTGGGGTGTGTGGGGTGGGGTGTGTGGGGTGGTGTGTGGGGTGGGGTGTGGGGTGGGGTGTGTGGGGTGGGGTGTGTGGGGTGGGGTGTGGGGTGGGGTGTGTGGGGTGGGGTGTGTGGGGTGGGGTGTGGGGTGGGGTGTGGGGGTGTGTGTGAGGGATGGGGAAGTTTGTGGGGTGTGTGGGGTGTGGGGTGGGGTGTGGGGTGGGGGGTGTGGGGTGGGGTGGGGTGTGGGGTGGGGGGTGTGGGGTGGGGTGTGGGGGTGTGTGTGAGGGATGGGGGAGTTTGTGGGGTGTGTGGGGTGGGGTGTGTGGGGGTGGGGTGGGGTGGGGTGTGTGGGGGTGTGTGTGGGGTGGGGTGTGTAGGGGCGTGGGGCATGTCGTGTAGGGGGATAGGGGTCCCCGCGGCCCTACCGTCCTGGGTGGGCCTGGAGCCCGGGGCTGGGGCCGGGGAGGGGAGCGGGGGAAGCGGGGGAGCGGGGAGCCTGCCCCCGGACCTGGCCCGCCGGGCGGGGGTGCGGCCTTACCAGATCTGGTCCTGGGCCACGAAATTCAAGCGCTCGGCCGCCAAGGTGCTCATGGGTTTCTGCGCCATGGCCCCGGCTCTAGGCGCACCGGACACCTGAGTGGCGTCGCGCTGGCAACGGTTGCCAGGCAACGCGGGATGGGCGGGGCGGAGTGGGCGGGGCAGGGTGGGCGGGGCAGGGTGGGCGGGGCTCGGGGAGCCCGAGGCTCCGCCCCTGCCGCCTGGCCCGCCCTGCTTCCTGCCGGCCTCTGCCCTTGGCTCTCTCCCAGCCCTACGCCCAAGGCCGGCCAGGCCCTGCACCGCTGCCCCAGGGCCGCTTAACTGGTAAGGCGGGGCACCGGCCTCACCCCGACAGCCTAGCTGCTCTGGAGGCTGAGATCTGAGGATCGCCGTTCAAAGCCAGCCCCGGCAGGAAAGACGGTGAGACTCTTACCTCCAATGAACCACCAGAAAACCGGAAGTGGCGCTGTGGCTCAAATGGTAGAGCTCGCCTTGAGCTGAAGAGCTGAGGGACAGCACACAGACCCCGAGTTCAAGACCCACGACCGACAAGAAAATACATAAGTAAAAATAAACCTGTAAAGGTTTATTTAAAGGCCTCCTTGTGTGCAAGAAGTTTGGTGAACTAGGATGCTGAGTAACCACCACCTAAGGCTTGGAACAGGGCCTTGCCTGCCACCAACCACCCCAGGTACCCACCTCTTTATTTAATGCAGTCTTGGGGATGTGTTGGCACTGGGGTTTGAACTCAAGACCCTGAGCTCTTGCTTGGCTTTTTCTCTCAAGGCTGGCACTCTCTCTCTTGAGCCACAGCTCCATTTCCAGCTTTTTGGTGGCTTGGTGGAGGTAAGAGGGCTGAAGACTTGTCTGCCCGGGCTGGTTTTGAACCACAGTCCTGCAGATCTCCTAACTAGCTAGGATGACAGGTGTGAGCCACTGGCACTTGGCTACATTTTTCTTTTCCCTTCCGAGCAAAATTGTTCTTCAGCCTGGATTTCAAACAAGGTAATTGAGGAGAGGCAGTGCAGCCCACGCCCTGTGAGGAGCAGCCCGCAGAGGCCTGCGTGGCACTGGGCATTTGGAGTTGTGCCCACTCCCAGTTCATTGGGATAGTTTCTTTTTAATCCTTTGTTTCCATTTTGCTGTTGCTCTATAAAGCAGCCAACTAGTGGAGCCACCTACTTCTGTAGTTTTCGAGCTTAAACAGTTTTCGTTCTTATTTGCTGATTTCTTTAACCAGAAGCTGCCCAGGCCACCCCCTGTGCTGATGGCTTGCTCCTGTGCCAGCGGAGGCCGGCGTGAAGGCCGGGGTGACGGCTGACCTGGAGGTACAATTGGCCGCCTGCCTGTGTGATGGCGTCGGAGGCGGCTTGAGACCTGGTGCTTGTCTTTTTACACATCCATTGTGCTCCGTTCATTACAGCTAAAAGCTCTTTCTGGTTCCACGCCATCAGCCCTCCACACCTGCAGCGTCGATTAAATCCTTCTTGAGGAAGAAAAGGGCCACCCCCTCCCACAGCACCCCAGCTACCCTTGTAGCTCACTCCCTGCTGGGGATCATTACCCAGCCCACTTCCATTAGGGCTCCAGCCTCACTTGAATGAGACTGTGGTCCTTCTGGGTCAGGGAGCTCAGCGTTTCCAAAGAGAAGGAATCCCACTGGGGGCTGAAGCCACAACCCCACAGCCCAGGCCCCTGGTGCCCTGCTGGTCAGCCCAGCCTGGCCTTTCTGGGAGGGGTGTGCCTCCACAGGTTCCGGCCTGAAGGATGGCCAGGGAAGCAGAGCCAGAGGCCAGGGACTGAGGGGAGTTGAAGGCTGTCTGGACATGCGGTGCTGAGGCCTGGGTCTGGGCAGCCTTCGGGTTGGGGAGACAGCAGGCTGTGATGGGACCTGGGAGAAAGGAAGAGAACGTGTAGCGGAGGGCCCCCGGGCACTGGGGCTTAGCAGGGTGCTGTGTTCACCTGTAGTCTGTTTTAATGGAAACAAAATCCTTTGGCTCTCATGCTTGAAGAGTCTGGAGGCTTCAGGTAAGGCTGCATCCAGGAGCCTAACAATACCACCAGCACCTGCTCATTCTACCCTGTCTCTGAGCTCCTGTTCAGGTCCAGGAAGGTTTTCTTTGGGGGTGGCACCTGTGGCTCTGAGCCTCAGTAGATAGCGTTCCTCATATACATGTCTCAGGGTATGCTCTGAGGGACTTGTTGGGCGTTGCAGCCTGAGCTGGGGACAGGTGGAGCCACACATCAACTTTACTCTCTTTGTGTTCCTAAAGCCATAGCCATGATGTGGGAGGTGAGCCTGCCCAGGGCAGGGAGGCCTGGCCCAGGGCGGGGAGGCCCAGGGCAGGGAGGCCCAGGGCGGGAAGGTCACAGGTGCCTCTGGCCTACGACCAGTGCTGGGCCTGGAGGCGAAGCTGAGCTGTCTGAGAGGGAGCTGTGGAGCGTGGGAAGACAGCAGTATCACGCTGAATTAAGCCAGATGCCCCGTGGCTGTCTAGCTTAGGGTCCATTGATTTCTTGGACTGCAGGGATCGGCCTGTAATTCGGCGTGTCTCTCCTCGTAGCTCTTGCTTAAGTTTGCATCTGCTGTGGTCACGAACCCCTCTCTGCTCAGGGAAAAATGTTGCAGCAGAACAATCTTGCTTTGAATCCCGTGGGACCACTGGCTTGTGCTGTGTGGGGATGAGTGGCTTTTTGCAGGAACAGGATGGCTTCTGTCTTGTGGTTTTAGATGCTCCTGTGGCTTGAGTTCAGGCCTGGGCACTGCTCCTGAGTTTTGCTCAAGGCTAGTGCTCTACTACTCGAGCCACAGAGCCACTTCTGGATTTTTTTGGTAGTCAATTGGAGATAACAGTCTCATGGTTTTCCTGCCCGGGCTGACTTCAAACCATGATCCTCAGATCTCAGCCTCCTGAGTAGATGACAGGCGTGAGCTTTATGTCATTTGTATGCCTTGCAGGAGACATTTTGTTGGTGTGTCTGTTCTGCGGGACACTCTCGAAGCCCGGCCCCGGCTTCTGCACGGCTCTGGTGTTGTGATTAGAGAACCAGACCTCCGTGCTGGTTACTGCTCTTCTACCAGAGTGGTGTCTTCACGCCACACTCCTCCCTTTCAGACCCACGCACTGTCCTCAGGGTCACCAGCTGTCCTGCTGGCCTGCTTGCAGACAAGGAAGGGGCCACCGCCCACCCCCTCCCGCCCTCACTGACTGCCAGGCCAGGTGGCTCTGCCCTCCTAGTTTGGTTCAGTGGCAGCAAAAGGCCGGGGCTGAAGGACCCCTGGGCGCCATTGCTCCTGATCTGTGGTCAGATGACACCGCACCTAACTCGGTCCGTCCATCCATCCATCCACCCACCCATCCATCCATTCACTCACCCATCCATCTGTTCACCCATCCGTCCATCCGTCTGTCCATCCTTCCATCTGTCCATCCTCCTATCCATCTATCCATCCATCCATCCATCCACCCACCCACCCATCCATCCATTCACTCACCCATCCATCTGTTCACCCATCCGTCCATCCGTCTGTCCATCCATCCATCTGTCCATCCTCCTATCCATCTGTCCATCCATCCACCCACCTACCCACCCATCCATCATCCATCATTCAACTACCCATCTCCTTATCCATTTATCCATTCACTCACCCATCATCCATCCATACTCTTACTTATCCATCCATCTACCCATTATGCATCCATCCATCCATTCATCCACCATCCATCCATCCATCCATCCATCCATCCACCCACCCATCCACCCATCCATCCATCCATCCTCCCACCCATCCATCCATCCATCCACCCATCCACCCATCCATCCATCCATCCATCCTCCCATCCACCCATCCATCCACTCACCTGCCCATCCTTTCTTCCCTTCCTGCACATGCATCTGTGAGTGTCCCACGCATGAATGGAGGAGACTGTGGTCCTGCTTCCAGGCCATGGTAGGCAGGAGGCAGCGGGAAGCTGCTGGGTGAGGGCATGCTGGCCCCTGGCTTCAGGATGGCTTGGCACTCAGGGCGTGTGGAGGCTGAGGGGTGGAGCCAGGTTCTGTGGAGCAGCCTGTCCGGCTCAGCTCAGTGGTGCGAGGGGCATCCTCCCACAGAGGGGCCCCCAGGGGCCCGAGACACCACAGAGGGGCCGGGCCAGCATGGCACCCTGGCAGGGGGATCTGTTGACACAGTGCTGAGGTGGGGCACGCCTCCTTCCCACAGATCACCTTTCCAGCCCCTGGCCAAAGGCTCCTCCCTCGCTTTTCATCTTCCACCCCTGCTCCTCCCCTGCTCCTCTCGTGCTCCTCCTACTCCTCCTCCCCTGCTCCTCCCCTGACCCTCCCTTGCTACTCCTACTCCTCCCCTGCTCCTCTCCAGCTTCTCCTCCTCCTCCCTGCTCCTCCCCTGCTCCTCCCCTGCTCCTCCTCCTCCTCCCCTGCTCCTCCCCTGCTCCTCCCCTGCTCCTCCCCTGCTCCTCCCCTGCTCCTCCCCTGCTCTTTCCTCTGCTCCTCCTCCCCTGCTCCTCCCCTGCTCCTCCCCTGCTCCTCCCCTGCTCTTTCCTCTGCTCCTCCTCCCCTGCTCCTCCCCTGCTCTTTCCTCTGCTCCTCCTCCCCTGCTCCTCCCCTGCTCCTCCCCTGCTCCTCCTCCCCTGCTCCTCCCCTGCTCCTCCTCCCCTGCTCCTCCCCTGCTCCTCCCCTGCTCCTTCCCCTGCTCCTTCCCTGCTCCTCCCCTGCTCCTCCTCCCCTGCTCCTTCCCCTGCTCCTTCCCCTGCTCCTTCCCCTGCTCCTCCCCTGCTCCTTCCCCTGCTCCTTCCCCTGCTCCTCCTCCCCTGCTCCTTCCCCTGCTCCTTCCCCTGCTCCTCCTCCCCTGCTCCTTCCCCTGCTCCTTCCCCTGCTCCTTCCCCTGCTCCTTCCCCTGCTCCTCCCCTGCTCTTTCCTCTGCTCCTCCTCCCCTGCTCCTTCTCCTCCCCTGCTCCTTCCCCTGCTCCTCCTCCTCCTCCTCCCCTGCTCCTTCCCCTGCTCCTTCTCCTTCCTGCTTCTCCTCCCCTGCTCCTCTTCCTCCCCTGCTCCTCCTCCCCTTCTCCTCCTCCTCCTCCTCTGCTCTTCCTGGCTTCACAGCCAGGAACACTCTTCTCATGCTAAGGACAGCCAGGGGTTTGCATCAAGGGTCAGTTGAGGCCAGAGCCTCCGGGCCTGACCCACTTGCCTTTCCTTACCCCTCCCCCCCCCACACCCTGGCCTCCTGTCTGTGCTGCAGCCACACTGGCCTGCTTCTCAACTAGGAAACACATCAGGCAGATTCCTACCACAGGATCTTTGCACTTGCCACTGCCTGTGCCTGGCAAGCACTTTCCCTTTCTTCTTCCTGCAGAACACAAATCTGCTGTCACTTCCTCCGGAAGCTTCTCCACACCAGGCAGATGCCTTCCTTCCCTCATTCCTCACCCTTCACCTAACTGTACTTTCCAGGGAGGTGTTTTTTGTTTTTGTTTTTGTTTTCTTTTGTCATGGGGCTTGAACTCTGGGCCTGGGCGCTGTCCCTGGGCTCTTCAGCTCACGAATAGTGTTCTACCACTTGAGCCACAGAGCCACTTCCAGTTTTCTGGTGGTTCATTGGAGATAAAAGTCTCATGGCCTTTCCTGCCCAGGCTGGCTTTGAACCGCGATCTTCAGATCTCAGCCTCCTGAGCAGCTAGGATGACAGGCGTGAGCCACCTGCGCCTGGCTTAGGGAGTTTTTAAATTGAGTTTGCTCCGTACTGAGACCTTGGAGTCCAGGTCAGGATGGCTAGTGGTTAGTGCTCAGGCAGGACTTACTGAGAGGGTGAAGCGGGATCACCCGGAATGTGAGCTGACGGCCCTGTTGGCCTCTGGGGAAGCGGCGGCCACAGTGAGGCACACGGGGTTGTACCCAGAGAAACGGGGCAAGGCGGGGCAAAGCGGGGCTCTGTCCCCTGCCCACTTTGGGGTTCACAGTGCAGGAGAGGCAGGGCACAGCGGCTCTCTGTGCTCTGCTGACCCACTCTACCCCCACCCTCAGCCCAGCTCAGCTGTGCATCAGAAGACAGAAGTTCTGAGACCCAACGTTGAATTCCGGAGCTCGCCTGGATTGAAGGCAAACTCTTAGTGTTATCCCAAAGTTTCTTCTCTTCTCGGGTGAGTGGGGGTGGCTATGTGCTATACAGAGCGGGTTTCAAAGAAAAAGGGAGCGTCCCCCACCTTTTTCTTCTTGTGAAAGGCGGGGGGGGGGGGGCTTTAAGACATTTTAATAGCTTTCATATCCCTTGCTCAAAATACATTATTTCAGCACAATAGTTTCTTTGCGGAAGAATTGCTTTAATGATGCAAAATGGCTTTAAAAATATATTTCGCGTTTTTAATTTTATGCGCCGAGCGCTAATGAGCAGCGCCTTAGAGACTGGCTGTCAGTTTCTGGGGCCGCCTGCTCATACGCCTGCCGCTGCGCCTTCCTGCCGCCAGCCGCCGCCCCCACCGCAGCCGCCAGGGCCAGGCAGATGAGGGGGAAGTGACGCTTTGATCCCAAGCTTGGCACAGAGCATCACGGCGCGGGTGAAGACACTTGGGCAACCAAACTTGAAATATGGTAAGAGGAGCAGCAGCCCAAAGTGTCCACGTGCCCCTGGCCTCCCGCTGCCCCCACAGGACTGTGAGCTAGAGTGAGTGGATCCCACCGCGGTGAGAATCCCCTGAGCGCTCGAGGCTCTGGACGGGGCCAGCTCCTTGAGCGATGCTGTCGGACAGAAATTCGGGGTGGGCCGCAAAGACCCTGTCTTTGTGCAAAGATCCTGTCTCCGTGTTGTGCCACCACCTCTGCCTCTCCAGGGAGGCCCAGGCTCCCGAGTCCCTGCTGCCCCTTCCCGTGCAGCGTGCCAGCCCCAGTTAGTTCCTGACCCACAAGAGGGATACAGTGAAAGCTCCTCCCTTCCCTTACAAAGACCTGAGGTGTTCTCAGAAGACACAGAGTTCCCACGCTCCCCCACCACACCCACTGCCCCGCCCCCACCCTCCACACCCACAGAGTCCCACATCCTGCCCCCTGCAACCACGCTCCAGAGCACCGTGGCAGGGGGCAGTGTGGTCCCTTTTCAGGCTGCCTTCTTTCACGTAGCAAATGCATTGATGTTTTCCTTAGGTAACCCTGTCTGGCCCTGAGCTTACAATCCTCCTGCCTGTATCTACTTCCTGAGTGCCGGGATTATAGTTGTGTGCAACTGGACTCAGCTCTCCTCCATGTCTTTTGTGCCCTGACAGCTCTTTTGGTTCCAGGGGTGGCAGACAGTCCACAGTTTGGATGTACCGCAGGTCACTTGGTCTCCACTGAAGCTGCTCTAAGCCTCTGTGTGCAGATTTGTTTGTGATCATAAAAATCCACCCAGAAGATGGGATTTGCTGGTTGGTATGACAAGGGCGGGGAGCTCTGGGAGACACTGCTGCACTCTCTGCAAAGGGGCCGTGTGAGTTTGCCTTTCCTCCAGCAGTGAGCGTTCCGGTGGCTCCCCGTCCTTGCCAGCATCTGACATTGTCTTTTCACCTCGAGTAATGAGAGGCTTTATTTAGGGAGTTATTGAAATAATGGTTAAGACCTGAGAACTCACATGGAAGAATCAATGCCTTCGACTGGCCGGGGCGCTGGGGGAGGGGCTGGCACCTCGTAGGGCAGCGCAAGCTCTGAGGGCAGCACCTGGAGGGAGCCAGCGGTGGGGTCAGGGCCCGGAGACTGCCATGGTAGCTCAGGGTGTATTCAGACAGCTGACGCCCTGTGCCTGGGAAAATAGTGAACCCTTGACAAGTGGGAGAAGACCCACACAGACGGAGAAATATATTCTACAAGGATTAAACACTCACAGGGAATACAGTGACAACGTGGCAAGAAAGTTATGATATAACATGTATGCTCTAAGACCTGAGCTGGGCTTCCTGACCAGATTGAAAACCCAGAGGCTATACAGACAAGATTGGCTTTTTGTTTGTTTTGACTCTCTGAAATGGAGTCTCACATGCTAAAGACATCACCAAAGCAATAAACAGATGATTGACCTGGTGAAAATATTCACACGTGAGATGTCAGAATGCAGGGTTAATTTCTCTACACAGCCAGAACTCTGGCCAGTCAGATGTGCTTTAGTGTTTTCCCAGGCCCTAGGCTCCTCCTCCAGGCCCTAGGCCCCTCTCCCAGCTCCACCCCAGGCCCCTCCCCAAGCCCACAAGCCCCGCCTCTTTAAATGGTTTGGTGGATTTCTTCCCGATACTCCTTCTCCATCTGGGCAGTAGTGGGGACGCTGTAGCTTGGCTTCCTGAAGCTGGCTTATACTATTGACCGTCACTTGTGCCTTTCCTGACACACTGATGGTGTTATCTACTTCCTCTCTTCTTTTAAATTGATGCACCTTGAAAACACAGTTGTTTCCAAAGGAAACTCAAACTCATTCCATACAGGGAAGGCCCGTGCGCCTGTTCCCTGACCTAGTTGAAGACTTGGGTTGGGTCAGAGGCTGTGAGCCACTCCTGTGCTCAAGCTAACAAGCAGGGCCCGGGGCACATGGCTGGGCCTGTGGAGTGCTGGCTGCCAGGGACTTCCCTGGCCAGGAAGGAATGGCTTCGTCAAGGTAAGCTTCCTTTCTTTCACAGAGCCAGGGCCTTTGAACACCAGGCCACAGCTTTGCCACTGAGCCATGTCCATTCCTGGTGTTCTTAAGATGAAGTCTTCCTATGTTGCCTGGGATGGAGTCCAACTCAAACTCTTCCTGCTTCTACTTCTCCAAAGTGCAGGGATTACAGCCATGCGCTGCTATACCGCGCTGTCATTTCAATGCTGTCTACATCTCCAATTTCACTCCGTGTCCCTCTCTCTTCTTTCCACATGTCCCCTCCTCCAAGAAATGCTGATTGGCCGTCACTGGAGGAGAGGAGAAAAATGCCCCCCACCAGCACCTTAGTTTTTATCTTGGTCCTTCTTGCTGCAGCAGCCAGATTGGTCTTTTCAGACAAATGGCTGTACAAGGCAGCACACCAGGACCCAAAGAGGAACTGGGCCAGAGTGAAGATGTCACAGCTTTGTGTCCTAGTGACACTTCCTTCGCTCACTGGCTGGCACTCTACCACTCAAACCATGCCTCCAACCCTTCGTGACCTTTAGATATGATGTACCGTCTCTGAGTCACCCAGCGGCTGGCTCCCGGGGGGCAGAAGGAAGCCTGCAGTGAAGGCTCCGTTCCCCAGGGCACCAGCTGTTAAGCAAGAGAGCGTTTCTGAGAGGCTGGCTATGTGCTTGCAGAAGGTGTCAGCCCTTGAGTGGTTTCCCAATGAGAGTTCAGTATCCAAAAATCTTCCCCATAATCAAAAGCAAGCACTTTAATTAAGGAAACTCAACCAAAGCAGAGAGGAAGGAGAAAGCCACTGGGGTTGGTTTCAAAGGCAACCAGGAGAATGCAATGAAAAGAATTCGCTGCAGGAAGGAAGTAGGAACCCATGACACCTGGACCCCATGGAAGACTGGATGGGTCAGGGAGGAGAGAGGAAAGGGGGTTACAACCCAGGGGCCGCCACACCCACCTCCATCATGCCTCAACAAACCTGGAAGAATCTACATTCCTGTCCAAACCATCAGAGAAAGCCTTAGAAAAGTCCAGAAACTTAGCCTGTAATTTAAAAATTATTATTATTATTATTATTATTATTATTGGTAAGTCCTGGAGCTTGAACTCAGGGCCTGGGCGCTGTCTCTGAGGTTTTTTGTTCGAGGCTAGCACTCTATCACTTTGAGCAACAGTGCCACTTCTGGTTTCAGGGTGGTTCATTGGAGATAAGAGTCTCATGGACTTTCCTGCCTTGGCTGGCTTTGAACCTTGATTCTCAGATCTCAGCCTCCTGAGTGGCTAGAATTACAGACAGGTGTGAGCCACTGATGCCTGGTTTTATTTATTTATTTTTATAAACCATGGTACATCGTAGTTGTTGGTTTTTTTGAAAGAAAAAAAATCCAGAATTAAAGAAAAGAAGAAGGGGAAAAAAAGATACATAGGTAAGAGCTTGGATTTCAGGAGATGAGGGATCAGGAAGCACCCTTCCTCCTTTCCTGCCTGGGTAGAAAACTGAGGACCAGGGTGGTGGCAGAGCTCTAGGTCTGAGTTTTGGTTGTTCTGCATGGGACATCAAAACAGAATAAAAATCAAAGCTTAAGCCTCGACATGGTGGTTTATGCCTGCAGTCCTAACTACTCAGGAGGTAGGGGCAGGAGGTTCTCCGTTGGAAGCCAGCCTGGGTTAGCTTGAGATCTTATCTCAAAAAAAAGTCAGAGGACTGGAGCTGGGAGTCCAGTGGCTGAATGCTTGTTTAACCAGCAGGAGTCCCTGTGTTCAGTCTTCAGTGCTGCAAAACAGAGAATTGAAGGCAGCTTCTATTTCTTTCCAACCCACATGCTCCTGGTAACTGTTGCTTGGCTGCCCTGGGGTCCTGAGGCTGCTTCCTCTGTGCAGAGCCTCAATGTGCTCAACTGTCAATGGTTGTGGCCAGGTGCAAAGCCCTCACTCTGAGTCTGGCCATGATTTCTCAGCCAGGTCACAGGTCATGCAGCTACAACCCAACTCCCCTAGATGGATGCCAAGCTGACCTCAAGAAACAGCATTATGAAGCAGAAGGAATACAGAGGAGACACGGCTCAAAACTAAAGTGCAGGGGGCTGGGACGGTGGCTCAGTGGTAGAGCACTTGCCTTGCATGCCTGAGGCCCTGGGTTCAATTCCTCAGCACCACATAAGCAAAAAGAAAAAAGCTGGAAGTGGTGCTGTGGCTCAAGTGGTAGAGCACTAGCCTTGAGCTAAAGAGCTGAGGGACAGTGCCCAGGCCCAGAGTTCAGGCCCCATGACCGGACCCAAAACAAAACAAAACTAAACTAAACTAAAGTGCAAAAAATGCTCTTTAGAGTTCTCCAGTTACCAAGCCCTGCTAACTCGCAGTTAGAGTGTGTCTGTAGCATACCTCTTTATCTCGGCACGTGTGCACACATATGTGTGCACACTCACAACCATTCCCACCTTATACACCAAGGCACCCATGCTCAGAGAGGTTGAGTTACTTCTCTAATATTCCACAGCTATCCAGAGACAGCAGAGCCTGTGTTCCCCTGTCCTACCTCTTCAGGCCACACTTCAAAGGAGGCAGTCCAAGTTCCTAAAGATGGGAGCTCAGAAAGAGATTTTGTTTTCTTCAAAGAAAAATAAGGATGGTCTGACCATTTGGAGGCAACAGAGGTTGTGGCTTCAGATTCTCTCAATTTCCAAACCTCTAGACACTGATATACAGATCCCAGGAGCAGACAACTCTCTCCAAAGGAAAAAGGGGTGGTTCTCTTTCATGGTTTACAATATTCTTTCTTTAGTCTGTGTATCTAATGTTTTAATTATAATACAATGTGGGGGGATTCTTTCCTGGTGTTTGGAAAGCCTCCTGTACCAGGATGACCACTTCTTCCACAGGATGTGAAAATTTTTCTGCTACTATTTTGTTGATTATATCTTCTGTTTCCATAGCCAATCCCTCTGCTCCTTCTTCTATGCCCATGATTTACATGTTTTGTCTTTTCACAGTATCCCAGAGTGGTTCTGCTTGCACTTTCTCTTTTTTTTCTTTATTATTGTCAGAATCTGCCAATTTATCTGTTTTCTTAAGCCCTGATATTCTGTCTTCAACTTGATCCAGTCTATTGATAAGGCCTTTGACTGACTTTATTTGACTTTTTGAGCTCATTTTCAGAATTTCAATTTGTCTCTCCATCAGGATTTCTGTATCCTTACTGAATTCTTCACATCTGCCTTTCCCTACTAGGTCCAGCTGTTTATTCCCCTTGAATTCACTCATGTGTTTTATTTAGATGTTTGCTTTTGTCAATCCTCATAATCATTCTTCTGGATTCTTTGGGATTTTGTCCACCTCACTATGATTGGCGTCCCTCATTGTAGAAGTGTTGGTTTTAGGAGTCATATTGCCTTGATTTTATTTTTATTTTTATTTTTTTGGTCATTGAGCCTGAACTCTGGGCCTGGGCACTGTCCTTCAGCTCTTTAGTTCAAGGCTAGCGTCCTACCACTTCAGCCATAGTACCACTTCTGGTTTTCTGGTGATTAATTGGAGGTAAGAGTCTCACAGAGTTTCCTGCCTGGGCTGGCTTTGAACCACAATCCTCAGATCTCAGCTTCTTAAGTAGCTAGGATTACAGGCATGAGCCACTTGAGGCCAGCTTCAATTCTTTTTGTTGTTGTTTCTGCATTGAGTTTGCATGTCTGAGGCCACATTGCTGATTGGTGCTTTCAATCACGTGTGTTTTCCATTTGAAGTAGTCTCAGTGTTCAGACAGGACTGAGTCGTGACAGGGGTGAGGGGTGGTGGGATAGGGGGTGTGGCTTAGCAGCCAGGCATCCTGTGGCATGCTTGGGGCACTGGTTAGAGCTTCTATACCACTCAGATCCCAGTGTTTGGGTGATGCTGTATGTGGCTGACAGCTGGGTGGATCAAAGGTCAGCTGTGGGTGTCAGGAGTGAATTCATAGAAGCTTCTCTTTTGTGTTTCAGTTGCTGCTCCTGGTCCCAGAGAGCCTTGTGTGTCAGTCTTGCGGCCTGTGTGTCAGTCATGTGGCCTGTGTGTCATCTTGCAGTATCACAGCTGATGTGTCAGGCAGCTTCCACTTTCCCACATATTACCCAGTTTTTGTCCTCATCAGTGAGCAAGCATCCACACCTATACTTGTCCACTGAGTGTATTGAAATCTGGGAAAAGCAGATCCAGCACTTGGTTCTGCACTGATGGGGAGAGCCGGCACCGGCGGCTCAGTCCTACAGCAGTAAGCACAGTGGGAGGGAGGAGGCTGGGGAGATCAAGGGGTCCATGGGACCTGGGCTCGGAGCTCTCAGTCCTGCCGGGCAACAAGCCACATGCAGGTAGGAGGCAGATCCCAGAGGCTGGGCAGTGCCCCAGCTAGGGCCCAGGGCTCTGTTTCCCTAGAAACCCAGGTGTTGGGGCTTTCTCCTCAGCAGGAGAGAAGGCCCCTGATCCCTGTGCCCTTTGGTGCTCTTGTTCCCTGCTGTCTGTGCTTCTCCGTGGGTCCATGTCTGAGCCCCCTGGTGCATGGCCATCTCCCACCTACCCACAGCAGGGTGACCGCAGCCTCTGCCTTGAGACTGTTCAGGTTTTCTGTCTCCAGCGTGGTTCCATGTCAAGCAATCGCCCCCTTCTAAACATGCATCTCGGATCTTGCTTCTGAGATGCGGGGAGCAATAAAATGTCTGTCTTGACCAGGGCTGGCCTGCAGCAGGAGCCCTTGTGGTCACATGGAGTGTGCCTAGCGTCCCTGGGAGCTGGGCTGGGGCCAGGCTGGCTGCCTGCTTCTGTCTGTGCTGCCTTTCCAATTCTCCAGGCTCTGCAGCGGTCCTGTCGCCTGTCTGGTGGTTTCTGATGCCCTTCCTCTCTTTGGAACATTGTCTATCCTGTGTTGTCCGACTTCTTTTCGTAGAGTCACATAGAGGAAGTTTCTGGTTCATCATTAGAATTCCCTATTGTCTAATTTGTTTGTATCAACTGTGTAACCATGTCCTCTCTCTCTCTCTCTCTCTCCCTCTCCCTCTCCCTCCCTCCCTCCCTCCCTCCCTCCCTCCCTCCCTCCCTCCCTCTCTCTCTCTCTCTCTGCCACAAACTTGTTTCTCTAATGATTTTGGCTTCAGTTGAACATTTTATGTGATTCTCCTTTATCTCTTTTCCTAGCATATTAACCATACTTCTTTCTAAAAGTTTTACTGGTTGCACTGGAGTTACAACATCCGTTTTAAATCAGTGGAAGTCCATCTTCAAATAATGCTCTGCCGCCACCTGGATAATACAGGCTGTTCTAAGCCATCCTCCCTGCCCGTCACTCCGCTGCCTTGAATTCCGCTCACAACCATGCGGTACCAGCATGTCACCGTGTCCAGCCCTTGCGCCCTGCGTCTCCCTGCGGTCCCTTGTGCCCGTCTGGCAGATCGTCTTGAGGTGTGTTGACCTCAGCTGTGAGATGGGGGGAGCATTCTCAAGTCAAGGCTCTTATTCTCTAAAGCAGCACACTTCTGGCCACGGACAGATCATGGAGATTGTCAGTGTGGTGGGTCCTGTGGTCAGCTGTGACACGATCAGCTGTGACTGGCTCACCTCCTCCTTCCCGTCACAGAAACAGACAGTGTAGAAACCAATGATGCCTCTATGTCTCAACAAGCCTTTATGTGCAGGCCCTGATGTCAAATTCCACTTCATTTTCACACATCACAAAATTACAGTCTTCTTCAATCATTAAAAAAAACAAATCCCCCCAAAACCACCGTTATCAGTTTAGCAGTGAACAGAACACAAGGCTGGCAGAGCCTGATGCACATGTCTTGTCTGTCCCCTGCCTCATCTCGGGAGCGTGGATGCCTGACTTACAGGGCAGGCTGGGAGGGGCCTCAAGGGTGACATAAGCTTTGAAAACCCGAGGAGAACAGCCACACATCAGGGGGATGGTGACAGGAGACGTTTATGAGCAGTGTGCTGAGCACTCGCCACAGAATGTTCCCCTCGATTATCAAAGTCAAGTATGGCCTCCGATGACTCTACCCTTCTCTCCTGCCCTCACATGGCCGTCCCCACCGTGTGTGTGTGTGTGTGTGTGTGTGTGTGTGTGTGTGTGTGCTTGTGTATGTGTATGACTCTATGTGTGTGCGTGCACACATGTGTGTCCACACTTTCTCTTCTTATGTGGATGCTACCCATATTGGATAGGACCACTGATATAGACTCATTTAAAGCTAATCATCTCTGCATCTAGAAGTTTCTCCATTTCTTTTAGTGTTCCCAGTTTATTGGACTATAGATTTTGTATTGATCCTTTGTATTTCTTTAGTATTTGTTATGAGTCACCTTTTCATCTCTAGTTTTTATCAGTTTGAATCTCTTCCCTCTTATCTATTTATTTATTTTTGGACAAACTAGCTAAGGGCTTATCAATCTTATTTTTTTCCTCAAAAGCCAACTTTTTGCTTCACTGATTCTTTGTATAGATTTTTTAGTCTCCATTTCATTAATTTCTTCCCTAATCTTTGCTATTTCTTCCATCTACTAGTTTGGAGTTTGGTTTGTGCCTGTTTTTTTTTAGAAATCTGAAGTATATTATTTATTTGTGAGCTCTTTCTGTCCCTTTGTGTCTTTCTTTCTATTCTCTTTCCCTCTCTCTTTTTGATGTAAGCAGTTATAGCCATAAAATTTCCTCTTAGCATTACCTTTGCTGAATCTCAAAGATTCTGGTAGGCATTTTCATTAGATTCCATCTATTTTTCCTTTTCTTTCTCCAGTGACCCACATTCAGCAATGTACTGTTCAGTCTCTATATGTTTGAGTCATTTTGGTAATATGGTTTTTTTTTGGTCTGTCATGGGGCTTGAACTCAGGGCTTGGGTGCTGTCCCTGAGTTCTTTTGTTCAAGGTTAGTGCTCTACCACTTTGAGCCATAGCTCCACTCTGGTTTTTGAGTGGTTAACTGGGGATCAGAGTTTCACAGGGACTTTCCTGCCTGGGCTGCTTTGAACTGCAATCCTCAGATCTCAGCCTCCTGAGTAGCTAGAATTACAGAAATGAGCCCCTGGCACCCAGCTGGTGGTGTCTTTTGTTGTTGTGTTCTATTTTAATTCCATTATGGCCTACTAGAATACAGGGAATTATTTCAATTTTCCTATTTGTCAAGACTTGCTTTGTGCCTTAGAATTTAACCTATTTGGGAGGAAGTTCTATAGGATGCTGAGAAGAATGTATCTTGTATAACTACTGCCAAAAATATCTGTTAAGTCTGTTTGGTTTATGGTGCCATTTAATACTAAGGTTTCTTTGTTGATTTTTTTTTTGGGGGGGAGGGAAGGGCTGGCTGACTTATCTATAGGTAAGAGTAGGGTATTGAAGTCTCCCACTATTACTATGCTGGGGTCTATCAGTGCTAAGTTCAGAAATGTTTGCTCAGTGAATGTGAATGTGTTGTTATTTGGTCCTTTCCAGATCATTTCCATTTTAGTATGAACTCACTTCCTTATCTCTGTTGACTTATTTGAAATCTATTTTACCAGGTATATGCATGGCTAGTCCCAGCTGATTTCCGATGGTCTTTTTCCATTCTTTCATTCTAAGCCTGTGTTTGTCACTGTCACTGAGATGTGTTTCTTATAGGCAACAAATGTTTGGGTCTTGCTTGTTAATCCAAATTGTTCATCTTTAAAAAATACACAGTTTGTAGATTTGTTGTTACTTGATATATTCTGACATTGTGGAGTCTTTCTGTTACAGACACCAGCTTAATCCATTGTTTACTTCTAGATATGTTATAGTTTAAAAAAAAACAGTGGTGGACAGGAGACATGGCTGAAGAGGTAGAGCACTTGCCCAGCTGGTGCTGTGCTGAGTTCAGTCTTCATGCTGTTAAAAGTGGACTGTATGAAATGATCTATGTTTCAGTCGATCTTTTCATTTGAACGGATAGTCTCTTATCACACACTACATAGTCTGCTCTACTGGTCTTTTAAAAATGAGCTCCTGAATATATTTATAATGTCTGTGTTTTGTTCTGTTTTCTGACCTCCCAATTTGTGTTTTTTCTTACTTTTTGCCTTCTTTGGCTTTAAAAAATGATTTTTGCTTTTACTGCCTTCTTCATTTAATTACTTGTTATTCAGATGTGAAAACATGTCAATCTCTTGTCTTCTCTCAAGTGTAGACTTGGCCCCATGCCCTGCCTTTTTGTGGTTGATATCTCACTTTAGAAATGATCTTTACTTTCAGCAACTGGGCCCATTTCATAAAGTACATCTTCACTTCCAGCAGATTGAAAGTTGTTGCTTGTTTCATTATCTTTAGTCTTTTGTTGGAAAGCCAAAGAATGTCACATTCCCCATGCACTTCCTGTATTATACAACTGTTACAATTCCTTATGATCAAATATATCTGATGAATTTTGCTAGATAATCAAAAATACTTTGAGGGCTGGGAAGATGGCTTAGTGTTAGAGTGCTCGCCTTGCATGCATGAGGCCCTGGGTTCGATTCCTCAGACTACATAAGCAGAAAAGGCCAGAATTGGTGGCTCAAGTGGTAGAGCATTAGCCTTAAGCTGAAGAGCTGAGGGACAGTGCCCAGGCCCAGAGTTCAGGCCCCATGACCGACAAGAACAAAAATTGAGAAATGTGTGCTCTCTGTGGTAGGAATACAGATTGGACATTTGTATATTTGTTGTGCATTTAACAAATATTCATTGGATGTTTACAGGTGTTAGTAGTCTAATGAGCAAGAGAGTATAAACTAATGAAATCCTCAGGGCTTGAATTATGTGTGTTTGTGTGTATGTATGTGTGTGTGAGAGAGAGAGAGAAAGAGAGAGAGACACAGAGAGAGAGAGAGAGAGAGAGAGAAACAGGTCATTACAGGTACTGACTATGAATTCATTCAGTGACATGACAGAAGGTATCTCGTGTAGAGCCCACGAGGCCCCAGAGACTTGCTTTATGGAGAAACATGTAAACTTAATACTTTCCAAGTTTATCTGCCTCATCCTTTATTATTTATTATACTTGTTTGTGTGTAGATGCAGGGGCTTGCACTCAGGATGTCTGATTCTCCCTTGGCTTTTCCCCCTTGAGCCACAGCTCCACTTCTGGTTTTCTGGTGGTTAATTGGAGATAAGAGCCTCACAGACTTTCCTGCCCCGGCTGGCTTTGACTCACAACTCTCAGATCTCAGCCTCCTGAGTAGCTAGGATTACAGGTGCGAGCCACTGGCACCCAGCTTGCTTCATACAGTTTAACCTGTGAGTCAGTGCATGAAGGCTTCTGACTTGTGTGGCTGTGTGAGCAGCAGCTATTGTCTGTGTACAGAAATATAAAGTAGATCTCTTTGTAACGTTCAAGACTTGAATGGTGTTGCTTATGTTTAGTTTACAATCGCCCTTCCATGATAGTTTCCTTGCATTCACCATACACACGTACCATATGTGTTCATACACAGAAATCTGTGAACACGGGTAAGGGTGTACCCACACATACCACCTTTTCATATGGAGCACGTGCAATCTTTGGAAGGTTGTTTGGATTTAAAGGTGTCTCTTGAAAGTAGGTGATTAGTTAAAGTTCTATTTGAACCCAAATGACCTTAGTTCAAATGTTTTTTATTTTCATTATAGGAAAAATAAGTGTTTGTGTCATTTTGGTGACTATTCAATGAGATAGTTTTATAATGGCAATGGGCCATAGTTTCAAGCATTTTATTTCAGTCAGATCCTTTGGTTCTCGAAGGTCTCCTCTGTGGCGGGAGCTACTCTCTTTGGAAGAAACTGAGGCCCAGAGTTCCTGGCCCTTCCCTGAGCTTTGCAGCCTGGACCTGAGGGTGGTGTGCATGTGACCCCACAGCCTGTGGACTTCTTTGTCCACAGGTGCAGGCAGGGAGTGGAGGCTGAGTCTCTGGAAGTGGAGGAGCATGTCAGGTGACCAACAGCTCCTGCCCAGTGGTAAGGCAAGGTGGCCTCAGAGCTCAGGCCTCTGTCCCTGTCCTCAAGCCTCCTGCCTCCCCTTCCTACCTGTCAGCCTCAGAGTCTTTCAAATACATCAGGAGTGGGAAGGGCGCTGTGACATTCTTATTTTGGGGGGGAGGGATGGTCAATCATGAGTCTTGAACTCAGAACCTGGGTGCTCACCCTGAGTTCTTTTTTCTGTTTCTCAAGGCTAGTGCTCTCCCACTTTGAGCCACAACACCAGTTCTGGTTTTCTGGTAGTTAATTGGATATTAGAGTTTCATTGACTTCCCTGCTGAGTCTGGCTTCGAACCATCATCCTCCGATCTCAGCCTCCTGCATAGGTAGGATTACAGGTGTGAGCCATGGCACCCGGCTCCTGGCTGTGAATTCTTGTGAGCTTGTTGGAGCTTCCAGCAAGGGAAAGCAGCTACTGAAGGCCTTCAACTGAAGGCCAGCCTCCTCTGTCAGAGGCAGCTGCTCCTCTGACTGAGCACCCAGCCTTGTGCTGGACATCAGCCCAGCAAGCTACATCAACGCTGCACTCAGCAGGTGATGGCTGGCCCAGCCTGAACACCCTCGTGCCCATGTCCGACCCACAGTCCACCTATCCTGCAGGCTCTTGTATTGAATCTGTCCTGGGATGGGCTCAGGGTGGGAACCGGGGGCCACAGAGCTGGGGCGGGTGGAATGTGAGGGGTACAGCGTGAGGGTCTGACCTTCCTGGGCATGGGAGGCAGACAGGGGTCAGGTGTGATCTGGTGGGGAGGCAGACAGGGGTCGGGTGTGATCTGGTGGGGAGGTGGTCAGGGGTCAGGTGTGATCTGGTGGGGAGGCAGTCAGGGGTCGGGTGTGATCTGGTGGGGAGGTGGTCAGGGGTCAGGTGTGATCTGGTGGGGAGGTGGTCAGGGGCTGGGTGTTATCTAGTGGGGAGGTGGTCAGGGGTCAGGTGTGATCTGGTGGGGAGGTGGTCAGGGGCTAGGTGTTATCTAGTGGGGAGGTGGTCAGGGGTCAGGTGTGATCTGGTGGGGAGGTGGTCAGGGGTCAGGTGTGATCTGGTGGGGAGGTGGTCAGGGGCTGGGTGTTATCTAGTGGGGAGGTGGTCAGGGGTCAGGTGTGATCTGGTGGGGAGGTGGTCAGGGGCTAGGTGTTATCTAGTGGGGAGGTGGTCAGGGGTCAGGTGTGATCTGGTGGGGAGGTGGTCAGGGGTCTGGTGTGATCTGGTGAAGAGGCAGTCGGGGGTCTGGTGTGATCTGGTGGGGAGATGGTCAGGAGCCAGGTGTGATCTGGTGGGGAGGTGGTCAGGGGTCAGGTGTGATCTGGTGAAGAGGTAGTCGGGGGCCTGGCGTGATCTGGTGGGGAGGCAGTCAGGGGTCTGGTGTGATCTGGTGAAGAGGCAGTCGGGGGCCTGGTGTGATCTGGTGGGGAGGTGGTCAGGGGTCAGGTGTGATCTGGTGGGGAGGTGGTCAGGGGTCTGGTGTGATCTGGTGAAGAGGCAGTCGGGGGTCTGGTGTGATCTGGTGGGGAGGTGGTCAGGGGTCAGGTGTGATCTGGTGAAGAGGTAGTTGGGGGCCTGGCATGATCTGGTGGGGAGGCAGTCAGGGGTCTGGTGTGATCTGGTGGGGAGGTGGTCAGGGGCCAGGTGTGATCTAGTGGGGAAGCGGTCAGGGGCTGGGTGTGATCTGGTGGGGAAGTGGTCAGGGGTCTGGTGTGATCTAGTGGAGAAGCGGTCAGGGGCTAGGTGTGATCTGGTAGGGAAGTGGTCAGGGGCTGGGTGTGATCTGGTGGGGAAGTGGTCAGGGGCTGGGTGTGATCTGGTGGGAAGGTGGTCAGGGGTCAGGTGTGATCTGGTGGGGAGGTGGTCAGGGGTCAGGTGTGATCTGGTGGGGAGGCAGTCAGGGGTCAGGTGTGATCTGGTGGGGAAGTGGTCAGGGGTCAGGTGTGATCTGGTAGGGAGGTGGTCAAGGGTCAGGTGTGATCTGGTGGGGAGGCGGTCAGGGGTCGGGTGTGATCTGGTGGGGAGGCGGTCAGGGGTCTGGTGTGATCTGGTGGGGAGGCAGTCAGGGGTCAGGTGTGACCTGGTGGGGAGGCAGTCAGGGGTCAGGTGTGATCTGGTGGGGAGGTGGTCAAGGGCTGGGTGTTATCTAGTGGGGAGGAGGTCAGGGGTCAGGTGTGATCTGGTGGGGAGGTGGTCAGGGGTGTGGTGTGATCTGGTGAAGAGGCAGTTGGGGGCCTGGCATGATCTGGTGGGGAGGTGGTCAGGAGCCAGGTGTCTGGTGGGGAGGTGGTCAGGGGCCTGGCGTGATCTGGTAGGGAGGCAGTCAGGGGTCTGGTGTGATCTGTTGGGGAGGTGGTCAGGGGCCAGGTGTGATCTGGTGGGGAGGCGGTCAGGGGCCAGGTGTGATCTAGTGGGGAAGCAGTCAGGGGCCAGGTGTGATCTGGTGGGGAGGCGGTCAGGGGCCAGTTGTGATCTAGTGTGGAAGCAGTCAGGGGCTGGGTGTGATCTGGTGGGGAGGCGGTCAGGGCCGGGTGTGATCTAGTGGGGAAGCGGTCAGGGGCTGGGTGTTATCTGGTGCGGAGGCGGTCAGGGGTTTGGTGTGATCTGGTGGGGAGGTGGTCAGGGGTTTGGTGTGATCTGGTGGGGAGGCAGTCAGGGGCCAGGTGTGATCTGGTGGGGAAGCAGTCAGGGGTCTGGTGTGATCTGGTGGGGAGGCGGTCAGGGGCCAGGTGTGATCTAGTGGGGAAGCGGTCAGGGGCTAGGTGTGGTCTGGTGGGGAAGTGGTCAGGGGCTGGGTGTGATCTGGTGGGGAGGCAGACAGGGGTCTGGTGTGATCTGGTGGTGAAGTGTTCAGGGGCCAGGTGTGATCTGGTGGGCAGGCGGTCAGGGGTCTGGTGTGATCTGGTGGGGAGGCGGTCAGGGGCCAGGTTTGATCTGGTGGGCAGGCGGTCAGGGGTCTGGTGTGATCTGGTGGGGAAGTGGTCAGGGGCCAGGTGTGATCTGGTGGGGAGGCGGTCAGGGGTCTGGTGTGATCGGGTGGGGAGGCGGTCAGGGGTCTGGTGTGATCTGGTGGGGAGGCGGTCAAGGGCCAGGTGTGATCTGGTGGGGAGGCGGTCAGGGGTCTGGTGTGATCTAGTGGGGAGGTGGTCAGGGGATCCCGGGGCCCTCAGATAACCATATGCTGCCAATCAGGGCACAGGCAGGGTGGGCCCATGGCATCACTGTGCCCTTGTGATCTTTCAGGTTGGTCCCAGGCAGGGCCTAGGGAGTGGGAAGAACGCTCCGGCTGGCTGGGACTTTCCTCTTGACCAAAGCACTCCTGTTCCTGGAGGCCCCTCTGCTGGCAGGGCAAACAGAGGGCCTAGCCAAGCTAGCCTAACCTAACACTGCTCCAGGGAAGGAAGAGTCCTGAGGTGAGTGAATGAATGAAGGCCGTGGAAGCAAACCCACCAAGCACACGCTCAGCTGAGGCTCAGAGATAACCTCTGTGACCCAGGGTCTTTGTGCAGCAGGGCCGGGGTCTGACGGGCTCTGGCTCTGGACTCCGCCGGCACTCATGTCCCCTGGGGCCGGGTCGTTGTCGTTGGGCTCTTTCTGCTTCACCATCTTTTATCTTTGGGTGCTTCATGATCACAAGATGGCAGCCACTGCTCCAGATGTCACATCTGAGTTCAAGGTAGGAATGGAAGGTGTGTGTGTGTGTGTGTGTGTGTGTGCGCGCGCGTGCTAACCACATGATCCATTTCTGAGACAGACAAAGGCTGCCATCCAAATTTCCACTGAGAATGGAGTCTTGTGGCAAAGGAGAAGCCAAAGTGGGTTCAGTGTTTCAGATTGGCTCCCCGTCTGGACAGTGCCATGGAATCCGGCCTAGGAGCTGTTCTGAAGGAGGGCGGGGGAGGGAGCCGCTCCAGCCTCCTTCCGTGTCCCAGGCGCTGAACTCCGCATGGGCCTGCCACAGCCCGGGACGGTGGCATGGGGTGGAGGAGGGGGTGTCCAGAAATGCTGCCCCATTGGTTCAGAAGGGCTTCCACAGCCACCTGTGCCACGCACTGCGGATGTCCACCGTCTGAAGGCAGAAGGTACATGGATCCCGCGCTTCCTGTGGACTGGGCACGGGACGTGTCCTAAGAGGTGCAGTCTCTCACCGCTCACCTTATCCAAACATGGCTGCCCAAGGTCAGCTGGAGGGCGAAGGGGGCAGGAGCCGGCGGAGGGGGCAGGAGCCTGCGGGCGAGCCTGTGGGGAGGAGGGGAGAGGTGGGGAGGAGGTCCTCCTCACCCCCCCGGAGGGTGGGTTCCAGCCGGTGACACGCTGGTGGGTTTGCATCTGTCTCCCACTCACGTGGGCGCCCGAGCTGTGTCACCCTGGAAACAGAATTTCAAGCAGGTACCAGGCGGAAGCCCCCGGGAGGCAGGCGGC
This sequence comes from Dipodomys spectabilis, assembly GCF_019054845.1. NCBI lineage: Eukaryota > Metazoa > Chordata > Mammalia > Rodentia > Heteromyidae > Dipodomys > Dipodomys spectabilis. The sequence goes on along the minus strand of NW_024870917.1, from coordinate 4,217,902 downwards.
TGTTGCTCTCGATGGGGCTGCGGGCCTGTGGGGGGCAGCCCGGGGTCTTGCTGAACGGCCCTCCCTTTCTACTTCAGTTTGTTTGCCAGATAGGGTCTTGCACTTTTGCCCAAGCCCAGCTCTGTGATACTTCTGTCTAGGCCTGTAACTGGGATTATAGGTGAACACCACTGTACATGGTTTGTTCTTTGAGATTGTCTCCCTAACTTTTTGCCCAGGCTTGCCCTCAAATTGTCTCCTCCTGTTCCTGCCTTCCAAGTAGCTAAGATTACAGACATGAACCACCAGGGTCCCCTGCCTGCAGCCTGCACCTTTAACCATGTGCAACAAGGTATAGAGGTTTCCAGGAGCTGGGCAGGGAGGGATCAGGGAGGGGGGTGGGCAGCTGGGACCAAACGTGAGCAGTTAAGTCAAGTTTGGGTCTGCTCATTTGTCTGGATTTTCTGGGCCCTGGCCACCAGGGGGCAGCACACAAGAGGGGATGTTTTAGCCTGTGCCGCTGGGGACAGGACTTTGCCCCAGATGCTCTCATTGGATTGCTTTGGTTTTCTCATCCAAGAGCAGTTAAAGTCAGAGCAGGGAGGCGGGCAGGGGAGAAGTGGCGTTTGTCCTAGGCAGGCGGGCCAGGCCCCCCCCCTGCACCGTGTCCTCCTGAGCCAGCAAAAGAAAGTACCAACAAGGCAGCACCAGTGCGTCTGTGTAGACGTGCATGTTTGTGCAGGCATACATGTACACATGCACACAGGTGTGTGTATGCACAGGTGTGTGTACATGTGCACATCATGCATGCACATGCACACACACCCCTGCATGTGTGTGCATGTGGGTGTGTGTGTGCACACATGGTATCGTGGCCTTGTCACTCGGGGCCTGCCGGGCTCCTCCTGGGGCATAGTGAGCAGTCAGTCCTTGGACAGATGTGGTGGAGACCGGGAGGCGAAGGTGCTGTTCGGTGAAAGCGCGCCAGGCCTGCAGTTGTCAGCGCTCAGCACCAGGGGACATGGGAAAGGAGGAAAACAATTCAATAAAAAGAGAAGGCAACCGAGGCTGAGCCCATGGTGAGCAGAAGGGGAAAGCCGATGACAGATTTGACTGAACCAAAAGTCAGTTAAGAGCTCGGCGCTGGTGGCTCACACGTGTCATCCTAGCTACTCGCGAGGCTGAGACCTGAGGATCACAGTTCGAAGACAGTGTGGGCAGGAAAGTACATGAGACTCATCTCCAATGAACCACAAAAAAGCTGGAAGTGGAGCTGTGGTTCAAGTGGTAGCATGTCATCTGTGAGAGAAAAGGTAAGGGACAGCACCCAGGCCTGGAGTTCTAGCCCTAGTACTGGCACACGTGCACACACACACACACACACACACACACACACACACACACACACACGGACTGTAGATTGCTACTCAGAGGCGTGACCCAGGTGAGCTGATACCCATAAGGAAGCAGAGTGAGAGGCCAGGCCAGGAGCCTCCTGAGAAACAGAGCTGAGGTGGGCCCTGGCTCTGGAAGCAACACTGCAGGTCCCACAGATGACAGCAGATGGGACAATGTCACCGTAAGACTGCAGTCTGCAGGTACGTCTGCCATCTGCTGAGCATTTCAGTGGAGAATTCCATTCTGGCCCTTATTTACCCTGTATAGGGTTTCTTTGTGTGGATTTACCACAATTGAATTGTCCTTTCTCTAACTGGTAGAGAATTTGAAAACATACTCTTGTAAATAACAATTAAGCAGGAAATAAATTTAAACTTAGCTTAGCTATTAATAGATTACAGCAATGTTTTGGATGTAGCCAAAGATGTATTCAAAGGAAAATTCATAGCCTAAGGTTTCTATTAGCAAGAATGAGAAGATATGGATGACCAATAATTCAACTGAAGAACGTAGAAAAAGAACAGAGAAGTATATCAGAAAACAGAAAGTTATATTATTAGAGATTGGAGCAGAAATTCATTAGCAAAAACACTGAAGTTGATGAGTAAAATAAAAAGTATTTCAACAGATTAGTAGAATAGACAACCTCTTCATACAGAAGAAAATAAGTACCCATAACATCAAAAATAAGAAAGGATCTACCCACACTGAGATGGACGACCTTTAAAATAGAACAGTTAAAAATCTAGAGACATGACAGAGGACTTTCTTGAACACTGTACCTATGCAAAACGGAATTAAGAAGTCCGGTGAAAACATCCTGACCTGACTAACACCCTATAAGACATGGGAGAGTTCATCCACTATCTACTTCAGAAATCCTTTCAATGAATTTGACGCAACAGTGGCTCAAGAAGAGGTCATCCTGCTTGACCCGGAGCAGCATGTAGAAAGGAGAATGACCTTTTCAGTTAATTTGGAGGCTCCCACCGCAGACACCAAGCTCAGGCTGCCCAGCCGGCACTGTGGGGGGGGGGGGGGGAGGCGGCGGCGGAGGGAGGGGCGGGAAGGGGAAAGGAGGCCAGGCACTGGGGTTCTGTTCAGGGAAAGGTGCTCTGGGCTCAGCCGGCCTTGGCCTGTCAGAGCTGGCTGAAACCTGAATGCTTATATCTCACTTCTCAATTTTCCTGTGCGAGCAGTGAGTGCATTAAAAAAAAAAAAAAAAGCCCAACATGGAGCAAATTGAACTTACGGCTTGGATTTTACAATTTTTATTAAAATGAGCATCTACTTAGGATTTGAAACAAAGAAATGAAGATGTCTCCTTGCTGTAAGCTGTGGCCCCTCTGGAAACACAGCCCAGCCTGCGCTGCTCACGGGGAAGAAAATGCAAACCACAGGTATCATTTTATTTTATTTATTTATTTATTTATTGTCAGTTGTGGGGCTTGAACTCTGGGCCTGGGCGCTGTCCCTCAGCTCTTCAGCTCAAGGCGAGCGCTCTACCACTTGAGCCACAGCACCACTTCCAAACTCTGGGCCTGGGCGCTGTCCCTCAGCTCTTCAGCTCAAGGCGAGTGCTCTACCACTTGAGCCACAGTGCCACTTCCCACAGGTATTTTAATTGCTCCTCAAGTCGTGTTAAACAGCAGCACCTAGAGACACGGCGGGAGCCGTGGTACATGCCTGTCAGCCCCGCACTGGGAGAGCTGGCCCGGGTGAGGTGCATAGAGACCCTGCCTCCTCCCAGCACAAAAGAATTACAAGGAGGTGAGATGAATTGTGAACCATATTGATCTATTTCCCAAGTCTTATCATTTTAACACACATTACCGCGGGGATGTGCTCCATTCTTCTTGTTTAAGTGTTTCAGACCCACGAACATATCTCAACTTAGCTGCTAGGTTTTTATTGGAAATAGTTGGCCTGTGTTAAGATTCTGTGACACTCGCAGTTAAAAAGGCTCAACCTCCACCTTACTCCACCACGAATGCATTTCCCAATAACGATGTTATTCATTAAAACACCATTTCCCTTCTTTCCACATGAACACAAACGGTAGCCTCCCTCTCTCTTTCCCCGCCCCTCATAAAGAGAAATGATTGGGGTTTCTGTGTTTCAAAAGCATCCAGGTTAAGGATGTTTGCTCTTGTTCTAAGTCCATGGGATTTCTCCTGCGTGCAAAGAGCATCACGTGAACTGGAAAGCAGGGCTCTGCCCGCCAGCGTCGGCATGGTGTCCGCCAGCCTGTGGGATTGTGTTTTACTCACTTACAAACCAAACCTCCTGGGTATTGGCTCATGTTGGAAAAATGCGACATCCTGCTCCCGGAGCGCATGACCAAGCAAACACCCCACGGACGTTGAAGTTCTCACCGCTCAGCCAGGGCGGGCCACGCCTCCGCTCCAGTCTCACGCTTCTGCAGGATCACGGGGTGAGAACATTTGAAATAAAACTGCTGAGTTTTGCCTTTGATTATTGAGCATTTGTCAAGGTATCTGTCAAGTCCATCTTGTTTCCAAGAAATCTTTCCTTCCTTCCTTCCTTCCTTCCTCCCTTCCTTCCTTCCTTCCTTCTCTCCCTCTCTCTCTCCCCCTCCCTTCCTCTCTCTCTTTACTCTCTCTCTTTCTTTCTTTCTTTGCTTCCTTCCTTCCTTCCTTTCTTTCTTTCTTTCTTCCTTTGCTTCTTTCTTCCTTCCTTTCTTTCTTTCATTCTTCCTTCCTTCCTTCCTTTCTTTGCTCCTTCCTTTCTTTCTTTCTTTCTTTCTTTGCTCCTTCCTTCCTTCCTTTCTTTCTTTCTTTCTTTCTTTCTTTCTTTCTTTCTTTCTTTCTTTCTTTCTTTCTTTCTTTCTTTCTTTCTTTCTTTCTTTCTTTCTTTCTTTCTTCTTTCCTTTGTGGGGTGGTGGAGGAAAGAAAAACCCTGTGCCTGGGACTGTGGCCCAGGCTACAGCAAGTCTTTGAAAGACAGTCTCGTGACTGGGCTAATCAGCAGATGACACAGAAGGTTATGATCATCGGATTTTCTGTCCTCTGTCTCGCATTTCTCCCAGCGCAGGGTGATTCCCTGGTGAGTTTTACCGTCACTCGGTGTGTATGCATGAGCGATCGTCACTGCTCTGTCCCTATCAGAACGACTTCCAGAGTTTGCACCAGAAAGCAGATCCTGAATCTTTTTACTGTGTCCGGCAGCCTGGAAACCAGGCTGGAAGGGGCAGGAGCCTTGCTTAGTGCCACTTCACCTGTCACGACACAAGGGCCCCCTCGCGTTCAGCTGAGATTCCTCTGACAAATGGAGAGGACTCAGCATGATGATGCCATGAGATCAATTTTGGGGGATTTTTGGCTGTGAGTTGACATTTCCGTGTGAATGAGAAAATCCTTTCAGCGAAATGTTAAATGGACAGATCCCAGGCCACAGCTAAAGCAAGTGCTCGCAAGTTTCAAACCATCCAGCGATTGGATGTTGAGATCTTTAGACACGTCTTGAACTCTACAGTCTTTTCTTTTTTTGCTGGTTTCATGGAACTTTCTTCACCTTTCCTTCATATTCTAAGCAGATTCTTTTTTATCGCTGAAATAGTCATTTGAAAATAAGCTGTCCATTTTCTGGGCATGAAGTCTACCTGTTGCACACCTGGCCAAGTATGATAGGTGGCTGTCAAAGCGCATTAAAATTTTGTCGTCTTTAATTAGACATTTCATTCTGATTTTGGTGGATCCACAAACGCCACAGGCATCTTCCTGGGAAGGTTTCTCTGCTCAAAGTTCGGTGGACAGAGCCTGGAGCTCCGGGCCTACGGCTTCCTGGGGGCTGCGAAGCCGGCCAGGCCGGGCTGCCCGCTCCGGCCCCCTCCTGCCCGCACTGTGTGACTCCGGCAGGACAGATGGATCGGGAGACAGAGCACCGCCGTTCTTTCTGAGTGCCACCAGCAGTGGAAAGCAGGAAGTGAAGGGAAAAGGCAGTGAAGTCCCCTGACCCCTCCTTCCTTTTACACGCTCAGTTTGGAGCAGGAGAGGGGTGACCTCAATCAGCCTTCTCCTTCTCCCCACCCTGCAGGAGGGAAGTGTTTTTGGGGGCTGAAGCTCACCATGGCCCCGAGTCCCGCCAAGGCCCAGGCCCAGCTCTGTGTGTTAGAATAAACAGCCCACCCTGGGTCACTGCGTCACCGCTGAGGACGGGGCTGGTGCGGGGCGGGGTGCATCCTCCCAGCTCAGGACGGCGGCCATGGGACCCCCTCACTTTCCGAGTCTTTCATCTCCCTCCTGCAGGTGACCCATAGCCGCTGGGCAGGGGTCAGGGCCAGGGGGCCCCCCGTCTGCCGTGGGGGCCTCCCTCTCGGCCGTCCGTAGCTCTTTGTAGCAGCAGAACGGGACTTGGAGGTGGAGTTCTGTCTGGGGCCTGCTTTTGGAGGCCTCTCTGTTTCCAGATGGTTCTGTGGTTGGCCAGGCGATCTGAGGAGCGGCGTCTGGTTTTAGTTTCTGGGCGCTCGGTGGAGGTGGGGTAACGCTGGGGTTGCTGAGCAAGCACCGGATGCACAGGCTGCGCTGTGCACTGGCCAGGGCCTGGGTCTGCTCCAGACAGCTGGCGGGGGGGGGGGGCTGGGGGGCGGGAGGGCCAGGGGGGGCAGGAGCACCCCGTTCTTGTTTGTTTGATTTCCTCTCCTCCAAGCCCGCCCCACCCAACTCAACCATCCCTCCCCACCCCGCCCCATCTGGGCTCGAGCCTGGGGTGGAGCTGGGGGAGGTGGGCGTCTCCAGGCAGCTGCAGGAACTGGGGATCCAGGGGCTGCCAAAAATGAATGCAGAGGCCGCGGGGGAGGGGAGCGGAGCGGATGGGAGTCAGGGTGAGTCAGCCTCCTGGGTGCTGGGGATGAAAGCGAACCCAGAGACCTCACCTGGCCTCCCCGGTCTAGCCTGACCTCCGTGGCCTCCCTGGCCTGGCCTGGCTCTGGAGAGAAAGCACAGCAGGAGGGAAGGCCAGGGAGGGAAGGGGGGAGGGGGCTTAGGGTGTAACAGATGTAGCCCCCCCTCCCCCGCAAGGCAGCTGAATTGCCCTCCACCTTGAGGAGCACTTGGAAAAGCCATCCCAAGGCTGTGCACACCTGACTGGAGTCCATCCCCCCCCCCCGCCGCCCCCCGGGCCGTGCAGCTGTGGGAGTTCTGCAGACCCTGCACATCTGGGCCCCTGGGACAACAGAGGTGAGGGCAGGCATCTCAGGCTCGGTGCTGTGCACAGGAGTACAGGCCATGGGGCGGGGCGGGGGGGAGCTTGTGCCAGGGTGCCCAGGCAGGACTTTTGCAACTACGTTTCTTTCTTCCTCACGAGCTTTGGAGGTGCTCCCGTGGACCATGAAACGCCTCGTCTGCCCCATGTCAGAGAATAAAAAGCAGACAAACCAGGCAGTGGCTCCAGAGGGGCTTCTACTGCGCCATGTCCACTCTGTCTGCTGGGGCCTCTCCCGGCGTTCCCGGGCTCTCGGCACCCCAGGTTCATTCTCGCCCCAGAACCCCCATGCTGGCCCCACGCCGGGGACCAGACCCGGCCTTTGAACACCAGCGGGGAGGGAAATACCCAGAGGCCAGGGCAGGGCTGGCTTTCCAGGAGACGCGGAGCTGCGCTCAGCCCCGAGGAAGAATCCTCAAAGGCAGCCCTGCGTGTCCTCCAGCCCCGTGATGGCACCCGGGAGCCGTCAAGCACAGACCAGCCAAGGCCGGACACTGCCTTGCAGGCCAAGCCCTCAGCACGGATGCGGTCCTCTGAACAGAGCTGACTTTATCTCCTCTGACAGCAACGCATCGATCCTGTCCATCAAAGGGAGCGGAGGAGAAAGTGGATCCAGTGCTGTCAGCCGCCCCGTAATGACTACCGCTTAATTAGATCTCACCGACAGAGATCAGCGCCTTGTTGGAAGCCCAGGTTTATCATGCACTGTCTTCATGTGTCTGGCCATTCATTTGTAAAATGGAAAGAATAATCACCAAGCAAAAAAAAAGAAAGCAGGTGGAAGAAACGGGTGACAACTTTCTCTCAAGTCTGAGTGCTGCGGGGCCGAGGAGCAAGGCCAGGAAAAATGTGGGGTGTGCAGCCATTGTTTGGCCTTTCCTTCTTCCCTCTGATGCAGCTCCAGGCCTCTGGGGCAGAAGCACCCTCCCTGCTCCAAGTCCAGGGACTTGCAGGGTCTAAGTCTCAACCCTAGGCTTTCTGAGCCACAGCAAGTCAGTGATTGGTGCAGGAGTCGGCACGTGACCCAGTCCCGTCCAATGAGAGTAAGCCCTGAGGTGTTTGCCGCGACTATTAGGAGGAGGCAGCCACGCAGCTGGAAGGCCAATCACAGCAGTTCCTCTCTCCCCCCCCACTACATCCCCCCCACCCCCTTCCCCCCAGACCTGGAATGGAGCCAGTATAGACCAAGAGAGCACAACAGGGAGATTCATCATCTGGTGGCATTCCTGAGCACCTGGATGCAGCTATGCCTGCATCCTCCTTGGATATTTTAATTTTGTGAATCAAAATTATTTCTTCCCTTCCTAAAGTTCTATGAGGTGAGTTTCTTTCACCTGCCACGGAATACGGTCTGGCATGCTGTCAGAGACTGACCTCAAGAAAGGAGGCTCAGCCACGGGTGTGGCTCCAGATCCAGTCAGTGGTGTTCTGATTTTCAAAAGAAATATAGCAATATAAAAGATACCATTTTGAATTTTCCGGGCTCTTTCAGTCACCTTAGTCAGAAACTCCACGCACCCCCTCTACCGGCCCGACGGTGTCAGCTCATTTTTGCTACTGGCCCAGTCTCTTCTACTGCCTACAGCTCCTTCCAGATTCCCCATGAGCCCCTGAGCCCCAGCCTGGCCCCGGCGGCCCTGGCGCCGAGGTGGGGAGAGGGGACAGAACTCGGGCAGATCGAAGCTGCCGTGTTCAACCTGAAGACACTCGCAGGGCCACAGCGCCAGCTTCTCCTGGGGAGACCCTCCCCAGGAGTCCCAGGGCCCGTGGAGGGACACACGCTCCCCCTTTCTAGAACAGCAGGTCTCAGGTGTGGGGGCCACTGTCCCCATTGGCTGCCAGGGATCTTGGAGATGTCTTTTCCTTGAAGTAATTATCATCTCCCGCCTATCTCCAAAGGCAGTCTGAGGCTGTGGGACAGAACCGCTTCCTGCTCCCACCACCAGCAGCGGTTCCCAACATGTCTTCCATCACCAGGATGCCAGAGACCCCGGGTCAGAGGTCAGGCAGCGACTGGGGGGCGGCAGAGATTCAGCTTGGGTTCTCTGGAGAAAGATTTGGGGACCAGCTTGAGATGCTCATCAGGGCCCAGTAGCTGCTAACGCAAGACAACGCAGGGGCTCCTGGGCCCCAGGCTTCTCGCTGGGACCCTCAGAGCTCCGCAGACCCTGCCAGGGGGTCTCCGTTCCACCATGGGGGGAAGGGTCGGCCTCCCAGGCACAGCAAGGGCCCCTGGGGAGAAGTGCCAGAAATGCTTTAGCCCCCAACACAGACCCCAAAGGGTGCCCGGATGTTCGGTGCGGCCTGCCTGTGTGGACAGTCTCCGTGCGCCAGCCAGGCCGGCCACTGCGCAAAGGCCGTCGTCCTGCTTTGCTTTTCAAATCCACCAGCGTGTGGGACCCCCGCCCTCAAGTGGCCACGCTGTCCCATGTTCTGCGTCCCCTACCGGCAGTGGCAGCCCCGGCCTGTTCGGCTGGGACACCGAGCTCTGTTTCAGGCCCCGGGGGCTCCTCTGGCTCCCAGCGCCTCATGCCGGCCTCCCTGCGGCCGCCCAGCCCTGGCGCCAAGGTGGGGAGAAGGGACCGCTGTCCGCAGCACTCAGGCAGAGGGGAGCCGCTGTGTTGGGCCCCCCTCCCTCTGCCCCCATGTGCATCGCCGTCCTCGGTGGACGCTTGTGGAGGTTTCCAGCAGCCGTGGAAGGCAGGGAGGAGGAGGTCGTGGGCAGGGAAGGCGGGCCTGGAGGCCGGTGGGATCTGGCTCGGGGGTTTCCACCCTCTCCCCAGGTCACGAAGTGCAGCCGGGGCATGAGAAGTTTGGTTTTGAGAAGTCGGCTCTGCCTTGGGGTGGCGCATGGGTTGGGAAAAGCATGTGGGGTCCCCTGACTGGCTGCATGGCCTCTGATCACCCCCTCTGTGCGGGATCTCAAGCGCTGGCAGGTCGTCCGGCCTCCAGCCTGGTACACTGTGTGCGTAGTCAAGGGCAGCCACTGTTCTGGGGCTGTCTTGGCTCTGTCCGGGGCTCCGCACGGTCACCTCCTTGAAGTCTTGGTTGGAGTCTGGAGTCTGGACGGCCCCGCCCCCCGCCAGCACCGGATCTGTCCCCACCCCGGGCGCGCCGCGCATGGGCCCCTGTGGCATCTCTCTGCTGAGGCCGGGCCCGCCATGCTCCCCGGTCCAAGCCCCACCGTTCCCACAGAGCTGTGTCTTTAACAGCTGCCGCGACATTCACTGGTGGGCAGGCCGTGACCTTCCCGCGGCCCCAGCGCACAGCTCCCAGACAAAGGGGACTTCAGACTACCCCCCTTGTCCCCCACCCCGCACCCCTTCCCAGCCCCCGCCTGGCCTCCGGCCCCTTTGATGAGGGTTCAAGACCAGAGCCTGCCAAGTTTCCGACGGAGGCGCTTGCTGTGGCCGCTGATGAGTGGAACAGCTCAACAAGCTGGAACACAGAAAAGAAAAGAGAGAAAGAAAAGAAGAGAACAGAAAAGAGGGCACCGCAGGAAGAAGGGCGTAGCTGAACTGGGTGAACTCTTCAACCAGCAGCCCCGGGGCACAGGGTGCAGTTGGACTTTGGGGTGCTAAGAAGAGAGACTTGTTTTAAAATGAAGAGATGTGCAGGGGTCGCCCGAGGCCCTCACAGGGCAGGCTCGGATGGCGAAGGGTCACAGCTGAAGAAGAGGACACCCGCTGCCCCTGGAAATGGCCTAACGCCCCCCTCCCCCGTGCAGGGGGACGGTCCACTCCCTCATCCCTTGTCCCTGGGGCCTGGTGGCCGCTCTCCACCCAAGGCTGCCGTCCAGGGATCATGGGGTCTCATGTCCAGGTTCTGGTTCTGGGGGGTCTAGAGGAGGGAGCCCAGGAGGCTGGCTGGACGCTGCTCCTCTGCTGGGGGGGGGGGGTGGAGCGCAGGACCAGGCTGGGTAATTATTGAACCAACAAGGTAGACGGGAGCCCCGAGGGTGTCCCCACCTCCTGCCCGGTGCCTGAGCCCTTCCAGAGGGGTGAACACCTGCTCAGGTGTTAGCCCAGAAGACCAGGGGGGCCTGGAGGCCAAAGCTGGCCCAGAATTGAGCAGCTCTGGGGCCCAGCAGCCCAAGTGCCAGTGAGGACAAGGAGTCTTCAAGAAGGGATGAACACAAGGGGCGGAGGCGCGCCCGCTGGCACAGGGCGCCGTGAACTTGTCAGACAGCACCTGTGGATTCTTCCTGGAGGGGTTCCTGGGTCTCAGGGCCTGTGTGCAGTCGGGGGAGGGGCCTAGCTCACGCCTGAGAATAACTAACTGGTCCAGTCCCCACGCCATCAGCGGCTCAGGAGGGCTGGCCTCGACACAGCAACATAAAGGTCATGGAGTCAGCGTCACTAGGTCCTAGTGACACTTTCCAGCGTTGGCACATGTCACCAAGGCTGGGGGGGGGGTTGTCACGTAACGCCTGCGGTTTGTGTCTCTGATGGTTGAACAGGCTCGTGCGCTCCTCAGTTTCCCTCTGGACTATGTCCATCTTTCTCCAGGACACCTGCTTCGGCCGGATTTTATAGCACTTCCTAGATTAATTCCCTGTCATTTTTTTCTTTGTCTTTCTTTCTTTTTTTTTTTTCTTGTTTTTTTGTGCTGCTCCTGGGACTTGAATTCAGGGCCTGAGTGCTGGCTCAAGGCTAGCGTCTACCACTTGAGCACAACCTCACTTCTGGCCTTTTCTGAGTACTTTATTGGAGATGCAATCTCATGGACTTTTTTTGTCTGGGCTAGCTTCAAATCCTGATCCTCAGATCTCAGCTTCCTGAGTAGCTAGGATTACAGGCGTGACACCAGTGTCTAGCTAGACACCAGTGTCTAGCTTCTTCCAGACATTTTTTAATTAAATGTTACAAATACTCTCTCTCTCTCTCTCTCTCTCTCTGGTTGATTGTGGGGCTTGAAAACTCAGGGCCTGGGTGCTTTCCCTGAGCCTCTTGGTACTCAAGGCTAGTGCTCTACCACTTGAGCCACAGTGCCACTTCCGGTTTCCTGGAGGTTAATCGGAGATAAGAGTCTCATGGACTTTCCTGCATAGGCTGGCTTTGAACCGAGATCCTCAGATCTCAGCTTCCTGAGTAGCTAGGATGACAGGTTTGAGCCACTAGTGCCCAGCATGGAATCATCCTGTGTTTCTGTCTTTGATAGGCTCTTATTTAACCTTGATGTAGTCAGAGCCAAGACATTCCCTTTTCTGTCCTCTGCCCCTGGCTTTGCAGCTTCCATCCCTGCTCCAGCGCCCCCTGGTGACTGAGTTTTCTCCTCCCAGGCCCACGCTCGGCCTCTCCAGCTCTCTTTAGCGGTCATCATCTCCCTAAGTGGTGCCCACTAGAGACAGAACTTTAAAAACATTTATATTGAACCAAATATTACCACATCATATACATTTCATTTTTCACTGATTTTTTTTTGGAGGGGTTCTGTCGTGGGGCCTGAACTCTGGGCCTGGGCACTGTCCCTCAGCTCTTCAGCTCAAGGCTAGCGCTCTACCACTTGAGTCACAGCACCACTTCCGGGTTTTTTCTTTTTTTTTGCTTATGTGGTGCTGAGGAATTGAACCCAGAGCCTCAGGCATGCAAGGCAAGCACTCTACCACTGAGCCACCTTCCCAGCCATTTTCACTGATTTTTTTAAATGCTGCCTCTTGAGTCTGTTTCTGGGCTTCTCATCTTCCTCCATTGCTGAATTTATTAATTTCTGTGCTAGCCAAGAGAGTTAATTAAGATCATTTTGTAATGTTACTTGTGTCACCCAGTGATTTTATTTTTGCAAATCGCCTGAGTGCTTTGTTCTTTCGTGCATTTTAGACCTGATTTGCCTCCTCCTCAGGTCCCATCGAGACTTTTGATGGCAATAGTATTAAATTTGTTAGAAAAATGAGGGAATTGAATTAGTCACAGCTTTGGGCTCCCCGTTTAGTAGATGCAACTTAATGTTCTCTGCCCAATGATCAAGTTTCACAGATTCTCCCTAAAGCTCTCCTGTGTCTTTATGGTTGATGGGTGGCTGGTTTGTCCTCTGTCCCTCAGAACCCAGGATCTTCGCTCACGAGAGGCACGGGCCACGTTCTCAGCACAGGACTGGGGCCCTGACCGCCGCTTCTGGCTGTGGCCGCCGCTGGCCCGGTGGCCTCAGAGCGCTTGGTGCTGAGCTGCCGGCTTACCTAGCCCTGTCTCCAAGGCCCGGCAGGCTTACTCCCCTCAGGGAACCAGACACAGGCGGCTGCGGCATGACCCAGTGCCCAGCCTGAGGCCTGCACATGCAGAGCTCTTCCACCAGAGGCAACGCAGTCGCATGCTCTGCGACCTCGAACTGGGCCTACCCGGACTCTCCCACTAACGAACCGGCTATGTGAGCTGGTTCATTCATCACAGCGTCTCTCCATCCCTCATCTGCAGCGTAGGGATCCAAAGCATAGCAGATGATGATCCAGCCTGCGTGACGGTGGAATGGACACACTCTCACACACCCACACACTCTCACACCCACACACGCTCACACTGCAGTTACACACAGCTGCACACACTCATGTAACACTTGTTATGTGCACATGCACATGTGCACACTCACACATGCACACATTCACACATACACGACACACTCTCACACGTACAGATAGATGTGTACGCGGACACACACACACATGCTCCCTAGAGCTCAGTACATGCTCCCTGTGACCATTTTGGCTGAGCAGCAGGCTGACAGAGGAGAGATGCAGAGAATGTCAGCATCTTTTCTGATAATGCAGAAATATGGAGCCTCTTAAAGCCAAGTAAGACTGAGGGGAGCAGAGTAGGGATGGCTGCATGGTAGATGCTTGGGTGGATGGATGGATGCATGGGTGGTTTGATAAATGGATGGATGGGTGATGAGGGATGCATGGAGTTTTGATGAATGAATGAATGAATGATAAAAGGGTGGATGATGGATGGATGAATGGATGGGTAGATGGATTAATGAATGCAGGATAGATGGATGGATAGGTTTTTTTTTTTTTTACAAATCCAAGTGTGGGGGGATTTTTGATGGACAGCTGGATGATGGATGGAGTTTAAATGGATGAAGGAGGAATGGACAGATGGATGATGAATGAATGGATGGATTTTTGATGGATGGTGGCTGTATGCATGGGTGGTTGGGTGTGTGTAGGGATGGATGGATGTGGCTAGATGGGTAGATGGGTGGGTGAACGGACGGCTGTGTGGCTGGCTGAGTGAGTAGGCTGATGGACAGATCGACAGACTGGTGGAGGGGCTGCCTAGTTCTCCACTGGGCTCCCCTCTTTGCCTTCCTTCCTCCGTTCTTTCCGTCCCTCCCCCCTTCCTCTCCTCCCTTCCTGTTCACAGCAGTCATCTACTTTGGTGGTGGTTTGGGCATCAGGGGGTTCTGAGCCCAGGACTAAGTCTGTGGAATTCTCTGAGCCCCAGGGCCTTGGGTGGTCTCTTCCCTGCCTCCTCCCAGGCTGCAGGGTGGGACCCTCAGCCCCGGTCAGAGTGAGCCCTTCCGGCTGGCCGTGCCGCTCCCTTTCCCAAGGCCCCTCCCCAGAACTGGCGCGGCGATGATGGCCTCAACGTGGAACCTGCCGCCTGCCTAGGCTCCCGAGCCCCCTCTCAGGCCGGAAGACTCCCTGTCCTCCCTGGAAAGGAAGCATCCCTCTCAAATTCCAGTCCCTCCACATGGGAAGAATGGAGCCATGATTCAAGCTGGCCTCGCGTTCCCCGCCTCTCAAGGCCGCGGCGGGCTCAGGGTGTGCTCCCGGGCAGCCGCCTCTGCCACTCAGGCACACTTGCTGGCAGCCAAAGGGACCGGAGGGGGCGACCTGGGCCCTTCCTCTTTGTAGGTTCTGAAGTGTGGTTCTTCCTTTACTGTCCCTGCTCTGGTCACCGAGCAGTGACCCCTGCCCACACATGGCACCGCGTGCAGAGCGGAGGCCCCCTTCCCAGCCTGGGGGGGGGGCAGGGCCGCATGGGCGACGCGGATCGGCCCAGCTCCTGAGGGCTTTCCAGACAAACGGCTCCAGCTGACAGTGCTCCCGAGGGACAGCGTCATTCCCACAGCCACAGGGGAGTGGCTCGGCCACCAGCCAGCTCAGCCATCGCGCCTCCCGGACACCCCTGAGTGAAGGCATGGCAGAGTATGTAGGACACTTGCACCACAAAGAAGCTGCAGGGCCTTGAGATCTCACAGCTCACCAGCAGAGACGCTGATTAGAGCTGCCCTCACAGCCGGCAACACTCTTGAAAATTACATTGTATTGTTGAAAAAGAGTCGGTAAGTTGAAAGAAACCACGCGGACCACAAAAAATAGAAAGCAAGCCCGTCCTCTTGAGCAGAGGACGCTCTCATTTCTTTCCCGAAGGATATTACAGAATCATCGAGCACAATGACGTCTGACATGCGCCCAACACGTGTGCATAGCGTGAGGAAAGAACATGAACACAGCTATGGTGGCAGTGCCGAGGGCTCCGCCTGTAATCCCGGCCACTCTGGAGGTGGGCTTCTGAAGCCATTGTGGACACTTCTAAACAAGGAAGCAGGTGCATCGGCAACATAATACCAGAGTCGGCCCAGGGCTGGCCTGAACTCCAGCCTGGTCCCTGCCCGCGGCTCGGGGTTTCAGGACCCCAACCATGGCCCAGCCTGAGGAAGTGGCCACGTCCCCTTCCTCCAGCCGCCCAGACCCAGCTGCCTGGGGACCTGCGCAGCTGCCAGGCTGGACAGCCCCGGGAGGCCAAAACTCAGGGTGACTAGCAGAACGGTGACCACAGGGTGAGCTGAGAGGCTGGGGTCCCCTCACGGAGGGGACTGGCTATGCAGGGAGGGAGGGGAGAGAGCGGGGGAGAGGGGAGGGGGGGAATAGAAAGGGGAGAGGGAAGAGGGTGGGAGGAGGGGGGGGAGAGGAGAGCAGGAGGGGGAGGGGGAGGGGTTCAGAGGAGGGGGAGTGGGGAAGAGAAAAGGGAGAAGGGGAGGGGAGAGGGAGGGAGAAGGGAGGCAGAAAGGGGAGGGGAGAGGGGCAGTGGAGGGAGGGAGAGGGAGGAAGGGAGGGAGCGCTTTCACCCAAGATCTCCCGCAGCCTTTCTAGAGGGCCTCCCAGACCCGCCCTCCGCGTCGCCCCTGGGGGAGGGACTGCTGCCCCTGGACGGCCACCGCATGACCTCCGGATGACCCGGCCCTGCCGCGTCCAGGGCCGTTGGCCTCGGGCTGTCCAAGCGATGAGCTCACGGCGGTCCCCTGCGGGCGCTGGCGGGGCGTCTGCTGCTGCCCCGGCCAAGGACAAGGGCCGGTGTTCAGTGTTCCGGCGGGCTGGCCCACTTCCTCGGGCAGGCTGGGGAAGTGGCCACAATGCCGCTATTGTGTGTGGGGAGCCCCTGGCCCCGCCATTGGGGGGGGGGGAGGCAGGGACAGGACCAGCTGCCCTGGATGCCACCGCCACCTCCCACACCAGGCCAGCGTGGAGGAGCCCTGCGGTCTGTAGCAACAAACGCCGCTTTCTCCCGGAGCACAGGACGCAAATGCCCCGCGGCTGGCCCGCGTGGCTTCCCAGCCAGCCCGTAGCCCTCAGTGCCGCCCAGAACTTTGCCCAAAAGATGGCGCCCAGGCCACCAGCGCTGCAGGCAGAAGGTTTTCCCAGCCAGTGTAAGATGGGGAGCCTGGCCCCCCTGGACCCGACCGGCTCCACCAAGGCTGGGCAGGGTAGGACCCCACCTCTGCCAAGGGCAGCTGATTCCCACCCCCACAGCCCTCAGAGGGAGGGGGCTCTAGATGCGCCCTTCAGTGCTTTTCACGGGCCTGGAGACAAGAGTGTCCTCGTGGGCTGGGAAGGGAGCTCAATGGGAGAGTGCTCACCCAGCATGCGTGAAGTCCTGGGTTCAATTCCTCAGTACCACATAAGCAAAAAAAGCCAGAAGTGGCGCTGTGGCTCAAGTGAGAGAGCGCTAGCTTTGAGCAAAAGAAGCTCAGGGATAGCACCCAGGCCCTGAGTTCAGGCCCCAGGACTGGCAAAAGAAAAAGTGTCCTTGTGGAGGCTCTGTGTGACTTGATGCCAAATTGTAGCAGCAGAGGTGGGCCTGCTGCCTGTGTGTGCAAAGCCGCCTGGTGATCACAAGAAGCGGGAGGCAAAGGCTATGGTTTACCTGTGTTAGAACACACACACACACACACACACACACACACACACACACACACACACACACACAGAGGTTGAGGACAACCACACACGGCTCAGTGCATGAACCTCCCAGACACAGATTGAACACTGCCAGCCCAGCACCCGTGCCTGCAAGGCAGCCTCTGGGCCATGTTCATCTGCCGGCCCTGGGTGGGACACAGGGAGGGACTGGGATGGCTCAAGTGGCTTCCCAAGGGGCCGGCTGCATCCGGTTCCCGTGCTGAGTCACAGGCTCTCGGGCCAGGTCACCCACACTCCTCCGCCTGTCCATGAGCGCATGACCTCGCTGTGTTTTTTGTGAAGGGAGCCGATCCTCAGAAAGAAAAAGCCACCAAAAATCCAGGATGTATAAAGAAAGTTGGATGCAGCAAACTAAGCTCCTAAACAACTGTAGAACTAAAGCGTAAGCCCATCAAGAATGAGCACGTTATTCTTTCCAGAATTTGTCCTGGATAATAAATGGTGGACACGTGCAAATGCTCACGAAAGAATGTTTGAATCATGAGTGACTCAGGGCGGGCGAGAAGTTCAGCTTCACCCCAGTATTCCACAGAGGAGACCGGGGGAACGCACCGTGGCATGAACCACACAGTGGAATATTATCCAGCCATTAAAGTTATCCGTAGCTCGAGCCTGTAATCCTAGCTACTTGGGAAGAGGCGATCAGAAGGTTCATGGTTTGAGGTAACCTAGGCAAAAAGTTTGGATGGAACCCTTCCCCCCCCAACCTCAACCAGCTGTGTGGTGCGTATCTGTCAGTCCAGTTTGCTGAATGCAAAAGTAAGGGGGCGATAGGAAGGTATTGCTTAGGTGTGATTCCAGGTTCCTGGTATCTCAAATGAAGTATTGAGTAAAACACCCAGGGAAGCCGAGGCTCGTTGAAATACGTGAGGAGTAAGGTGAGAACTGGCTTCACGAAGGAGCCGAGCAACGCGGCCCCAGGACTGGGGGGGGGGGGGGAGTCGGGGACTAATGACCTCTGGTTGGGATAAGGAGACGGTCAGGTTTGTGATGGACAGTTTTGAGTGACAGGTGGCAGTTGTTTAACATTGTGCACGCCCTTTCCCACAATGCATTCTGTTACAACGATCTTAATGACATGCAGCACATAAACCTGAGGCCTTCACCAGGGTCTCTCCTGGAACACCAAGCACAGCACCACTTGGGCAATTGTATTTGCTGAGCAGGTGGTTGGGGGGGGGGGTCTCCTTCTCCCTCACGCACCACAGGACGGCTTCATCCCCGCCAGGAGCCCTGGCCTGCTTTGTAACCAGGACAATTGACCGTGTTCTCTTCCCTGGCCTGAAGCCTCTCCTCCCCACCCACCCCCCAGCCTCAGACCTCACCGGACACGCACCTTTGCTTCTCCAAGACCCACGTCTATTGCTTCTCAGTTTAACAAGTGCATCCTGTTTTTTAAAATTATTATTAATAAATTTTTTTATTGTGAAAATGCCATACAGAGAGGTTACAATTACACGAGCAAGGTAATGAGTACATTTCTTATCAAGCATTGTTGCTCCTCCTTTGTTTCCCCTTCCCATCCCTGCCCTCCCAGCTCCCCCCTCTCCCCTCCAACAAATGCATTCTGAAAATACTAACTGACCACATTGCTAGGCTTTCATGAGCTCTAAGAAACTGTCTTTGGAGAGTGGTTGTGGTGGTGTGAGCCTGTAGTCCTAGCTATTTAGGAGGCTGGGATGGGAGGATTTCAACTTGAGGCCAGCCTTGACAAAAAACAAACAAACAAAATGGTTATGGAAACCCCACCTCAACCACTAAGAGTTGTGCATGGTGGTGTGTTACCTGTGATGATTCACGTGTCAGCTTTACCTTTGATCAAGGCTCAGAGATATACATGAGATGTCCGGTGGCAGAAATCAATACCGTAATAAAATTACACTTCATGACTTAGTACTTCAGACGCACCAGGGCTCCTTTATCACCACAGAGCTGCTCAAAGTTTTGACGTGATGAAGACGTATATGTGCGGCTCAGGAGATGTTTGTGCTCGGCCTTCACTAAAGCGGCTGTTCATGGCCAAGCCCTGGAGCCCTGGCCCACAGGGGAGGTGGAGGCGGTGAATGCAGGCTGCCAGGGTCCCCAGGCCCCCACCCCTGAGGCTGGGGGGGGGATGCAGGCTGGCCCAAATGCTTGCCAGTTTACCTGGCCATTTGAAAGGGGAGCCACCCATATTTCCATGGTAACCTTTGGTTATTGGTTCAGAAAGGGGGAGCTTTTCCTTTTCCCGGAGGAGGGAGCCAGTGGGGAAGTTGGAGAGCAAGCAGGACGTGAAGACGGCCGTGGCTTTTGCTCTGGAGAACCAGTCTTGGACGGCAAAGGCCCCTCTGCAGAGCCGCCATAGACCCCCGACCGGCCCACTGACCCCGCTGGCCCAGCACCAGCCGGCGTCCGGCTGTGGGATCGGGGGCTGGGCTGACCGGGCTGGAATCTGCCCTGCTGGGTCCAGCTGTGAGTCCTCCCAGCCTAGGAGCCCCTCCAGTCGCCCCATCCAACGGCCTTGGTGGTGGCCCACGCTCGGTTCATGGGAGAAAGGCACCACCCCTCTCTGTCCTCTCTTTGCCCCCCCCCCCCCCCCCGCCTTGGGCCTGGCCCCGGCCCCTCCCCCGCGCATGTCTAGCCAGATGGGGACCTTGTCACATCGCCCCAGTGTCCAGACCTGCCTCCACAAATGACCACAAACCGTGTGGCTTCACAGGACTGATTTATCCTCCACCACACTGGAGACCAGAACCCGAAAACATGGCGTCCACGGGCGTCCAGTGTGGAGGCCATCACCGGCAACCCCAGCTCCCCAGGAGGCGGCGATCGGGGGTGGACTTCAGTTTATTTAAATTTAAGAGAGCCCATCTCACTCAATGGCTGCGTGCGGTTGGGCACACCTGTCATCCTTGCCAAATAGGAAGCATAAACAGGGGATCAACGTCCAGGCCAACCTGGGCTTAGGCACAAACTCCTTTCTCAAAACTACTCAGAGCAAAAGCGACAGAGTACCTGCCTGGCAAGCAGAACCTTGAGCTTGAATCCCAGAATCCCAGAACTACCCCGTGCCCTGCAAAGGGGGTGAACGGCAGAGCGGCACTCCCTCCCTTTCTCGCTCCCCCCCCCCCCCGATGGGGGGCGTCTCTGCCTTTTTTGATGGCTTCTGTCTCCACCAGCTCCCTCCTCCTCTCCTCCTCCTGTCCTCTGTCCCTTAACCAGACACTTGTCACTTGGTTTTGGACCCACCCTGAAGTGCAGAAGGAGCTCAGCTCACTCTTGAACTTCCTTCCCTCAGCAAAGGCTGTGTCCTCAAATTGCTTCATGATGGAAGGCGCCGGAGCCGGGGACCCAACTTTAAGGAGGGGTACAATGCGGCACAAGCCAAACGTGCTGAGAAATTCTCCCAGCTGGCGGTCCTGTGTTCTTTCTGGAAAGTTCCTTGGGCTGTTGGGGGGGCGGGGAGGGGAGCACCAGGCCCCCACAAGAAGCTTGAGATGAAGCGGTCAGAGCAGACGGGAGACCCAGACAGACCAGAGCCAAGTTCTATTGAAAGTGAGCTCGTTTTCAGTACAGACTGGGGTTTGAACCTCAGGTCTGCTCTGGGACAAGACCTCTGCCCTGAGTTTTTAAATGTGTTTGTTGAGGATGGGGTCTCCTTCCTGCCAGGCATGCATCTGAGTGGCGATCCACCTCCTTAGGTTTCACATCATCACTGGGACTACAGGCATGTACTGCTGGGTCCAGCTTCCGTTGGTGGAGATGGGGTCTCACAGACGTTTCTGCCTAGGCTAACCTGGAGCCACAATCCTCTGATCTCAGCTTCCCGGGTTGCCGGGATGACAGACGTGAGCCGTGGGTGCCCAGCTCTTAAAATTCACCCTTGTGTATTAATCTTCTCTGTCACGCCCGGAGACTGCATACAGTGTTACGTCCACTGTGCAGACGGGAGACCCGGCTAATTTGTGGGACAGCCAAGACCTGGACCCGCCGTGGCTGGAGCAGCACCGCGCTGTCCAGTACCCGTTCCGTGCCGGGCGCGGCCAGGCCGGGCAGCGGGGATTTGGGGGAGAAGGTGCATTAGGACAGGCAAGGGGAAGGGGCCCAAGGACAACGGCATAGCACCTCACGACCCGGAACCGTGGCTAAGGACCAGCTGCGTGAGCCGCGTGCTGGGCAGCGCTGCGGCGGACCCACGCTGCCCAGCACAGACGGCGTCCTGGCTGCGCAGGGCCGCGCAGCTGGCACAAGGCTCCGGGCACGTGTCAGTCCTGGAGTGTGGTCACCTTCATGGGGCGCTCTGTCCTCAATGGGAGAGCAAGGTGACAGACAGGAGCTGAGGGGGCCAGGGAAGGCTCCCTGGAGGAGGACTAGAACATTCCATCAGTCTCCTCTGTCTCAGTGAGCGGCTCTCACTCAGGGGCGGGCGTCCCCGAATGCCAGCGAGGGAGGAGAGCCTCATGGAACAGCCACAGCGCCCGCCAGCCCCCCACTCTGCAGACCTGCTGCCTCCGCCGGCCGGGGGTGTCCGGGGCTTGCGGGGGGCAGGGGGCGCAGGAGCCGGAGCAAGGACACACACACAGGACACAAGTTTAGACACAGCAAAAGGCAAATGTGATCCGACTCCCGACCGATCCCTGCTGGAAGAGGAAAAAGCCAGGCCGACGCAATCCTTGAGTGAGGAGGAATTAATTGAGATGGAAGTAACCGCCACAGGCAGTAATCGCTCAACAGGCAGCTCAGGCCGACCGGCTGGGGTGTGTGTGTGTGTGTGTGTGTGTGTGTGTGTATGTGTGTGTGTGTGTGTGTGTGTGTGTGTGTGTGTGTGTGTGTGTGACATACACAATGCCAGCAGAGAACAGGATGTCCCAATGTCCCAGGAAGGGAGGGAGATAGCCTGGGAGCTCAGTGATGGGTCCAGAGCCTAGAGCTGGGATGGCTTCGGTTTCCATGGAAACAGACTTGCCTACCTCCTGGGTATCTGCTGGGATGGTGAGATGGTTATTGCAAGGCCAGGTCCAGGTGTGCAGCCAGGGGACTCACACCCAGGGGACTCACACCCAGGGGACTCACACCCAGGCCCCAGGCTGGCTGAGGGACAGGGGGACTCCATCCTGCCAGCGTCTCCGCTTCCTCCTCACAAGCACCAGCACCGGCAACGCGCTTCAGCCTTTGCCACACGCATCGCCAGTAGACAAGAGCACCTCGTAGTTAAGGAAGGGTCTGGGCGCTGCGCCCATGCTGGCAGCCAGTCCTGCTGCTGCGCTGCCATCCATGGCTGTGTGATCCAAAGTTGTCTTTGAACATGAAGTCGCACAGTCCGGGGTCCTTGGTGCAGGGCCTTGGGCAGTGCGCAAAGCACCCAGAGACTTGATGTTGGGCCCAGAGACGGGCCCAGTGGCCTCAGTATGCCCAGCCCCCTCCTCCCTCCACACACCCCTCACACCTGGGGTCTTAGGGCCTGGCGACGTCCAGTTTGAATCCTGCTAGATCCCAACCGCTGCCGCCACGTGGCGAAGGGCGTGTTCCGCATGTCACTGACCATGTCACTTGTTGGTCCCATGGCTGGGGCCCCCGGCCTGGGCTGCCCTGGCCTCTCGCTTCCTGGGACCACATCTCCTGCTCCCGACTGGGATAAATACTCAGGCCACACTTCCGGTGCCCGGGCCGTGGCCCCCGGCTCTGGTGGCATCCTGAGGACACTGTCCCCAAGGGAAAGGGCAGCTACTCCCAGCTCTGGTGGGAGGGCTGCTGGCCCCAGGTCCTCTCTGCAGGCTCCCCGCTGGGCTCCTTCCCTGTCTCCCTGTGGCACGCTGGCTGCCCTGGCCACCCACACTGCGGGAGGCCATTCAGTCCCAGCTCTGTCTAGACAGCCGGCGTGCCAGCTACTGCCAGGCCTGGGCTGTGTGTGTGTGTGTGTGTGTGTGTGTGTGGTTGTTAATTACCCTGGAATGTCTGCTCCAGCCGCCACTGTAGAAATGTAGGTCATCCAGGAGGCGGGCAGCGGTCAGGACGCGGGGCCAGGCCGGCGGCGGCCGCATGGCATATCCAGGTCACCGCAGTCCGGGAGGCGGCCTGGCAGGAGAAGCCCCGAGCCGCAGTAGTGCATTCCACCCGGGTCCGCTCCCACCTCCCCCGGGCTTGTGGCTGTGCTGTCACAAAGGCCAGGCCAGGAATCCCACTGCAGACCTGAAACAAGATCTCTCACACAGCAAGCCTCTGTGGATCCAGCTTCCAGCAAGTTCCCCAGTACAGTCAGTGTCATTTCAGCCCCAGTAGCCCTAGGAGATGCTATTATTACCGCAGTATAACATCTCCACGTACTGCTCCAGGCAGGGAGGCCGAGGCTCCGAAAAGCCACCGGGCAATGAATAATTAAGCCACAGCTCTTGGGAACTGGCTGAGGCCAGGCTCAGCCGCTCAGCACCAGTCTGGAGTTGTTCTCCAGCCTCTCTCCACAGGGTTGTTCTGATTTCATAGATGAGGAAAATGAGGCACCGAAGAGACCAATCACAAAGAGAGTGGGAGTGGGACCTGGGCAGTCTGGTGGCAGGCAGGCTTTCAGGCCCGAGCCTCTGCCACTGTGGTGAACTGGTGAATTCCTGGCGCCGGCTGGAGTCAGAGGTGGACAAAGCCTGTGGTCCATCCTCACCTGCCTCTGGACTGCGGCTCCGTGGTCGCCTTCCCTGACACACCTGCAGAACGAGGGTCATTTCCAATCTTTTAAGGTGGAGTAGAGAGTGAAGAGGATCTCTGAGATTTATTTCATTGCATATATATATATATATATTTATAATCATTTTAGTAATCTCATATGCATTTCTTGGTGTGTGTGTGTGTGTGTATGTGTGTGTGTGTGTGTGTGTGTGTGTGTGTGTGTGTGCTGGTCCTAGGGTGTGAACTCAGGACCTGGGCGCTGTCCCTGAGCTTTTCTGTTCAAGGCTAGCACTTTACCAGTTCAGCCACTGCTCCCCTTCCCTCATATTTTAACACATTTTAGCAACTTGTATATATATGCAGCAATTCCAGCCAGGCCCTGGTGGCTCACGCCCGTAATCCTAGCTGTTCCGGAGGCTGTGATCGGCTGAGACCCACCCAAGTCCGTGAGAATCTTCTCTCCAATTAGCCAGCAAAAAGCTAGCGTGGAGCTGTGGCTCAGGTAAAAGAGCGCCAGCCTTGAGTGAAAAAGTTAAGCAAGAGCTCCAAGTTCCGAGTTCAAGCCTCACTCCTGCACTTAAACAAAAAGACAAAAAAGCCATTCCACAGTGTTTGTATTGGGGGGACTTCGTGGCACCTGAGGGCCAGGTCGGCCCTGAGGAAGACACACACGGTGAGGCAGTGAGCCCCGGTTTGGGCTTGGGCACTGGCTCGGGCGCGATGTGACCAAAGCCAAGGGCAGCGGAAAGACCAAGCTGGGCCTGGGGAGAGCGGATCCCATCCTCCCATGCTAGCAGGCTGGGTGACCTTGGGCGGGCCAGGCCACACCAAGCCCAGGACTTCTTCCTCAGCCTAGGGGAATTCTGGGTGGAATGTGGGAGAACGTGGGGTCTTGGTGCTCGGGTCCCAGGCTGAGCCAGGAGGTGCAGACAGCAGAGCCGTTGGGCGCAGACAGGAAGTTGGGGGGGGGGGGGGAGGCCTTTCCAGGCTGCCTGCGGAGCCCCGGCCGCCAGGCTCAGGGATTAATTGCCGATGGCAGTCCCATTAACCGCAGTGTGACCTCTGACGCGGGCTCTCCGGCGGCGTGGGCCGGGCGCATTCATGATGAGGTGCATGGATTCATTAGGAGACAATCACTTTCTCCAGCCCCCGTTTCCAGCTGGAAAAGCACCAGGCCTCCAGAGCTGCGTTGGTCCTGGGATGCACAAAGATAGCGGGCGGAGGGCCTGGGAGGGCCCCCTCTGGGAAGCCACAGGTGTGGGCAGAGGTGGGCGGACCCAGCGTGGGAGGGGAGCCAGAGAGGCCCGCTGTGATGAATGGAGGGGAGGGGGGGCTTCAGGGGTCCCAAGAGCCACGAGTGGCTCATTTGAAAGTCCCTAGGGCCTTGAAAATAAACTGGAGCCCACCGGGGCCTGACACCTCCAGGTGCTGGGCTGCACCACCTTCCTCAGAAGCTGTTCTAGAGCATTCCATTTTGTGGATGAGCAGACTGAGGCCCCAGACACACGGCCGACGTGCTACAGCCACCAGGATACTGGTTTGGGACGGAGCACTTGTCCAGCTATGGCGAACACCTAGGTGCTTTGTCTATCCTGAATCACTAAGTCCCCTGGGGCTCTGTGGGTCCCCACTCTGCAGCCAAGCTGTGTAGAGGTGAGGACTCGCCCCCAGATGCAGGGACCTTCCCAGACAGTGTGTGTCGGGGGGGATTACCCAGAAGATATGTCTGTCTGTCCTCCAAAACTGCCACTGAGGTGCAAAGACAGAAAACCTTGCACCGACCTGGGTCATCACTGAGAAAATTCAGGGAGCAGTCGGCATGCTCCACGTACAGAACCGGTGAATCTGTCCACGGGGCTCCCAGAGTTCTTCCTCCATCCAACAGCCCACGGCCTCTGCCCCGACCTGGTCCCCACCTATCAGTTGCCGGGTAAAATGCAGGATGCTTGGCTCAACCTGAATCTCACTCTAAAAGCAAAGAATTTATTTTTATTGTCAGTTTGCCCTGTGAAGCATTTGGATGTACGGAGGTTAAACATTTCGTGTTCTCAGGCCTTCTGTGTTCTCTGCGCGCTGTACCACGTGGCCGTGGAGGAGGAGCTTGGGGACGCTGGCCACGGATCTGATTAGCATTTGTTGGCGGGCAATCGTCGGGGGAGGGCGGACAGGCTTTGTGCTGAATCCCCGGCGTCCACCATCTTGTCTGCACTTCTACAGGTGGAACCCTAAAGTGAACTCTAATCCTGGAATGGAGTCAGGGGGGCTCAGGGGGGGCCTCACCTTCCCAGAGACAAGTCATCAAGCACTGCACCTCACTGCTCTGCCTGCTGCAGAGAACAGCAGTGGCCTGAACAGAGGTGGGATTCCCGCTTCCTGCCTGCCTGTGTGTTCTGGACCTGTTACCAGGGGATGGACCTCTCCTTCCCATACCTGACTTACACTGAGACTTTGATATTTTCAATTCATAGTCTATGTCAGCATATAAAGCTTATTTTCCTACCCAGATGAGCTCCCGGCAAGGCCAGGCATGCTCCAGCAGCGCACAGGAGCCTTGACTTTGCTCATGAAATGAGATAGGGTCCTATATCCCTCCTGGTCTCCAGAGAAAGGGGAAAAAAAAAAAAAATCTGCTCCTAGCCACACCCACATCTGTCTCTGGCCACACCCCTACCGTGCCTGACCACACCCCTATTGGGCTTGGCCACACCCATATCCATTCCAGAGTACCTCACTGGGTCCTGGTCATAGCCCATCTGTTTCTGACCACACCCCCATGGGGTCCTGGCCACACCCACATCCACTCCTGACCTCATCCTCATCTGGTTCTGGTCTTGATGGTTCCTCTACCTGGGTCCCAGGATGGTCATTTCTAGTACACAGAGCTACCCACGGGCCAGCTGCCATGCGGTGACACCTGGAGGAGTCTGGCTTACTGGCAGGCCTGGTTCACAGGCAGCCCAGCGGCTGTGGTGCTCCAGGGCTGGCGGCCAGCTCGGCTGCTCCTCCCGCAGGTGGTGGTGCTGGGTGTCCTTTCAGTCCCTGGCCTGGGGAGGGGGGCGGGGGGACAGAGGATGACCAGGAGACATTGCTTCTAGTTACTCTCCAAAACCAGCCCTCTGCAACCCAAACTTCAGGCTCAGCATGGCTCCCACGGCTGCCCAGCTCTCCCACACTGACTCCAGTTTGCAGAGAGACATCGTCACAGGGGTAAAGCTGATGCCACCGTCTTGCAGATCCCTGGGGACGGCTGGCTTTGGTTTATGGCCACCTACTGGGGTCATGATCCAGGCAGCCTCAGTTATTCTTTAATAAATTCAGGTCCTCTCTCTGTACCTGGTGCATAGCCCCAGGGTCCTACGGAGTGAGAGAGGCACTCTTCCCGCCCTGGAGCGGTCCCAGGCAGCCATCGGGCCACCCAGGGCACAATGGCCACTTTGAAAAGACCAGGGAGAGGGGCAGACCTGGCTGCTTCCTTCCTGTTGGGCTCAGCTCATGAGCAGAGGAGACGCCGGCACCCGTGGGGGCAACACCATGCTGATGGTGCACACACAGAGCCCGACCCCACCCCACACCAAGAACAGTGGGTGGGCCTGCTCTTCAGCCTCCTCGGTGGCCCTGGACCTGGGGTCCAGTCCAAGGACAAGCAGACCACTGTCCCCACCACCTGGTTCGACTGCTACCCAGGGCCTCCGCTGAGCCTCCGGAGCCCGAGTGGGGACAGAGTGAGGCTCTGGGCCCTGGGCCCCTCCTCTGCCCGTCACCTGCCCTTGGTGGCTAAGTATGGGCTCCACTCCTTGAAGGGAGAAGTTTGTAATTTGTGGCTCAGTGCCCTTGATTGTCTCATTTGTGCTCAAAGCGCAGGGTGCCAGGCAAACAGGGCTTGAGGGGAAAGGCCTCCCCCCTCCGCCCCGGCATTTCTCCCAGCCCTGGGGCTCCTGGACACCCAGCTTCTGGGAGCAGGGGCGGCGTGAAGGGCAGGCTCCACGGCGGCCACCACCGGCTTTCATTTCTGTTCCAGTCTCTTGGTGGTCTTAAGAAGTGGCCCACATTTAGCTGTCGGGACTTAAAACTGGTGTTTCTGATCCCAGACAGAAGGTCCACCATGCCCCTGTGGACGCGGGCACACGGGGGGACTGCACTGGCGGCTTCCTCTCGCACGGGGCTTCCAGGGCAGGCCTCCAGGAGCCGCGGCCCGGGCTGTGGGGAGGGGGCACTGTTTGGCGCTGGCATCAGCGTATGAGCAGCACTGGGCCCCTTTTCTGGGCACTTTCCCATCGTCATTCTCGCTGGTCTGGACCGAGTGGGAGGGAGAACTGAGGGTCGTGGGGAGGACTTAGAATCAGGGTTTCGCCTCTGTTTGGGCATTGTGAGAAGGCGGGTGTTCACCATGGAAAGGGGGTGCAGTTTAGATAGCGCTATTTGGAAAAGCCACATAAGGACCACTCGGGGAGAGGCCTCATGTTCCCTCCAGGGAAGCCCCGTACACACTCTGACCAGCAACTCTGGCCTCTCCCTCTCCCTCTCTCCTCTCCCCGCCCCTCTCTGCCTGAGACCAGGACTCGCATTCAGTACCTGACACTGGTGCTGTCCACCTGAGCCACTCCTCCAGACTCTCTGGTGTCTTTCTCAATGCAGCTTTAGGACAAGAAATATTTACTCAAGGGCAGTGGGTGGTCATGTACTGGATGAGGGTTGTAAGGAGGCAAAATTGAAGTGACCGGAGTGGGCTCATTTGGGTAACTGATGTATTATTATTATTATTGTTGTTGTTGTTGCTATTATGATTGGTGGTAGTAGTGGGGATTGAACTCAGGGCCTTACAGTTGCTTAGCAGATGCTCTATCCCTTGAGCCACTCTGCCAGCCCCCTTTTATTTTCAGATGGGGTCTGGCTTTATGCGTCAGCCAGTCTGGACTGGGAGCCTCCTATCTGTGTTTGCTTTTGTTGCTGAAATGACAGGTGTGGGTCACTGTGGCCAGCCACTGTGCTTCTCCTGAAGCTGGGAATGACAGGCGTGTGCTACAGCTCTAGTCACCGATTGAGATGGAGTCTCACAAGCTGTTACACCGAGGATCTCCTTGAACACCGTCCTGATCTCCATCTTCCCAGAGGCTAGAACCACTCATCCTTGCTCGTTAACTGATCTATTTTTATTGTAGGAACAAACCTAAGAGCATAGGGACGTGTTAACATATAGATACGTGAAAATGAGCAGGTTAGGAACTGCCACGTGGCCTGTGTTAACATTATGAGAAAGCGGGTGCTTAAATGTGCATCTGGAAAGGGGAGGAGCACCGACTGACAAGTATTTTCAAGTTGTTGGTGGTGGTGGTGGGCTATGCTCCCTCCCTCCCCCTTTCCTTTCTTCCCGAGCCCCACTCCCCCGCACAGTTGGCAAGGCAGCCTCGCCAGCCGCCAGCCAGGATTGGGTCAGGGGACTCTCTACCCACCCGCCCCCACCCACCCCTGGGGTCCTGTGGAGGAGCAGTAACATATATGGAAAGGGCAGTAAGGCCGTGGAAATCTACGTCCACAGCGGGGCCATCCGCAGCTTCGGTCTGAGCTCTCCGGCCCCAGCCAGCTCTCAGTGGACGGAGCATTGCTGCTAAACATCTGGAGCTCAGCAGTGAATCCATCTGGTCTCAGGCTTTCTTATTGTTGCTGTTGTGAGACTCATTATTGCTGCTTCAATGCCATTGCTGTTGTAGATCTATTTAGGTGGCTTATAACCTTTCAGTTCAATTTTTGGTAGATCAAGTGCATCTGCAAATATAGACCTTTCTTCTCGATTTTCCAGGTTATTAATATAGGTTTTCAAAGTATTCCCTCATGATCGGAACGTCCGTGATTTGTGTGATTTCCCCATTTTCATCTCTTATTTACTTTGGTTTTTTTTCTTCTCCTTTTCATCAGATTGGCAACAGGTCCACACTCTCATTTATCTTTTCAAAGAACCTTTTGTTGTTGTTGTTTCATTGCTTCTTGGAATAAAATCTTATAGTCTGAATTTCATTAATTTCTACCCTAGTCTTTACTTCTTTTCATCTTTTAATTTTGGACTTGGCCAATTCTTGTTTATCTAGAAGCTGAGATGCATCATTAGGCTGTATATTTGAAAACATTTTAAAAATACAGGCTCTCATAACTATAAGCATTCCTCTCCGCACTGCCTTTGTTATATCCCAAAGGTGCTAGTAGATTTGTATTCAATTCCAGGAACTTCTGGATTTCCTTCCCTCTCCCTATTTCTTTAAATGACCAACTGGTCATTCAACAATGTATTATTGTTCAGTCTCTCTATGTGTTTGCATATTTTCTATAGTTCCTGCTGAGTTTCATTTTAATTCTAGCATGGGCTGATAGAATGCAGGGAAACAATTTAATTTTCTTACATTTGTTAAGACTTTATTCTGAACTGGGATCTATTTTGGAGAAAGTTCCATAGGCTGCTGAAAAGAATGTGTATTGTACAGCTGTTAGATGAAACCCTCTGCGGATGTCTGCCGGGTGATTTTGGTCTGCAGTGCTATTTCACTCTGATGTTTCTTTGCTAGCTTTCTGGTCAGATGACCTGCCTGTTGGTGAGAGTGGGGTACTGACGTCTCCTCCTCTTACTGTGTGGGGTTCTGACTATGCATGCAAGTCCAGTAGTGTGTGTTTGATGAAGTTGAGTGTGACAACATTTGGAGCATTAGCAGTGATCACTTCCTCTTAGTGGACTGTTCCCTTTATTCATATGAAGTGACCTCCCAACTTTGTCTCTTCTGAGTGATTTGGTTTGAAACCTATCACATGTGAGTATAGCTATGCCTGCCTGCATTCATGATCTGTTTGCTGGATGGAACTTTATCCAGTTTCTTCTCTAAGCCTATTGTTGTTTCTGTCAGTAAGATGCACTTCTTGTCAGCAACAAATGGCTCGATTGTGCTTCCTCATCCAATGCAACATTCTAGGTTTTTTGGATGGAGACCTGAGATCATCATTTGCTGTTTTTGTTGAAAGGTATGTAGTAACACCTGTCGTTTTGTTGTTTTTGTAGTTTTGATTTTCCCCCCTACATTTCAGTTGCTTGTTTGCTCACTTGGTGGGATTTCTTTTCCCCCTATTTTTATGGTCACATTTGTCTTCCTTTTCTCTTATAGGATTCTTTTGAGTATCTTCTGTCAGACTGGTTTAGTGGTCATAAAGTGCTTCAGTTTTTGTTGACCACGGCAAGTTGTGAATGATAGATTTGCTGGGTATAATAATACAGATGTTTATTTTCAGTGCTTGAATGATGCCATTCACTCTCCTTCTTTGTAAGGAGATAAATCTTTCCTTTCTGGTGAGAAATCTGCTGTCAATTGGATGGGCTGACCATCGTATGCAACTTCCCTCTTCCCTCTTAGAGATTTCAGTGTGCACTTCTTGTTCCACACTCATTTTAATGATGATGTGTCTTGGGTGATTATTTTCTGGTCTGGTCTGTTGGATGTCCTCTATGTTTCCTGCACCCAAATGGCTGCTTCTTTCTCAAGATTTGGGGGACATTCCTCAGATTATTTTATTCAGCCTGTTTTCACTTCTTCCTTCTATGCCCATGCTTCTAAACTTTGTTCCCTTCATGGTAGCCCTGTAGTTTTGCATACTCCACACAGACTTCTTTTTTCTTTTTCTCCTCCCTTGGATCATTCTAATACATTTACATCACTAAGATATTCGGTCTCTGATTTGACCCACTCTGCTGGAAGACTGTTAACAATGTCATTAATTTGACTTATTGAGTTTTTCATTTCCTGAATTTCAGTTTGATTCTTTTTGAGTTCTCAATCTTTATTGAAACCCTCTTTCATATTCTGCAATGTCTTGCTAATTTCATCCAGTTGTTTATTTGTATCCTTTTAGTACTTATACAATTTTGGTTTGTGTGCATACACACATACATGTGTGCACACATGCTGGTACTGGGGCTTGAACTCAGGGCCTGGGCTGTCCCTGAGCTTTTTTTGCTTAAGGCTAGCACTCTACTACTTGAGCCACAGTTCCACTTCCAGCTTTTTGGTGGTTAATTAGAGTTCAGAGTCTCACAGACTTTTCCTGCCTGGACTGTTTTCAAACTATAATCCTCATATCTCAGCCTCCTGAGTAACCAGCATTACAGATGTGAGCCATTGGTGCATGGCTTATTAAAGTTTTTATACATGTCTCTTTCATTTCTCTGACCATTCTTATAATCATGCTTTTGTGTTCTTTGTCTGGACTGTCTTCTTCTCTACCCTTAACATCTATAGCGTGGGGTTGTTGACCTTCGTCTGTCCCTATTTGTGCCCCTATGTTGAGACATGCACATCTGGTGAGGTGTTTGGATCTCTGCAGTGTCACTGTCAGCACCACGCTGCTCAGGCAGGGCTGTGCAGCGGCTGGTGGGGCAGGAATGGGGAACACTTTCATAGCCAAGCTTTGCCACGTGCTCAGGGCACCTGGCCTGGTCTCCCAGCACTCCTTGGATAGAGAACAAGCTGAGGTCACCCTATGTCTTTGTTTGGGGCTGGTGCTGTCAATGAGTTGCAGGAGGGGCTGGTTAAGGCTCCAGTGCCTGCAGCTGTGCTGCTGCTCCTCTAGAAACTTCTCTTCTCCGTGTCCCAGAAGTCATTGCTTCACATGGAGCCAGTCCAAGTCCTGCTTGCTGCTGGGTCCCCTGACTGTACCCCTTCGGGGCACAGATGGGCTGCCTGCCAGATGTTCCCCTTGTGTTTCCGAGAGTGGGAGGAGCATACTACACTGAGGTGGGGCCTTGCAACCACCAGTGGTGGCGGCTGAGGTCTCCACGTTGGCTCCTGCGTTAGCTCCTTCAGACCCACCTAGCAGCCATCATCCTGCAGTGAGGTGGAGGTGGGGGAGTATCATGTGAGCCCCATTCCTCCACTCTAATGCTCAGTCTCTGCTCCTGTGCTCAGTGCTCTGTTCCTGTTCTTAGTGCCCAGTTCCTGTGATTAGTACGCCATTTCTGTGCCTAGTGAACCTTTCCTGTACTGAGGCAGCCTGGTAGCAATCCCTCACAGCCCAGACAGCTCTGAGGTGCTCAGCCAGGTTGGTACTATTTCTGTTGTTCTCCTCAGGCTCACACTGGCACCACCAGCCCCTGGCCCTTTGCTGCCTGGGCTCCTGGTACTGCCTGCCTGTGTCTAACCCCCACCTCTCCAGGGCCACTTCTCATTGTCTCTTTATTGACCTCCATGTCTATGCTGGCTGGCTAGGCAATGCCATAGGCTGCTAGCGAGGGGAGAATGGGGACGGGGCTCTCTGGCAGCTCCTGGAATCTGGGCTCTCCAGCCACCCAGGTGAGTTCTCAGGTTTCCGAGGAGAAGCCTTTCTTGCCAGCATGGTGGGCCTGCCACCCGCTGCCCTGGCTCTCACTGGCAGCCTTCATCCTGCTTGAGTGAAAGCTGCTCCTGCTCGCTGCCAGCCTCGGGTGGCATTCTCCCTGCATGTCATGGCTGGGTCACCAGCAGTTCCTACACGTTAGCTTCTCTCCAATCCCCCGCGCCTGCCCCCCTGCTCCCACTGTGGATGGCTGAGAGTGGAAGGGAGGCTGAGCCGGTGGGTGTGCTGGGAAGGACCGCCAGAGGCTTAAGGAGGGGCAGGGCAAGCCCTTGACCCGGGCAGGGCAGGACAAGCTGCTGCGTGGCTGCAGCCACGTCGAGCAGGAGCTCACAGGTCTGGGCTGACGGCTTCCACATGGCTGCTCCTCAGTCCGGTCTCATCTAGTGCTGCATGGTCCCAGACCACGCCTGCCTCCTTGGAGCCCTTTATCCTCTGGCTGCTGGAAGCCTGTAGGGGTGACACAGAGCTGCCTGGACAGAAGCCACATCCTGCCTGGAACAGCTAGGATCAGACTGCAGCTCAGGAGACTGGAGAGAGAATCTTCTGGTAATGTGGAAGAGGCACACAGCTGCACTGCAGTTCCTCTGGAAGTGTCTCCAGGAAGGAACCAGTACGAAGAAAGGGGTGCAACTGGCATCCTGACACCGCTTTGCTCAGTTTCTTCCTCTGTGGGGCCAGCGGAGGAGAAGGCGGCCCCACCAAGGCCTTGGCTGAGCCCCGGGCCGTTGGTGATGCCCTGTGCAAAGGGCCAGCGAGCTCATGCTGCCACCCGACCCCAGAAACTGAGATGGAGCATGTATTGCTAAAAGCCAGTCTGTTCATCTGTAGAAAAACAATGCAGTTGTGATTAGTAAGAATGGATGTAAAGTTTGCATTGCAACAGTAGATAGTCAGCGGATGTGTCACCGTTATATCCCCCTGTTCATCCTAATCATCAGCCATCTACCCACGCTTCCATCAGCACACCTACCCTCTCATTCTTCATCTGTCCACTCCCGCATCCA
The DNA here is from genome assembly GCF_019054845.1 of Dipodomys spectabilis. Lineage (NCBI taxonomy): Eukaryota > Metazoa > Chordata > Mammalia > Rodentia > Heteromyidae > Dipodomys > Dipodomys spectabilis. Next base: position 4,184,098 of record NW_024870917.1, on the reverse strand, counting down.
TCTGTTCATCCATTCATCTATTCATCATCCACCCATCCATTCCACCCATCATCCATCTACTGGCTACACACCCGCCCGCCCGCCCACCACCCCTCCTGTAGAGCAAGGGTTTCTGCGTGGAAGTCTGGTATCCTGCGGAGCTGTGGGTGTTCTGGCCAGCCTACATCCAGTTGTAGGAGTCTGTCTTGGGAGTCTCTTCATCTACAGACTTAGTAGTAGACAGCAAGCTAGCTTTGAGAAAGTGCTGAGCTCTTCCCAGCATAATGTGTGTGAGAGAGTGTGTGTATGTGTATACACATTCAAGATAGCCAGGCTTGGCCAGGCGAGACCTCCATCCATTCACCCTAGGTGGCTTCAGATACAAGCGGCCACCAAGGAGGAAGCAGGGAACTTCTGCAGCTCCCTGGCTGGCCATTGGGGTACAGATACTCCACAGCAAAGGCAAGACGCTCTAGGTACAACTTAGCCAAAATGAGGTCCCTCGCACACACAAACATTTTAGTCAGAGTGACAATTTACTCAAACAATTTGACAATGCTGACGCATGCTGAGCAGATAGGCTGGGGTGGGGCCAGTTGGTGAGCGGGAGGTGGAGGGGCACCCCAGGCAGGAGGCTGGAGACCCAGACTTTGCCTGGTGGAGGGCAAAGGAGAAGATGATCCCTCCCATCAGGAGGGATGGATGATCCCTCCATTTCAGGTGAGCTCCTGAAATCACCCAGCCCCCCTGGTGGCACCTGCCAGGGCTTCAAATGGTTTAATGTCTCCGAGATGAGGGCTTGAGGGGGTGGCTGGGGGGGAGGAGCACAGTTCCCTCTTCGCTTGTGTAGAGAAAGTTTTCTGAGTGTGCAAAGCTGCGGCGCTGTGTGGGCTGTCACGCACTGCATGTGCGCATGCATGTGCCTGTGTACGCATGTGTAGCCTCATCCACGGTCATCTTCTGCCTTTTGATCTGGAGTCCAGAGCTGTCTGAGGCTAGCCCAGAAGCAGGCTGTAAGCAGAGGACATGGATAGCATGGTTTGTCGGGAGGTGAGACTCAGACGCTGCTGAAGAAGTGTGAAGACGGCAGCAGACATGGGGGTGTCGGTGCTGAGTGTGAAGTCGCTACCTCACTGTGGACTTACTGAAGTGTCCCAGACGTCAGGCGGCTCAGACGTGAGAGGAAGCTTTGCAATAGTCCAGGCCCAGCCCAGGGCCTCCCTCCTCCTCCCCCCACCCCCCGCCCCAGCCCAAGTTCTTAACCCCACCGTGTGCATCTCCCCAACACTGAGTTGGAGAGGAAGAGCAGCAGGTGGCCTTGCGTGGGAGCGACATAGTTTTCTCTTCCTTAATGACAAGTTCATTGCAAAAGACCAGGAATGACTACGGTGCCCAGGGCGCGGGCCGCGGTCTGAAGCTAGACAAGCAGCTGCCCACCACCTCCTGGAGGGGGTTCCTGAGTGTGGATTCTTCTTGATTCAGCTCTCCGTACACGCGTGTCACTCCTTCTCCCCCGCCCCGTGCCAGTGCAGTGGTTGTAGTTTAATTTAATCACCCACTGAGTTTCCAAAATTAATTTCCTGTTGGAAATAAATATTGTATGATGAATTATAAACCAGACCAAGCAGTCGCTTACAGACAATCCATGAATGAGCGTTTCGGTGGTTGTGATGCATGGATGGAAGAGGGAAGGGACAAGGGGAGGTTGGCCCAGGGACACGTCACCCGCAGTGACCGCCGGGCGAGGGGGATGCCCAGCCTCTCTGCTGTGTCACATGGTGCTGTTGGATTGGCTCTGGGTGAGCACCCACGGCGCGAGGGCCTCAGGGGACCGTGGATGAGCAGCAAGGCCCAGACCCAGGACTTCAGGCCTCCTGGGACGTCCCACAGGAAGCAGCAGCCGTGGGAAGCGTGCTCACAGGGAGCTTGTGGCTCCCTGTCGAGTGTTGTGCATTCACTTCCGTGACCTTCACAAGGGCCCTGCACGGGAGGTTCTAGTTCTAACATTCGTACGGGATCATGGGTGAGGAAACTGAGGCAAAGAGACCCCCCCATTGCCAGCCAAAGCAGATACATCAGCAGATGGCAGAGCCCCCTCTCCTCACCACCACCCCTCCTCTCCCAGGCTGGGCCCCACACCCATGCTCTTTCCCATGACCACCTGGGGCAGCCTCACCCCCTGTGGAGTGGACTGCTCGGAAGCTTTCCTGCCATAGAGGGCTCTCCTCCCAAGCACGCGGGGCCAGCACGGCTCCATGGCCGTGGCCAGCTGTGGCTGGGACAGTTGCGTGGAACCTCTGGCTTTCCTGACTCCGGGAGCACAAATCCCCTTTGCTCTGCGCCTTTCACCTGGCCCCGTGCCTGCTCTCCTGGGTACACAGAAACTGAAGCAAATATTTACCTGCCACAGACTTGGCTCAGGCCCGGCACAAGGCCTTCTTCAATGTTGACAGGGAAATGCCACCGCTGAGCTCAGCTGGCACCATACCCCGAGTTCACAGGGCTGGAACAGCAGCCAGGGCTGTGGCCGGGGGTCGTGGAGTTGGTGACACGGTGGTGGGTATGGGTCGTCAGTGGTGATGAGTGACACCAATCATACCCCAGTTTCCGGTGAGTTTAGTGCTTTGGTTGAAGCTTCATACAAAGCTCCACGCGTCACACTGGCACATCTGAAAACATCCTGTTGAAGGCTTGAGGTATGGTAAAATATGTGTAAGATAACAGTTCATCTTTGTTTGTTGGTACTGGGCCTGGTGCTTGAACTCAGACCCTGAGCTTTTGTGCTCAAGACTAGCTCTCTACCCCCTTGAGCCACAGCTCCACATCTGGCTTTCTTAGTGGTTCATTGGATAGGAGAGTCTCACAGACTTTCCTGCATGGGCTGGCTTTGGACTATGATCCTCAGACCTCAGTCTCCTGAGTAGCTGGGATTATAGGCATGAGCCACCAGCACAAGACACAATTTATCTTTTGAAGTAGACAGTGTGGTCACCCCCTGGCCCATTCACCTTGCTGTGCGATGCTGTGTCCATCCACAGAAGTGTTTAACATCTCAAACTCAAACAATGGGTTTCCATTACACTCCCAGCCCCCAGCCCCAGCCCTACAGCCCCAGTCCGACTTTCTGCCCACCACTCTGAAGCCCCCATGTAAGGGGAATGACATGGTGCCCCACTTTTGTGACTGGCCATCCTCAGCAGCATGACCCTCAAGGTTCAACCAGATGGTGTGGCCTGCAGCCCTCTCTGCTGGCAGATGTGGTCGAGATGCCCCAGCCATGATGATTCACGCAGCGTCATGGAAATGGTCTGCTTGTTAAGGGACCAAACAGCATCATCCTGGTCCATTTCAGTGGGCAGGGGCTCCATTCTTGAAGGGTGAATGAGCAGAGGGAACTGTGTGCCAAGTGTCCTAACTCTGGGTTACATCAACATGAAGGGGACAAACAAAACAGGTTGAGGAGTCTCTAAAATGTTGGGCTTCCAGTCCCCTGCTTTATTTCCGACGCTCTGGTCTCCCTGGGCCTGCTGTGGGGCTCTCTGCTTTGTGAGCAGTGCTCTCTGGACTCTCTACAAGGCCCCAGCAGGCAGCGAGCCCTCACTCATGGCTGGCCACCAGTGGCGGGCTTGCTTCTGCTCTGGTCCTGTCCCAGCAGAGCTCCTGAGCTCAAGGAGGAGCATTCCAGAGGGGGGACAGAATTGTGCTCACAGGCTCCTACAGGCCTGGCTGGCTCCTGGTGGCCCTGAGCTCTGCTAATGTGCGGCTTCTGGAAAGTTCTGCCCTCTACTGTGCTCTGACTTGGGAGGGAGGGAGGGGCTCACTGGCTCTCTACATCAGCTCTCCTCAGCACATCCAACGGCTGCCTGGCCGGTCACCCAAGGACACAGCCCTGGCTGCGCCCTGCAGTTTAATCATCTCCCCATGAGAACCTTCTGTGAGCCAAAGGCTGAGGGCCAGTGGATTCGGTTAGTATTGAGGTTTGTACAGCAAATAAAAATCAAGAGACATAGCTTGGCGCCAGTGGCTCTGTTATGCAGGAATTTGATCACGAGATACAGAGAAGACACACTTTGAGGGGTTGAATTGGGAGTCTATTACAAAGCCAGCGACTATGAATGGACTCATATCCCCCAAAAACTTGCAGCTTGGAATACCCTTAACACAGTTAGGAAACTGAGCCACCAGGCTAGTAAAGAAAGAACAGAAAACAATCTCAACAAACCAGATCAACTCTAATGGAAAGTTGAAGAGGGACACCATAGTGACTTGAAGAGAGTCAGGAGGTAAGAGGCCAGAGTTCATGGTACAGGTCTGACAGGTCTGGGAACTTATTGTCCAAGTCCTTACCCATCTGCTTTCAGGCATTCAGCCTGCCTATCACCTGGAGGAAGGGGTGGGGAAGTGGATTTCAAAAGTCCTCATCATCCACAAAGATGTCAAGATGGCGCCAGTTAGACCCAGTATCGTATTTCAGTTCATGCCTGTAATCCTAGCCACTCAGGAGGCTGAGATCAGAAGACTGTGGTTTGAAACCAACCCAGGAAGGAAAGTTCATGAGACTATATCTCCAAAATAACCAGCAAATTGGCTGGAAAGGAGGCTCAGTGGTAGAATGCTTGCCTTGCATGATGAGGCCCTGGGTTCGATTCCTCAGCACCACATAAGCAGAAAAAGCCCGAAGTATCAGGTGGCTCAAGTGGTAGAGTACAAGCCTTGAGCTGAAGAGCTGAGGGACAGCGTCCAGGTCCAGAGTTCAGGCCCCATGGCAAAAAAAAAAAAAATAGCAAAAAAGCAAGCCTAGAGGCATGCCTTAAGCACTGGAGCACCAGTCATAAGAAAGCTGTACAGCTCCCTTGTGTGCAAGGGCTGCTTGGAAATCTTTAGCTTGGGTTGCCAAAAGTCCAACCTGACTTCCTGTTGCATGGCATCCTTTCCCCTGAGTCCTTGTAATACTTCCTGTCACACGGCCTTCTTTCTCCCCTGTCCTTGTATCACATGGCATGCTTCCCCCTGTATCCCTGTATTTCTGTGTCCCTCTCCTCTTCTAATGATGCCAGTCACTGAATTTAGGCCCCCATCTAATTTTTGTAATCTCAACTCTACCAATGCCATCTGCACACCCTATTTCCAAGCTGAGGTACTGGATAGCCATTTATTTGGGGGGGGGGTACCATTCAGCTCAGAGAAATTTCTTTTGTGCCTAGAGCTTTTCAGACTTTCTGTCTCCCCACCTCCTAGCCATCTGGGAGGAGGGGCAGGGACGAGAGGGTGAGATGGCCAGGAAGGGGGGGGGGAGGAATAACTTAAGACCATGCAATGTCAGATGGCTGTCCCTCCAACACCTCCAGGTGCCCATCATGAGCTCCGCACATCTGCCACTCAGCACAGCTGTGTCCTTCTGGGCTCACTGGGCAGGGGGAAGGCTTAAGGCAACAACATGTTGAAAACAGACGCAAACAATGGAAGAGTAAGCTCCCCACTTCATGCCCAGCCTGGCCTGGGTATGCAGAGGCCGTGGGGCTCTGTGGACCTCTCTGGTGACCTGCTGCAATCTCCTTCCTGGAGTCACTAAAAGGCAGAAGGAGAGGAACATTCATGAAGGTGGAGACAGTGGTTCAAGAGTGACCTCACCCAGCCATGCAGGCTGATTCACTGGCACTTCACTTGCATTCCTGTGGGCTGAGGCTGAAGCTCACAGCTCCCAACACCACGCAATAAGGAGAAGGAATTGGTGGATGGGACAGGCAAGTGGATGTCGTGCCGTCAGCCCTCCCAGATGCACACAGTGCCATGGGGGCTCTTCCCGGATGGCATACGGGAGCCAGAGTCCTGGGAGAGGCTGGGCAGACAGTGAGGGCCAGCAAGGACAAGGTCAATGCTACCGCCAGCCTCCTCCTGATTCCCCAGGGAGTGCCTCCCAGGCAAAGCACAGCACCAAGGCTCCTTCAAGACAGCCAGTCACAGGCTGTGGGTGCTCCTGGAGTGGACAGGGTGGGTCTCCTGGTCAAGGACACTTGTCCAGAGACAGGACCACTGTGGACCTTTCAAAGGAGCAGTATTGGGTACACCAGCCCCACCCCCACCCCAGGGAGGAAATGTTGACTCACAGCTTTGGCCGGTTTCTATGGTGTTGACAGGCCAGATAGGCCTGTGAGGGGCTGGGGGATGGGGTAGGGCCTCAACTCAATCTGACCCCCCCCCTCCCCACACCCCCATGTCTGCTAGCAGATGATTCCTGCTGCCTCCCCTGGGGCTTCCCAGCCAGACTTCCTGCTTCCTCTCCCCTGGTGGTGTTTCCTCCCCCGTGGGCAAAGTGTCTTTCTCAGACAGGGCTGTGAAATGCTAACCCCTCGCCTTCTCCCTCTGCCCACAGGATAGGATCACCATCTTCCTTATGACCCCTGAAACTTGACCAGTGTACACTGACTGCCCTGATTGCTCTTCCTGACCTTGGAGGCTTGGTCCTTTTTCATGGCCAGGCCTCTGCCTCTCCCCACAGGGTCCTGTGCACTCAGGGTACCTGGATTCTCCCTGGGGGGGGGGGGGAAGGGGGGCGGTGGCGCTGTGTGAGCCTGGATGCATGCACCCTTGTCTCTGGTGCAGCTTGTGGCCCATCTTCCTTGGAGATGCTAGAAATAAAGCCAGTGGCAGCCCATTTCCAAGACCAGAGATTTGATGCCCAGTGGAAACGTGCCGGGAGCTTGCTGGCACAGCAATTTGCACACATGACAAAGTTCATGCATCGGGACACCTGTAGGCAAACAGGACCCACAAGAAGGGGGTCGTTAGCAAGGGAGGAACAGACCATGGTGAAATGAGAAAATGGGTAGAAACTGTGCCGGGAAGCACTTACCCAGAAGGGCCTCCCCGCCCAGAACAACAAAGATGAGGGAAGCAGCACGCTGGCTTCTAAAATTCAACCAATCTCAAAAGGCGTGTGTGTGCGAATCCCCCCAGTAGGAAGTAACGTGACTTGGGCCATGTCCCACAGAACTCTGCCAAGGAGGACCTGGGGATCCCTAGGTTGAAATCCCTTGTTGTAATCATAGAGCGCATGCCCGCCATCTGACAGGCTTGCAAGACCACCACAGCTGTGTGGCTCGTGCCGGGCTTTGTGTCTCCAAGTCCATCCTGAGCTTGGGTCAGGGAGGGTGCTGGGTCCTGCAGAACTGAGTCTAGCCTCTGAGCTTGGGCGGGGAGTGCTTCTCACAAAGGTAGAGGCTGTGTGGGGCTGTGTATGGGGGGGGGGGGGCTGACATCAGGCTGCATCAGCTGGTCCCATGGCTCACCCGTGACCCACCGGTGGTGGGTGATGGGGTAACAGACGCCCTCGTCCATCTCCCTCCCAGAGCGCATGCCTGTGGCTCCAGCGCTGTCCCTGGCAGAGCCACTATACCAGCCGCCATCTCTTACGCAGCCCCTCACGGCATGGTGCTGTGGGTGTGGGGACCAAGCAGGACCCTATTTTAGAGGAAAGGGAGCAGAAGAGGGTTGGGAGGTGAAATGGAGCCTGCCGGCCTGAGGGCTGCCCAGTAATGGTTATTCTGCAAGTGCTATCGGGAGCAGTCCACCCGTGTGCCCATGTGGCGGGTCAGGTCCCTGCAGAACGCCCCCTTTGGCTATGCGTTTGCCTCCTTTCTCCCCTACCCCGCCATCCCCATCGGTAAGCAGTGGCCCTGTCCTGGGGTGGGCCCCCCCCAATCCGGCCCCACGCTCCATCCTGGCAGGAAGAGGCAGGTGCCAGCCCACCCACGGTCAGGTCTTGGGGGAGTCTTTGTGCTTGATTTGCAGCTCAACTTCTGGGTAGTGAAGAGTTGGGGTCGTGCCCAAGAGAGCATCCACGCATCCCCAGGGGCTGCGGGTGTGGCCAGGGAGTGTGTGCTGACCATCTGGCCCACAGGAGGACCTGTGCTGAGCCTCATCTCCCAAGGACCAGAGGCAAAAGGCCAGCCCAGCGACGGTCAACTGTGTTTATGGGAGTGAGCCCCAAGAAGGCAGGAGAGCGAGGCGTGGGGGTTCTCACTGCTGCCCCACAGGAGAGTGAGGCCTGGGGGACAGTTCTCACTGCCGCACCCCGCGGGACAGACACTCAGCACTGCCAGGAAGTCAAGCCAGGAGAGACCTCTACTAGGCCTGTGAGTGAACTAACAACAGAGGAAACTCTCGGCCTTCCAGCCCGCCCCCCAGCTCCTTCTCCTCCTCACCCCCCACGCCCCCTTCCCGGGCCTCTGTGCCCTTTGCCCCAGCCGCTGTCCTGAAGTCTCCTTACAGCCACCTTGGAAGCTGGGGAGGAAAGAGACCCGACGCCTGCCGGCCTCTGCAAACCTGCTGCTGTCCCGGGAGGGGACAGGAGGAGGGCGGGGGCTGACGCTCGCACACATCCGTCATCCAGAATGAAGTGAACCTCCGGAGCCCCACCTCAGCCACCCTCTCCCTGAGAAGGGTGCAGGCATGTGCAAAGCGTCTGCACACTCAAGCTCGCCAAGCCGGCACAGGGCACACGCCTCGGCTCTCTGACCACGCCGGCCTGTGCCACCTCCCAGGCCATGACGATGGGTCCCCGGGAGAAGCTGCTCTCTGGGTGACGGTGTCTAGAGGCCCATGTACGGAGGTCTGCCCGAGCCGGCGTGCCAATCCGCAGTGGAGCGGTGTGAGCCAGGCACGGTTCCATCAAACACCCCTGAAGATACGCTCGGTGAGGAACAGCAAGAGCAACTGGGCGCGCCTCTCCTCCTCCGTGAGGCTGCTTCGCCCGGGCCCGTTGGGTGCCTGCGACCGGCTCTCCGGGGGTCCCGAGGGCGGGCAGGCCTGCTCTGAAACGCCCCGTCCTCTTTGCCAAGTCAGGTACCTCCTGATCACCCCCCCCCCCCCCCGCAAAGCCATGTGTGGGGGAGGGGCAGCCCATTTGCTCTTGTTCCCTCTCCCCTTCCCCCGACCCCACTTTGGTGCTGGAGGATGAAATCAGTAGCCTGGTGTGTGCCCCACTGCATACTACACCCCGATCCTCGTGTGGGGGTTCCGAGCCAGGCAAAGCCCTGGGTCCCCTGACCCCCAGCCCCTGCTCTCCCTGCTCCTCCACCCTGGGCAGGCCCCTGTCTCTGTGGGCCGAGCATCCTGCCCAGGGCTGGAAGGACACAGGAGGAGGAGGAGCGGGTCTTTCTGGGACTCCCCGGGGTGAGCAGCACCGTTCCACTTCTCGTCAAACAGAAAACCCAGCCGGGCCCACACATTGGAACACCTCCCTGTGCTCTCCTCATAGCTGAACATTCAGATCTGTTTGGGGGGGTAGCCAGGGAGGTTCCCCAAACCCCACACCACAATACCCAGGCTGCTCATCACTCTCCTGAGCCCCACAGCCCTTCATCTTTGGGTCTGCACCCCCAGCCTTGAAGTCTCAGAAAGAAGTGCATGACCTCACACTTGGAGGCCAGCAGCCTGGACCAGAATAGATCAACCATGCTGCTGAGAGGTGGCGCGTCTGGTCGAGGCTCACAGCATTACAGTCAGACCCAGGAGGTGCGCAGCCCCGGGCAGCTCTGGGGCCATGCTGTAGAGATACCCCAGTCTGCTGCATAGGAGTGAGATAGAGTCCCCTGTCCACCAGGGGCGACCCCTACAGAGAGCAACGAGAGAGCCGGGCATGGCGAGGCCTGCGTGCCCCACTTCTGTTTCCAGGCACCCTGGCTCTGCCTTTGGGAACTCCCCTTCCCACTGAAGCAAAAGAGGGGAACAAAGAGTCCCCATCAAGTTCAAGCTCAAGTCCAAAACCCAGGCCGCATCCTTCCCTGAGGTCCAGGCCTGGCCACCAGACAGAAGTGGTGTATGGTGCCTGAGGGTGGCTAGGCAGAGCTTGGGCCAGCTCCAGGCTATGGAGAGAGAGAGAGAGAAAGAGAGAGAGAGAAAGAGGGAGAGAGAAACATACTCTAGTGGAATCCACAGAGCCCCTCGACCAGCCTGTGCCCGGAGCTCTCCTCTGGCTCTCCAGTATGAGGGAGGGACAATAAACTGTTGAGCTTTGTTAAAAAGCGAAGCACTGGATTGCGTCCCTTGCAGTAGAGAATTCTTATTGACACGAGGACCTAAAGGTCTTCTCTGAAAAGTATCCATGTCACAGTGGGTCTTTAAATGGTGGGAGTGGGGAGAGAGCTCTGGCCCCATCCTCCAGCCCCCCTGCAGGCTGGGTACGGCAGGTACCCCCACAAACCCAGAGGAGGAGCCTTCGGGGGACCTGGGGTGTGACTCAGTCCCTGCGGACACACACCTGCAGGACAGGCCTGGAGACCTCGGGCATCCCAGCTCCTACCTGAGAATGAGCCCTCAGAGCAAAATGGGGTTCACAGGCTCCCTGCCAGAGGTACGGGGCACCCCACAGTGCTTCTTCCCAGAACGCTGCCTGGGACTTGACACCTGTACATCCCAGCTGACCACCCTCCCCCCCCCCCCCAGGTCCCTCCTCTGCCTTTCAGGAAAAAATCTCACTGTAAATCAGTGATTATATCATCACCCAACTTGCAAAGGCAAAATGGGCTCCAAGCCAGCGTTCTGGTGCCAGGAGCCGAGGAGAGATTTATTCCTTGCCTGTCTGTGGCTGTGGAAATGACCCAGACGTCCCGCGGCAGAGTGTCAGGGAGTCGTTGGTGTCCAGCCAGCCAAAGCTGAGATTTCTGTGCTTGCTGGATGATCTCATCGGGTGCCTCACATCTCTCATTCACAGAGGGGGACCCCGAGAGTCTCGGAAGTCTTCAGAGAGGACCCTGTGCCCGGGATCTCAGAGGGTGGTATAGATGCTGATGTCAGATGTATGGATTTTACAGTTTCCTCCCACTGTCGCTGGCTTGATTTAAAAGTGTCCACTCACATTGGGCGGCCGGCTCAGCTCTCCCAGCCACGCACCCACACCGGGGCCAGAGGGGGCCTGAGCCTGCCCCTTCCCGCCCACCCTCACCCTCAGCTTCCAGGTCAAAGGGATGCTGGTCACAGGGACTGAGATGAGCAGGACTCGTCCGTAAGGACCTCGAGGTCCCACAGAGAGGGCAGTGTGGTGTCCATAGACTGGGCAGCTCAGAGAGGACCGGCCAGGGCCGTGAGGTTCTGCCCCTCCCTTGCCACGTCCTGACACTCTGTCACCGGACCCTCACCCCAGCCCCACGGGGCAGATTCTCCAGCCCCAGATGACAGAGGAAGGAGCTGAGGCCTGGAGAGGTGACACAACTCGTTCATGGCTGACCGATGCCAGGGTTCTTAGGGGCACTTTAGACTTCGTTTTAGATGATTTTACATGTCACCACTTAACCATCTTCTCCACCTGGGTGCTCCCAGTGTCCTGGCACAAAGCAACTTCCGTTTCCTCTCCCAGACGCCCAGTGATTTCCTGCCTGCGGGTCTAAATCAGGGCTCTCCTCGGCCGCTCTGGTGGGTCTCTTATCTCCCTGGGAAAACAGATGGATTAGAAGAGAACTTTTCAGTTGCTTGCTAGGAACTTCCTGCCCGTTCCTACCTGCCCTTCAATGCTTTCCCCCTCACTTCCGGACTGCCCCGTGGTTCCTTGTCTGCTTATCGCTGCTGTAGAGCTGAAAGCTTTTCCTGCTTGTGCAGACATTTCCTCTGCGCATCGGCCCAATCAGCAGCCAGGCCGGAGCCGGAGCGCCTCCCCCAGCTGCCCAGCTCCCTCGCCCCCCTCCTCAGAGCCGCTCCCGCGGGGGACGCCCAACTGGTGTCTTCAGGGAAGGGGAGATGGCTAGATGCCTTGAGTAGGAGCAGCAACGGGGGGAACGATTCCATTTCTTTAGGGGCGCCCCTGGAAGCCATACAGCTCTCACACACTCAACGTTGTTCCGTTGTGCATGATAAAGGAGCTGCCAGTGTTCGTGAGTGGCGTCGTGTGGAGACTAACGGCTGCATCTAAGCCTCGGTTCCGGCTGTGGATTTGGACCAGAGCTGTGCAAGAAGAGACAGCGTGGGGAGAAATCCCCACTTTGTTCTGCATTATCTTGTTTTTGACACTGCATGTGGGGCTACACAGATCTCAAAATAAACTCATGGAGGCGCGTGTGCAGGGGCGCGGGGTGCCGGGGCTGCGCGCAGAGCGAGAGGCGCCGTGGGGACTGGGGGTCCGAGGGGCACGGCCACCACACAGGTCCCCAGAGGCCACACAGAGCCAGTCACAGAAAGAGAAGGACAAAAGGTTTCTTGGTGGCAGGGACTGGAGGACCAGGGATCCTGACAGAGGGACACCGTCACTCTCTGGGGACAGAGAGAAAACTGACTGAATTGGGAGACGGAGGCAGGGCCCAGCTGGCTCCTGGGCCTCGCTGGGCACTTGGACCTTCCCTGGGGGCAGTGGCCATTATGGGACTTGGCCGAGGATGGGAGGGAGGCCTCAGGGCAGGTGAGGGGAAGCTCAGGCCAGGGGCATTGTTTTCCTCAGGGACACGCAGGCCCTTGTCCGGTCCCTGCCCCAGGATCCTTGTGGAGGCTTCTTTCAGAGGCGGCCGCTTGCTTCATCCAAGACCCCACCGCACCCCCAATCCATTGCCAGCCACACGGAGAGGCTTCCTCTGGAGGTCTGGGGGCCAGGAATGTCTGAGCTCAGTGCCAAACACACCAGCATTCCAGTGCTGGGGAGACAGACAGGGTGACCCTGTGTAATCAGGACAGAGGCCTGCTTAGATCCTGTGTAGCTGGGGGGAGGGCAGGGATGGGTCCCCCAAGCATAGCCTGGGACCATGACTCAGACAAGGGGAAATGGACACAGGACAGTGCTCCACTCCTTTTTGAGCAAGGCGGTGGGAGCTGTCTGGATGTCCCGGCTCAGCCTCCTCCCACGGGGCTCAGCCTCCCTCTGGAATCTTCCTTTTGGGTCTTCTTGGAGGGAGGCCGGCCTTCGTGGCTCATGGGAGCCGTGTCCCCAGCCCACTCAGAGAGGACTGAGTCACCCCGCCGGCCCGAGGCCCAGCTGGCAGAGGCTGGGCTGCGAGAGCCCGGGCTCCGTCGGCAGACAGGGAGACCCCGAGGTCCTGACCAGAGCTGAGGGAACGTTGGGGTTCCTCAGGGAACGTTGGCCTGTCCCCATCCTCTCACCACGGAACCTAGCATCATCGCTGTACCAGGCTCACTAGGCCAGCTGTGTCCACCCCGGAGAAGAGAGCACTGGACGCTGAGCTCAAGAGCGGGCTCAGTCCCGACGTTTCCATCTGTCAGCTGTGCGGCTCCACCACGCCGGGGCAGGGCTCTCCCTCAGCCCTCAGTCCCTCTGGTGACTGAGGGACACGGTGCCCAGGTCACTTCCCAGCCTAAAACCTTCTGGGAGAGCGACAGAGGGGGGAGGCGCTCCAGACAGACTGCGTACATACATGCGTGTGCAAAATGAAACTTCCTTGTACAACTAGCTGATGTAAATAACGGCGTAGAGAGAATACACACACACACACGTACACAAGGGATGGTATAGTTGTAACAAATAACTAAGAACCCATGAAGATAAAATTTGGCTGTCATGGAGACTAGCAGACAACTCTTTTCTACAAACATTTGTGTCGAAATGGAAAGAGCTAGGCATTCATCCTGATTTTTCTTTTTTGTCAGTCGTGGGGCTTGAACTCTGGGCCCGGGCACTGTGCCTGAGCTCTTCAGCTCAAAGGCGAGTGCTCTACCACTTGAGCCGCAGTGTCACTTCCTGTTTTCTGGTGGTTAACTGGAGATGAGAGTCTCCTGGACTTTCCTGCCCCGGCTGGCTTTGAACAATCCTCAGATCTCAACCTCTGAGTAGCTAGGATTACAGGCCTGAGCCCCCAGGGCCCAGCTATTCACCCTGATTTTTAAGGAGATCATACTTTTTCTCAGTGGCCAAGAGAAGTCCTTCGAAGAAGAGTTAACAAGCTAACAAGATGGAAAGAAGGATGGAATGAGAGCAGCCTTCAAGCCCATAAGATGTCTGATTCAACAGGATCACCAGTAGAGTCTGAAAGCATTGGGCGGCCAATCTGCAGAAGAAGACGTTCAGTTGGCAGAAACTTCACTCCTTGCAGCAAGCACCAGAGAAAGACACAGGGCCACCATCCAAAGTCACGCCACTCAGAGCTCCTCACAGCAAAAAACATGTACCCCCATCATGGCAGAGGTGGCCGTGCAGAGGAGACACATGTCTAACCCGCAGCTGGGACTGCAGAAGGGGAAGTAAGAGTGGTCCCATCACACAGTGCCCCCAAGTCTGAGAAACAATATATGAGTACCATGGGTAATGATGGGTGCTTACGAATGAAATTAAAATGTTATCCTTGCTTTCATACAGACAGGTAAGCATGTGGACAGACAGACAGATTAAAAACCTGCAAGAGCCAGTCATTGCTCCTGTGATGAGACAGAGTCCTGACCACCCCCTGGCTGGGTCCCTCGGCACTACGCCATCTCCCCTCTCGTGCATCCAGAGCCCCAGCCGCCCTGGCCTTGGGAGTTTTTCCTGCCTCCGATGTTCCCCGGCGTCTTAGCTGCTGCCACCACCTCCCCTCCCCTGTCCATCGCGCACCCTCCCCTCTGAGGAGCCCCCTGGCTCCCCTGGGGCAGGACACAGCTCCACTACTCCAATGCTCACATGCTTGTGTGATCGCAGCAACTCCTCCACAGCTGCAGATCCCACACTCAGAGACTCACAAACCCATGTCTGTGCTGAACATATGCAGATTTTTTTCTTGTCCTCATTTCTGGACAAGACAGTAGAGCAACTGTGTCCGCTGGGTTCGATATCCTAAGTCATCCAGCGGTGATTCAAGGGAGATGGGAAGAGGTGTGTGGAGGCCATGGAAAGCCTGCATCATGCTATGGAAGGGGCTGGAAAGTCTGCAGATCCTGGTCTCTACCAGGGCCCCACAGACACCAAGGGAGAGCTGTTTCCTTCCTGACAGTCTGACAATTCCATGACCTCTTCCGGCTTGTTTATGTCTATCTGTCCAGCACTAGGAATTGGCCTTTCACACAGAAGGTCTTTTCTTCCCTGGGTGAACTCATGAGGAAGGAAGCAGGTACCTACATACTTCTACTTTGATCTGTTACCTGGGACATATACAAACGGCAGATCACATGCTCTCTTTCCCATTTCTTTGGGATCTACCTGGAGTATTCTGTTTATTTTTGGCTTGGTTCTTGGTCTTGTGTTATCGCTGTTCTTCAGGTTCTCGGTGGTTCAGGGTTTGAGGAACTGAAGATGGTGTCATTGCAAAGTGAAGTTCCTGTTGCCTCCTTCTGAACCTTAGCAGGATCATGACTGACCTGATCATGGCTGTCTCTGCAGGGACTGCCAGAGTACACGCCCTTCCTCTTGGAACCCTGAGCCCCCGTGGATGGGCTCCGCCCACTACAACGCCATGCTGTGGGGAAGCCCAAGACCATCCCATGTTGAGTCGTACAGCGCAAAGGGACAGAGATGCCAACCAGGCCCTTTGTCCCTGCAAGGTCCCGTACAGCTGTTAGTCCAGTGAGCTCTGTCCATCTGCTACTCCCCAACATGAATAGCTGTGTGAGCCCTGATGCTGGTCAGGGGCTAGCGGAGACAGGGGTTCCTCAGCCTGGGTGACAGGCAGGCTGGGGGGGGGCTGTGAGAGGAGATGGCAGCTTCACCCCTACTTGTCACATGGTAGGGGGTGGGTCTCCTACAGAGCTCCTCTGGGTAAAAGCAAACAGGCACAGCAGCTCGATGAGTTTCTGACCTACAGGGCGGAAAATTCCGTTGGTTTTGTGTTTTGGAGAGTTAGTCCATGTGGTCTCTTAATTTTCCAAAACAACTTCTCCATTGGTTTTCATTATCCGTGTGACTGCTGGGGAATTCGGATCCCAAAGGTCAGAGCAGCCTTGGAGAGAAACGAGGAAGGAAGCCAGGCCCTGAGGGAGAGGAGCCTCATTCCCACTTCTGGGGGAGAGGTGCTCCGGGACCTGAAATCTCTCTCGCTTTATGCAGACTGGCGGTGGCCCGGGCCTGGGCCTGAGCCGCTTCTTCCACGGAGCTGTGGAAGCCGGGGCAGCGGGCAGCCGCGGAGGTGACTTTCATGTGAATGTCTGCCATGTTCATCTTCTCTGCAGAAGCTGCAACTCCCTGTCCTGCTTAGCTGTGGCTGACATGTCTGTTGGCTGGAGGGAGGTGGCGGGCCCCTCTGGGTCCCGTCTCTAGGGGAGACACCCTCCACGTGGTGGTCGAGAGCGTGGGCCAGCCTCAAGGAGTATGCAAGGAACCGCAGCAGTTTCGGGGTACGGTAGTGGGGTGCCACTGTGAGCCTGGCTCACACCGAGGCCTGGGAGGGGCTGCTCACTCCCAACCGTCTCTGACACTTCACCACGCTTGACTCACTCCTCTTCAACTCTTGTGGCGGCTTCTCAATGCACCCGGGGTGGGGGGTCCCCGCCAACATTCCATTCCGGGGTGTAGCTTGAGACAACCTCTTTGGCCTTGATGCACCCCACAAAGCCTCTGGTTCTCCCAGCTTCCAATGGGCCAATTTGACTTTGCAAGTGCCAGTCCTTCCACTTGACCCATAATAGCCCTCCATCCTTCACATCTTCATCCATTTTTTAGTGTTTTCTTCCCCCACCCCCACCCCAAGGAAATGTCTGGAGCCTTCTGATCACACCCATCCCCTGACCAAGTTCTTCTCCATGTGATTTGAAGTGGGCGTTTGTGGGACTGAACACCATCCCACAAGAGAGCTAGCTCCAAGAAGATCAAAACCTTATATCTTGGGGTCCAGGCTGGGAACCCCAACACCTAGCCCATAGTAGGTGGTGGCGACCTTTTGGTGGCTGGATGATGTGACTCATTCACTTGGGATGGATCAAGTGAGTCACCAGGGTTTGGCTTGTCCTGGTTTACGGTGGACTCATCTAGAACGTCACAGACATTTGTCACTGGAGAGGCACGCCATGCACACTTGTCCCTATGAGAGAAGCAAGGCTTATAGATTATTTTTGTTTTGGGGGGAACAGCTTTCTAGACAGGCCTGAAAACAGCCCCCCTCCTTACTGCAACCACACTTTTCCCCGCACCTGAGCTGGCTGTGGCTCATCTGGCTTAGGCTTTCCTTATCCCTACTTCACATCGTACACAAAGAGCAGCTTTTCCGAGCAATTGTGAATCTCACTGTTAAAAGGTAAGACGATGAAGCTTCATGAGGGTAGCCAGGGAAGTTCTCCATGCTGTTGGTGCAGGCAGAGAATCCCTCAGCAGGACTCGGAGGCGCTGCCTGCGTGGGAAAGGTCACTGAAGTGGGTGGCATTTCAAGCAAGGGCTTCGCCCATCCATCCACAGGAAGTGACCAAGAGAGTCGCAGGGGACCACGGAGTAGGAGGACCCCGTTTCTGTCCAGATGTGTAACCGAAGTCCTGGACATACAGAACAAGAAGAATTCCTACAAATTATTGAGATGACGAAAGCCACAGGGAAGAGGAGCGAAGAGGTGAGAAAGCAGCGGTGTGAAGTTCTGGCAGATGCCATCCACACGTACTAGAGCTGCCTGAACTGAGCCTCGGGTTGTAGCAAGCGTGGGTTAAAAGGCAAGGGCACTGCCTGCTGGGGTGCACACGGGGTAGCTCTGGAGAGCGAGGGGCAGCGCTGGCTCACTTGCGTGTGTGCTTCTGCTCTGAGGCCCATCGGTTTCCTTCGGTGGGGAGGGGATCCACCTGCGCGTACGCGTGTGCGTGTGCACACACACACACACACACTTGCGTGGAACATGCAGAATGGTGTTGCTCATGGGGAAAGCCCACCTGTGCATTTCATGAGATGAGAGAGTGCTCAGAATAAAGAAGGAGGTGTGGGGTGAACAAGTGCCCTGCACCTGCAGCCACAGACAGACGGGGCCACACGGGAAACGCCAGACTCAGAGACCGCTGTCCACCTCTGCTTTGCTGTGGGGACACTTGGGGTTGAGATGGAGGTGGTAGAGAAACTGGGGGACGGAATGCCGCTGCTTCTCCTCTTCATCCTCAGCACCAACATCACCATCACCACCATCACCCTCCTGGACAAGGTCTTTTTAGGTAGCCCAGGTGAGCCTTCAAGTCTTATCCTCCTGCCTTAGTTTCCTGAGTGCTGGGATTACAGGCGTGCATTCCTGACTCCGGAGCGTCTGCTTTTCTTCCCAGGAGGACGATGGATGGGCCAGCGTGGCCCAGGAGATGATGGACAGCCAACGGCTTCTGGTGTGACCACTTTTCTGAAGGTCAGCTGCACATGCTTTTATGAATAAATATCGTTTTCTAAAAGATAGAAAGCAGGCCCACCCTCCCCTCCCGTTCCCCCGCCCCATTTTCCCATAGCACCGATGAAGGTCCACAGCTGCTTCCTCTTTGGCAGGCAGTACGCCTTCAGACAAAAGACTTGGAGCTTCAGAGCCTCTGTTTCCCGACTACGCAGTGAAGACGATGGCAAAGATGGCTGGTCCTGCTTTCCCCAAGGGCCTGGGACAACACCCTCAGAGCGGTGCTCTGAGCCTGCTGACTCGCGCACTTCTACCTCTGCCCCGCACTTCCTGCTCCTCCCACACCTGCCGTGGCACTTCCTGTTCCTCCCACACCTGCCCCCGCACTTCCTGCTCCTTCCCCATCTGCCCTGATACTTCCTGCTCCTTCCCCATCTGCCCTGATACTTCCTGTTCCTTCCCCATCTGCCCCCTGGCACTTCCTGCCCCCCCTACATCTGCCCTGGCACTTCCTGCTCCTCCCACACCTGCCCTGGCACTTCCTGCTCCTTCCCCATCTGCCCTGATACTTCCTGTTCCTTCCCCATCTGCCCCCTGGCACTTCCTGCCCCCCCTACATCTGCCCTGGCACTTCCTGCTCCTCCCACACCTGCCCTGGCACTTCCTGCTCCTTCCCCATCTGCCCCCTGGTACTTCCTGCTCTTCCCACACCTGCCCTGGCACTTCCTGCTCCTCCCGCACCTGCCCTGGCACTTCCTACTCCTCCCACACCCGCCCCCCGCACTTCCTGTTCCTTCCCCATCTGCCCCCTGGCACTTCCTGCTCCTTCCCCATCTGCCCCCTGGTACTTCCTGCTCCTCCCACACCTGCCCTGGCACTTCCTGCTCCTCCCACACCTGCCCTGGCACTTCCTGCTCCTCCCACACCTGCCCTGGCACTTCCTGCTCTTCCCACACCTGCCCTGGCACTTCCTGCTCTTCCCACACCTGCCCTGGTACTTCCTGCTCCTCCCACACCTGCCCTGGCACTTCCTGCTCCTCCTACACCTGCCCTGGTACTTCCTGCTCCTCCCACACCCGCCCCCGCACTTCCTGTTCCTTCCCCATCTGCCCCCTGGTACTTCCTGCTCTTCCCACACCTGCCCTGGCACTTCCTGCTCCTCCCACACCTGCCCTGACACTTCCTGCTCCTCCCACACCTGCCCTGGCACTTCCTGCTCCTTCCACACCTGCCCTGGCACTTCCTGCTCCTCCCACACCTGCCCTGGCACTTCCTGCTCTTCCCACACCTGCCCTGGTACTTCCTGCTCCTCCCACACCTGCCCTGGCACTTCCTGCTCCTCCCACACCTGCCCTGACACTTCCTGTTCCTTCCCCACCTGCCCTGGCACTTCCTGCTCCTCCCACACCTGCCCTGGCACTTCCTGCTCCTCCCACACCTGCCCTGGCACTTCCTGCTCCTTCCCCATCTGTCTGGTGTTATAACCAGCGGGCCCTGGATCTTGGGGGTGGGGCAGCCATGGCTCAGCCCGCTGGAGGGGCGGGGCATCAGGAGGTGAGCCTCACCACCAAGGGGGCGGGGCCACCCAGAGGTGCTGGCGTCACAGCCCGCAGGGGGAGCTTAGCCAGGGCACACGTCAGTACAACTTCATCCGGTGGTCAAGGCAGTGTTTCCAGCCCAAGAGCCGGGGGATGGAGGGTCTGCGGGGCCTCAGGTGGGCCCTGCCTGGGAGGCTGATGCCCCCAACCACACCTGCAGCCGGCGAGGCTCGGCGGCCGGAGACCGGAGGGAGGAGGTGCGGCCCGAGAGGCCGGCGCGCTGGGCCTCTGTCTCCTCCTGCCAGGCCCGAGCGGCGCTGTGTACAGGACAGGCCTGTCTGCCAGGACTTCATTATTAAAACCAAATCTCTTCATCGTTGCCACTCTGGGGAGGCCAAAAGCCTCCGCATTTTAATTAGTCTGTAAATTTGGCTCGAGTATTAAAATGTCACTTGTAAGCAAATGCTCCGGCGCCCGAGTGCGGGCCGTCCTGTGATCCCCTGCCGCACCCCGAGTGCGGGCAGTCCTGCCATCCCCTGCCCAGCTTCCGCCCTGCCTTTGTTTCCTTGTGGGCTTCCAGCGTCGCAAACACGAAATGCCACTGTCCCTGTCACGGTGCATGGGGAGGGGGGTCGCGCCGGTGTGACTGGAGTGTGTCAGGGCGTCCGTGCTGGCTCTGGTGGCCACACGCACCCCCCCCCACCTTGATGTCCCCGGGGGCTGGAGGAGCTCCTCCCTCACCCCAGGCTGGACGCTGGCAGCCCCACTGAGGGGCACTGGGAGGCCTGGAGTGCCGGCCGCCACCTGTACGGCGTGTCTAGGGGTTCCGGAAGGTGGAGAGCTGGAAGGACGTTGCTGTGTCCATGGGGCCCCTGCAGAAGGAAAGCCAGAAGACGAAGAGGAGCCGAGCTCACATGTTCCCCAACTCCAAGAAGAGCGCGGAGCTAATGGCGGGTAGTGGGGGGGAGAGGGGGGCTGAGGGGGGCGAGTTCCAGTCCTTCCCTGGCAGAGTGTCACTCCTAGTCAGAGCATGTGACTAAGAAAAAAAAAAGTGGACAAAGAGCACGAGCCAGCAATGGTAGGAGGAACAATAGCTGCGTGCCAATAAGCACAAGAGGAATCAACCCCATGTTCTGAAGGATGGAAGATACAACGTGGCTTCTGGAACCTCGACTTTGAAGAGCAAGGCAGCACCATGTCGGGGCTGAATCCCAGATCCGAGGAGGATCGCTCCGCCGCCCGGGCACACTCCACAGAGCAGATTCCCTCGCAAATGGTGGAGGATTTTGTGTGGCCGGTTGTGACTTGGAAGGCTGCACAGACAAATAAGAGGGCGGCCTCTGTCCGCCGCATTCCAGGCGCGCACGAATGCATCAGAGCAGCGCTTCTTGCAGGAACTGTTGAGAGGTGGAAGGGTCCGGCTCTGGCCTGCCCAAGGCCCATGGCCGCCCACGGGCCAGGCCCGCCCTGCTGCCCCACCGCGGACCCCCCCCCCCCCCCGTGCGGCTGACAGCACCCCTTCTGTTGCTCTCCCTTGGTGACCACCATGGCAGCGCAGTTCCCTCGGGAGGGAGAGTCCCAAGCCAAGCACCACTCGCAAGACCCCGCTTCTTCCCGGTTCTTATTGTTCCCAAGCAGTGTGGTCTTGGGGAGCAGACAGTGCTGGAGGTTGCAGGGAGGATGTGGGCGGGGCTGGAGGGGGCAGGGGGGGGGGGTCTGAGCTCTGCCCCCCCCCATTCCACTGGAAAGTCCCACACGCCGTAGCTTCCTGCACAGCCAGGAGCGAGGCCAGACTGCTTATTTGTGGTTCCCAGTTGATCAGCCAGCAGGAGTGGCTTGCTCCCCGGGACAGGCTTGGCTCTCCCGTCCCGAGCCACGGGGTGCTGCGGTCCAAGGGCGGGCGTTAGGCCCCGGGGGCTCTGGTGGGTCCATTGTGTGCCCTTCTGCAGGCACAAGTCTGTATGCGTGCGGGAGTCCATGTGAGGGCTGGGGGAAGGGAAGGCATGCCCACACTGATCTCACCGTGTGTGTGGGGGGGGGAGGGTGTGTGTGTGTGTGTGTGGTGTGTGTGTGGTGTGTGTGTGGTGTGTAGTGTGTGTGTGGTGTGTGGTGTGTGTGTGGTGTGTGTGTGGTGTGTGGTGTGTGTGTGGTGTGTGTGTGGTGTGTGGTGTGTGTGTGGTGTGTGTGTGGTGTGTAGTGTGTGTGTGGTGTGTGTGTGGTGTGTGTGGTGTGTGGTGTGTGTGTGGTGTGTGGTGTGTGGTGTGTGTGTGTGTGTGGTGTGTGTGTGGTGTGTGTGGTGTGTGTGTGGTGTGTGGTGTGTGGTGTGTGTGTGGTGTGTGTGGTGTGTGCGGTGTGTGTGTGTGGTGTGTGTGTGTGTGCTGTGTATGTGGTGTGTAGTGTGTGGTGTGTGTGTGGTGTGTGTAGTGTGTGTGTGGTGTGTGTGTGTGGTGTGTGTGTGGTGTGCGGTATGTGTGTGGTGTGTGTGTGGTGTGTGGTGTGTGTGTGTAGTGTGTGGTGTGTGTGGTGTGTGTGGTGTGTGTGGTATGTGTGGTGTGTGTGGTGTGTGGTGTGTGTGTGTGGTGTGTGTGTGGTGTGTGCGGTGTGTGTGTGGTGTGTGTGTGTGGTATGTGTGTGTGGTGTGTAGTGTGTGTGTAGTGTGTGTGTGGTGTGTGGTGTGTTTGTAGTGTGTGGTGTGTGTGGTGTGTGTGTGGTGTGTGCGGTGTGTGTGTGGTGTGTGTGTGTGGTATGTGTGTGTGGTGTGTAGTGTGTGTGTAGTGTGTGTGTGATGTGTGGTGTGTTTGTAGTGTGTGGTATGTGTGTGTGTGGTGTGTGTGTGGTGTGTGTGGTGTGTGGTGTGCATGTGGTGTGTGTGGTGTGTGCTGTGTATGTGGTGTGTGTGTGGTGTGTGTGTGGTGTGTGTGGTGTGTGTGTGTGTGTGTGTGTGCTGTGTGTGTGGTGTGTGTGTGTGTGGTGTGTGGTGTGTATGTGGTGTGTAGTGTGTGTGTGGTGTGTGGTGTGTGTGTGGTGTGTGTGTGGTGTGTGTGGTGTGTGGTGTGTGTGGTGTGGTGTGTGTGTGTGTGCTGTGTGTGTGGTGTGTGGTGTGTGTGGTGTGTGTGTGTGTGTGGTGTGTGTGGTGCGTGTGTGGTGTGTATGTGGTGTGTGTGTGTGGTGTGTGTGGTGTGTGTGGTGTGTGTGGTGTGTGGTGTGTGGTGTGTGGTGTGTTTGTGGTGTGTGTGTGTGGTGTGTGTGGTGTGTGTGTGCTGTGTGTGTGTGGTGTGTGTGTGGTGTGTGTGGTGTGTGTGTGTATGTGTGGTGTGTATGTGGTGTGTGTGTGGTGTATGTGGTGTGTAGTGTGTGGTGTGTGTGTGGTGTGTGTGTGGTGTGTGTGGTGTGTGTGTGTGTGCTGTGTGTGGTGTGTGTGTGTGTGTGGTGTGTGTGGTGCGTGTGTGGTGTGTATGTGGTGTGTGTGTGTGGTGTGTGTGGTGTGTGTGGTGTGTGTGGTGTGTGGTGTGTGGTGTGTGGTGTGTTTGTGGTGTGTGTGTGTGGTGTGTGTGGTGTGTGTGTGCTGTGTGTGTGTGGTGTGTGTGTGGTGTGTGTGGTGTGTGTGTGTATGTGTGGTGTGTATGTGGTGTGTGTGTGGTGTATGTGGTGTGTAGTGTGTGGTGTGTGTGTGGTGTGTGTGTGGTGTGTGTGGTGTGTGTGTGTGTGCTGTGTGTGGTGTGTGTGTGTGTGTGGTGTGTGTGTGGTGTGTGTGGTGTGTGTGTGTGCTGTGTGTGGTGTGTGTGTGTGTGTGTGGTGTGCCACTTTGTGAAGTCAGCTCCTCTGAGGGCCAGGCCACCAGCAGCCACCAAAGCTCTCTGTGGCCTTGAGGGGACCTGGTTCTCACAGCAGCTGTTCAGGGGCTCCGGTGTCCGCGCTGCCCGGCGGGCTGGAGACGCGGGGTCCCTCCAGTACTGCACAGAACAAGCAGGTTAATGAATTACAACGAAATCAATGGACAGGCCAGGAGCGGCTGCCCGCCGCGCGCCAGGGACAGCTCAGCTCATCTTCGTGCCTTGGCCAGGGAGTCACAGCTCCTGTCCAGGCTGGGCCCAGGAGCGCCACTGCCATGCTGGCCCAGCCCAGACCCCACGTGCTCTGGGGGCGTGATGTGGACGCACCTCAGCCTCTAGCGGCCCTTCTAGATGAACCTCGATGCCCCGAGGGCCAGGCCGGGTCTGCCCTCTGCTGCTCTCCTCCTCTGAAGGCTGAGACAGGACGCCTCTCTGCATTCGTCCCCGGCCGTCACTCAGGACAACTCGGGAGCGCTCGGGGCATAACAGTAATAACGCTGGGACAGCTCTAACCTGCTCTCCCTGCCTCCTGCCTAGCCTCCCCCTGCCTGCCTCCACCCCGACCCCCTTCCCTCCCTGCCTGCCTCCACCCCGACCCCCTTCCCCGGCCTGCCTCCACCCCTGACCCCCTCCCCCTGCCTGCCTCCACCCCGACCCCCTCCCCCCTGACCCCCTCCCCCTGCCTGCCTCCACCCCTGACCCCCTCCCCCTCCCTGCCTCCACCCCTGACCCCCTCCCTCCCTGCCTGCCTCCACCCCTGACCCCCTCCCTCCCTGCCTGCCTCCACCCCTGACCCCCTCCCTCCCTGCCTGCCTCCACCCCTGACCCCCTCCCTCCCTGCCTGCCTCCACCCCTGACCCCCTCCCCCTCCCTGCCTCCACCCCTGACCCCCTCCCTCCCTGCCTGCCTCCACCCCTGACCCCCTCCCTCCCTGCCTGCCTCCACCCCGACCCCCTTCCCCTGCCTGCCTCCACCCCTGACCCCCTCCCCCTGCCTGCCTCCACCCCTGACCCCCTCCCCCTCCCTGCCTCCACCCCTGACCCCCTCCCTCCCTCCCTGCCTCCACCCCACCCCCTCCCTCCCTCCCTGCCTCCACCCCACCCCCTCCCTCCCTCCCTGCCTCCCAGGATGTCTGCAGAGAAGTAGAGACCACACAACACCAGTGTTCTCAGAGACCCAGAGTTCAATGAGGGAGGATGAGCCCGCAACCTCTTAGTGTCTCCATGCGGGGGCAAATAATGAGTTCCAGAATCTTCTCCTTCTCCCTCCCCAAACCATGTTTCCCAGTCCGGAAGCTGGCCCCCAGACTATTTCCTCCCAGTAACTTTGCCCCCGCTGGGAGGAGGGGAACTCTGCATTCCACTGGCTTTCTAGATGAGCTCAGAGAGGTTGGATAACTTGCATCAGGACACACAGCCAGTAAGTCGCAGAGACGCAAAGCAGGGCCCCTCGGTCCTGGTGACCGAGCCCTCTCCCCTTCCATTACACCTGCTGCAGGGAGGTTAAGTCATAAACCACAGAGGTGTTTAGGGTGTTAGTTGCATGCCTGCAGGGGACTGGGAAAGTATTAACTATTTCCAGCCCTAAAGTAAGTTGTCTTAATCCTGGCGCAAGTCCACATGTGTGTGGGGGGGGGGGGGGGGGAGGCTGAGGAGGCGCCGGTCTCTCCCTCCAGCCCGGCTCCTGGCCACCGCGGAGCCCAGGGACTCGCTGGGCTCCTAGACAAGTGTCAGTGCAATGCCTCCGGAGGCAAAATCTTCTGTCGCTCGGCTTTGAGCGCACCTTGCCTAGCGGCTCCAGCCCCTGCGCGTGAGCCTGGGGACACCCAGTCTCCCCAATGTCCCTGAGCCCTGGTTTGGAGCGGGAGGCCTGGCCGAGGGACACTGTCGGCTCACCCGAGCTGTCTGCCGGCTGCCGGGCCAGCTCCGGCTGGACGGCACTCCCGATCCTCACGGCCTGGAGAAGAGGCCCCGGCTCCCAGGAGCCCCCACAGCACCTTCCAGCTGATGAGACCTGGATGGGCAGCAGCTGGGAGCCCAAGGCTGGCTGGGTGGAAGAGCAGAATATTCCAGAAAGAAATGAAGCGGCTCTTCAGCTTGTTCAGCCTCCGGGCTGAGTGTTTCATTTTGTTTTGTTTTGTTTTTTCCTCCTTGAGTTTTTTTTTTTAACTGGGCCCTTAAAATGCTTTTTTCCTCAGACTGGAAGTGTGGCTCCACGGTGGACTGCCAGCAGTGAGCAAGAAAGCCGAGCCAGATGGCTAGGCCCCGAGTTCAAGACACGGCACCAGCACGCCTCACTCCCATGAAAGTCCCCTTTCCCCAGGAGAGCCAGCCGCGGGAGGGAGCCTGCCCTGCAGGTGGGCTCTCAAGTGTTTGTCCCCGCCACAGGACTCTGGCCCATGCTTCCAGAACATTCTCACCCATTCATCTTTCCACTACAGTGGGGTCTCTCAATGTTGAGGCTGGTGATGGTCTTGTCGCCTGCCTTGGACTGAACAGTGGGCGCGGCAGGCTCTGGAACCCACAGGGCCTTTGCACATACTGGCCCAGTGCCTCACGTCCTGTCCCCCAGATCTACACGGGGCCACTTCTTGGACATCTCGGCTGTATGTCCCCCTGAGAGCCCCCTGGTCCATAGCTTCACAGAGACCCCCAAGCCCAGCAGACAAGTCCAGCCCATCACCCGCCCGGACTTGCTCCTGCCCCGCGCCCCTGAGGCCACAGCCTCCTCTGCCAGCGGCCTCCTCTGCAGGGAAGGCAGCTCCCTGGAGCCCAGCCTGCGTCACCATCCGCACCCAGAACACCCCACAAGTGCCCACACACAGCGTCCACACACAGCGTCCACACACACAGCGTCCACACACACACAGCGTCCACACACACACAGCATCCACACACACAGCATCCACACACACACAGCATCCACACACACAGCATCCACACACACACAGCATCCACACACACAGCATCCACACACACACAGCGTCCACACACACACAGCATCCACACACACACAGCATCCACACACACACAGCGTCCACACACACACAGCGTCCACACACACACACAGCATCCACACACACACAGCATCCACACACACACAGCATCCACACACACAGCATCCACACACACACAGCATCCACACACACACAGCGTCCACACACACACAGCATCCACACACACAGCGTCCACACACACACAGCGTCCACACACACACAGCGTCCACACACACACAGCATCCACACACACACAGCGTCCACACACACACAGCATCCACACACACACAGCATCCACACACACACAGCATCCACACACACAGCATCCACACACACACAGCATCCACACACACACAGCATCCACACACACACAGCGTCCACACACACAGCGTCCACACACACAGCATACACACACACACAGCGTCCACACACACACAGCGTCCACACACACACAGCATCCACACACACACAGCGTCCACACACACACAGCATCCACACACACACAGCGTCCACACACACACAGCGTCCACACACACACAGCGTCCACACACACACAGCATCCACACACAGCGTCCACACACACACAGCATCCACACACACACAGCATCCACACACACACAGCGTCCACACACACACAGCATCCACACACACAGCATCCACACACACACAGCATCCACACACACACAGCATCCACACACACACAGCGTCCACACACACACAGCATCCACACACACAGCATCCACACACACACAGCGTCCACACACACACAGCGTCCACACACACACAGCATCCACACACACACAGCATCCACACACACACAGTGTCCACACACACAGCATCCACACACACACAGCGTCCACACACACAGCTTCCACACACACACACAGCATCCACACACACACAGCATCCACACACACAGCATCCACACACACACAGCGTCCACACACACACAGTGTCCACACACACAGCATCCACACACACACAGCATCCACACACACAGCATCCACACACACACAGCGTCCACACACACACAGCGTCCACACACACAGCATCCACACACACACAGCATCCACACACACAGCATCCACACACACACAGCATCCACACACACACACAGCATCCACACACACACAGCGTCCACACACACACAGCGTCCACACACACAGCATCCACACACACACAGCATCCACACACACAGCATCCACACACACACAGCGTCCACACACACAGCTTCCACACACACACACAGCATCCACACACACACAGCATCCACACACACAGCATCCACACACACACAGCATCCACACACACACAGTGTCCACACACACAGCATCCACACACACACAGCATCCACACACACAGCATCCACACACACACAGCGTCCACACACACACAGTGTCCACACACACACAGCATCCACACACACAGCTTCCACACACACACACAGCATCCACACACACACAGCATCCACACACACAGCATCCACACACACACAGCATCCACACACAGCGTCCACACACACACAGTGTCCACACACACAGCATCCACACACACACAGCATCCACACACACAGCATCCACACACACACAGCGCCCACACACACACAGCGTCCACACACACACAGCATCCACACACACACAGCATCCACACACACAGCATCCACACACACACAGCGTCCACACACACACAGCATCCACACACACACAGCATCCACACACACACACAGCATCCACACACACACAGCGTCCACACACACACAGTGTCCACACACACAGCATCCACACACACACAGCATCCACACACACACAGCATCCACACACACACAGCGCCCACACACACACAGCGTCCACACACACAGCATCCACACACACAGCAGCCACCACACACACAGCATCCACACACACACAGCATCCACACACACACAGCATCCACACACACACAAGCATCCACACACACAGCATCCACACACACACAGCGCCCACACACACACAGCGTCCACACACACACAGCATCCACACACACACAGCATCCACACACACACAGCATCCACACACACACAGCATCCACACACACACAGCGTCCACACACACACAGCATCCACACACACACAGCATCCACACACACAGCGTCCACACACACACAGCATCCACACACACACAGCATCCACACACACACAGCATCCACACACAGCGTCCACACACACACAGCATCCACACACACACCAGCATCCACACACACACAGCATCCACACACACAGCATCCACACACACACAGCATCCACACACACACAGCATCCACACACACACAGCGTCCACACACACACAGCGTCCACACACACAGCATCCACACACACACACAGCATCCACACACACACCAGCATCCACACAGCACACAGCATCCCACAGACACACAGCATCCCACACACACACAGCGTCCACACACACACAGCATCCACACACACACAGCATCCACACACACACAGCATCCACACACACAGCACCACACACACAGCGTCCACACACACACAGCATCCACACACACACAGCATCCACACACACAGCGTCCACACACACACAGCATCCACACACACACAGCATCCACACACAGCGTCCACACACACACAGCATCCACACACACACAGCATCCACACACACACAGCATCCACACACACAGCATCCACACACACACAGCGCCCACACACACACAGCGTCCACACACACAGCATCCACACACACACAGCATCCACACACACAGCATCCACACACACACAGCGTCCACACACACACAGCATCCACACACACACAGCATCCACACACACACAGCATCCACACACACACAGCATCCACACACACACAGCGTCCACACACACACAGCATCCACAGCACACACAGCATCCACACACACACAGCATCCACACACACAGCATCCACACACACACAGCGTCCACACACACACAGCATCCACCACACACACAGCATCCACACACACAGCGTCCACACACACACAGCATCCACACACACACAGCATCCACACACACAACAGCATCCACACACTGCGTCCACACACACACAGCATCCACACACCACACAGCATCCACACACACACAGCATCCACACACACATGGTGTCCACACACACACAGCATCCACACACACACAGCATCCACACACACACAGCGTCCACACACACAGCTTCCACACACACACAGCGTCCACACACACACAGTGTCCACACACACAGCATCGCACACACACAGTGTCTCACACACACATGGTGTCCACGACACATAGTGTCTACACAGCGGGCCTGGACAGGGCTGTGCAGCCCTGGCTTTCTGCCAACGCTCCTGGGTCCTGGTTCCTGGGGTTCTGGGCAGGAGCAGTGGAGTTGGAGGCCCAGCCCTGGCGGCCGGAGCCTTGACTGTATGTAAAGTAGCTGTTTTAGCAGCTGCCACAGATCGCCACAGACTGATGGCTTTAATAACAAATGGGAACTTCTCCATCTGCTCTTCGAAGATAAGCGGGGCCTGAATCAGTGTGCAGCAGAGGCCAGGGGCGGGGGGTGAGAGGAGGGTGGGGGGGGGAGAACGGAGGGGCAGGGGGGAGCACAGACAGGGGACAGGGAGAGGGGGCACGGGGGGACAGGGAGGGGAGGGGAGGGGAGCACGGGGGACAGGGAGGGGAGAGGGGAGCACGGGGGACAGGGAGGGGAGGGGGGGCACGGGGGGCAGGGAGGGGAGGGGGAGCACGGGGGGACAGGGAGGGGAGGGGGGCACGGGGGACAGGGAGGGGAGGGGAGAGGGGGACAGGGAGGGGAGGGGGGGCACGGGGGACAGGGAGGGGAGGGGAGAGGGGGACAGGGAGGGGAGGGGAGAGGGGGACAGGGAGGGGAGGGGGGGCACGGGGGACAGGGAGGGGAGGGGAGCACGGGGGACAGGGAGGGGAGGGGAGAGGGGGACAGGGAGGGGAGGGGGGGCACGGGGGACAGGGAGGGGAGGGGAGCACGGGGGGACAGGGAGGGGAGGGGGAGCACGGGGGACAGGGAGGGGAGGGGAGAGGGGGACAGGGGAGGGGAGGGGGGGCACGGGGGGACAGGGAGGGGAGGGGAGCACGGGGGACAGGGAGGGGAGGGGGAGCACGGGGGACAGGGAGGGGAGGGGAGAGGGGGACAGGGAGGGGAGGGGGGGCACGGGGGACAGGGAGGGGAGGGGAGCACGGGGGACAGGGAGGGGAGGGGAGGGGGAGCACGGGGGACAGGGAGGGGAGGGGAGCACGGGGGACAGGGAGGGGGAGGGGAGGGGAGCACGGGGGGACAGGGAGGGGAGGGGGGAGAGGGGGACAGGGAGGGGGGAGCGAGGGGGACAGGGAGGGGAGGGGGGCGGCACGGGGGACAGGGAGGGGAGGGGGGGCACCGGGGGACCAGGGAGGGGAGGGGGGGCACGGGGGACAGGGAGGGGAGGGGGGGCACGGGGGACAGGGAGGGGAGGGGGGGCACGGGGGGACAGGGAGGGGAGGGGAGAGAGGGGGACAGGGGAGGGGAGGGGGGGCACGGGGGACAGGGAGGGGAGGGGGAGCACGGGGGGACAGGGAGGGGAGGGGAGCACGGGGGGGACAGGGAGGGGAGGGGAGCACGGGGGACAGGGGGGGGAGGGGGAGCACGGGGGACAGGGAGGGGAGGGGAGGGGAGCACGGGGGACAGGGGGGGGAGGGGAGCACGGGGGACAGGGAGGGGAGGGGAGCACGGGGGACAGGGAGGGGAGGGGGAGCACGGGGGACAGGGGGGGGAGGGGAGCACGGGGGGACAGGGAGGGGAGGGGAGGGGGAGCACGGGGGACAGGGAGGGGAGGGGAGGGGGAGCACGGGGGACAGGGGGGGGAGGGGAGCACACGGGGGACAGGGAGGGGGAGGGGGAGCACGGGGGACAGGGAGGGGAGGGGAGCACGGGGGGACAGGGGGGGGAGGGGAGGGGAGCACGGGGGACAGGGAGGGGTGGAAGCCCTTAGATCTGAAGCTGAAGCCTCCGTGGGGCGTCCAGCAGGAGGACGGAAAGTGGGGGTCACAGGGCGGGGCCTGAGGAAGACAGGTGTCAATGAAGTCAGGCCACAGCCGCCTGGCTCTCCCCAACCACCTGCCCAGTGGTGCCGGGGACAGACGGACGGGTGGAGATGGACGGGTGGAGATGGACGGGTGGAGATGGACGGATGGAGATGGACAGGTGGAGAGGACAGTGGAGATGGACGGGTGGAGATGGACGGGTGGAGAGGGATGGAGATGGATGGATGGAGATGGACAGGTGGAGATGGACGGATGGAGATGTACAGGTGGAGATGGACAGGTGGAGATATACAGGTGGAGATGGACGGGTGGAGACGGACGGGTGGATACGGAAGGATGGAGATGGACCGGGTGGAGATGGACGAGTGGAGACGGGTGGAGATGGATGGATGGAGATGGACGGGTGGAGATGGACGAGTGGAGATGGGTGGAGATGGATGGATGGAGATGGACGGGTGGAGATGACGGGTGGAGACGGGTGGAGATGGATGGGTGGAGATGGACGGGTGGAGATGACGGGTGGAGACGGGTGGAGATGGACGGGTGGAGATGGATGGATGGAGATGGACAGGTGGAGATGACGGGTGGAGACGGGTGGAGATGGACGGGTGGAGATGGACGGGTGGAGATGGACGGGTGGAGAGGACGGGTGGAGATGGACGGGTGGAGAGGTCAGGTGGAGATGGACAGGTGGAGATGGACAGATGGAGATGGACGGGTGGAGATGGACAGATGGAGATGGACGGGTGGAGATGGACGGGTGGAGATGGATGGGTGGAGAGGATGGGTGGAGAGGATGGATGGAGATGGATGGGTGGAGAGGATGGGTGGAGATGTACGGGTGGAGATGGACAGGTGGAGATATACAGGTGGAGATGGACGGGTGGAGACGGACGGGTGGATACGGAAGGATGGAGATGGACGGGTGGAGATGGACGAGTGGAGACGGGTGGAGATGGATGGATGGAGATGGACGGGTGGAGATGGACGAGTGGAGATGGGTGGAGATGGATGGATGGAGATGGACGGGTGGAGATGACGGGTGGAGACGGGTGGAGATGGATGGGTGGAGATGGACGGGTGGAGATGGACGGGTGGAGATGGATGGATGGAGATGGACAGGTGGAGATGACGGGTGGAGACGGGTGGAGATGGACGGGTGGAGATGGACGGGTGGAGATGGACGGGTGGAGAGGACGGGTGGAGATGGACGGGTGGAGAGGTCGGGTGGAGATGGACAGGTGGAGATGGACAGATGGAGATGGACGGGTGGAGATGGACAGATGGAGATGGACGGGTGGAGATGGACGGGTGGAGATGGATGGGTGGAGAGGATGGGTGGAGAGGATGGATGGAGATGGATGGGTGGAGAGGATGGGTGGAGATGGACGGGTGGAGATGGACGGGTGGAGATGGATGGGTGGAGATGGACGGGTGGAGATGGACGGGTGGAGATGGACAGATGGAGATGGACGGGTGGAGATGGACGGGTGGAGATGGACGGGTGGAGATGGATGGATGGAGATGGACGGGTGGAGATGGATGGGTGGAGATGGACGGGTGGAGATGGACGGGTGGAGAGGATGGGTGGAGATGGACGGGTGGAGATGGACGGTGGAGAGGATGGGTGGAGCGCTCAGAGGAGCTGGCGGCTCGGCGCGGGTGCAGCGTCTCCTGGGCCCCCCCAGGCCCCCGTGACTCCCGGGCACGGAGGGCCCTCATCACTTCTGGCTCTGCTATTGTGAAGGGATGTGCATGGGGGGGGCGGGGGGGGGGGTTTCGGGGTACATGGGGCAGGGCCGTTCGGGGTCTGTGTGAGAAAGAACAGGAAGGTTCTGGAAGGGGCCCCTGGAAGGGCCCTGGCAGTGGGGGCCAGGACCAAAGCGGCCTCGACTTTGGTGCACGTGGGAGAAAGCGTGAGCAGGAGTGGGCGCTGAGGAGGAAGCGGGGCGCGGTCAGCGGGGGAGGACTAAACTCCAACACACAGCAAACCTGCTGGAAGTGCCTGGAAGCTTCTAGAAGATAAATCTGGCCAGGAGAGGTGGGATTTAGACAAGTTCTGTTCTTAGTTATGAACCAGAGCTCCTGATATTCTTTAAGAGACACAAGCAAGCCCCAGTGCCTACTGCTGACGCTGGCCCGTGACCAGGGTGACCAGGGCAGCAGCTGGCACTGGGACCCTGTCTCGTGGTGTGACTCTATGTCCCCCACGCCTCCATCTACTGGCGGCTTGGTTCCAGTATGTGCCCATGGGAATGGCCAATGAGACCTTTGAGAGGTGGGCACCATAGCTCACGCCTATAATCCCAGCGACTCTGGAGGCTGAAATCGGAGGATTACGGTCTGAGGCCAGCCCCAGACAGAAAAGTCTCTGAGACTTTTATCTCCAACGAACCACCAAAAGCCAGATGTAGAAGCTGTGGCTCACACGGGAGAATGCTAGCCTTGAGCAAAAAAGCTAAGTGGCAGCACCCAGGCCCTGAGTTCAAGTTCCAGGACTGGCACACACACACGCACACACACACGCACACACAGAGATGGGGACCCGGTAGGAGTACGGGACTGGCCCTGCCCCCCTCTGTATTGGTTCACATTTTCGATAGTATAATGGAATGCAAGAGGCCGGGTGCATATAAAGAAAGGAGGTTTGCTTCAGCCTCTGTATGGGAGGCTGCAGGTCCAGCCCGGAGCTGGCACGGGCTCCAGGGAGATGAAGGCGGGCAGCTCCGCCGCTCGGGCGGAGGCCGGGCCGGCCGAGTCCTGCGCGACAGCTCCCACGTGGAGCAGACGGAGCGGCCACCAGGCTCCAGGGACACTGGATAACAAGCCAGCCGTGCGCCTGGCTCCTCTCGCGTGGACTCTGTCACTCCTGTGCTGCACCGCTGATGAGGAAAAAGCCGCTGGAGGGGCGCCAGGGCTCTGCCCCCCTCCTGCCCCGGGCTGGGGGCCGGCGGCTGCAGTCTAAACTCACTGAACACTGGGGTGATCGTGACAATACTGGAAGGCAGAGCGTCTTCTTGCAGACGCATCAGAGGCCGGGGAGGCCTGGGCGAGGAGGTGCCACTGCCGCTCAGCTCCGCCCCGGGGCCTGTCCCGGGCCTGTCCCCGGCTGCGCTGCGCCCTCCTTGCGCCCTCCTTGCCCACTCTGGCCGCGGTGGCGCCTGGCCGGTCCTGGGGGGCAGAGGGGGGACTTCATGCGGTCATTACGTCCAAAGACCTCTCACCTCCAAGTGTCCTCCTTGCTGGGGTCCTGGAGGTGGCGGGGGGAATTCTGGAACTAAGAACAAAGATTTGCAGGAATTGGGGTGGGGCGGGAAGGAGGCTCAAGGACAAGGCCTCTGGGCCATGCCGGCCGTGGGCAGCTCCGCGCCGCCAGGACCCCATGTGCAGCTCAAGCTGAGGACCGGATGCAGGGTGCGTGCAGCGTGGGTAGGTGGAGGGAGGAGTAAGTGGGCAAACAAGGATACAGAGCAGGAGGCTTTCCACAGACTAGGGGAAGCTGGGGTCCCGACCCCAGATGATACGCTTATTCTAACCTCTGCTCCCGAAATCCAAAAGGTACAATAAACAAACACACTCAGAACGCACACTTTGAAAAGAGAGTCCAGACACAAAAGAATCTTGGGAGAATCACCAAGGAGAAGACACACAGACTGGGTTGTTGAGGGATGTGTAGGAGTTTTCGTCCAGCTCCAAGGAATCAGAAGTGAGGAAGCTCAGGGCCTGGGAGCCCGAGGGACATACTGATGCAAGCGTTGGCGCCCTGCCTCTGTGCGTTCCCCGCAGGAGGCCGCCACGGAGCGCGGCACATCTCCCAGCCCCAGGCCCCCGCGGCCCCCGCGGCCCCCGCGGCCCCCTGCGGCCCCCACGGCCCCCACGGCCCCTCTCAGGACTGACAGAGGTGGGATCTAGTGACTTGGGACATGAGCTCAGTTCCATTCTGCCCCCAGCGAGGCTGGCTTTGGGGTGCAGTGGCCCAGGTGGTCTCCGCTCCTCTCTACTCAGAAGGAGGCAGAGCAGAGCAGGGCAGCGACACCTGCCTGTCAGGCCAGGAGGTCCTTCTCCAGAGAGGAGGCGCAGTGAGATTGTCCAGGACATGGTGTCCAAAGGGCAGGGCCCGGCCCCCTGCCCGCTCAGCGGCTCTGCGGCGCCCCTGGAGGGGGGTCTCCTAGTCGCAATCCCGCAGCAGGCGCAGGGAGCCGGACCCAGACCTCAGCCAAAGCGCTTAGGGTGACGGCCTTTCCGCGACACCACCAGGCTTCACCTGGACGCTGTCAATGTGGAAGGTTCCAGAAGGGATCCGAGACATAGGCTGAGCAGGTGGTGAGCTCACCTTGTGGGATGTAACCAGGCTCTTAAGTTGTTTTAAGGCCCAGAGTCTGGGATGGAAAGTTCCCTCTGAACCTCCCACCGCTCCTCCCTGAGCCCCTAGCAGAGCCCGGCCCCCATCAGAGAAGCCGCCTGCCTGTTGAGATGTCTTGGGCCGAGCTATGGAGGACCTGTGGTCTCTTATTCCTGATACATAAACATTGCTCGTGTACCTACTGTGCGCCAGGTGATCGTACCAGCCTGCCCCTCCCTGGCTCCTGACAGGTTCTTCTGCCCTGGATCATCCTCTTGAGCAGAAAAAGAAACTGAGGCACAGAGAAGGGAAGGATATTACTTACCGCCACAAGGATGCTGGTGAAATAGACAAGACTCGATACCCAGAGGCCCAGATGCGGGTCGTGTGTGACCCGGACTGGCCACCTCTGGGGTGGTCAGTGATGGACGGTCCTGAGCCCGGCTGTGGGTGACCGTGTCCACCCAGCTGTGTCAGGACTCCCATGGAGGAGGGGGTGGGAACAGACTTTGCCGTCCCCGCCTTCGGAGGAGCAACCCCAGCTCGGAGCACAGAGGTTTTGTTCTTCCATAAAAGGAAGCCATACTTGCCTAGTGCACCATCCAATCGGAAGTGCCCGCCCTGCACGCCACCCAATCAGAAGTGCTCACCAAGTTGCTTGCAGCTCCAGCTCTGTGCCATCCTACCCCGCTCGCCACTATTTTGAGCCCAGGAAAGCCCACAAGTGTGTCTATTCTGAGACAGCGACACAAAAAGATCCAGTCAGAAAAGTGCTCGGAGAAACTTGGCAATTATAATTACTCCTACACCCAGCGCCTTCCACCGCTCTCGTTTGATAAAATGCTTCTCCGAGATTACACTTCCAGGCTTTGCCCCAAGGTGGGGATGGCCACAGTTTTGGGACTTGCAGGTAGGCAGGGGAAGCTGGGCAGGACTCTGGGCAGGATGGGGAGGAGAAGGGGAACCGAGCGGGGAGGGAGCGGGGACACCACTGTGTAAAATATCTTAAAATGACATTTACTGCCACCTTATTCCATGCTCAGGACGCAGCTAAGTCCAGGACACTGGGCTCATTTAACCATCCCCTAAAATACACCCTGTTAGAATCCTCCCTCATCTGGCATTGATGGCTCGCCCCTGTAATCCTAGCTTCTCAGGAGGCTGAGATCTGAGGATCGCAATTGGAGGCTAGCCCAGGCAGGAAACTCCATGGACCTCTTATCTCCAATACTCCAGCAGAAAGCGTGTGTGGAGGCCTTTCTTCTGGGCTCGGGTCCTGCATGAGCCACAAGAACTTCAGTACCGCCATCAGCTATCACCCGTCCTGGGCCTCAGGAGGACCCCAGTGGAGCTGGCTCTGCCCACTGTCCTGGGAGCAGACGATGGGGGGCACGGCAGCCTCAGGTCTCCTGTGATCCAGCTATGGACTCCAGAAGTTGAAAGACGGAAGAGCTGGGCCCGGTGGGAAGGACGCTCTTCCACAGGAGTTCCAGTTCCCAGGGGCTGGGGGTGGGGGCTGTGCCAGCTTTGAATAATGCATGAATTCTCTCATTCCTTTCTTTATTTACTCAACAGGCAGTTATTGATCAGCCACTGCAGGCCAAGCTCTGGTTTAGTGAGGAAGCCGCAGCAGGAAGTGAGGGGAGAGGCTGGTCCCTGCAGGAGCTGAGTCAGCGGGGACAAACAGACAGAAACGAAGAAAGCAAATAAATGCTTCCTTCCTCCCCGCTCTCCTCCCCGCTCTCCTTTCTCCCTCTCCTTCTTTCCCTCCCACAGATATTTGCTCTTTGGTGGTCTTGGCTATTTGCTGCACCAACCCCTAGGAACTGACTGAGGTTCTTTAAACCTGTTTCAATCTGCCAGGGAAGGGGGAGGGGGGCTGAGCAGGAAAAAGTTTTTGATTGTTTGAGGCATTTAAAAGTGGAGGGGGAAGCTACCTGCCGGTGGCTCACGCCTGTGATCCTAGCTACTCAGGAGGCTGAGATCTGAGGATCACGTTTTGAAGCCAGCCCAGGAAAGGAAAGTCCGTGAGACTCTTTTTTTCTTTTTTTTTTGGTCAGTTGTGGTGCTTGAACTCTGGGCCTGGGCACTGTCCCTCAGCTCTTCAGCTCAAGGCTAGCACTTAAGCCACAAGGCCACTTCCAGTTTTCTGGTGGTTTATTGGAGATAAGAGTCTCATGGATTTTCCTGCCCGGGCTGGTTTTGAACCTTGATCCTCAGATCTCAGCCTCCTGAGTAGCTAGGCTGACAAGCGTGAGCCACTGGCGCCCGGCCCATGAAACTCTTAACTCTATTAGCCACCAGAAAACCGGAAGTGGTGCTGTGACTCTAAGTGGTAGAGCACTAGCTTTGAGCAAAAACTTCAGGAACAGTACCCAGGCCCTGAGTTCAAACCCCATGACCACTCCCCCCAACACACACAAAACAAGAAAATGAAATGGTAGTGAACTTCTTTCTCCCTGTCTGAAGCTGAATGAAACTTGCTTGGTTCACCCTCCTGCTGTGAAACCTCGGTCCACTGAATCATCACTGAAGCAGGGGCAGGCAGGCGCTGGAACGTGGTTTGCCTAGGTCGGGGAACTGTGGTGGGAGACACCCTGGGGATGCGCAGATAAATGCAAAGATAGATGACAAACACAGAGACAGAGACAGATGGAGATTCAAATAGATCATGGATGGATGGGTGGGTGGACGGATAGATGGATAGTTGGATTAGATGCATGGATAGATAGATGGAAGGATGGAGGGATGGGTAAACGGATGGATAGATGAATTGATGGGTAGATGGGTGGATGGATGGATGGACAGATGGATGGTTGGGTGGATGGATGGATGGGTAAATAGGTGGATAAATGGATAGGTGGATGGGTGGGTGGATAGATTCGTGAATTGATGGGTAGGTGGATGGATAGACCAATGGATGGGTGGATAGATGGATGGATGGATGGATGGATGGATGGATGGATGGATAGGTGGTTGGGTGGGTGGATGGATAGATGGATGAATGGATGGGTGGTTGGGTGGGTGGATGGATAGATGGATAAATGGATGGGTGGTTGGGGGGATGGATGGATGGATAGACAGATGAATAGGTAGATATTCCAAGGAACTGGCTCATGAGATTATGGAGGCCAAGCCGAGAAGCTGGAGCCGATGGTGCAGCTCTAGATGAAGCA